>NC_065584.1:69818606-70438606 GCF_024542745.1 Macaca thibetana thibetana
AAGCTGATAAACAACTTCATCAAGCCTCAGGGCACAAAAGCAATGTGCAAAAATCACCAGCATTCTTATAAACCAACAATAGTCAAGCTAAGAGCCAAATCAAGAACAAACTCCCATTTACAATTGCCACACATAGAATTACATACCCAGGAATTCAGTTAACTATGAAGGTGAAAGATCTCTACAAGGAGAACTAAAAACCACTGATCAAAGAAATCAGAGATGACACAAACAAATGAAAAAATATTCCATGCTCATGGATAGGAAGAATCAGTACCATTAAAATCATCATACTGCCCAAAGCAGTATGGCTTTTTATAGATTGAAGGCTATTCCTATTAAACTCACATTGGCATTCTTCACAGAACTAGAAAAAAAAAACTATTTTAAAATTCATATAAAACGAAAAGAGCCCAAATAGCCAAGGAAATCCTAAGGGGAAAAAAAAAAAAAAAAAAAAAAAAAAAAGGCTGGAGGCATCATGCTACCTAACTTCAAACTATACTACAGGGCTACAGTAACAAAAACAGCATGGTACTGGTATGAAAACAGACACACAGACAAATGGAACCAAATAGAAAACCCAGAAGTAAGACCGCACACCTACAACTATCTGATCTTTGACAAACCTGACCAAAACAAGCAAGGGGAAAAGATTCCCTATTCAATAAATGGTACTGGATAACTGGCTAGCCATGTGCAGAAGATTAAAACTGGACTCCTTCCTTATACCACATACAGAAGTTAACTCAAGATGTATTAAAGACTTAAATGTAAAACCCAAAACTATAAAAACCCTGGAAGACAACCTAGTCAATACTATTCAGGACATATGCACAGGCAAAGATTTCATGACTAAGATGTCAAAAGCAATTGCAATAAAAGCAAAAATGGACAAAGGGGATCTAATTAAACTAAAGAGCTTCTGCACAGCAAAAGAAACTAAACTATCAACAGAGTAAACAGACAACCTACAGAACTGGAGAAAATTTTTGCAAACTATGCATCCAACAAAGGTTTAATATCCAGCATCTATAAGGAATTTCAACAAATTTACAAGAAAAAACAAACAACTCCATCAAAAAGTGGGCAAAAGACATGAATAGACACTTCTCAAAAGACACATACAGGAGGTCAACAACCATGTGAAAAAAAGCTCAATATCACTAATCATTAGAGAAATGTAAATCAAAACCACAAGAGATACCATCTCACACCAGTCAGAATGGCTGTTATTAAAAAGTCAAAAAATAACAGATGCTGGATAGGTTGTGGAGAAAAAGAAATGCATATACACTGTTGGTAAGAATGCAAATTAGTTCAACCATTTTGGAAGACAGTTCAGTGATTCTTCAAAGATCAAATGGCAGAAATACCGTTAGACCCAGCAATCCCATTACTGGGTGTATTTCCAAAGGAATATAAATTGTTCTGTTTTAAAGATATATATACATGTATGTTCATTACAACACTATTCACAATAGCAAAGACATGGAATCCATCTGAATGCTCATCGATGATAGACTAGATAAAGAAAATAGGGTACAAATATACCATGGAATACTATGTAGCCATAAAAAAGATTGAGATCATATCCTTTGCAGTGACATGTATGGAGCTGGAAGCCATTATCCTTAGCAAACTAACACAGGAACAGAAACCAAATACCACACATTCTCACTGATAAGTGGGAGCTAAATGATGAGCACACATGGTCACATAGAGGGGAAAAACACACACTGGGGCTTATCAGAAGGTGGATGGTAGAAGGAGGGAGAGGTTCAGGAAAAATAACTAATGGCTACTAGGCTTAATACTTGGGTGATAAAATAATCTGTACAACAAACCCCCATGACACAAGTTTACCTATACAACAAACCTGCACATGTGCCCCTGAGCTTAGAGTTAAAAATATATGTTTTGAAAAGATAATTTAATTACACGGCCTAATTTTATGTGCTGGGTATGGTAACTCCCAGCTGTAATCCTAGAGCTTGGAAGAAGGATTGCTTGAGGTAAAGAGTTCAAGGTTACTCCAGCCTGGGTGAGAGAGTGAGACCTTGTCTAAAAAAAAAAAAAAAAAAGGCAAGAAAGAAAATAAAAGATGAGAAAAGAAAATTTAAAAAAAGACAGATGCAAATAGTATGCCCAAAATGACCTAGATATTGTAGGAAAATCAAAGAAAAGACACATTCATTCACATGAAGATACATGGATAATAGAATGAATAAAAATGTACCAAAGTGTTAATAGTAGTTATCTTTGAGTAGTGATTTTATAGGTGGTGCTCATTTTCTTTTACATATTTTTCTGAGTATCCTACATTTCCTAAAATGAGATTATGTTATTTTCTACTTTAAAACATCATCTAACCATCACAACCTAACAAAGTATAGATTTTAGAGAAAAAGTACACAAAATACAATTTGGCTAAGCATAAAAAATGATTAAATTGAGACACATTATGTTTTCCTAAAATAATTCAGGGTGTTTATTGGCTTATTCAAAAGTGAAACCTCAAAAAGAAATGTAAGATTCTTGATTCCTCGGTACTTTGATGAACTTGAAGATGTGGTTTGAAGTCACTATCTTCTTAAAAATGGATAGATATAGACTATCTGTTGCATGTTTATAAACAAATGTACCATTACCAGGAAAATCTTCTAAGAAAATACGTGGAGTTTCATGCTTTCTTTTAACATCCAGGAAGCCCTGCTCTTGATTTGATTTAATTTAGGACAAAATAGGGTCTTCCATTTTGCTTCAATATGAGTTATATGGACCACTTGTTTCCAAAAGCTTTGGAGGGTGGGGAGGAGAGATAAGGAGAGAGGAAGGGAAGGAGAGAATAAAATAAAGAATGAAAGAAGAGTGGTCTTTGTTTGGGGTGGGACAGTTCTGTCAAAGACAATTGTGCATTCACACTAGCTTTGATAACTTCGTATTGACTGTTGTTACCGAGAAGAATTCTGAGGTTGCATCTGATATAGCTGGAAAGTATGGTGTTATTATCAATGAATGATGTCTGTGTAAGTGTGCAAAGGAAGGTATTTGTCATATATGAAGTCTGGGATAGGGCAGGCAATAGGATAGACAATGTATCATCAGTTTAGTAGTTTTGCTGTCGATATATCATGTGACTTCCATGTAAAAACTTCATTCAAGTTTCTGTCAGCCAATTATTGATTAAATGCATAATGTTTTGCTTTTAAATCAAGTGTGTTCATGTATTGTGAGTTGAAAAAAATACTACTACTACTACTACTACTCTGAGGTTTTTTTAAAAAAAATAGTGTATTTCGTAAGTTATTATTGTTCAGAATGAAATCTAGAAATATTAGTGACATGGTTTGGCTCTATGTTCCCAAATCTCACGTTGAATTGTAATTCCCAGTGTTGGGGGAGGTACCCAGTTAGAGGTGATTAGATCATGTGGGCAGATTTCCCCCTTGCTGTTCTCATGATAGTAAGTGAGTTCTCATGAGATCTGGTTAAGCTGTGTAGCACTTCCCCCTTTGTTCTCTCTCTCTCCTGCTGACTTGATTATGGGCCTGCTTCCCCTTTGCCCTTCCACCATTGCTGTAAGTTTCCCGAGGCCCCCTAGGCCATGCCTCCTGTACAGACTGTGGAACTGTGGGTCAATTGAACCTCTTTTCTTTACAAATTACCCAGTCTCAGGTAGTTCTTCACAGCAGTGTGAGAATGGACTAATACAATTAGCATACAAATTTAAGTCATGACAGGGTCCCCAACATTTTACAGTGTGGACCATAGGGCAGCTGATCAGAATCAGATGGGAGCTTCTTGACAGTGCAGTTTTCCTTGGCCCCACCCTCTACATTCTCAATAAAAATCACTGGGGACTAGGTTCTAGAAATCTACATTTTTAACTGGTACACCAACTGATTCTTATGCACTCAAATTTGAGACCCACTGACCTAAACTTCTGAGAGAATATTGCCATTCACTCCATGGCACTTTCTCAACTGCCCTACCACCTCCACCATTACTCTTGTCTAAAAACACAAGCAGTGCCTAAATTATTCTCTATTCCAAACCTAATTTTCTAGATCAACCTCTGAGAAACAAGTATACTGCCTCCTAACTCTGAATATTAACAATCCTCCCAAAAGACACTGTTACCATGCTCCAAAAAATTTGGGAAAATGTTGCTGGCAGCTTTAGTTAAAATTACGAGTTCCTCTACTCTTGCATTCTCACTAATATGATCTATAGCCTTTTGGAAGTTGAGGCATCTTTCATAATAAATGTGAAAATGACCTCAGTAGCATTTCCATTATGATGGACATGAATTATGACTGATGATTTTTGCAAATCTCATTTTAAGCCTAGTATCAGTAGGAGTAGCAGCCTAGTGGATAATGATTGACTGTATAAAATGCTTTCCCTAAATCAAGCCCTGTATACTTTATGTACAAATATCCTTGGACTAGCATTGTGTATGTCTAAATTACTAGTTATATTTAGGCTCCACTGAAGCTTAAGCCATTTCTTTCACATAGTTACCATAGTGCTTTATCCCTAGCAAGCACCTTTTCTTCATATTTTCACCCCCACCCCCTTACTCCCAGGCAGCAAAATATGGATTTGAAGGAAGCCTTTCACTTTAAGGGGTCTTATTTGAAATATAAAGAATTTTAAATGACCTCATGTCAGCAAATCCAAAAGATCTCTAAAAAGAATGTTGTCAATTAAGATGATTTATGACATTGACTTATCTTGGCCAAGGTAGAAGAACACCTCTAATGAGAAGTGCAGTTGCCGTAACAGCAGATGCATCAGGCTTTAATGCTGTGCTGACTCTTCCTTCCATTGTGAACCCTGGAAATTTACTACTGGCCACTGCACTGCATGCAGTTGTGGCCCTTTGACAAAAAGAAAAATTTTATTTAAAGTTTTGAACCTATACTAGCTCTAGTAAAAAGACAGATGGCTCCATAAAATATGCAATAAAAGTGGTCTCTAGGGTTTTTTGAAAGTAAAAAATGTGAGAATTCATTGTGGTGCCATTTGGCCTCTGAGGTTGTGAGTCTGTCAGCATTTTAAGTCCTAACTTCTGCATTTTAAAATTCTATATGGACAATAGTAGTGTCCTACATCATTGAAAAGAAAGCTCTCTTCAGAAAACCATCTTTTCCAAATATATATATATATATTTATATATACATATATATGTGTGTGTGTGTATATATATATACACACATATACATGTATGTATATATATTCATTTGGGAATCACAGAAAAGTATTGTTTTATATCTTACATAAGATAATAAGATAAAGGGCTTCTTTTGAGTATTTTTTTTTTTTTTTGCCCTTAAAATTGTGTGTGTAATAAAGGGGCACATATTTAACATACTCATTTCAATCAGGGAAACACTTCACTAACCATATTTGTCTCTAACAACTCTGGTAAACAAATTCTTAGCTGCCTTCAGAAAAAGTATTCATTAGACCTGCATGTGGTTTTTAGGCCAGAAGATGGACCTAGAGACAGAATCCGGGTCTGGAATGAGGTCTAAGCCAGTGGTAAAGGCACAGACCTGGGAATCAGGAAGTCTGTGTTCTGCCTCTGCTGTTAACAACCCACATGATCCTAGGCAAGACCCTGGATCAATTCACCCAAAAGGGCTTCCAGCATTCTTGGGCTGCTGTAGAGACATATACAGCCAACTGGCAGTATTACAACATGTTTGGTCTCCATCCTCAACCAATCCCTCACCACAGTTCAGTAATATTTTACACTATCCTGGAGAGAGAAATATGTAAGTGTTTAAATTTAAAAAAAAAAAAAAAGAAAAAAGATGGGTTAAAAAATCAAATGAAATGTCAGAGCAGGTCTTGGTCAGAATTATGGCATTCACTATTCTGATGCATGAAGCCCACTTCCTTCTGCACTCAATTCTGAGGCTTACTGCATTCCTGGTATTATATCTCAATCTGAGACAGTCTATGGATATGCTTCAGGTAGCTCTGCAGCACCGATGTAAAATTAGGCTCCTGTGCCTTTTCCTGGAGAGAGGATCTATTGCTCACTTATCATTCTCATAAAGATTTATGACCAAAATTATGTTTATGTTCTGTATAAAGAAAGGAAAGTAATACATTATCCACACCAGCCTGGAGGATGGTCTATTCATCTTTGAATCTACAGTCCCAGGCACATGATCCACATGTAATATTATATGCACTCAAAAAAGATTTCACGAACAAATGAGTGAATGAATGAATGAGAGAACAAATGCACAAACCCCATTTGAGGATACAGTGCTGGGCACTGAGACTGCCTCAAGTCACACAGCTAATCAAAAGCTTCAGTTCCTCAAATGAGCCCATGATCTTTGCTTGCCCCTAGCAATTTGTGAACAACATTCCTCTGCTTTTCTTTCCACTAGATACAGTGCTTATTATTATTGCCCATGGCCAATTAACTTCATTGGAAAATGGAAATCCATCATAATATTCATTTTTCTAATGAAAACATTAGAAGCAATCTTCTCTGAAATAAAAATGCATGATGAAGGACTTACTGGAATAGAGTTGAAAAGGAGAGCACTATTCTTGAGCCACCAAATTTGGGTTATAGTAGCTAGTACCAAGCCAGAGATATTTGTCCATCGGGCCACAAGCCAAGGCCATGGGCCTCAGGTCTGTTCATGTTTTTGAAAGCCCATTAAGCCGTCACTACTTTGGCCCCTGCTCAGAACCTAAAGATACAGGTGTTTTTAGTTTATGTACTGCAGTTTCTCTTCTCACTCTGGACCCATTCCAACTAGCAGCTGTCTTTTTCATCCTGCCCATTACTGATGCTCTATTACCCTCACCACGTTCTAGGCAGGCCTCACAGATGGAGCTCTCGCAGCTGCCTTTGAGATATGTCTGCCCCTACACACGCTTCAAAGAGTACTGATGCTTATTATGTACAGGGAAGCCAAACTGCAACTTCCATCATCCTATTCCCAACACAGGACCACTGTTGGAGTCCCATTCAGTAGCCAGAGAAGGTTCCTGCTGCTTCTGTGAGGATGTCCTAAGGGCTGCAGGATGGCCGTATAGAATCCACAAAGCCCTTCTACTTCTCTTTGGCTATTTCTCTTCTGTACACAGACTTTTTAAATCACTATTTTCCGGGCATGTGTGGCTAAAAAAAAAACAGGCCTTGAGCAGAAGCATTTCCTAACTCCAACTGATCTGAGACAGACCTTGAAGGAGACAGCTCTTTGAGGACCCAATGGTGTTCAAGAATCATAGGTTCTAGCTATGGGACTCACACCAGACTTATTGGTCTGATGAAGAGTCACTTTTGCTATCCCTGTGATATTAGAGGATACTCACTTTACCTAGGCTGATTCACCTGGGTGGAGTACATATCTACTCACCTCAGCTCAGCCTAGTCTACCTTACCCTGGCTGGATCATTTAACAATTACCAATTGATTACCTATTTTATGCCTACACTATGTTAGGGGTTAAAGATAATAAAAGTCTGTATCTCAAGGACTTCGTATTCTATCAAGACAATGATAAATATGGTTTAAAAAGTCTATTATAATAAAACAAGCTAATATTGTTCTGAAAGTATTGGTCATTATCATTAGACAACAAATAAATGAGGCAAAAAATAGAAAGGAAAAGGCAAAATTATCATTATTTGAAAATGATGTGGTTATTTCACCATAAACCCAAGAAAGACAAGTAAAAAATGATTATACACAACGAGATAATTCAGTAAAACCACGGGTACAAAATACATTTACCAAAATGCTTTCCTATATGCAAATGATATCCTATATGCTTTCCTATATGCAAATGATAACTGGCAAGAAAATTCAATTAAGAGATAATAATATATTTATAATAAATTAAGAAGTTTGTGGAAGAAAATTTAGAATAAATAAAAAGATATACCTATTCTTGGAGAGGAAAATAAATATTATAAATACATCAATTATCCTTAAAGAAACATATGCAATAATGTATTAACATTTTTTTAAAAAGTGATTATTAGTAATTTACCAAGCTGTGAAACTTATATGAAAAAAATTGATACTGATATAGGAGTAAACTGACAAAATAATGAACAAATTGAGAGTTGAAAAATGATGAAATATATTTTTTAATTGAGTATATAAAAAAGATCAGCATTTCATGTCAGTGGAGAAAAGATGGATCATTTGATATAATGGTCTGGCATTTGGACAAAAACAAAAAAGTTTATTACCATCTCACTTTTTCTACCAAAATTAATTCAAGATGAATCAAAGATTTAATTTTAAGCATAAAACTACTAGATAATAAAAATAAAAATAGAAAAATTCTTGCAGAGGTAGACAGGGACAAGTATTGTATGTATACATGTGGTAATGGGGAATTGAAGGTGAGGAGGGGCAAATGGGTAAGACATTAAGAAACAACAGTTAACAGAGTAAAATAAATAGATCTTAAGTAGACTTCCAGTTTCAGCTAAAACACGTAAAGAAATTAAAATTCCTCATTCCATCCTTACAACAAGAAAAAGCTGAACAAACTGAAAACCAATGAGTTTTCTTGGGCCCATGAAAAAACTGAGTTTGCAGGCCACACTACCACCCCCAAATTTGAACAAACAAGCACATTCAGAGTCACAGCCAAAATTTGCCTATCTATAGCAGAAGCCATATATTGTAGAAACACTTAAATGGCAATTTCAAAAAATCAAAAAGATCCCCTTTTGTCTCGGGAAGGAAGAGGGCAAAAGCAATCCTTGTAAACTATGCTCAGAGCCTCCTTCTATACAACAAAGGCCTCTTCTACATAAGAAAATATTTTATCAGAGCATTGGAGCTCCAGTCCTCATGTTTCACCTAAAGGGGATAGGGAAGAAGCTATACAAAAGAAACATTTGTGAAGGTGTTAGGCCATCAACACAAGCCCACTAAAAGACTGACATTTTTTTGGAAGATTACAAAATTTGTATCTTCTCCCACTCCTATCACCACACAAATGTGGATCCAGTATGGTAATAGTTGATTACAGCTAAAAGAGATGCAAGACTCAGATTCTTTCTGAGGCATAGTACTTAGGGAAGCCCAAATTAGGGGAAGACAAAACAAAGGCACAGAAGGAATTGGAAGAGGCTGGAACTTACAATTACAGCAAACACAGCCCAAATCCACGCCAAATTAACATAAATCCTCACAGAACAGGTCTATTTACATTGTTTTCTATTACCTGACACAACATTTACAGCTTTCACCAAAAAAAAAATCAGAAGGCATACCAAAAGGCAAAATAAAAGTCTGAGGAGATAAAGCAAGCATCAGAACCAGATTCAGATATGATACTCATCTTCTCAAGAAAATAGAAGCAGAGGGCACACTTCTTAACTCATTCCGTGAAGCCAGCATTACCCCACCATCAAAAGCAGATAAAGATATTACAAGAAACAAAAACTACAAACCAATATTTCTCATGAATACAGATAGGGAAATCCTGAATAAATATTATCAAATAAGATCTGACAGTGTATAAAAAGAACTATATACCATGATAAACTGGGATGTATTCTAAGTAAGCAAGGCTAGTTTAACCCTTGAAAATCAATCAATATAATTGTAACCAAAAATAAAATTCTAAGTCTCTGAACCATCTAAATGGACCCCTCCACTCAGCCAAGGGCATTCCAAAGTTAACCTGAAAAACTAGTTCAGTCATGATGGTTGGTGGGGGCTTGGACAGACCTCATTATACACTCTCCCTTTGAAATTCAGACACAACTGGCCAGTATTAACATTAAAATGGAGCACTTAATGCTTTTTGTAGCAATAAGACACCAAATTCCAGACTGACTCTAGTATAGCATCACATGACAGATAGAAAGCCCTGAAAGAAATCAAAGCATTTTACCCTAAAATGTGTTTCTTTGACATATTTTTAAATAGTCCTGCAAAGCTATCTCTTGTGGGAAAAGTATTCATTCTGTAGAAAATCCCCTTCCCTTTCCAGATCTTTTCCCTGATCTAGGAGAATTAACTAAGAGTCTGGTACCTTTTTAACTCTGATAAGAAATATTTACCATCTATTCTCTCTGAAACCTGCTACCTGGAAGCTTTATCTGCATAAAAAGAACCTCGGCCTCCACAACTCCTTATCTTAACCCAGACACTCCCTTTTATGGATACCAGGGTTTAAAAAAAAAAAAAAAAAAACTTTTATTTTAAGTTCAGGGGTACATGTACAGGTTCGTGGTATAGGTAAACTTGTGTCATGGGGGTTTGTTGTGCAGATTATTTCATCACCCAGGTATTATGCATATTATGCATTAGTTATTTTTCCTGAAACTTTCATTGATCCTACTATCCACCCTCCAGTTGGCCCCTATATGCTGTTCCCCTATATGTGTCCACATGTGCTCATCATTTAGCTCCCACTTATAAGTGAGAACATGTGGTATTTGGTTTCCTGTGTGAGTTTGCTAAGGATAATGACCTCCAGCTCCATGCATGTTCATGCAAAGGACATGATCTCATTCTTTTTTAAGGTTGCATAGTAGTCCATGGTATATATATACCACATTTTCTTTATCCAATCTATCACTGATGGGCATTTAAGTTGATTCCATGTCTTTGCTATTGTGAATAGTGTCGCAATGAACATACATGTGCATGTTTCTTTATAATAGAATAATTTATATTCCTTTGTATATATACCCAATAATGGGATTGCTAGGTTGAATGGTTTTTCTGTTTTTTGGTCTTTAAAAAACCACCACACTGTCTTCCACAATGGTTAAACTAATTTATACCCCTCACTGACAGTGTGTAAGTGTTCCTTTTTCTTCACAACTTCACCAGGACCTGATTTTACTTTTTATAATAGCCATTCTGACTTATGTGAGATGGTATCTCATTGTGGTGTTGACTTACATTTCTCTAATGATCAGTAATATTGATCTTTTTTCATATGTTTGTTGGTCACACATAAGTCCCTTTTTGCAAAGTGTCTGTTCATGTACTTTGCCCTCTTTTTAATGGAGTTGTTTGGGTTTTTTCTTGTACATTTGTTAAAGTTCCTTACAGATGCTGGATATTAGACCTTTGTCAGCTGTATAGTTTGCAAAAATTTTCTCCCATTCTGTAGGTTGTCTGTTCACTCTGCTGATAGTCTCCTTTGTGTACAGAAGCTCCTTAGTTTAATTAGATCCCATTTGTCAATTTTTGCCTAGGGTTTTTATAGTTTTGGGTTTTACATTTAAGTTTCTAATCCATCTTGAGTTAACTTTTGTATATGGTGTAAGGAAGGGGTTCAGTTTCAGGTCCTGAATATCTTTGTTAATTTTCTGTCTCAGTGATCTGTTTAATATTATCAGTGGGTATTAAAGTCTCCCACTATTATTTTTTTGTCTTTTCTATGTTGGTTTAGTCTGTTTTTCACAAACTAAGATTGCAACCCCTGCTTTTTTCTGTTTTCCATTTGCTTGGTAGATTTTTCCCCATCCTTTTATGTTGAGCCTGTGTGTGTCACTGCTTGCAAGCTGGGTGTCTTGAAGACAGCATACCAGTGGGTCTTGGTTCTTTACCCAGCTTGCCATTTTAGTGGGGGCATTTGGTTCATTTACGTTTAATGTTAGTATTGATACATGTGAATTTGATCCTGTCATCATGATGTTAGTTGCTTAATTTGTAGACTTGTTTATGTGGTTGCTTTATGGTGTCACTGGTCTGTGTATTTCAGTGTGTTTTTTTAGTGGCTGGCAACAGTCTTTCCTTTCCATATTTAGTGCTTCCTCCAGGAGCTCTTGTAAGGCAGGTCTGATGATAGTGAATTTTCTCAGCATTTGCTTGTCTCATAAGGACTGTATTACTCCTTCACTTATGTTTGGCTAGATGTGAAATTCTGGGTTGAAATTTCTTTTCTTGAGGAATATCGAATATGGGACTCTAATCTCTTCTAGCTTGTAGGGTTTCTACTAAAAGGTCTCCTGTAGTCTGATGGGTTCTCCGCTATAGGTGACCTGACCTTTCTTTCTAGCTGCCTTTAACATTTTTTTCTTTCATTTTGACCTTGGAAAATCTGATGATTGTGTGTGTTTGTGGGCTTATCTACCTTCAATCTTTAAGGTTGCTGACCTTTGGATGGATTTTTTTGTTGTTGTTTTATCCTATTTGATGGATTTGAGGGTTTGATTGTTGTATACGGTGGATTCAGCTGGGTGCATTCCTTTCTGGAAGATTTTATAGGCCCAATCTTCACCTCCCAACTCCTGGACTGCGTGCTCTAACTCTGGAGACTTGTATTCAGCCCCGACTTTGTTCTCTGCCTCCTCAAGGTTTGGAATACACTGTGCTGGGGACACTGAGGTGAGGCAGGTGTGGCAGAGTGCTAGTGGATACTGGGGTGACTGCCTCACTGTGGGCATTCACCACAGTGGCAGAGGCAACATAGCTGGTGGTGAGTGGGGGGCCTCTGCTGGAGACTGTGTGCATGATCACACTGGAGATGATGTTGGCGCAAGGTGGGGTGCTGGCAGCCACAGGTCTGGGTGCTTTCTTTGTGCCCCACAAGCAGGAGTGATTGCTTAGTGATTGCTTAATCTGTTGTTCTCTGTGCAGTGTTAGTGCAAGAGTGGGGCACTGGTGGGGATGGGGTTTGCTGGCACTGTGCCCCAAGGCCTATCTGCAAAGGTGGTTGGTGGAGGGAGAGAGGGCTACTGCATTCCCACACACTGATGGAGCAAGGAGAGCAAAACCTGCCCATGCAGACACAAGCCAGCAAAGTGATGTAGGGAGTTGTCATGGGCCCAGGGGAAGCTGCAGTATGGGGAGGAAGCATGTGGGCTGATGCATGGCTATAGGGGCTGCCTTGCTGGAGCTCCTCACCAGTAAGGCATGGTCTGCCAGTGCTGAAGCTACGGTAGAGCCCCCCAGGGCATCTGAGACTACCCTACAAGCAGGTGTGGCCAGGCTGGGGCCTCAGGAGAGACCAGCAGACCAAGGATTGCTCAGGTCAGACCAGCCCTGTCTGATAGGCAAGGCCACCCTTCAGAGTTCAGATCTGACAGTTCCCCAAGGGCTCGAGTCTCCAATGGAGCAAGTCAAGCCCACAGGGGTGGCTGTCTCTAGCCATGCTCCACTACAGTTGCTCCCACATTAAACCATCTGGGCTCCACATTAGCTGACTTGCTGCCCCTACCACTTCTCTAAGCAGCTCTCCCTGCCAACTTGAGTGTCCATGGTGGTCAAGGAGTCTCCTCCTGCCAGGCTTCCAGAGTCCCATGGTAAGAGTGGGTTGCTCCTTGCCAGTTCAATTCACCCATTCCCCTGGAGCTGTTGTGGCCCAAAAATGAGTCCTGTGCATGGTTGTCCTGTGCAGTGTTCCCAGTTTTCTCCCCCTTCAGCCCAGCCTCTGCATCTTCCTTCTGTCCACTCTTGGCATCTTTCCTCTGAAGATATGTTAAAAGCATGTAAGTTGTCTCAGTCCTTCTGTGGGAGCTGTTCCACCTGGCTACATCTAGTCAGCCATCTTGTCCCTCACCTCAACTGTATGTCTTTAAATAAACTCTTTCAACAAATTGCCAATCAGAAAATCTGAATCCACCTATGACCTGGAAGCCCCCCAACCCCCCCATTTCAAGTTTTCCCACCTTTCCAGACTGAACCAGTAGAAATCTTACATCCAGACTGAACCAGTAGAAATCTTACATGTATTGGTTGATGTCTTATGTCTCCTTAAAATGTATCAAACCCAGCTGTATCCCAACCACCTTGGGCATTTTTCCTCAGGACCCACTAAGGCTGTGTCACAGGCATGTCCTTAATCCTGGCAAAATGAACTTCTAAATTGGCTGAGACCTATCTCAGATACTTTTTGGTTTACCTAATCTACCACATCAACAGGTTACAGATAGAAAATCATAAGATCATGCCAATTAACACAGAAAAAGCATATAACAACATATACCACCCATTTGTGATTTTTTAAAAAAATCAGCAAACTACAAATAAAGGGAAAATTTATCAACTTGATAAGTAACATCTACCAAGAAACCCCTAAGTTAACATAATAGTTAATGGGGAATGAAATGCTTTTTACTTGCCCCTCAAGCCTGGAAATAAGGTGTGGATTCCTTTCTCACCACTTGATGTGGTTTGGCTGTGTCCCCACTCAAATCTCACCTTAAGTTGTAGTAATCCCCATGTGTCAAGGGCGGGGCCAGGGGGAGATAATTGAATCATGGGGGCAGTTTCCCCCATACTGTTCTAGTGGTAGTGAATAAGTCTCACAAGATCTCATGGTTATATAAACAGGAGTTCCCCTGCACAAGCTCTCTTGCCTGCTGCCACATAAGACGTGACTTTGCTCCTCATTAGTCTTTCACCATGATTGTAAGGCCACCCCAGCCATGTGGAACTCTGAGTCCATTAAACCTCCTTTTCTTCATAAATTACCCAGTCTTGGCTATGTCTTTATTAGCAGTGTGAGAACAGACTAATACACCACTCAAATTCAATGTTGTACTACAAATACTAGCTAGTACAATAAAAAAAGAAAAAGAAATAAAAAGATATGCAAATTGGAAAGAAATAAAACTACCTCTATTCACAGAGGACATCGTTGTTGAGATAGATAGATAGATAGATATAAAACTTCAAATAATTGACCAAAAACAAAAAATTCTGGAACTAAGCAAGAACAGCAGAGTTGCAGAATACAAGATTAATGTTTAAGAGTCCATTACCTTCCTGTGTGTCTGTCAGCAATGAACAATTGGAATTTGACACTAAAAACACAAAACCATTTACAATAGTACCCCCAAAATGAAATATCTAGTTATGTCTGGCAAAATATGTACAAAACCTATATGCAGAAAACTGTAAAACAGCAATGAAAATAATAAAATATCTAAATAAATGGAGCAATATTCCATGTTCATGGATGTGAAGACTCAATATTGGTAATTAAGTTATCAATTCTTCACAACTTGCTCTGAAGATTTAATGTGAAGCCAATTAACATACCAGTAGGCCAGGTACAGTGGCTCATGCTTGTAATCTCAGTACTTTGGAGGCCAATGACAAGGGATCTCTTGAGCCCAGGAGTCCAAGACCAGCCCAGGCAACATAGGAAAACACTTTCTCTACAAAAAATACAAAATTAGCTTGGCATGGTGGCACACACCTGTAGTACCAGCTACTCAGGAGGCTGAGGTGGGAGGATTGCTTGAACCTGGGAGGTTGAGGTTGCAGTGAGCCATGATCATGCCACTGCACTCCAGCCTGGACAACAGAGAGAGTTGTAAAAGAAAAAAAAAAAGACAACAGCAAGCTATTTTGTAGATTTCATTAAGCAGATTCTAGGTTATATGAAAAGGCAAGGCACTAAGAACAGCCAACACAATGCTGAAGAAGAACAACACTGGAGGACTAACACAACCCTATTTCTAAACTTGTTATAAGGCTACAGTAATCAAGGCAGCATGGATTTGGTGAAAGGACACATAGAACAATGAAACAAAATAAAGAACCCAAAATAGACCTACACAAATACAGTCAACTGAACTTTGACAAAGGAACGACGGCAATTAAATAAATAAATACATAAATAAATGATAGTCTTTTCAATAAATAGTGCCAAAACAATTGGATGTTCTTACAAAAGAAAAAGAAAAAAAGAACCCAAACACAAATCTTACAATTTACACAAAAATTAACTGAAAATGTGCCATACACCTAAATGTAAAGTGCAAAACTGTAAAACATCTTGGAAAAAAAAAAAGAGAGAAACTCTACATTACATTAGGTTTGCTGATGAGTTTTTAAATGCAAGACCAAGAGCATAATCCACAAAAGCAAACGTTGATAAACTGGGCTCTATTAAAATTAAAAACTTCTCTGAAAAAAATACTCTTAAGAGAATGAAAAGGCAAACCACAGAGAGAAAATGTTTGCAACACACATATCTGATTAAAGACTTACATCGAAAATAAACAATGAACTTTTAAAAATCAACAATAAGAAAAAAAACTATCAACTTGAAATAATTGGAAGGATAAGAATACAATTTAAAAGAGTTTATTCAAGTGCTAAGCAAGAATGGCCAACTTAGTCAGTGCTCCAAAGCTGAAAAGTTAAGGTCTTGCTTATATAGGCAGAAAACAAAGAAATTTAATGTGATTACATTTTTCACACAGGACTAGTTTAAGAGTTACAACGATTTGATTAGTTACAACTTGTTTTCTTTTTCTTTTTCAATTTAAAAGAGTATATTTTACATTCCATCTTACACAATGTGATAGTCCTGAGGTCTTTGTGTAAGAGAAGTACGAGGGAAGTCAATCTGTAATGAAGATCAACAGTGAAGACGGAAGGGGTCTTCTTTGGTGCCCTTTAGTCTTTTACAACATTTTACAAAAAATGCAGGTAAAGAAAAAGGCCAATCTATAATCAGAGGAACAAAAGTTACAGCTAGTTTACATAACTCAGGTCCTATAATCACATTCCTTTAAGACTCAAAATAATTTAAAGTTCCATCAGCTTTGATTGTAACTACTTATTTTTACACAACCCAACGAAAACATGGGCCAAAGTTCTAAGCAAACACCTCCTGGAAGAAAACATACAGATGGCAAATATGTATATGAAAAGACCGTCTATATCATTTATCATTACAAAGTAGAAGAGCAATGTGATACCACCAAACACTATTAGAATGACTAAAATTAAAAACTGACAATACAAATAACTAACTAGTGTGCTAGGATGTGGTGCAACAGGAACTCTCATTCATTGCTGGCAGGAATGCAAAACAATACAGCCACGTTGGAAGACAGTTTGGCCATTTCTTATAAATCTAAACAGAGTCTTACCATACAATCCAGCAATCAAGCTTCTAGGTATTTTCCCGACTGATTTAAGAACTATGTTCATGTAAAAACTGCTTGTGAAAGTTTGTAGCTACTTTATTTATAATCATCAAAAACTGGAAGCAAACAAAAAGCCCTTCAATAGGTAAATAAACCATGGTTCATGCATACAATGGCATGTTATTCAGCAATAAAAAGAAGTGAGCTATCAAGCCATAAAAAGTGGATGAATCTTAAATGTATATTGCTAAGTGAAAGAAGCCACTCTGACAAAGCTCTCTACTAACTGATTCCAATTCTATGACAGCCTGGAAAAGGTATAGAAATGGTAATGAGTAGTTTCCAGGGACACAGAGAGTGAGGTAAATGATTGAATAGGAGAAGCACAGATGATTTATTAGGTATGGAAATTATTCTGTATGATACTGTAATTGTGAATACAAGACATTATTTTTCAAATTCCAAAGAAACTTAAAGCAAAAAAGGTACGCTTCAAGGTATGAAATTTTTTTAAAAATCACTTTAGAGGATCCCAGCAGAAAATGTGGGATATAAAAATTAACTAAATGTATTACACATGTATGAAACAATCTCACAAAATTGGGTGGGCGAATTAGTTTCAGACCTAAGAAAATTTGTAAATTAATGGAGTCTGTAATAATAACAGCAATAGGAACTTCTCATGAGCACTGTAGTCTAGTTGATAAAAGCTGTTTCCCATTGAAGTTTGGGTTAGCAATTCTGAAAGCCCCATATGTACATACCAAAATTGAATAATTAAGTAGATGGATGGCAGGTAGTGAGCGTGGAAAGTTACAGATAAGCAAGAGAAAGAGTTGGGAGCATCGGCATGAGCTCCTGTCTAACTCAATATACATAAGGTTGGTTACACATGGAAGTACTTTTAGATAAGTTTATATACATAGGTTAGAATACATCTCTTTGTCCTAACTGCTGAGAGGGCCTAGCAGCAAAAAGCACATCCAGTGCCCAAATCTTGGTTTTAAATACTATCATCCAATAAAAAGGAGCTGGGGTCCTGGGATAAATGGCTGATTCTACAGTTAGGGCAGGAAATATACAAGACATACCTGGAGCATCTTATAGTGCCAGAGTAAAAAGGTGTTTAAAAAAAAAAAACACCACAATGATGGGCATATGTCAAAGGGGGTCTAGGATTCAACTGAAAGAGCTCCCAATAAAACTCTAAGCAACCGAACAGGAACAAAGCTGGAACAATTCAAGCAAAAATTTAATATTAGGTTATAATCCAAAGTACAAAAAATCCTCATGAGTGCCTATAAATCTGTATGAATATAAGCCATTGAATAAATAAATAACTTCGGAGAATGGACAAATTTCCGATGCAGAAGAATTTAAAATAATGTATGCTGATACTCTAGTCTCAAGAAGGTGGACCATAACTCCCCACTCTTTAAATGTGGTGGTTCATAATGACTTCCTTCCAAGGAATACATTACAAATATGAAAAGGGGTGGGGGAGAAAAACTTTATAATGAAGAAACCTGGAAAACACTACCTAACCAGGTGATCAAGGTTAACGTCAACATTGATCAGGCCTATTGACAGTATGTACCCATGATATGAAGTGATATGATGTGATGACTGTCACACTCCAGTGGTCTTCCTCCCAAAATCCCATTGATAGAAAACATTAAACTAAACTAAATTTGGCCTGAGAATGCCTCCATACTCAAGTCCTTATGTAATGAACTGCAACCTAAGAATACATAAATGAACTAAAGGTCTAATTTTAAAGTATACTTGATATTGTTTGGTTCTGTATCCCCACCCAAATCTCATGCTGAATTATAATCCCCACATGCTGGAGGAGGGGCCTGGTTAGAGTTGATTGGATTATGGGGGCAGAGTTCTCCCTTGTTGTTCCTGTGAAAGTGAGTGAGTTATCACGAGATCTGGTTGTTTCAATGTGTATGGCACTTCCCTCTTCACTGTCTCCTGTCATCAAGTTAAGATGTGCTTGCTTCCCCTTCACCTTCTGCCATGATTGGAAGTTTCCTGAGGCCTCCTCAGCCATGCCACTTGTACAGCCTATGGAACTGTGAGTCAATTAAATCTCTTTTCTTGATAAACTACCCAGTCTCAGGTAGTTCTGTATAGCAATGTGAGAACGGACCCATGCAATACCCTTAGATCAAATAGCTGAGTCTCAGTCAATTACAGTAGCTGAGCTTCAGTCAATCACAAGAGGCTGATTCAAATAATGGCAAACACCACGCTGTAACCAACTAAACTGTCTCTATATCTCACTTCTGTTTTCTGTCCATAAATGCTGCCCAACAACATGGCAGGCCAGAGTTCTTAGAATCTGTTCTGGTTCTAAGAGCTGCATGATTCATTCATTAATTTTTCTTTGCTCAATTAAACTCTATTAAATTTAACTTGTCTAAAGTATTTTTCTTCAGCAAAGCTTTATTTGTAATAGCTGAGAACTGGAAACAACGCAAATGTCCATTGAACAGTAAATGGATAAACTGTAGCAATATCTGTGCAATGGAAAATCATTTACCTATAGAGAGAAATGAATAAAAATGATAAAAAGAACAATAGAGATGAATCTCAAAATATTTATGCTGAATGAAACAAGCCAAATTAAAAAAAAAGATACATACTGTACAGTTATTTATATAAAACATTTAAAATGCAAACTAATATATAGTAACAGAAAGCAGATCAGTTGTTGCCTGAAGTAGTGTGGGTAATCAGGGAGGATTAAAAGGAAGGGCTTACCAAGGGGCTTGAGCAAATTTGGAGGTGGTCGTGATAGATATATTTACTATAGTCAGCCTTCCATATCCCCGGGTTCCACATCTACGATTCAACCAATCACAGATTGAAAATACTGACAAAAAAATGAAAAAAATAACAATACTACTACAAAAATAAAAATGAAAAAACAATACAGTATAACTACTACTATTTATATAGCATTTGCATTGTATTAGGTATTATGAGTAATCTAGAGACGATTTGAGGTATACAAGTGGATATAAGTTAGGTTGTAGGCAAAGACTATGCCAAGTCCTATGCCAAGGACTTGAGCATCCACAGATTTTGGTATGCAGGAGGTCCTGGAACCAATCCCTCACAAATACTGAGGGTTGACTATATATCGATTATGGTGATGGTTTCATGGGTACGTACCTATGTCAAAATTTATCAAATTTTACACTGTATATGTGTGCTGGTTATAGTAAATATTTATGATATAGTATTTTATAAACAACTGAATAATGAAAAGAAGTAAATATACAATTAAAAGTAGTTGAACTTCAAGTTTGCTGAGTGAGAGCCAAGATCATCCACAACAAAAATTTTCAGGATCTCCAAGAAATTGTTTAAATTCCTTTTAAAAGGTAACAGCTGCCTATGATATCTTTCCAATATTCTTTTTCCAAATATAAAGATTACCTTTCATGTCTTTGAAATGTACAAAATATCTGTGCATTTCTTAAAAAATGTTTTTCTAATGAAAGAAACAGTATAAGCAAAACAAATTCTTCCACTGCCCCCACATCCTCTTAATACCCAACCACACCCACAGAACAGCTGCAAACATTAAAAGAAATGATCAACACCATGTGCCTCTTGATCATGAGTAGTCAACAAAAAGATTCCACAAAAATGATATGGTCAAGCAAGAAGTGCAATAAGTACACATTTCTCCTTTGCTTTAAAGAAAAGGAGATTCACATTTTAATACTTATCTAACCATTATTTTAAGGGAAAAAATTAAATTAGATGTATTAGATTCCATGATCTTCTCTGTAGATAAAATATATGTTATTAATCATTGTATAAAATGAAATTCTTGGAGGATTAAAATATTCACCATTATGTATTTATCTTGAGAAACAGAACCCGAAAAAAAGTTAGCAAATGTGCGTCACTGCTGTGCTTTGTCCTTTGTTGGATCAGTTTTACTCTTAAGATGAAATTTTCCATGAATTTTTATGACTTCCTATGGACAGGTACACTGGTGTGGAAAGTGTTTCCTGGGTAGAATTTTAGTACATTCTGTCTCTTTCTAGGGAATGGCTCCAAGTGAGCCAGAGCAAGATCCAAACATAATGGAAGAAAAGATACTAAGATACACTAAAGGGAGTCAAGCAGTAATTCATCTTTGATAACCTACAGATTCTGTACCAGAGTGCTAGCTCCATCCTATATATTGCCAAAATTTAAAACTCTCTCTTAGAGAAGGGCAGTGTAACAATAACAATAACAAAAACAACCATAACAATAATGGTTATTTTTGCTGATATTTGCTGAACATATAGTATATTCCAGGCAGTACTACAAAGTCATTTAAGCTTATAGCCTTTGAGGCAAGTATTGTTACCATTCTCATTTTGCAGGACTGGAGACACAGAGAGATTAAGTGACACAGCCAGTGAGTGGCAGAGCCAGGGTTGGAGGTCAGATAGTTCAGCTCCAGAGTCCGCTTCCCGACTCCCTGTCACATGCCTCTCAGACACGGGTTTTGTGGCAGACAGACCTGAAACTGTTTTCTCACCCTGCTACTCTACTTAATTGCACAGTTTTCTCACTCTGGTTCTTAAATGAGTCTACTGCTGCCTACCCCTCAGGCTGTGATGGGAATTCAGTGAGATCAGGTAAGTCTCCTGCCACAGATCCAGGCCAGTAGGAGGCATTGGGTTATGGTTGCACAGGCACTGGTAACACAAAAACATGCCAGACAAGACCACTGCCCTTGAGGAGCTCACCTTTGAGAGTAGAAGAGGACCTGCAGTATTCCTCCCACAACTGCCAGTTCTTCACTGAAGACACATTAAATTGTCTCTGCATTTCTTCCACAACTGTGTGCATGTTGGATCCATGACTCCAAGTGACCCCTGATTTGTGTTGTGACTAGCCTGTGAGGTGAAATGAATGAAAGGTGGAAGCTTGGAAGTCTGGATTGTTGATTTCCAAGCTTGTTCTCCCTCCTGCAACTGCACAGGCAGTGATGACTTCCTAATCTGGTAAAAAAAAAAAAAAAAATATATACTATTCTAATTATGCAGTGCTTTAGAAGGCCAAATGTTATTGAACATAAAGTGCTTAGATGGTAGGCCTCATCAGCTCCAGCTCTCAAGTTTAATAGTTTTACATGTGAAACCTTATGATGCTACAGTAGGGAATTCATTTCCAATAAGGACTCATAGAAATCATTTTAAAATGCTCCTCCTACTGCTAGAAAAACTGAATATTAAATGTGACTGAAAGAGAGAGGGTGCCCCCCATAAAAGAACACAAATACAGAATGGTCAGGATACAGAAGAGCCCAGCATCATGAAAATAAAAGCCAGTATGTTGTGGAACATATCGAAGCAAATCAAATTTCTCATATACATCAATTATTACTACAAAAAGCAGTAATTTATATTTGATATCCTGCAGATTCTATTGTCAGAGTGCTAGTCCCTTCCACTTATTAAGCCCAGTGCTCTCATACTAACATATAAACCCTACTTTCAGAGAAAGGCAACGTAGCAGTTAACAATAATAATGGCTATTTTAACCAATAATTATTGAGTACTTAGTATGTGCCAGGCAATACTATACTCATTTATGATGATAATAGCCCTGTGAGGTGAGTAGTACTATCAGGCTTATTTTACAACTTAGGAAGCAAGACACAGAGGGATCTAGTACTAAACTACATAAATTAAAGCAGGAACTTTGAGGTTTAAATGATTTGATACAATTTTATAAGGAGGTGCAAAGAGATTTTCAAAACAAATCACTGAATGTGCACTGCATGTTTTCTTTCAATTGGGTAGCATTGATCAGAAGAGATAGTTATACTATGAAAGGATGGAAATCACAGTACAAATACAGTGGTTTGCACAACTGGGAGAAAATGATGCAATAAGTAGGGGACTGCAAACAATAGCATGCTGTAGAGTCCTTAAAATCATGTTATAAAAAATATTGGCGGTGGTCCACGCCTGTAATCCCAGCACTCTGGGAGGCCGAGATGGGCCGATCACAAGGTCAGGAGATCGAGACTGGCTAACACGGTGAAACCCCGTCTCCACTAACAATACAAAAAATTAGCCGGGTGTGGTGGTGGGTGCCTCAGGTACTTGGGAGGCTGAGGCAGGAGAATGGTGTGAACCCAGGAGGCGGAGCTTGCAGTGAGCTGAGATTGCGCCACTGTACTCCAGCCTGGGCGACAGAGTGAGACTCCGTCTCAAAAAAAAAAAAAAAAAAAAATTAATCACATAGGAAAATGGTCATGATACAATCTTAAGTGAAAATAACTTTTAAAATATATACCACGATGATGAGGACACAATAGTGAACAAAGCAACCAAAACCCTGCTTGCGGGGAGCTCACCTTCTATGATAACAACAACAACAACAAAAAAATATATATATATATATATATATATATATATATATGATAGTAGATATTCAGGTATTGTCTGTCTAGCATCTTTTTGAAAACCAATCCTTCTCCACTCTGATTCTCATAATATTCTTCAGTCCTTGAGTACTTACTCATGGGCCTCTTCTTGACCTGTACACCTTTGCAGGTCTTGGGAGCAGGAAGGTAACACAGCTGTAATTGAGTATTGAACACAGCTGTAGCCCATCACAGTAAGCCATCCTTAGGCTAGAGTGAGTGCTAAATAATAAGCACGTGTCCTAAACCAGGACAGTCAGACACTTCACTGATAATTTTGTCAAAGCAAATGGGAAAAAATAATCCCTTCCTGATGGAATTGTTAAGATTTTGAGGTGGAACTCAGGCTAACCATGGTCATCATGCCTACTATTTGAAGAGAATGGAACTAAGAATTGAAGAGAAAGAGGAAACCTTGATAAAATCATTTTATTTTTTTACTGAAAGTTATTTAAGTTTCCTCCCACTGTAAAGAAAAATAAAAGTGTTAGCTAAAGCAAACATATCATAGGGATCTCTGCTCGAGCCTAGGTTTGGCAGTATATCTGATTAAATTGGTGGGGCCAGTAAAGGAATCTGTTTGCACATATTAATAGGCAGAGATAAATGTGCTCTGCTGGGCCTGGGGTGTCAAAAACAGAGGGTGCAGCAAACAGAACAGTGTTTGTTCCCCAGTTGCTATGCATTTTTTGAGTCCTAAAAAATGAACAGATGCTGGTAAAAGGAGAGGTTTTTGTGGAATACTTTGTTAGGCTTGAGGGCCAGCACCTCTTCTCAGGGTCCCAGGATAGTGACACAGCACATGGGGTATGAAACACAGTATGGCTCTGCCACGTGAGGACCGCAGGGCATTGGCTTATTTTGTTAGCTCAAGTTCAAGATTTTGCAGTTTAGGGAGGACCTGAAGGCAGTTCCCTTGTCACAGACAAGGTATCCTCGAGGAAGATAAAGACAAGGTGGCCGAAGAGCTGTCATGGAGTGGTTTTGCACAGTAGACTTGGAGTGCAGAAGACATGCTTGTTTAGGAGCCTATAGGACCCACTTTGGACTTGCCGTAGTGGCATGGTATGGTGATAAGGGAGAGCTTAGGCTCTTTATCAGGCTGGAGGGAGCACAAGTCAGGGAAGTTTAAGATAATTACTGTTGCTTTAACCTCACTATGCCATTAGAACAATTATGTTTGGAAATATTTAAAATATATATTTGGAAGGACAAGTACCAAAATGTTAACAATGGCTGCTTTGAGATGACAGCATTATGAATGATTTATTTTCTTCTTTGACCTTTTGTTAATTTCCTCAAATATTCAATAATTAAATTATCTGTTATAATGTGATCAGTAAACACGTAATAATGTGTGTGTGTGTGTGTGTATATATGTGTGTGTGTAGTTTTCAAATGCATCCAAACTATATAGTTTATTTAGTCCTCTGGGAAGTGTCATTCAAATGCATCCAAGAACTGATAAAACTTCTCAAACAATTTTACAACTTCAATTTCTGAAGAGAAGGAAGAAAATCTAAGAACTTGGTGATCCAAGTGTTGAAGGATTTACCACCAAAATTGTCAGAAATAGCATCTCAGAAAGTCACCTGAAGATGAAAGAAATTGGAAATATTGCATTAAATTTATGGTTTTTAAAATTTTAGATATGTAAAATATAGAGTCCGTTTAAATAGTATTGTTTGAATGACTGTAACTACATAGTTACAGTCTACCTGTGTCTATGTTTATATCTTTACATAAATACATGCCTTTACATATACATAGTTATGTGTTGCTGTAACCTATACCATTAAAATAATGATGTTTGAAATTTACTAGAAAAAAAACAAACAACCACATAAAAAAGTGGGCAAAGGACATGAACAGACACTTCTCGAAAGAAGACAATTATGCAGCCAACGAACATATGAAAAACAGCTCAACATCATTGATAATTAGAGAAATGCAAATCAAAACCACAATGAGATAGCATCTCATACCACTCAGAATGACAATTACTAAAAAGTCAAGAAACAACAGATGTTGGTGAGGCTGTGAAAAAATAGGACCACATTTACACTGTTAGTGGGAATGTAAACAAGTTCAACTATTGTGGAAGACAGTGTGGCAATTCCTCAAAGATCTAGAACCAGAAATACCATTTGACCCAGAAATCCCATTACTGGATATATACTCCAAGGAATATAAATCATTCCATTATAAATATACATGCATGCATATGTTCACTGCAGCCATATTCGCAGTAGCAAAGACATGGAATCAACCCAAAGGCCCATCAATGATAGACTGGATAAAGAAAATGTCGTACATATACACCATAGAATACTATGCAGCCATAAAAAGGAATGAGATCGTGTCCTTTGCAGGGACATGGATGAAGCTGGAAGCTATTATCCTCAGCAAACTAACATAGGAACATAAAACCAAACACTGCATGTTCTCACTTGTAAGTGGGAGCTGAACAATGAAAACACATGGGCACAGGGAGGGGAACAACACACACGGGCATATCTGGGGGTTCCGGGGGAGTGAGAAATCAGGATAAGTGATTTATTGATAAGTGTAGCAAACTACCATGGCACACGTTTACCTATGTAACAAACCTGCATGTCCTGCACGTGTATCCCAGAACTTAAAATAAAATGAAAATTAGAAAAAAAGATGTCTGAAAAAAATTTAAATATATTAAAATTAGCTATACACATGGATATAGATAAAGGTAAAGACATAAACATAGAAACAGATGGTCATAGGTTTAGGTGTAAGTATATGTTTATCATGGCTTTCAGAGTCATATTTGAGACCTATTCCTATATTCTCCTGTATATAATCTTTATTCAACTGAAACTTCCTATCCCAAAGGTTTTCAGAAACCTAATCCTAATTTCCAGGGAGACATTATTACAGTCTAATCCCTAGTCAACTTTCCATTTCATGTCCTCATTTTTTAATGTATTTATAATAAAGCAGTGGTATGAAGAGTCCAGAAAGATTTAAAAGAAAGGACAGATATAGGCTCTCTACACAGTGATCCTGTTACAATCACAGGAGACAACAAAAACCCAGGAAAACTGCTTCTCACAACTCTGGGGCTCTAACTTCGGTAACCCTGGACAAAGGGCATGTGACAAAGTTTATGGAGATGGTCAGTAATTGTTTTCTAAAGGATAACACAGAATAAAACTCATCTTCTAGTTTACCCTCTGGAGACACTATTTCTCCCTCTTCCTATAGCTGGCTGCTTATTTTGCCTCTCATTATCTAATTCACCATTTTGTCTGGCCTTTAATAAGATTCCACTTTGTTTCTGGCAAATCATTTGTGCTAATAATTTCTGGCTCAAGTTCTCGCTACAGCCTCATATGAATGATGACTTGTTGCTTTGCTAAGAGCTCATTTGCTGGACTGTAATTTTGGTTCAAGAAGAATTAACATTTTGTAAAACAGATGGTGGATAATAATTCATCACACCTTGAAAGTTTCAATGATGCTGCTGCTGTTGGAGTGAAAGCCAGGTTCATTTGACAGGTGTTCCATTGCCACTTGCTATTGTTTGAGGTGACATAAAACTTTTCTCTCCTGCATGCCTTGAATTTCTTAACAGAACTTGCAATACCCAAAAGGCTCTCTGACTTGGGGACAGTATGTTCTTGTAGGGCAAATCTTTCTATGTGAATACATGAAAAATGTAATCCCTGGACCCGTTCATCATTTCCTTGGTTAAAGAGACAATTAAATAATTTTTGCTGACTTTTTCATATATGCTCTTTGCCAAATCAAATCTAAAGCTTAAAATTACATTTCTAAAACAGACATTCTGACTCAGTAGCTAAGAATAAGACTGAAGAAAAACAATTTAAAGATCAAGTAAACAGGCTTTCACACCTGGTAAGCTGTTGGCAAATTCAAATCCTCAAAGGAGTTACACTGCGTTGCTTTAAGCAGACTCAGAGTATGTGGACATTTGACCTCAAAGCTACCCTTCAAGGATTTGTTCTCTTAACCTTCTCCAGGTATTGTGCATAACACACAGTGTAGACAAGAGCTGGACTAAGGGTTCTAATGCAGGTAATGTGTGTGCAGAAGCAAATCGAGGAGGAGGGCTCTAGATTGATAACTATACACTGACTGACAGGCTAGAGGGATCCAACACTATCATGGAAAGGAATAAGATAATACATACAGTTTGATTAGTTTTTATCCAAGAAAAGTCATGCTCATTATGACTTTGAAATTTGAATATGCAGATTGAGAGGTGGATCTCACAGAGGTTATTTTAAAAAAAAATTCTAAAAATGCAATGCTATAGAAATAAAAAAGGACAAGATTTTTGGAAGAAAAAAAAGCATATTTATGGCAAAAGGTCTCCGACTCCCCTCTTCTGGGGGTGGAGAGGTATTCTAAAGTATGTTTTGCACTGTCTCCCAGATTTCCCCAGTAGAATTAAGCCCTGGTTGCCCACAGTGGTAAACTGATTAGTAATGGGCTCTTTATTTGTTTCTTCCCTTCCCTATCCCATGTCCCCACTCCCTCATCAGTGCTTCCTTGGATTGTCTCCAAAGAAACTACTTTCACACAAATCCTCATGTCAGTGTCTACTTCTAAGGAAACCCAACCTAAGATGGTGTGTATGCCCATGAGTCCCTCGGGACTGTAAGAACACCCTATTTCTGTATTTTCCTCAGGAGGCAATAGTGAATAAGAAGCAGTATAAAGTTCAATCTGAGATCAGAAAATAACTCTAGTCCTCCTGAAAAAGTACTTACAGGTGGAGGTCAGTCTCATGCATATTATCTATTAGTTTGCTAGGGTTGCCATGACAAAAAGTCACAAACTCGGTGGCTTAAAAGAACAGAAACATATTCTGTCACAGCTCTGGAGCCTAGATGTCCAAATTCCAGGTGTTAGCAGGGTCATGCTCCCCATGAAGGCTCTTGGGAAGGAATCATCCTTGCCTCTTCCTAGCTTCTGATGGTTGTCTGCAATCCTTCATGTGTGTGGGTTGGCAGCTGCATCATCCCAGTCTCTGCCTCCAACTCCACATGGCATTCTTCCATGTGTGTCTCTCTGTATCTTCACATAGTGTTATAAGGACACCAGTGTTGAATTTAGGAAACCTCCTGCTTCCTGCAATCCAACATGACCCTCATCTTAACTTGATTATATCTGCAAATACTGTTTCCAAATAAGATCACACCCACAGGTACCAAGTGTGTGGACTTGAACATACTTAAGGCGGGACAAAATTTCACCCACAACATGCTACATCCACCAGTCTAACAGAAGAGAAGTCACGCAGCTTTCTGTCCCTGCTCACTCACATGTAACAAATATGCTGCTGCTGCTGCTGCTGATGATGATGATGATGATGAAGAAAATAATGGTGATGATGAAAATGACGGTGATGATGAGAATTTTAGAAATCTACTCCAGCCAGGAACAAAACTCTCAGCAGTTAGAATATACAAAAAAACCATGGCCAGTGCTTCCTAACTCCTACTTACATCTGCTTTTTATTTATCTTTCTAGGCTAGTGACGGTTTCTAGAATCTTTGCTCTGAGCATTCAGTAAGTGCTTTGGATTTTAATGCCCTCTCTCCTGAGAACAGTAAGTGTATTTCTGACAACACAGTGCCTTCCGAGATGAAGTGAGAGCCAAAAGTACCAGCTCATCAACCCCTCAGTCCCTGACCTTAGCTGAATTCTGTTGCTCCGATGAACAGAGCTAGCCAGGAAGAAAACAGCCACATGACATTTTCCACCATTGGTTGCTTGCATCTGAGTGTGTCCCTTGTTAAAGGCAATCCACTCTCATCTCTAGAAGCATACCTGGTTTTCAAGTGAAATACTCCCAGGCCCTTAAGTAATTCACGAACAGGCGATGGTATAATATTTGAGCCATATAAATGTGTATTCAGCTGCTTTGATGCAATTTCTCTTTGGCTTACTAATGAGAAGGCATTGAAAAAGAAAAAGGGAGGGTTATTGAACAACCAGAGCAAAACGTCCATCACTAATTATCTGAAAGCCCAAAGATCCAGCATCCTGATTAGCACAGGCCTGGAAAAAGCACAGAGTAAAACTGGACATTTATTCTTCAATTAGAGCATAGAATGATTACTGCCTTCCAGATGTCCTAGGAACAACCTTCAACTTCATCACTCATTGAACAGAAAAGTAATTTAAAGGACAAAGAAATGCCCACTTGGGCTCTGTGAACACAGCACCAAAATTCTTTGGTAAGGAAGGTGTGCCTGACATTTTTCAGCTTTTATATCTTCATCCAATTAGCCTCTTGCTGAGGTAAAAACAAGAAGAGCCGCTTACAAAAAAACTTAGAAATGTAAACAGAGGAGAAGAAGATAGAAGAAAACACAACAAATTACTAACTACTAATCTTTGAAAATGGAATTGGGAGTGTTTTATTATTTTCTTTTCAACACTTTTACATTTTCTATGAAAAGCATATATTGTTAGTAATTTATCATTCATGATATTGAATGCTTACAATATACATGCACATATTTCATTTAATTCTGACCAAAAACGAAAACAAAAGAACCTATGTAGGAAGTATTATTCCCATTAAGTAACTTGCCTAAGGTCACTCAACTGATATATGGTAGTCAAGATTCACAGCCAAGTCTACGTAATTTTGTTGTCTCCCATATATTGTTTTCATAATCAGAAGGAGAAAAGAAGACATACTCAAAATAGTATCTAATATAGAAAGAATAGTGGAATCAACTTGTGTAAAAAAAAGAAAGAAAAGCTTCCAAAAAAAATGCCACTGTAGAGGCTAAAAATCTGTAATAATATTTTATCTCAGATGCACCCAATATCAGTTACCAGATAGTCAATGATCTTTCCATATGAAAATGCATATTACTAGCCATGGCACCTTATACTGCGCATGAAAACCCAGGGCATACAGGTAGATTCTGCAACTCTTTTTGGGGAGGGCCAACACAATGACCCAAGTCTGCGTCAACTTTCAGCATTTAGAGGGCTTTGTGACCTCAGTCAGTTTGCTTGTTCTTTCTGCGGTTCCAGGTTTTCATTTGTTTGTTCCTTTGTCCATTGATTCAACAAATATTTCCTCTGTGCCCAATATGCCAGTTATTTTTCTAGGTAAGTGTGGTGAATAAAAGAGGCATGGTCTCAGTCCTCACAGAGCTCTGCCCCTCACCTTGGAAGAAAGATAACAAGGCTTGCTTCAGTCAGGGTTGCTGCAAGGACTGAATCAGAGAATGTAAAGCATCTGCCCCAGCACTTGACACGTGGAAGGCACCCAATACATTTACCACTGGGATTATCTCAGTTATTCCAGCTATAAAATGGAATTTATCTTATCTCACTTGGCTGGGTGTGAGAGTACTGATCTCTATAATTCTTCCCTAATTCATCCATCCCAGCCTAGAAAATACCATAGTTTTCAAAATATGCTTCAGAGAAAATAGGATCAGAAAACAAGGTAAGAATGTAGATATTTTAGTTTAGGCTTATGATACATTAAATTCCATTTACTTTTCTTTTACTTTGAATATCAAAATTCACCATACCATATTTAATACGGTCATGTAAAAACTGATGATTCACTAGGAAAGCTCTTAAAATATTCATGTAGGCAAATTCTAATCATCTTAGCTTTTATGATTTGAGTTAAGGGGAAAGTCTGATGAGGACTGTTAAGCAAGTTCCTACTTTTTAAAGGCCTGCGGAGGGATCTTGAGGTCTAAGTAAGCCTCTGTGACCAGAAACATGTTCATATACTTGTGTCCAGTGATATATACTTCCTGTAATGCACATTCTATATGTTATGAGCACAATATTTGAGTGTGTATCAGGGACTTACATAGATTTTCTTTAATGTTCCAAACACTTCTAGTAAAGTTAGACATCCTCCTCCATCAGAAACTAAAACCAGGAGATGTTAAGCAGTTTACCAAGTTATGCTAACTAATAAGTGTCAAGGCCTGAATGTGAACCCTAATTGTCTGACTAACTTACCCTCTTTTGAGAACACCACACCAGGGCTCCACCCACGGGGAATTTATTACTTTTCAAAGCAGTTCATTTCTTCTTTTTAAAAGCTCTTATAATTCAGAGTTTCTTCTAACACTGAGCTGAAATCTACCCTCTCCTTGTGTTACCATTGGCTGTAGTTTCACACTTCAGTTAAATTAGTTAAACTAATTCTTCTTCCACATGAGAGCTCTTCAGATATTCAGAAACACCTTTCCTTTCTTTCTTTCTCCTCTTCACTCTTCTCTATCAAGTTTTCCTTTCTTCAAAACAAAATAATCCCACTTTTCTACTCTGCTTTAAATTTCATTGTTTTAAGTCCCTCCCTGCTCAGTAGGGTAGATATTCCATTGTTTTAAGTCCCTACCTGCTCAGTAGGGTAGCAAAACCTGCTCAGTTCCAATAATCATAGTCTCAGTTGTTCACATCACTTTTTTAGAAATTAAATACAATACCACAGGTGTGATCTGAAGTGTACCAAGTGGAATTTCATTGTCGCCATCCTTGTCTTATGTTATACTTCTATTTATGTAGTTCAACAGCAAATTAGCTATTTTATTCTAGCTACTTCATGCTGCTGACTCACATGAATTTGCTATGGTTACAGCAAAGCCTTTAGGTCTTTTTTACATATACAACTATGAATCCACATTTTCCAAGATCCTATTCCTATGCCTTGCTTACTTGACTTTTTTTTTCATATTAAGCTATACTTCTTAAATTTGGGAAGGCTGAAATAAAGGGCAAGGTTTTTTATTCATTTCTGTCATTAAATGGATTTCCTCTTCACAGTTTCATTCCCTCATAAGTGTCCTTCCAAGTCATTGAGTAAAAATATTGACCAAACAAAGACTAAAAGGGAGTTTGAAATTCTGCCCCACACCCTGTAGATTTCTTTCTCGGTTGAGATCAGCTCACACTTCAGCAGCTGATAGGCAGGGTCAATTCAACCATTTAGGAATTCACCTAATGGTACCAGCCTGCAGCCCACAGGCTCCTGCAGGATTCCTCCTCAAGGAGTTTGTGAAAGTCCATAACATTTGCTCTGCTGGTATCAATATTCCTTGTCTGCTTGTGTCCTACATCTCCAGGATAGTACCTGGTACTCCTGGATGTCTTTTGTTGTAAAAGATACAAAGTCCCTAGTTTATTTCTTGTCTTCATTCTTTACTCTGAAAGAATTGCTCTTGCCAAATGCTCACCTTGATGCTATTAAAGTTTGAGACTTTCCAACTTTCCAGACAAGATCAGTTTAATGGGCATTCGACCTGTGTGCAGAAACACACACTCAAATGGGCCATGCACTTGGCTTAATGCCCTGCCGTCACCATTTTGAAAGTTTTAGAAATTTTATTTATTCAATTGTTAATGTATTAAATGTATAATGACATAGTAAATTAAAAATACTGTGACAAGGTGAGATAAAGGCTACAGAAGAAAGAAAAATCTTCATATTTTAGTATCTTCAACAGTAATGTTTACCTGCTGTTTGAATAAGGAACCCCACATTTTCTTTCTGCACTGTGGTCCACAAATAGTGTAGCTGGCCTTGTTTTGGGGTTGGATATTTAAAATATTTAACAAGTATAGCATGGCCCTCACCTAATTGGAATAGATGCCTAACCCATCAAAAATTGGTGCCAAGTGGTATGTAGGACTGCAGCATACCAGCTGAATATTGGCCTTGCTGCTTTCTGCTGCGTTGGCATGGTCACCTGGGAAGCATGCCCTGATGGCCATGCCCTGAACACCTTCAGGTCTTGGCATGCCCTGAACACCTTCAGGTCTGCATCACTGCCAATCCTACTCACTCTCCCCCAGCTTACCTATCTTCAAACTGCTGCACTACATCAAACCATCTTTATTCTTTCTTTATTCCAGACTTGAAAACAAAAACACATTACTTCCAAGGAAGGCTTAAAGTGAAAATTCCATTAGAACCCTGTGAAAGTTAGAAAAATTATTAGCTAATTTGCGATTTCCCATAGAGTCCATACCAGTATCAGACCTATTACATTCTCATTTATTAACTTCATGCTTTGAAAGATTTCTGGTTGAAGAAAGTTGGTGCACCCAATGTTTTTGTAAAGGCAAGAGGAGGGGTTAATAATTACAAACTTTTTCATACCTCAGTCCTCTGACATAATCCACAGAGCTTTGCCTTCCAAAGGCACTGGTTGGCATGGATATTCTCGTAAAATAGATTTGGGGACTTTTTATGAAATGCAAGGAAATTCTTTTTATGAAACGCCAGGAAATTCTGATTCTTTTTCTTTCTGAAGTGAGGAGAAACCATTTCTTTCAGAGCTCACGTCCAGCAAAAGGTGAAGTATAACCTTAGTCTCCATGCCTGTTATGTCCTGCCAAACGCACAGCTAGAATCAGCCCAAAAGCAACGGTGGGGGGAATTCCCACAAGACAGTGCCCCAAACCATCCCAAGATGAGGCAGGTTGAGGCTCCTAAGACAGAAGCACTAATTGCCAGGGTGATCAGTCCAAACCATTTCTTAGACGAAAGCACAGAGCGGGCTGCAGCAGTCCTCGCAAAGGACAGCAAGAGAAAAGGGGTGTTCTACCCAGGTTATGTCCTGCAGTGGACGGGTCAGCATATCAATTTTATATGGGAGTTAAAGGAATTTGGCTCAGGGATGGGGCCTGTTGCTTTCAGTGTTTGGAGCAACAACCTCAATACTTTTATCAGTATCTGGGAAGGTTCAAGGCCCTGGTTTGAGTTCAAGCCTGCTGGGAAAATCCTGCAGCTGGCTGGATCACAGAGCAGTCAAATCACTCTGTGAGTTTTTGGTCAGGACACAGAAAGAAAAGGCAGGGAAATTTGAGAACCCTACATTTACCAATAAGTCCTTCACAGCTGTTTGATCCTGACTTCCCATCCTGGTACTGCTCAGGTTTTAAACTATTAATACAATCAGTGAACAATCAGATTATCATCACTTTTTATGAATATACTTATCTGTGACATTTCCTCAAAATAATATCCCTCTTCCTAAAATATCTTCCCTTCTCTATTCTATATCTCTCATATATCTTTACAGTTTTTAGTTCAGATTCCATTTCTCTGCGAAATTTTCTTCTTTTCCACTACAAAGTCTCCTGCATTACTATTTTTAAACTTTTCAGTCTAAGGGTCATGTATCTAAATTTGTTGAAATGATCCCATTTGTCTGCTTCACATTTAGAAAGCATCTAAGTTCAAGTGTAGTGAAGGCTAATTAGAAAATTTCTAAGTCATGTACATCTATGAAAGATTAAAATTGATCAGATGTGGCGGAAAGAACATTGACTAAGGTTGAAATTCTGCTTTTCCTACTTTCTAATACATGGTCTTTGAAATTCTTTTACCTTTATAAATATGTATTATTTGTGAAAAGATAATAACACACACCTGGAAGGTGTATAATACGTGGGAAATTATCCTTTAATCAACTAGACAATTCCTGGCACAGAATAACCCCTCACTAAATAATAGCTATCAATATTAGAAAACACTCACCACTACATGCCTGATTTTTCATTTCAATTCAAGTCAGTACTACAAATAGGAAGTGTCTTCTATCGCCAGTCAATTTTGTGGATGATCAAGAGATAGATAGATAGATAGATGCTTAGGAAAGCTGTTGAGGAGAATAATACTTATTAGTAAAACAGAACACATGTTGATAGAAACTAAAATGAAAACAACTGCCAGAAGATCAGAAGCAGATGTGTTGGTGTGTTAAGCAGAGACCAGTATGTGTCCAGGTATCAAGAATGACTTCATGGTTTCATGGTCTCTATGGCAAGAAAGATGTAAAAAGTCTATATTTCTTTTGAGGATCCCTTGAGGAATGTCCTGACTGCCCCATTCCTGTTTTTCAGGCATTTTAAATCCCTACTGACCTGGAACAGTTTAAAAGTTGTAGTACACAGATGAGATTTATGTGACAGCCTCATGCATCATTTTTCTCACCTCAGTGACCTTAGTCCCCTGAATACTATTTTTTGTAAAGTGCATCACCACTGGAGAATTTAACAGGTTGTCTTTATTTTGCTTATTTCTCCAAATTTCTGCTCTACAACTTTTTGGGCCTTTCAGCTACAAAAGCGATTTCTCAGGGATATATAAAAGTGTCAGTGTTACTAGGTGGTCTGATGATGCATGGTATACTTCTTGCTAGAGCAAAGGCGATGGAGAAGGTAATGCTTTGAATCAAACACTGACAGGAGGGCAAAAATTGTGGTGTGTAATACATTCTCCAGTGGAATAGGTTACAAATGTACAGAGAGTTGTGACAATGCATGCATGAGATGCATACCACACACCAGAAGAGCCACGCCAAGCTTTAGGATGAGAACTTGAAGAATCTCTCAGAGTTGTCCTCATGTCACATAAGTTGGAATTTTGAAATGAAATACATTGCATATATGTTTGGGGCACTCAGGGGAAAGAATAAGGAAACATGCTACTCTTCCACTTGACTAGTTGCTATTTATTCTTCAATGCTCAATTCAAAAATTACCTTCTTCAGGAAGCTTTCTCAGATCCCCACCCCAGCCATCAACACCAACCTCCACCACTCTACTACTGCTACCACCATCTCCCTCTCCTTCTCCACCACCCAACCACCCCATCACCATCATTCTACTATGACATCACTTCTAGCACTACAGCCCAATCTACTTCGGCAACCCTGTGCATGCCTCTTTCTAGGCAATTTTACATTATACTTAAATGTGACTTGCTACTGTCTTGCTAGACTTATCTTTTGGGAGTCAGGGATTACTTTAATCTTGTTTCCCCACTACCTAATAAAGAGCCTACCCTATCATAGGTACTCAGTACATGTTTGTTGAATGAATGAACAAACCTAACAATGGAATTACTTTTCAGAAATGTTTGCAATATGGAGTTGTCTTCTTTTTAACAAATTATAGCGAGATTCTCAACTTAATTCTTTCCAGTCACTAAAGAACACTTAGGAGCAATTCGTTAAGTGACACCCTAGTGACCAGAAAGAGATATTGCAGCTAATTCCAAAAGTAATTTCCAGACAGAGTATACTCACAGGAAAAATATGGCTAAATACTTTCTAAGACCATTGGATAGGAAGCTGTAAACTAATTCAGTGGGTTGCATCTTTCCAGACTCTCTGAGAAACTGATAAATGGTGGGTGTCATCCGTTTGAAGCCAATTTGGAAAAAATGTGTTTTAAAGAAATCTTATACCCCATTACCTTTATTTATGACTTAAATGGATCTCTACACATGGAATTTCCATACATGGAAATTCATGTTTAACTCTAACACAGATTCTCAATTGCTCACAAATGATCCTTGAAAAAGAAGGGGGAAAAATCCTGAAGTTATCTTGTTTATTTCTAAAGGTTGTTCCTTTTGTTTATGAGATTGCACATTCTTCGAAGACAAGAGAACAAAGAGAAAAAAAAAAAAAAAGAGAGAAGAGAGAAGGCAGAGCTCTAGAGAGATAGGAAGAGGGAAACAGAAAAGAGTTTAAGAATATACATTTAAATACCAGCATCACATCAGTCACTATTTCCAAAAACCAAAATAACTTTGGAGTCTGTAACTTCTGGTAACATGAAACTCACTTGCACTATCTGGCCCTAATTCTACCATTCATAATGTGACATTACAGATGTGACTTTGCCCTTCTATTCCTTTTTCTGTAAGTTTGAGGGGCTGATGTTATTTACCCCAAGATCCCTTCATGAGCAGTAATTTTATAAAATTCTGCCAATCAATACCAAGTGTTCTCCGTTTTCTCATCTCTCTGATTCTTTCTCAATTAGAAAACTGAAGTCCATGTCAAGAACAACACTACAAATGGCCACCCACTCAGGGATCTCAGTAGTATTTATTTTTAAAATTACACAGTGAAAGAGTACTTGCTTTATTCTGTTGCCAAACTCAAGGAGAGCTATAGGCACAAAAACTGTCTGTGAATTTTAAGGCCTTTATCAGTCAAATTCCCTCAGGGTTAAACATAGATCTCATTCCAATAATTCAACACCTTACAACAAAAAGAAAGTAAGACAGACAGACAGAGTTACATGGCTCTCCTGGCTGTTGTCACCTATTCCTTAAATCAGTATACTCCCAGAGAAGAGAGAAATACTTTACAGTCCAGGAATAACCCATCCATTTACTTACCATTCAGCATCCACTGAAAACAGAGAATCTAATAAGGTTCCATTTCAGCCCTTTCTCCACCTCAGAACAGCAAAGATACAGGAAGAAGGTAAGGGGAAATATGGCAAAGAGGAAGCAAAGGTTGATTTTGCTTTTTGGGTTAAAAAATGCATACACTGGATCACCATGGTTTTGTATTTCCTTTATTTACTATGATTTTGGTTTTCTAATTAATATTACTAGTACAACTTTTACATTCCAATCTGTTTCCAATGACAGAGCTTCTTACACTAACAAAAACAACCGAGATCAGGAGTATATTTCAGAAGTCAGGAGCAGGAGTGACTCAGGGAGCCGAGCCAAAGACTTGCAGATCTGGAGGTGAAACTGTGTCCTGAACTGGGACTAACTGGCCACCATTTGCTTCCTGTTTAGACAGGTGTTTCCTTCTTTATTTGCTCCTTAAAAGCCAACTTTCTGCAATATATTAAGTATCTTGAAGTTCCTAAATGTAGAACTTTTTGTAGGGTGATGTAGGGTTAGGTGGGATGGGTGGTCTTGAATTGCCTCAACAGACTTTGGTCGTGGTTAAAACTGATCCACTTAGGGTAGAATTTCCCAAGTAGGAGGAGAGATTTCCTGATTCCAGAGGTTCTTAGCAGCTCCATAGTGAGTTGAAATCCCTCTGAGTCACTCTCCACTTATGAACATATGGCACTAAGAACAATTTTTTGGAAACGAACATCTTCTTACCATGTCCCGTACTTCACATCCTTTCCTAGGACTGACCCTAATAATTGGCACCTGGTTGTGTAGGAATACAAAAAGCAACTCGGAGAAGCTAGAAATTTGTTTTCATGTTTCATGCTTTCATATTTTTGACCTTTAGAAAATGAGTTTTAATGAGAGGTTAAATAATTTGAAATAATTTTTCTTTGGAATATTAAAGAAAATTTCTGAACAGTTTCTGGGCAGATTTTTGGAACCTGGTGTTAGTTTTTAAGTATCTCAGAAACACACTTCTGAATGAATTTAAAATTAAACTTTGAGCCTGGCGCGGTGGCTCACGTCTGTAATCCCAGCACTTTGGAAGGCTAAGGCGGGCGGATCACAAGGTCAGGAGATGGAGACCATCCTGGCCAACATGGTAAAACCCTGTCTCTACTAAAAATACAAAAATTAGCTGGGCGTGGTGGCTGGTGCCTGTAATCCCAGCTACTGGGGAGCCTGAGGCAAGAGAACCGCTTGAACCAGGGAGTTGGAGGTTGCAGTGAGCCGAGATCGCGCCACTGCGATCCAGCCTAGCAACGGAGTGAGACTCTGTCTCAAAATAAAAGAAAAAAAAAATTAAACTTTGGCTATGTTACATGTCATTAATAAAACACACCTTGTCCAGCTAAGCATTTTTAAAATTTTACTTGCAAATCACACACACATACATACCCCAAAATTGTTGGCAAACATCCAGGGGATCAAACAGAGATATTTTTCTCCCAAAATCTAACTCTGCTTTAAAAAATAAACACAGAGATATCAGCCTTCTAATCTCATACTGAAAGGATTTATCTTTTTCAAGCCAAAGATATTTGGAAATTAAGTTGAAGTTGTATATATAAGATAGTTCTATACTTAAAGGGTATATGGATAAAAGAATCTGAGGGTATTGTTATTTTCTTATAAATGGCTTTATTTTTACCAAAAATTAATGTTCTTTGTAACTCTAATAATACACATTAACAAAATGAAGAAAACTAAAATTACCTACAAATCTCATGACCCAGAGTAAATCATTAATGTTTTAAATATTATCCTTCTACTCTTGTTTCTAAAAATTAAATGTATTTTTAAAATTACTTTATACTTTATTGTGTTGTCATTTATTAAATATTTATTGTCCATCTTATTAAATACCATCCCACAATGTTATTGAAAATAATTATATGCATAGTTTAATATATGAGTATTGCATCATTTAACTCACCAATTATCAATAGAAATTTGGAATATTTCCAATTATTTGATATTGAATTCTATTATGAATATCTTGAGTTATTATTTTTTCAATGAAATCTTTCAGAAACCAAAAAGCATTTGTAAATTATACTCCAGAAATGTTGTACGTACCCAGCAGCAGAATATGAAAGTGCTTTTTTCCAAATATCCTCATCCACATTGAGTGTTAACATAATTTTAATCTTTAGAAATTTAATAGGTAAAAAATGATGTCCAATTATTTTTTGTGTATGTATCATATGTGTGTTTGTGGGGATACATATATGTACATACATTTCTTTGAAATATATACATTTCTTTGATCATTAGTGAGACTATATAGTTTTATGTTTATCATTTCCATTTCTTCTTTTGAGAATCTCTTGTCCATATTCTTTACCCAATCATTACTTCTCTTTTATTGATTATCCTTCTATTATCATAAAAAATATGATATTAATTACACTTATTGAAATGTAATTCATATTGAAGAATTTAAGTGCTGCCCACTGACTCTCCAGCTAACACACTTTTCCTGCTTTGTTATCTACCTCTCACTTCTGTTCATGGAGTTTAGAGGTATGAAAGTTTCAAACATTTAGGATTTGAAATCTATTAAATTTCTTTAGTCATTTTTACTTCTGCTTAGAAAATCTTTACATAGCCCAGTTTTTAAATAAACTTTCACTTATATTTTCTTTAAAATTTGTATCATTTATCTCAGTACACTTACATTTTTAATTTCTCAAGAAATTGTTTTAATATGTAATGAAAGTTTTATTAGACCTAATTATTTTTCTTCCAAGTAAATAACTGGTTGGCCCCCTCTAAAAAAAAAAATTGAATAATTTGTACTGTTACCATGGCAAGGAAATAGTGCTTTTACTTTACTAAATTCTTATATGCATTTGTTTCTGTTACTAGACTTTCTATTCTGTTCTATTGATCTCTTTAACTGTACCTGGACCAATTTTATACTCTTATGTTTAGCTATTATCTGGTGTTTAATAATGAAGCACAACTTGGATTGTGCTCTATTCGATTTGGGAATAAAGTAATATCTATTGCTTCCTTTTTATTTTCTCATCAACCACTAAGATTATCTACAAATATAATTTTTTATTTCTGCCTTTCTAAGATTTTATTAAATTTATTTTTCTAATTTTATAAGATTAAAATCAGAGAACATAACTTTTAAGATGTCTGCTAAATCTCTACGTTTTTGAATTTTAAAATTTTCTTTGTGGCTAAATATATGAAGGATGTTTATAATTTTTGCATAGATAAAAAAGATTTGCTCTGAAATAAGGATGATATTAATTGTATTATTTATCTGTATTCTTATTTCTAAAATGGGTATATTGAAGTCTCCCACTAAAACAGTGTTTATGTGTTCATCTTCTACTTGAATTTCAAATTGTTTTTATATATTTATTCATCTCCTGTATTACTTGATGTATAAAAGGTTTTGATAACTAAATCTTCCTCATAAACTGTGCCTTTTATCATATAATGTCTTATTTTCTAGGTTTAGTGCCTTTAACATTAAATTCTACCTTTTTAAAATTAATATTCCAGTTTGGCTTCTTTTTGTTTGCATTCGCCTAGTCTTTCTTTGTTAATTCTTTTATATTCAACCAGCTATTTTAAGGATGTTTCTTATATGAATCATGTGGCTAAGTTGTAATTTTTAACACAACCTGATAGTCTCTCTTTCAATGACAGAACATAGTGCATTTATATTTAGTAAAATAATATATATCTGATCTTATTTCTTCCAGCTTTCCTTATGCTTATTATTAATTTTCATTAAAGTTGCCACTTTTTCCCATTCCTTTTTCTCTGGTAAAATCAAATTGCTGTTTCTTCCACTTTTTCTCTTGTTAATTTGGAATTTCTTCCTTATTTTCCTGTTAGAAACACCTTTCATTTGTCTTTTCTTAATCAGATACATTTGTCTTTACTGATATTTGAAATAAACTTATAAACATGTTTTATTTTTCTCCCTTCTTCCCTCTCATCCCAATAAAATGATACTTTTGGACCACTTCCTGTGCTCTGGCCTGGCCCACTGCTATGAGACCTTTGGAATATTTTTACTCTGCCCGCTCCAGTCCAATTCTTGTCTTTGCTGAGATAGTTTACTAGATTTTAGTACTTTTTGTCCTAGACTATTAGAATATTTCTTGTGGTAGGTTCCTTGTATCTTAGAAATCCCAATTTGGCATTTGTGTATACATTTCCAGATAATTTATTTTCTGTTTAATAGATAATTTAAACTGATTCTCACTGTTTTCTCTCTTCTTCAATTTCCTGTATTTTAGTTTCTAATATGGTTCATTTCTTGTTTGATTATACCCTTTCAACAAGATATTTTCTGAGAAGAAATATATTGCAAACAGCATAGGCTCCTTATATAAAGCCAAATGATGCTTCTTAATAGGGGCATGTCATACCTGATTAAATGAGATTTGTTAGGACTCAGTTGCACAATCAATTTATTCAATTGTATTCTGGTTAAAAGGAGGACAGAGTCTTACTGAACCTATACAAACAGTTTTATTACTATTGAACAAATAACAGTAGAAATATTTCTGAATTCTGAAGTCAATGTGAATCGATATCATTAAAATATTCTATTTCAGTTTAAAAAGCAAAGTTTCCTAAATTGACAGCTAGTGAAAGCTTAAGAAGAGTTGCCCCATATACCCATTAAAAATGAAACATTAAAAATAACATCAACAATATTTCAAATAAATAACCATAATTTAACTTTCCTTATCAATTAATTTAGTCCTATGTAGATCATTTTTGTTCCACTAGATGTTGGGCCAGTTACCTTTTGCTTTCATCTAGTATATCTGCTATAGGGCTAACAAGAGTCCTGGAATTCCTAACTCAGTCCACTGGCAAAAATCTAAAACTTGTCTAAGCAAAGAGAGTTCTGAAGCACATATCCAAGTATCTATTCTTTAAAGTATAAACACTTTAGAGTACCTGGTAGAGTTCATCCCATGAGGCCCTGAAACTGCCTTTCCTTGTAAAAATAAAATAAAAAAATTTAAAAAAAATTAAACTCATCTGTAGCTTATAGAATAGCCTTCAGGCAAACATCTAAGGGAGGCTGACACTTGTTTAATAATAAAACAATGACAGTGGTCAATTTATTACAGTGACTAAGAATATCAGAATGAAGGAAAGTTATATTCTCTTTTGGGATACAGTACATAACAATTTCATAAGGGTTTGATCAATGTTTTTCCTGAGGATAAGACTGAAGAGTACTGATAAATCTCAGAGGCCTTCCCATAAAACATACAGTTTCTAAAATATTTATATTAATAACATTTTACCTATGCAAACTTAACAAAGAAAGATTGAGCATGCCTGTCTTCTGGTTTGACAATTTTTCCTATATAACTCTTCTAATAGTGTCAAGGTAATTGTAAAATATGGAACATGCTGAACATTTATTTCTAGTATTTCTCTTCATAAGGTAAAATAATACATCTTTGTGATTTTCCAGGGTCCCTCGGGCAACTCACAAGGATAGATTTAGGTATAAAAGACATACCTTGTTTTCTAATTTTAGGATCTGAATTTGAGAAGGCAAAATCAAAAGTTATTGGAGCTTTGGTTACTTGACTAAGATAGCATCATGAATGCTGAGAAATAGTACTTGGTTGTTTATTTAATCAAAGTGACAATAAAATATTTTAAAATAACAGCAAACAAGTTAAAATTATTGTAAGAAACGAGTTCTTTCACAAGACAGGAATATTTGTTCTTTATTTTTGCTCTTTTAAAAAATAATTAAGGACATTATAAAACTCGACATAAAGCAGAGAAAATTATTCTGATGAGATATGGAGTTTCTGCTGTAGGAACAGATTTCACAAAGGGGACAGAATGACATTTTATATACCTTACTAAAAGTTCTAAGATTATTTTTAACAGAGAGAAAGTTGAATTCTAGTTTTTAATTAATATATTTGGCAGTAAAAGATTCACAAGCCCCTTTTCATTCCTTACATTATCTGGTGAATAAACCTATCAAAACCAAACAAACTTTGCCAAAATTTAATGTATTTTATAGCTTCCTTTCCATTTCAGTTATTATAATTCAAGGCAAATAAAATTCATATCCCTCAAACCCTCTATAACTTGCTATACAGAATCAGATTTTGTCCTTCACTGTGCCCTCATGTTCTGGAACAAACTGACACTAATACAGGAGAAAATCATTCCCCTTTTTCCTTGAAAAATAAAAGCACATACCCAGTTGTATTTCCTCTCTATGGCTCCTAGTATAGTCTCAAGCAGTCACATTAATTCTACTTTTAACTAAAACTCTAATTTCTATTTCACAGCACAAACTAGAAACTAGAAAACTGACAAATACATCATAATTAGGGATTTTGCCAGTACAATAAAACTATTGAATACTGGTAACAAAACTTTCTCCTGCTATACATATCACTTTGCACCCTCACAAAGTAGCAAAAATAAAAAATTTAAAAAAAAAAATTCATTTCGGTATTATTCTGAATATCCTGTTCAGTCTGTTTGTGTTGCTATAACAGAAGACCTGAGACTGGGTAATTTATAAAGAAAAGAGGTATTTTGCCTCATGGTTCTGCAGGCTGTACAGGAAGTGTGGTGCCAGCATCTGCTTCCGGTGAAAGCTTCAGGAAGTTTCCAGTCATGGTGGAAGGCAAAGGGGAGCCAGCATGTCACATGGTGAGACAGGGAACAAGAGAGGGGGAGTGAACAAGAAAGGAGGAAGAGAGGGAGTGGAGGTGCCACGCTCTTCTAAACAACCAGTTCTCACGTAAAATCACAGAACAAGAACTCACTCATGACCAGGAGGATGGCACCAAGCCATTCATAAAGGATCCACACTCATGACCCTAACACCTCCCACCAGGCCCCACCTCCACCAGTGGGGATCACATTTCAACATGAGATTTGAAGAAGACAAAACATCCAAACCATATCATAGCCCAAAGATATAGCCACTAAATGGTGTATCACAGTTACATGCAAAACTATATGAACTTGAAATTATGTATAGTAATCAACATTTCAGTATCAATACTATATATGAATTATCTTGGTATCTACTGATTATATTTTAATTAACATAATTTATTAAATTCCAAAGTTTTAAGTTCCCTAAGAATTTTGAAAATTACATTCAAACTGACACACTACAGAACATAACTACTGCTATAAAGATGTCAGAATTATGAAGACAAATTTACAGTTTTATCATCTTGAGCATTATATAACTGTAATGTTTATTTGATCTATAAGACAATGTAAGAAGTTTAGAATGTTCATATATTAACTAATCTCCTTATGAGAAACATACTTAAATCATGTTTACAAAGCAAACTAAAAAGATGGCTGTACTGTACTGAACGCTAGTTAAATCACAGAAAATTATCCAAGTAGTCTAATTCATCCAAAGATTCCCTTAATTATGTGAGCCTGGATTCTTAAAATATTTCTGTGATACAAGTTTCTGTAAGAATAATTGCTTTCACACATTTAAAGTATTAAAGATTTGGTGGTTTTGTGAATTCTTGGAACAATTGATTTATATAAGTACTTGTTTATCTTGAAAAAGCAATCAGAACAGATCTCCTTTAATTTAATGGACATTATACCTAATTTTTAAATACTCTCCAGAAGTAAGACAATGCTGCCCATTCATACACAAGAGTTAAAGGCTTTTCTGAATTACGAACAAATAATTTTCAGCCCAAGTATACAACTTCAGTAGCAGGTCCAAAGAGAGACCAGAAACATAAAAACTCACTAGTCTAGATCTCAAGAGCTGTTGCCCTTCCATAATGGTCACAGAGTATTTTTCAATTGATCTGAGTTCACAAATAGGCAAACAGAAAAAGATTAACAAATCAAATCCTGTCATCTCTTACCCTTCAGAGACTAGATCTCCATCATCCATTGGACAGAGGTCACCCATGGTCAGACCATAAAATAAAATTCCCAATCATTGCTGCCACCAGGGGGGAATGACTACTGCCCATTCAGGAACCAGAAAAAGCAAAAGTACAAAATCAATATAAAGAGAGAGAAAAAAAATAATAGAGGAACAGAGCATTGGCAAACTTTAGTTGGTGCTGAGGATCTACTTCAGGGGCCAAGAAAAGATTAACTTGAGCATACACAGCCCACGAGCTACACTTATCCAGCAATACAGCATCTTCATGAGTGCACTTGGGTGTTCTAGTGATTTATCTCCAAAACCTAAAAAAGTCATTTTCAGAAAGTCAACACCATGATTCTCATTCAATATAAGATGAACATTTGCCAATAATTTTATCTCATTAAAAAATGAGGAAACCAGTAAAATGTTAATAAAAGGTTCACAGAGCATTGAAAAAGGTAAGTATATACAGGTAATTTGATAAAGGAATGATAAGATAAAATCACTAGGTTAAATACAAAACTTTTAATGTCTTAGGGCCATAAGCTGTTCCTTTTGTTCCACCAAACAGACATCATTTTCATATTTGAAATATTTCATATTTCAAATCTAAATTTCAAATCTAAACATTAACCTCTACCACTACAGGCCTCTGCCGCCACACACTTTAAACAGTTCAGTCAATAAAATGTCAAGCCCAGACCTGCATGGGAAATAGCACTCAACAATCTCTTCTATCAATTTCCAACTTTTGGATAGTTTTTGTTCTGACAGAGTCAAGGGTTTTTACCTGCCTCAGTATGTCTCTTTTAATGCACCCTACTGGAACCTGTGAGCCCTTTCTGTGTGTAGATTTAGATCTTCAGAGCTTTCTTCAAATCAGGGACATTTCCTGCTCTTGTTCAATTACTGACATTCCTTCTCCTGTTCCTCTCTATTTCTGGAATTCCTACAATGAACGTAGTGAGTCTTGTGGAGTTAATTGTATCTTCTCCATAATGACTTCCATCTTTTGATATGTTTTCACAAATTCCTATTTCAAAAATGACCTTCCTCTCCAAATCAGCCACTGAAATCACTAGGAAATAATCTTTGATTACAGAAAGTCTTATTTGTGTTATATTTAAATTTCCTTAAATGTTCTGATTATGTCTTTTTCTTCAGCTGTATTCCATCTCCTCCTGCAACTCTATTTTACCGAGCATGTGTCCTATTTGTACTGACTACTCACCTTTCTGCTACTGAGTCTTTTAGATAAGCTGCCTTTTTATTATTGTTATTGTTGTTGACTCATTGAAGCTAACACCTGACAGTCTCTCTGCCCTTAATTAGAGGGACTCAATCCACTCATATTCAGCTGATTTTTGGAGCTTAGGGGCTAGAAAATCTAGTATATTTATGTAAAGCCACTGTCAATCCCTGCAAGGTGTAGTGAGCATACACCTGTATAAAACAAGCTCTTTCCAAGAAGCTCTGTCTTCACACAAGGGTCTCTAGTGCTGCTTCCCAGTTCTTACCCAGCGCACACAGAAGAAAGTCTCCACCAGCCCTCCTCACCAGAATTCCCACCTTGCCCAAGGCCACACTCGCGTTTAGCTACCCATCAGTTCCACCAACCATTTGACTCAGCAAAGGCAAATAGGTTGGAGTTGAGAGCGAAAGAAAAGGAAATCACCATCTTTCAGAATTATCCACCACGTATAACTTCAAATTCTCCTTACATCTATGTTGTCTGAGGCCCACTGAAATTGCTGCTTGTTAGCCATGTTGTGTGCAGCCATGGGGTAGGAAGGTGGGGTACCTGAGGTTGGAAGTTGTTCTTAAAGTGGGATGTATATGAAAAGTAAACTGTTTAACTGGGAAGGCTAAATTATGTCTTAATTTAGCTTGACAGAAGCAAAGTGGTCATGTCTAGACTCCCAACGTTGCCAAATCTCGGACTGGCGTTAGCACTGAGTTACCCTATCTACCAGTTGTTTATCATTCAAATAACTTATTTATCTGGGTTCTTTATTTTTATTTAATTCCTATACTTCAGAGGATAGGATATTTAAAGAACAGGTCAAGTCTAAAGCAATACTGAGCCAGAATTGAGTTCTTCGTGAAGATGGAAAGTTAAAACTCTGGCTTCCAGATCATGGAGACATTGCTTTGTATCTGTTCTCTTGAAGTTATTTTGAATCATTTTTGTTTTTTTCTCATTTTGCAACTGCTGCAAGAAAATTAACCTTGGGCTGCCTCCCAATGGGGAGGTCCCCATCCTGGCAAGGCCCAGATGTGGGTGCCTTAGACTAGCACTTCTCTAGGCCTTATAGCAAACTGTTCTCTTCTCTGACTTTGGTACAGTCTACTTGGGTTGTCTTTCCTCTTCTCACCACTGAGTGGTGAAATCCAGACAGCTGATATTAGTGTGAGGGCTTAGGAACAGACACCAAAGAGGACTCTATGACTGTTTTGTAGTGGTCATTGTGGTTGTTAGAGTTTGTTACTGTTTGTCTCAACCACTTAGGTCTGACTACTGTAGACCAAAAATATTGGGTGACATACTGTGGTATACAGCTCAGCTCAAAGGGTGACTAAATTTAAGTTTGGAATTAAACCTCTGGCTACTATAGTCTATCTTTACTTGAATCTCTTACATATCACCCTTGCAATCCAATGCAGTTAAGAGACTGATCACTAATGATCCTCTACTTGAGATAATGGGCCCAGCTTTGTAAAGGTAGGAATGATACATCCTTTGGGATTACATGTGGCAGCTCTAATAGCCCTAAAAAGGCTTTATGGCTTCATAAAGAAGAGACAAACTTGAAGCATTGTCAATATTATTAGAACCTTGAAATAGATTCAGATATCCTCCTGCCTTGTTCCTATTTGATATCCATAATTATTCACAGATGCAATAAGAAAACAGACCTAGGTGAATATTTAAACAGTAGCCTGATTCTGCCTGTTTCCTTTATGAATAGAAAACATTGCTTAAATTTTTATTTTCATTGATTTGCATCTTTAATCTTTTCCTGTTTATTAAATATAAAAACATAAGGAAGAATGTAAAAATCAACCATGGTCTCAGTAACTAGAGGTAACCTCTATATCATTTTTGCTGAATTGACTTTCAGTTTATAATATACATAAAATAAGTTCAGTCATATCTATATACTCATTGTATTCAGTGATTTGGACAGTGTATGACTAGTTTTTAACTAATCAAGTTTTTTCAAAATCATATTTGCTTATATTTTTTCTAAAAAGGAAAATATTTTCCTATTATGTAAACTTTTAAATTCAGCATTTTGCTGAGTTGACTTTCAGTTGGTAACATATATCCAATAAGTTCAGTCATATATATATATTTTTTTTCTTTTCTTTTCAGTGATTTGGACAGTGTAGAGCTACTTTTTAATATATATAATCAAGTTTTTTCAAATTTGAACTTACATTAATTATAAATCCCAATAGTAGTATAAGCATTTGTTTAATATCCTTTTATTTCCCAATCCTTGCCAGTACAACCTGAGAATATGCACCTCAAACATAATTGAATTGTTTCTCATCCTGTCCTCTCTTTTGTTTTTAATTAGTATACTCCATTTGGGTACCAATTTATAACAATTTCTTGGGCTTTACACTACACATAAGTCTGGCATCAGTGTTCTGTGGTTCTTTAGGACCAATCTAAATTTTATGCCCTTACAAGTAAGCTGCTTTTTTTTTCCCTTCTTGCTTGAAAACTTTCAATTGTTTTTATACTGGAATATCTCATTTTCACCAGCATATGCCGTTCCTCATTTGATTCATTTTGTCTGGAAAATTTTCCTCAGTCTATAGTCGGGTATTTTTTTTTTTCAGATTTAAGAAACTCTTCTTTATATGTCTTTAATTATTAACTTTATAATTTCTGGTCTATTCATTTAGTCTCATTCTCAAGGGTGCCAATTATTCATAGCTTCATATTCTATTCCCAAATCTATCATTTTATTTCTTATTTTTTTTTCTTCATTATATAAAACATTCTGCACTAACTGTCCCCAGTGTGGATCTTCATTCTGCACTGGAGTTTAATTTCTATGGCTTCTTTTCTTAATATTGGCAGGGTTTTTTTTTTTTATCTTTATCAGCTTCCCTTTTAAATAATCTTTTATAGATAACCTTTTTATCTTTTAATAACTCAAAGCAGGTGCATTCTTAATTTCCTTCTTTTACCATGATGAACTTTCATGCATATTTTTTAACAGTACTTTGTAGCAGTGGGTCCCTACTTTTATGTTATATGGGCTTTTAAAAGGATTTCATTTGGTGTTTTTTTCCTTGTTTAATGCATCTTTGAACAAGGAGAAATTTTAACCACCTCTGGTGATTGCCAGATGGGAAAAGCAGTCATCCCTTTACTCCTACTCAGTGTCCCTATCTCAAGCCTTTGACTGAGTATGGATGAACATAGCCCCTCTAGATGTTTGTCTGAGAGACTTTATGAGACCTGGTCTTAATGTCAGACCCTTACTAGAAACTGCATTAGTCTCTAGATAATGATCCTATACATGTCTTTTTATGTGCACCTAGAGTACTTCTCTAGATAGATGATAGATGATAGATAGATAGATAGATAGATAGATAGATAGATAGATAGATAGTTCCATATATCAATATAGCTATATCAATATTGATGTATCTATAGATCTAGATAGATATATGATAGATAGAATCTAGATCTATCTATGTGTCTGTGCATCTATGTGTCAGTATAAAAAACCTATATATTGAACAAGCATGATTTATGATGTACTAAGAAGACAACAGTCCCACACTATTCCTTTGTTTTGGTGTTTTGTTTTTTCCTATTTAATGTAAACTTTTAAATTGAAATATAGTATACAGAGAAAAGTTTACAAATCTTAAATATGCACCTTGAATTTTTACATAGTATCCTTGTACCCACCAATAAGATGAAAACTAAAACATTATCAGCACTTCAGACACCCTCTTTGTGCCACACATTAGATGTGGCACAAATCTAATTTCTTATTGCATCACAGATGCAAAAAGAAAACAGACCTAGGTGAATATTTAAACAGTAGCCTGATTCTGTCTTTTTCCTTTATGAACAGAAAACATTGCTTAAATTTTTATTTTCATTGATTTGCAACTTTAATCTTTTTCCTGTTTATGAAATATAAAAACATAAGGAAGAATATATAAATCAACCATGGTCTCATTAGATGCAATTAGATGTGTGTCATCACCACACATTAGAAATCTTTGTATGTGTTTTAGATTTTGTAAGGTTCTTTTAAGTTATTTTTAGTAGCATCTTAAATGTGGAAGAGCATTAAAAGAAGATGAAAATATGTCAAAAGTATGCATAATTAAATTTTGGTCTGTCCTGGGTAATCTGACCAATAATTAATTGTCCTCAAAAGTAATTACTGTTCTGCCTTATATCACCACAGATTAGTTTTACCTATTTTTGAACCTTATATAAATGGAATTATATTTTGTGTATCCTTTTGTGTCTAGCTTCCTTTGTTCTAGGTTGTTTTCGAGATCCGTTCATGTTATAAATGGCCAGAAATGTTCATTCTCATTGCTCTATAGTATTTCATTCTATGAATATGTCACAGTTTATTTGCCTTTCTTCCTGTTGGTACACATTTGGTTTGTGTTCAGTTTGGAGCTATAAACGTGTCTTTTGGCGCATATATACTGAGTTGTAAAGTATGTTTATATACAATTCTGGCAGCTTCTGCCAAACAGTTTTCTAAGCAGTGCATGAAAGCTTCACTTGCTCTAAATCCTCTCTAACTTTTAGTATTGTCAATTTTTTAAAATGTGTCCATTCTTGCAGGTGTCTAGTGATATTTTCCTGTTTCATGTGCTTACAGGCCTTTTAAATATCTTCTTCTGTGAAGTGTTTGTTCAAGGACTTTCCTATTTTTTATTAGGTTGTCTGTCTTTTTCTCATTGATTTGTAGAAGTTCTTTATATATTATGGGCATTAATCCATCATCAGATATATGTATTGCAAAATACCATCTTCTACTCTATGGCTTACCTTTCCATTCTCTTATTAATTACATTTCTACAGCAATAAAAAGCAGTCTCTTCTACCTCATTTATTTCTTTATATAAGTATGGATGCATGAGTTTTTACCTTATTCTATATGGGTTATAATCCATTATTCTTATTACATATTTTATTGTTCAAAGTCCCCTAGATTTGCCCATTGGGAGATCCTGTGATATATCCTTGTCTTTTTCAGTGCTTCATTTGCTTTTAGTGCCACAAGATGTTCCATGCTTTCTGTATTTCTCCTGCTCTAGACCTGAACACAATTATTTCTCCAAAGAGCCCTGTTCCATTTGTAATGGATAATGGTACTTAGAAACCAAGATCTAGGTCCTTGCTATGCTCATTGCTACTAGAGAATAATTGGCTCTAGGCCCTCATTAAATACATAGCTAGATAACGTGTGTGTGTGTGTGTGTGTGTGTGTGTGCTCACACATCTAAATTTATTTCTATATCTGTCCAACTGTGTGTACACATATATTTAAAATCATAAACTCATATTAATCTCTCTGATATCTTGGTTTGCAATCACTTTAGCTTCCTCAGATAGGCCTGTGACACAGTCCTCAATGTCTTCCAGTTACAGGGAACACATTTCAAACTCTTTGTGTAGTTCCCTTGAACTTCCCTCTCTAGATGTAGGGTTAGAAGGTGACAAACCCCCCACCCATCCCAAACTGGGAAAGGAACTTATACCCGTCTCACAGTCCAATTCAGAGAAAACTCCTCACTGACTTCCTTGCAAAATCCTCTCCGAGGAGCTCAGAAGCTTGAAACACCTTCTTGGGTCCATTTGCCTTGTAAACCTGCCTCTCACTCTTCCTGTCTGGCATACCGGTACTCAGTCAAACGCTGAGACACAAAAAGCGCCCCAAGCTAATAGGTTACGTGCATTCTATAGATTTTCTCCAGGTTCTGACTAGAGAAAAGGAACAGCTTTCAACACATTAGAAAGTGATTGTGGGGCAGTATGGGGAAGACTTTTCTAAATTCTAGCAGTTAGTTAAGACAGGACACAGCAAAAGGGATGGGTGGTTACCTTTTCCCACTATTTCCTTGTTGGTAATACATAGATCAAGGTTCCTGATCAACCACATGACAGTTAGAAGCAATTCCCCAAGATGTTGCTAAATCAAAAAAGTATTTTTACATTTTCCATGACACTATGCCTCTGCAACTCCCTGTACTTTTGTGAGTATCTTAATGTAAAGGTTAAAGGGTGAATCAGATGTCACTGGTTGGTCATCAATTAAATTTTGGTCTATCCTGGGTAATTTGATCAAACAAAATGTATAGCTGTTCTACTTTCTATAAATGATTTCTTTTAACTTTTAAAATTAAAATAATAGCCATTTGACTCAATACTGCACCAGAATTTTGGGGATAGGCTTCAATGAGTATAGGCAGCTAGTTCTGGAGTGTTTGGGACTATCAGGATTTGTAGAATCTCTGCTTGCTCCGACAGCTTACCAACCTTTGGGCTGGATTTTTCTGAGGGTTGTAGCTGAAATAGCCCATTTCCATTCGAGCGCTAAGTAGGGTGGCAAACAAGATTATCAGTAACAATCACAAAGACCAATAGTGATAGAAAAAAATAAGTCTAATCTTCATCTTTCTTTGATAGACTGAGTTACTAAAGAGTGAGTTCAAACTCCTATCTCCTTAATTTTTACCTTGATAGACTTTCTGTTCTCCCCTTTCGGTATTGTTGGTCTCTCATTATTTTTATCACCAATATGATGGATAAAGGGAAAACTCTTCCTGACTTGAATACAGACAGGGTATATATCATGTTTCTAACTGTATTCTTACTTGTGCACAAGAGCAGGGCTAAAAAGCAAGAAGCCCAAAATAGAATTGCTAACACTTTGATGACCTGTTTACTTTCTCATGTCATCAATTATTATGGACAGTAAATCAATTGTTCTGATTGGTTTCCTATAGCACTGCATAGAATACATGTCTTCATATATTGATATACTGTCATTGATCATTACTCTTTAATTATTATTGTATGGCCAGTTTCCAGCACCCAGTAAATTAGCAATGCTTTGAAAGTCTACTAGAATTCAATCTTCCCGTGTTCGTTCTTTTAAATTATTAATTCACTAACTTAACTAACATCACTAACATTTACTAACCTTTAAGTACTGTTCTAGGCTTTGTGGTTATTACATCATGATCATTCATCATTGCTTTCACGATAAAATAGGAATGAATATTGTTTGAGCTAGTGTTTTACTAAACGCTGCACAAGAAGCACAATAAAATGGCATAGAGATCTACATTGTGGGAGTTTGAGGCTGGTGAATTGCTTAAGCCCAGGAGTTCTAGACCAGCCTGGGCACCATAATGAAACCCCATCTCTACCAAAAAAATAATAATAATAAAAATAAAAAACTTGCCAGGTGTCGTGGCACACACCTGTAGTCCCAGCTATTCGGGAGCCTGAAGCATGAGAATCACTTGAACCTGGGCATGTAGAAATTGCAGTGAGCTGAGATCACCCCACTGAACTCCAGCCTGGGTAACAGAGTAAGACCCTGTCTCAAAAAAAAAAAAAAAAAAAAAGAAAAAAGAAAAAAAGGCATACACACCTAAAAGTAGGGATAAGTGCTTCCATTTGAAAATACTAAGAAAGTTTTCATAGAAGACTAAGAGAACTTAGTATCCAAGCTTCTTTGTAAAAGTAAGTAGGTTTCAAACAGATAACATTGGAGGGTGAAGGCAGAATATTCCTAATAAATGAGATTGCATGGAAAAGTATATAAATATCCAAACAGTGACAAATATCACAATATTACTAAGCTGTGTGGGGTACTTAAAGACAGATTTCTTCTTTTCAAAAGAAACAATTTTGGAAATGTAGATTTGAAATAAGTCAGAGATTGCTCAGAATGACAACCTAAAAGGCTTGGATTTTCCTTAGCAATCTTTCCAGCAAATACAATAAACTTTGAAATTTTATTTACTTAAAAAATTCCAACTGAAGATTTGCCAGTTTTTGTCTGAATTTCCTATCTAAAACAAAAAAATTCAAAATCTACATATTTAATGTGTTACAGTATCAATCAGGTGACTTTTTAAAATAAATTGAAATTATTTTTCTTTATTGCTTACATTATGTGTTAGACAGCGACACCTCATGGTAAAATGCTATTTTACAGCCAAGTGTATGATAGAGGAAGAACACAGACAAAAACCCGCGAATGGCGTCTTAAGAGATTTTCTCAGCAGAGAGATTGCCCAGGATTATAGCAAGCGGGGGGATGGACTTAGTAGCTAAAGGCAGTAAAAGAGATGGCAGGAGATTGGGAGGGACCCGAAATCTCCTGAGGGAATTACTAAGTTCCAACACAGCATCAGTATCAATCAGTGTTGGGAACTCTCCATGCCCATGTTTCCTGCATCTGCCAGATAATGACAAGCTTAAAATATTTCTAAGAGTAGCATAAGAGTGAAAAACGAAATTCTAACATCTGGTTCCTGCAGGTCCCTGTGTATTAATGCATGCATACCAACAAGATAAACTCCAAATGTCTAAATGTTTGTACACCACCCATAAATGATGAAAATTTATAAGAACTGTCTTACATATATTCTTGAAGTCTTTCAAAAAACAGAGGTAATATGGCACAGTGTTATAAAAATGCTTTCATTCCCGTGAGGCTACTGTTCTGGTCACCACCAGTTCAAAGACCACTGCAGCATCTATCTATAGATGGCTGCGGCTTTGTGCTAGAGGTACCTTCTCTTTTGATTACATTCTGAGAATAGAGTGGGTAATAATCCAGGCTAGGATAAGCTCTCCCAACACATAGTGGGGACAAACTGATTCTACTGACAAGGTTGAGTCTCTCTCATACTCACACAATAACTCCAATAATGTTCAAAGCATACATTCTCTTGCCCACCCACCATCTATGATTGGCAAACTCAGAAAGAAAATGTTCAGTTGTTTCAATGAAAAGAGAACTTATTTCTCACTTAGGCTCTGACTGTGTTTAATATGAAGACCTGTCTTCACTCTACATGACTGGATCTCCAACCTTTAGTCCAATGTATCTTGGACTTGAGAAAAAATGAAAGTCAGTGCAAAATATCTCTGTCATTTAGTCTTCCACTCACGTTTTCAAGTACTACTACTACTAATAACCCTGTTTGCTTATATGATTCGAATTGGGTACATTTCATTTTAACTTTCAGCTCAGCATTGTAATTTTAGCTCTTCTTCATACATCAGACCACATAACAACTTTGAATCACGTTTTTTTATGACGAAACTTTGTGGATAAAATTCACTTTGCTAAATGACATTAATTTAACACGATGTATTGAATATCTGCTATATGCCCATTACAGAACTAGGTTCACGGCAAAGGCCAACAGAGAATAAGCATATTTTGTTTCCAACATCAAATGTGTGTTTTTCCTCTACATTTGCATCCAAAGAAAATACTCTTATGCACATCAGGTTGAATCTCTTAGCTTGGCTTACGCTAAATTTATATTATATAGAGACTAAAATATGCTTTCAAAATTTTCAATTTCTATTCTTGTCTGTTTTGTAATCTCCCAAGAACATCTGGAAGCTGGGGGAAACATCAGAGGAAGAGAAGAATGTTCAAATACACAGCGACCATCCAGAGACATATGGCCTGCACGTTGATGAGCATTGTGAACTGAATTACTGCTGTATCTGGAGGAATTCCATGAAAGAGAATAATCAGTCTATTTGGATCCCAACTGCCTTTTCCTGCCTCCAAAGGGAGGGAACTAGTGTGGGTGGAAAAACCCAAGGCATCCCAAGGCAGTCCTGCCTTCTACTGGGCCTGCCAGGACAGGCTCCTGGTGGGTTGTAAGGAGAAATGCAGGCAGAAGTGCTGCCAGGAAGCTGCCCATCCGCCACCACAGGGTTCCATCCAGCTGGTAGGAAACCTGCCCTCTTGGCAAGACATTTCCTAAAGAGATGATTCTCCTTCTGTCTTTCCTGCTTTCTCTACTTCTAGCAGAACAATGTTCCCAGTGAGAATCCCGAAAAGATAGTGATGTCTTTTTGTCCACAAGTTTGTTTATTTCCTTTGGCATGAATCCAAGCCATTTAATTCTCTAAAACTACAGCTGGTCAACATCCCTCATAAAATTAAATAATAAACAGCTACACAAAGTGCATACTGCATGACTGTCACCCATCTACAAGAACTTTTCAACCTATCTTGGCCACTTTGTGGTGTGTGAAATATCTATAAGCAACAGATAGTGCAATATTTTCTAAACTCAATCTGAAGTTTTCTGTTCTTTGATTGATGATTTTAGACCATTCATATCTTACATGAAAAGAGATACACATGCCTTGCCATTTCATCTGAGTTTAGATTTACTATCCCTTATTCTTTATTGTTATTTCCTCTTTTCTGTTTTCTTACATTGGCTGACTTGGTCAAATTTTTTTCATTCCCTTGCCTTCATCACCCCTCTACCTCCACCTCTACCTCCACTAATTGGAAAGTTAAGCTGTGTTTATTAATCTTGCTGATAATTGGATTTGTATTGCTCTATTAATGTGTCTAAATTAAAATATAATTACGCCCTCCCACCTGAACATTTTGCTCTATCACTCCCTTCCCTGCCATGCTCCCTTCTAAGCCCACAGTTTTGCTGAACTAGGAATTGTCCTGAGAACTTTCTTCCACAATGGCTCAGCAGATCTCCATTTTAAACTGGCAGCCTACAAACCCAGCCCTGGAGTTACAGCCAGCCTGCTTCCAGGAGTCTCCTACGAGCTGCTCCCAGGAAAGAACAGCAAAGTAATCTGGTCCAGTGTGGACATGCTGTTCAAATCATCTGTGGTTGAATGACTATTTTTTTAATTTAATCTTTTGTAGACATTTTTGGTAAAATATTATATAAATGAATTACTAGAGAAAAAGAAACACAAAAGTAAAAACATGTGAAATATAAGCCCCAATCTTTTGTTATTAGATTCAATACACATAAAAATAAATTTTAATACATACAAGCAAAACAAACAGCATGGGATAAAATAAAAGAACCCCAAAACCATATGAATGATTCATTGAAAGTGTGTTTACAGATTAATTTGGAAAATGCTTATTATACTTGCCACTTTTACTCATTGTGCAATAAAACAAAAAGTTATGAAAGAAATAGCGGTCTCTGTAGTAAGTACTGTGTAGATACTTTGTACAAACACAATACATATCAACACTTAAGGTCTTTAATGGTACAAAGGAGCTCGTTTCTTGCTTATTAACTAATCTAAATCAAATTGAGTTGGCAACAATACTGCTTACAGGCTATGATGGATATCTAATTTCTATGTTTTCTTTTAATAATACTGATATCAGAGAAACAAGTCTTAACCAGAGGTATGTTGGCAGGAACAGAATAAGATATTTCAAAGGCATTTGAGCAAGATCAGAATATTCATTCCCAACTTTTAGCCAAAATGAAGCAACTGACACTACATTTGCAAAACTTAACTTCTATCCTTGTTAATCTTTTGTCCTTATTCAATAAAAGAATCCTTATTCTTTTATCCTTATCAGTAGCAAGTCACAACAATTTATCCTGTAAAGTTGCAGTTAAATTTGTGTTCTTTTAATGAAAGTAGTGAATTTTGGATTTTATACTCTTTCAGATTTGAGTTTGCCAATTAATTTTAAAATATCCCCTGCCGTAAGTAACTCGGTTCTACTGTGCCTGCCGAATTCCAAACCCTGAACTGGTCTGGACACTCTTCAGGAAGACAAGTCACCTGATCACATGCTTGGATATCATGGCCATGCCAAAAAAAAAAAAAAAAAAATCTGTCAGTTTCTGAATGCCTGCTCTCAACCTCAATACAAACAGTTCACAGACCACTATAGGTCCACAGATCAGACTTCAGATAACAGTAACCTAGAAGGCACTGCTGGAGGCTGGAGGGAAACTCTGCTTTTCCTCCTCTGAGGGTTGGAGGGAGACTGGAAAGATTGTCACCACCTGGGGAGCTTTGATAAAACATAAGTTCCAGGGGCTCTTACCTGTGTTTTCCCTGCTGGAAACTTCTCACTGGTGAATCCATCTGTCTGTGGTGACTTCTGTATACACATTCTAGAGCAGCACTGTCCAACAGAACATTCTGTGATGGTGGGAATGAGCTAGACCTGTGCAATCCAATTCAGTAGCCACTTGCCACAAATGGCAACCAGGCACTTGAAATGTGGCTAGTGCAACTGAGGAAGTGGAATTTTTATTTTATCTTAACTGATTTTAATTGAAATGGCCACAGCTGGCCAGGGACTACTATATTGGACAGGACAGCCTAGAAGCTTTTGTCTTGCAGGGATACTGGGATAGGAAGGGCCCCATCTGGGAAGCAGAGGCCGGGAGTCTGGGGCCGACTTGACAGAGTGCAGCCTGCTTTGCCGGGAGCCCCAGGGCACAAGAGTTTCCAAGGAGCTAAGAGGAAAAGGGAACTGCCATCCCAAATGGGCTCTGGTCGGCTCTCCACATGTCTTTTATCTCTCTGCAGACTTATGGCACCAGGAGCTTTCAATTGTCTCATCTCCAGGACTCTGAAGGTCCTTAGAACACTAGCAATCCCTCTCAGGCCTTAGGGGACCTCTACCTGATGTCCTGCTCAGATGATGGAGAGCCAGCCCCCTTCCTCTTGCAAACAGACTTCTTGCACAGTCACCTGGCCTTAGACTAGAAACACGGCTCTCAAACTTCAGGGAAAGTATGATCAAGCAGTTCATCAGGAAGCACAAATGCCACATGGACAGGACAATTCTTTTTCAAGAAGACCCACAGACTTCTCCTGGCTAGGCTCTGAAGAAGCCACAAAAATCTGTCCTTCCACCCGGCTTTCAAGAGAGATGAGCCGTCTCCATTTCCATCAGTCACTCAGCTCTTCCCCAGCACCACAGACAACTGGCCGCCTCGGAGGCTCTTCCAAGTTTCCTCCAGCAGGCTCTTTAGTTGTTATAATGTCCAGAAACGGAAATGGGAATGGAACCTATCAAGTTTTCCATATTCCAAAAATTGTCTCCAGCACATTCCCTGAGAAAGTGTTGCATCCTTGCCCTGAACACCTTCCAACAGAATGACTAAGGAGTACTCAATGCTAGACCAATCCAGCCTGTTCACTCACTGAGAGGCGTAACTTGCCTGAAGCTACAGGACCACAATTGACCATACCCTCCCCTCCTTCTTTGCTTTATCTTTTTAGAACATATTCTGTTTATTATTAACATTTTTAAACCATGAGACTTAAAGATAATCTGGTCTAAACCCCTAATCTTGTACATAATTTTAAAAAAAACCACAAGGACAAATAGAAGGCATGCACACCATCATGCCTCCTGTCCTCTACCCACAGCACAGGTCACTGATCAATTAAAGCAATCTTTTCGACTGCACACAGGCGTGGCCTTAAAATCCTTCTGGACAGAATGCTTCAGGCAGACTTTTCATATTTAATCATAAACATAAATGACATCAAACATTAAACCCATTTGCCAATCCAGTGTTGAATGATGCTAAACTATTTTGTGGCGAAACTGGGCCCACGTCTCCTCTCTCTCGGCTTATTGACCTTTCTACTACATCACAATGTTGTACTTATGTTCAAATGTCACACTTTACGTCTTCTGCAAATATTCCCTCCAGGTTTAATTTTTCCAACAAAATATCTCATCATGTTTTTGTCTTTCCATTTTTGTTCTCGAATAAGTAATACATTTACTTGTTTCAAACTCAAAACAATGTAAACGTATACTCTGAAAAGTCATGCTACCACCCAAGTCTCCATCCACTTCATTCCTTCACTTTTATTAGTTTATCGTTTATCCTTCCAAAGTTTCTTTGTGCAAATACATGCAAATCAAATATATATTCTCATTTTCTGTGCTGGCCATACACAAAATGTAGCATATTATATATACTTGTAGCACCTTTCTTTTTTTACTTAACAATGTAAGCAAGAAATGGATTTTTCTCACTTTTTTGTAGGTTTATAACCATATTACTTTGGACATTTAGGTCATTTGAATAAGATTCAGTCTATAAGACTTGCCTTCTTAAACCTTGTGTTTGTCCTCTCTGAGACTCGATGCCACTATTTGGGCAGTTAAAACTAAGTGGCCCTTTTCGCTTAAGTTTAATTATCCATGATCGATCTTCTTCAAAATGTAGGTGAAGTTTCTCTACTATCCAGCACATGATATGGCCAACGTTTTTATTAAGAAAATAAATTTTATTAGAGCCACTACATAAAATATTTCTTTTTATGGACACTAAAATAATAAGCATACATAAAGTGTCACAATAGCTTAATAATAATTCAGTATTTTGGAGTTGCCAAGTATAAACCCGGAGGCCTCAGAATTAATTTTAAGGATTGAGCCCTGGTTATTAGCAGACACATGTCTGCTTTAAAACTTCGTCCTTTTCACTATTAGAAAGCCAAAGGCTGCTTTGGCTCTTAGAGCTTAGTGGAGCCTCAGAGTTGAGCCACTACACTAGTCTCTGATTAAATGGACCCCAAAGTGTTAGCCTGAACTCTTCTGTTAATTGCCTTGAGTTAGTTTGCCTAATCTATCAAAGGAACGTATGAAACCTCTGATCTGTATGGCAGCCTTAAGATTTCTGATCTTCATTATCTTCCATAAAAGTACATCACTTTTGCATTTTTCAGTTCCTTTTGAATCCCGTGATAAGAATGATCTGCTAATAGACAAACTTAGGCACATTAAAATTTTTACAAGTTTATTTGAGCATCCAGCAATTCATGAACGCAGCAGTCTCAGACCACAAGTGGTTCAGCACTCCACTGAGAGGGTGCAAGGGGAAAATTTGTATAAGATATTTGTGGAAGCCAGACAAAGAAAATATCTGATTGGCTTAGGCTGAAAATCTCTGGTTACAGGTTGGTTAGCAATTTCTGATTGGTTAAACTTAAGTTTTATTTTAGTGTTTAGGTTGAGTTAGGTTTTGGTTTGCTTACAAAGGCACTGGAGCCATCTCAGCCTAGTGGTCTTGAAATTAATTATTATAACAGATCCCCTCCCTAAGAAAGCCAGCATCCCTAAGGGAAAATAAATACTGAGGACTTTATGCAAAGCAAAGAAATGGATGTAAAGACGTAGATCCTCATTGCCCTCACAATACTTCTTTTCCTTGAACAAAGGCTGAGAATGGATAAAGATAAATTTTGGCACAGTAAGGACAAAGATAAAGAATAGCAAGAACTTGTAGCTTGGATTATTGATGCCAGAGAAGTGGAGACACTATGTAGAGAATATTTTTCCCTGTTTCCCACCACTGCTTCCTGGACAGAGATAATCTGGGACCCCTGTGAGTACAGCCCACCTGGCAACCTTGCCATATTTCCATCTTGCAAGGCTTCAGGACAGCGCAGGAACTTATATTTCAGACTAAACACTAAACAAGAACATTAGCCTTAACAACACAAATTATTAATTCATTCCTTCCTTATGTAGCTGAGCACTTAATGATCCAAATCTTAGCGACCTAGTTGGGTAATAGTTCATTGCTGGATGACCCATCTTGACTTTCAAAGTTGCTATTGTTTTTACATTATCTTCAAGTGTTATCATTAGGTTGTGAGCAAAACTAATTTTCTTAATCGTTCCCAATCTCCCCAACCCTTTTTCACCGAATAATATCATCAACAGGCTGCACAAATTGGACATCTGAGATTTAGTTGACTTAGTAACACCTAAAAGATCATTTATGGCTGCAGCAATAAGCCTCCCATTTCATCTAATTAGAGAGCAAGATTATTTCCCTAAATCCTCACTAATATTTCGAGTTGACAAACAATGAAGCAATTCTGATAAGGTGAATAAATGAGTTTCATAAAGCCACTGCTTTTTTGTTCCTTCTTCAATAAACTGAACACTACACCCCAAGCACAAGTTTAAGTGCCAAGAACAAAATATATAAGCACCAGTCACAGCAGTTATTAGGCAACATACTCCACAGAAACTGTCCTGAATCTTCAGAAGCATATTAACTTTGGGGCAAACATCCACCAGGAACATTGCTGCAGCTTTTCTGCTTACATTCTTAAACGTGCAGGGACAGAGACAAATGTTGCTTGGTCTCTTTATCATGAGAGTACTTAAGTGTTTACTAAAGCTAATGTCTCCCAATAAATTACAGCTCATTCCCCAAAGATGGTTATTTCTCAAAAAAGCTATGAGGCATTTAAAAAGAATGGTCAATAAGATTTCATGGGGAAATGGCAGTCTAGCTAAGCCTGCCCTAGCTTGGTACATGACAACTTTTTTCATCTGAGACAATGTCTATTTTGAACACACGCATGCTATGAAAATAAATGGAAAATTATGAACATAATGTTGGTGAGTGTGTTATATAGGAAACAAGATAGGAAATAATATGGGAAATGCACAGAACAGGTGTAGAGAATGAAAGCAATGATTAAATAAAAAGGAGAGAGGAAACATGAACAGAAAGAAGACAGAAATGAAGAGAAAGTTTAAAAGGCAAGAGAAACCCTGCCGAGTCTGGCTTGACAAGTGGTATATGATCACTTCCATAACCCATGAGAAGATTTTGGTAGGTCAGGACTTAGAGTGGTTGCCTAGGTTTCCTGTGAACATACCTGGCTTTGTCCCAAAGCTATTAATGCATGGTGACCCTGGCAGGATTACCTGCCCTGGGACAACTCATTCCATACATTGGCTTACTTGGCAACATCATTGTGGAAGGAAAAGGGAGACACTATATTAAGGAAGCAGTAAGAAAAAGTGGTATCCAGTTTATATTAAAAACATACCTTTTTTAATATAACGGGATCATGCCCAAGAAAAACGGTAACCCAGGAAATTCTGGGTTCCTTTTCCCTCAAAAGTAGTTCAGGTAGGGTCCCTTAACATTTGTTCTCAGCAAAATTAAATGTGTCACCCACTTCGCCAGGTACAATGGAAATTGTACAATGGGCAGAATTTGAAAGTTGCCTTGTGGCAACTAAAATGTATCTAGTTATTTGTTTTAAAGTTGATTACTCAGTTTGAGATATGCAAACTTACTTCTCCTAGAAATCTAGGAAAACAACTAAACCCCTTGGCTTCCTGAGGATCAGCTGCACAGCTTATTAAGGCAAATAAATGTCAGCAAAGCAAAGGGGGTCTGCCTGTTGTTTTTCCTCTCTCCATAACTGCAAATAGCACCCTAGAAGGAGTCAGGAGAGCCATTGTTTTTTCAACTAACAAAGGTGACAGCAATTAAGTAGTGGAGTCAGGACCCAAGCTCCCTTGTGTCCCACGCTTGTTCTCTGACTTCTATACCACACACCAGTCAGTCAGTTTGTACTATAATTACCCGACATACGTTTTTCAGCCATGACAGATATCTGTAAAGTGCTGAGATGCTAAAGGAAAGGTCAAGAGGTCCCACCATCTGCAGGTGGGCTGCTGGCCTTGTGTGGAGCTATTGGAGCCCCTCACTTAGTGGAACTGGGGACCCTTTTAACGGCTAACATTTAGTAAGCTGTAAACTATGTGCCAAGCAGTGTTCTGAATTGCATATGAATCAACTCATCTATTCCACACAATTGTTCCCAGGAGTAGTTGTCTCCATTTTACAGGTGAGGCAAACAGCACAGAATGGTTAAGTGGCCCAAGGTCTCATCACACATGGGTCGCGGGTGCTAGAATGTAAACTGTGGCTCCCAACTGTGCCTTCCTCCACCATAGCAAGCTACCATTCACCTGATTCTCGCTCTTGTTTTTAAGCCTGCTGATATTTTTTATTTAAGGTCATGCCTCCAAATCCTTGTTTTCAAAAAAAAAAAAAGTTTAATATGTTTTATCATTGTCATATTCTATTTTTGTAATATTTTCCAAATGTTACTGTGCCTTTTAAGGATCTTATTTTACTTTCTTTAAAAAGAAATTATCCACATAGTACATTATCTCTCCCCTACCACTACCTGCGCAAACTTAACCCCATAGACAACCAGGGTTGAGTGTGCGTGTGTTTGTGCATGCCTCACTATGAATTTATTGTATTGCATTAATGCATTACATGTATTTATTTATTTAAGTACAAACACACATACCTTTTTAATATAAAGGGATCACACCCAAGACATATTTCTGTAAGTTGCTATTTTCAATAAACAATAGGTTGAAGCTCTTTTAACGCCTACGCATATAGATATAAATCGTTCTTCTAACAGATGCAAACAGTCAAATATTACCTTATCTGAGGCTGTCCCTGACCATTCTATATAAAATAGCACCCCACCCATTCTCATCTCTTACCTTGCTTTATTTTATTCTCAGCTATTATCAACCAAAGCATACCTGTTTATTGTCTATCTCCCTCCACTAAAAGGTAAGCTTTATGAGAATAAAAATTTCTTTTACTCCTACATTCCTGGCCCATAAAGCAGTGCTGGCACCCGGGGGTACTTGGGACACATTTTTTGTGAGATTATCCTTCAAAAAGACTATCAATTTACATAATCACATAATGTGCGTGTGCCTTTTGACCTGGATCCTTGCTAACCTTGAATATTATAAGTCTGTTAAATTTTTTGTTAATCCAATATTTCATTCCCCGAGAACCTCTTGAGTAAATTACCTATCCAGATACCTTATCCCTTTGGCAGTTGGATTTGTTTTCTTCTTACCTATTTGTAAGAGTTCTTTATACATTCAGGGCGCTAAGTCTTTCGTATCTTACATGCTGAAAATATTTTGTCTTATTCCATCATTTTCGTGTCACTGGCTAGGCACAGAAGTTCAGGCTGATCCTCAATGACCCTTGCTCCTTGGTGACAACCAGAAGTTCTATGGATTTAACATCACTTCAAACTGTCTTGTTCCAAATGAGCTGGACCATGCAGAACTATCGCAGTCTGCAGCTACTGTGCGCCAAACCCTACTCAAATAAGGAAGATTCCCAGGAGATTCCCAGGGCTCTGCTTCTTCTATAGCCTGGCAAGATAACGCAATGGGGAAGTAGCTGTTGTCCAGCATTCATCAAAAGCCAAGATAAGACAGTTAAGGAATACTATTGAAAGAATACTGCCCACCCACACTTTCATGTATTCTATACAGCCTAATTCTCTGAAAGACTAATTCCTGGCCTTGGTTCTCTTGGAGTCACACTAACTGATCTCCACTTACCCAGCATGCTAGTTAACAGATACTCCTCTGGAAGTGCACTGAGGAAAGCCCATGGCCAGCTGAATGCCAACAGCCAGTTAGTCTGGCCATTTCTGCTTCCCCAGTTATTTGCTTGTCAAGTGTCAATTGTGTTTTTCCTCAAATCCATTTATGCTAGTTAATTTTGTTATTATAATTTTATAATTTAGTTAAATATTATATAAGTGATCAGAATGCAATGAAAAGAGGATAGGTTTTGCGAAAATTTTAGTTAATTGCTTTGGATACATTCAGTAAACTGGGTACTAAAAATTGTTGTCATACTAGATGTATATGAAAAAACTGTAAAAAACTGGGAAATTTCTAAAAATGTAAAAATTTAGAAACATACTTCATTCAGATTGCCATGTAAAAAAAAGGCTCTGGCTGTACATCAAAAGACAGCTACATGGCTACACCATTAGTTACAAAACAAATTAATATCATATGCATCATTTTTTGTGATTCCCTGCTTTAATAGACTTTTCATGTAGTTGACCCTTGCTAATGCATAGTTTTCGCTGCAGACCAGCAGCAACAGCAGTGGGAGTGTCTCAGTCCATTTCGTGCTGCTATAGCAGAACGCATGAGACTAAGTAATTTATAAAGAATGGAAATTTTTTGCCTGACAGCTCTGGAGGCTGAGAAGCCTTAGGTCAGGGTGCTGGCAAGTTTGGTGTATGGTGAGGTCATTCTCTTGTCCCAAGATAGAGCATTACACACTGCGTCCTTCAGAGAAGAGTAGGCTGGATGCTCCCTTGGCAGAAGGTAAAAGGGCCAAGAGAGAAAAGAGAGTCAAACTCACCCTTTTATAATGGCATTTATACCACCTCTAATCACCTCTTAAAGGTTCCACCTCTTACTACTCTTACAATGTGTATTGTAAATACTAATTTATTAAAACTAAATTTCAACATGAGTTTTTCAGGGGACAAACATTCAAACCGTAGCATGGACCTTGTTGGAAATGCAGAATATGAGGCCCACTCCAGACATACCAATTTGGCATCTGCATTTTAAATACTTTCAACTTTTATTTTAGATTCAGGGAGTACATGTGCAGGTTTGTTGCATGGGTATATTGCACGATGCTAAGGTTTAGGGTATGATTGATATTATCACCCAGATAGTGAGCTTATTACCCAATAGTTAATTTTACATCTTTTGCCCTACTCCCTCCCTCTTGCTTCTAGTAGTCCCCAGTGTCCATTGCTCTCTTGTGTCCATGTGAACTCAATGTTTAGCTCCCACTTATAAATTATAACATAACTTATTTAATCTTCTGTTCCTGCATTAATTTGCTCAGGATAATGGCCCCCAGCTCCATCCATGTTGCTGTAAAGGATATGATTTCATTATTTTTATGGCTGCACAGTATTCCATGGTGAATATGCACCGTATTTTCTTTATGCACTCCACCACTGCTGGGCACCCAGGTTAGATTCCATGTCTTCATTATTATGAATAGTGCTGCAATGGAGATATGAATGCATGTGTCTTTTTGGTAGAACAATTTGTTTTCTTTTGAATAGATACTCAGTGATGGGATTGCTGAACGGAATGGTAGTTCTATGTTAAGTTATTTGAGAAATCTCCAAACTGCTTTCCACAGTGGTTGAACTAATTTACAGTCCCATCAACTGTATATAAGTGTTCTCTTTTCACCACAGCCTCACCAGCATCTGTTTTTTTTTGTTGTTGTTGTTGTTGTTTTGTTTCTTTTGACTTTTTAACAATAGCCATTATGAAGGGTGTGAGATGGTATCTTATTGTGGTTTTGACTTGCATTTCTCTGATGTTTAGTGATGGTGAGCATTTTTTCATGTTTGTTAGCCACTTGTATGTCTTCTTTTGAGAAGTGTCTTTATGTCTCTGCCCACTTTTTAGTGGGGCTATTTGATTTTATTATTTTTGTTTAATTGTTTAAGTTCCTTATAGATGCTGGATATTATACCTTTGTTAGATGCATAGTTTGTGAATATTTTCTCCCATTCTGGAGATTATCTGTTTACTCTTGACAGTTTCTTTTGCTGTGCAGAAGCTCTTTAGTTTAATTAGGTCACACTCGTCAATTTTTGATTTGTTGCAATTGCTTTTGAGGACTTAATCATTAATTCTTTCCAAAAGTTGATATCCAGAATGGTATTTCCTAGGTTTTCTTCTAGGATTCTTATAGTTTGAGGTCTCACATTTAAATCTTTAATCTATCTGGAGTTAATTTTTGCATGTGGTAAAAGGTAAGGGTCTCATTTCATTCTTCTGCACATGGCTAGCCAGCTATCCCAGCACCATTTATTGAATAGGAAGTCTTATCCCCACTGTTTATGTTTTTTGATTTTGTTAAAGATCAGATGGCTGTGGGTGTAAGACTTCATTTTCGGGCTTCTCTTTTCTGTTCCATTGGTCATGTGTCTGTTTTTGAAAGTTTCAGGATACAAAATCAGTGTATGAAAATCAGTAGCATTTCTGTACATCAATAATGTTCAAGCTTAGAGCCACAGAAAGAATAAAATCCTATTTACAATAGCAAAAAAAAAAAAAAAAAATACCTAGCAATATATCTAACCAAGTGGTGAAAGGTCTCTACAAGGAGAACTACAAAACACTGCCTGCTGAAAGAAATCATAGATAACACAAACAAATGGAAAATATTCCATGCTCCTAGATTGGAAAAATCAGTATTGTTAAAATGGCTATACTACTCAAAGCAGTCTACAGATTCAATGTTATTCCAATCACAACTACCAATGTCATTTTTCACAGAGCTAGAAGATACTATTTGTATTAAGCTATTTTCATGCTGCTGATAAAGACATACCTGAGACAGGGTAATTTATAAAAACAAAGAGGTTAATGGACTCACAATTCCATATGGCTGGGGAGGCCTCACAATCATGGCAGAAGGCAAAAGAGGAGCAAAGGCATGTCTTATATGATAGCAGACAAGAAAGAATGAGAATGAAGTGAAAGGGGTTTCCCCTTATAAAATCAATATATCTCATGAGACTTATTCACTACTATGAGAACAGTACGGGGGAAACTGCCCCCATGATTCAATTATCTCCTACCAGGACCCTCCCACAAAACATGGGAATTGTGGGAGCTACAGTTCAAGATGAGATTTGGGTGGGGACACAGCCAAATTGTATCATTCCACCCTGGCCCCTCCCATATCTCATGTCCTCACATTTCAAAACCAATCATGCCTTCCCAACAGTCCCCCAAAGGCTTAACTCATTTCAGCATTAACTCAGAAGTCCACAGTCCAAAGTCTCATCCTAGACAAAGAAAATCCCTTCTGCCTGTGAGCCTGTAAAATCAAAAGCAAGTTAGTTACTTCCTAGATACAGTGGAGTTCCAGGCATTGGGTAAATACACCCACTCCAAATGAGAGAAATTGGCCAAAACAAAGGGGCTAAAGGCCCCCATGCAAGTCCAAAATCCAACTGGTCAGTCAAATATTAAAGTTCCAAAGTGATCTCATTTGACTCCATGTCACACATCCAGGTCACACTGATACAAGAGGTGGGTTCCCATGGTCTTGGGCAACTCAACCCCTGTGGCTTTGCAGGGTACAGCCTCCCTCCTACCTGCTTTCATGAGCTGGTGTTGAGTGTCTGCTGCTTTTCCAGCTGCACGGTGCAAGCTGTCAGTGGATCTACTATTCTGGGGTCTGGAGGATGGTGGCCCTCTTATCACAGCTCCACTAGGTAGTGCCCCAGTGGAGACTGGGTGAGGCCTTCAACCCCAGTTTCCTTCCACACTGCCCTAGCAGAGGTTCTCCATAAGGGTCCTACCCCTGCACCAAACTTCTGCCTGGACATCTAAGCATTTCCATACATCCTCTGAAATCTAAGCAGAGGTTCCCAAACCTCAATTCTTGACTTCTGTGCACCCACAGGCTCAACACTACGTGGAAGCTGTCAATGCTTGGGGCTTGCACCCTCTGAAGTCATGGCCCAAGCTGTACCTTGGACCCTTTTAGCCATGACTACAGCAACTGGGACATAGGGCACCAAGTTCCTAGGCTGCATACATCAGAGGGCCCTGGGCCTGGCCCATGAAATCATTTTTTCCTCCTAGGCCTCTGAGCCTGTGAGGGCTGGAGCTGCCACAAAGGTCCCTGACATGCTGTGGAAACATTCTCCCCATTATCTTGTTGACTGACATGTGGCTCCTCATTACTTATGCAAATTTCTGCAGCTGGCTTGAATTTCTCCTCAGAAAATTTGTTTTTCTTTTCTATCTCATTGTCAGGCTGCAATTTCCCAAACTTTTATGCTGTTTCCCTTTCAAAACTGAATGCTTTTAACAACACCCAAATCACCTGTTGAATGCTTTGCTGCTTAGAAAGTACTTCTTCTAGATACGCTAAATCATCTCCCTGAAGTTCAAAGTTCCACAGATCTCTAGGGCAGGGGCAAAATGCTGCCTGTCTCTTTGTTAAAACATAGCAAGAGTCACCTTTACTCCACTTCCCAACAAGTTCCTCCTCTCCATCTGAGACCACCTCAGCTTGGATTTCATTGTCCATATTATTATCAGCATTTTCATCAAAGCCATTCAACAAGTCTTTAGGAAGTTCCAAATGTTCCCACATCTTCCTGTCTTCTTCTGAGCCCTTCAAACTGTTCCAACTTCTTCTGTTACCCAGTTCCAAAGTCACTTCCACATTTTTGGGTATCTTTACAGCAGGGCCCCATTCTAGTAGTACCAATTTACTGTATTAGTCCATTTTCATGCTGCTGATAAAATATACCCAAGACTGGGTAATTTATAAAGAAAGAGATTTAACGAACTCATGGTTCCACATGTCTGGGGAGGCCTCACAATCATGGAAGAAGGTGAAGGAGGAGCAAAGGCATATCTTATATGGCGGCAAACAAGAAAGAAAGACAGTGAAGTGAAAGGGGTTTCACCTTATAAAACCATCAGATCTTATTCACTACCATGAGAACAGTATAGGGGAAACTGCCCCCATGAAACACCTACTGGGTGCCTCCCACAAAACGTGGGGATTATGAGAGCTACAATTCAAGATGAAATTTGGGTGAGGACACAGCCAAACCATATCACTACTTTAAAATTCATGTGGAACCAAAAAAGAGCTTGAATTGCCAAAGCAATCCTAAGCAAAAAGAACAAAGCTGGAGGTATCACATTACCCAACCTGACACATACTATAAGGCTATAGTAATCAAAAGAGGATCTGTATTTTAATGAGATCCCAGGTGACTGTATGCACATTCTACTTAGAAAGCACCAATATACACAGTATTTTCTCTCTTATTTTATAAAAGGACATTTAAATAAATCTATGATTAAAGAATTTTCTATACATTATTAAGCCCACATGAGAAATTTCTTTTAAATTTGATGTCACTTTTCTCATAGAATTAAAGTTTTTTTTGGACTATAATAATTATAATATCAATCTGACCTTCCTTTTTGCTTTGGCCACTAGGAAGCTCATAAATAGTTTTTCCTTAGCAATGTCATCTGTTCTTGCCTTCTTATTTTAATTTGTATTTCCTCTTGTCTGGTAGTTTTCATTATATTTTATTATTCCATTGTATATGTTTCTTGCAATAATTTTATCTTGTTTATCCTAACATTAATATAGGGGGAAAAATAAATTGACACTCTTCAGCCTGGCATTGAGTAATTATATTCAATGTGATCTTCCACCTTCCTGACCTCACCTCCTGTTCCTCCCAAACAAGAACACCGTATTCTAACCTATTGACCCTTTTCCATCACCCAAACATCCTTTCTTTTCTTTGAATAGGCTCTCTTAATCTCTCAAAGTTCAGCCCAAATTAAATCTTCTACTTGATGGTTTGCCCTGGTCATCCTGGTGAAAAGTTCTTTCCCCTCTTACCTCCAAAAAGCACTCTGTTGAGATCCTTAAATGCAATTTGGCAGTTAGCTTCATGTTGTGTCCATTTACATATGTGGCTTTCAAAAGTACTTTGAGGGAAGGGAGCATGTATTATTTGGGTCACCTGCAGTGTCTATTGCCCAGATGATGCTCTATTAATGAATGAATGAAAGTGTATTAAGTACATGTGATGAGAATTTCAGTTGGTTTCAGCTTAATAAAAACAGATTTGAAACAAACAACCAATATGGTAAGTATAATAATCTATTATTTTTACTTTTCTGCTTCATTCATCATTCAAAGGAGCTCATAACCCAGGATTTGGTTGGGCATCTGAAAAGTTTACTCAAAATTTATAAGACAACAAGAATATATGATGTGCCCTTTAAGTAAAGTCAACGAGGTGTTGGAATGTGGGGTAAGGTGTATGAGATGTCTGTGTATAGAAGATATTTACATTTTCGCCAGAATCACACTGCTCTCCACAGGGCTTCTGGCATCATTTCTAAAGACTCACAGGCCTTTAGCCAAGTCTTTCAGGGCCAAAGCTCCCCATGGACTGTCTCACAAGATCTGCAGGGGAACAAGGTAACACTGACTTTGGTGGCTTAGAGACAGTGCAACACAGCAGCAGACAGACAGCCTGGCACACAGCCAGCTAAGAAAGTGGGACATCTGGGTGCAAGCCCAAACATCTCGCTGACCTTGAGCTGAAGGGATGAGCCTCTGGCAGGCACAATCAAAAGGCTCAGATTCCCTAAGCAGAGAGCGAATATTACATACAACTGCAAGGGAGTGGTCCATGCCACATTCAGCAGCCTAGGACACAGAGCACAAATTAACAAATTCACCTTTGTTAATTAGGGCAGGACAATAAGATTTGAGCTGTCAGAAATATCGTGCAAGCTAAAAATATAATTTAAAATTTTGTTGTAGATATATTAAAAACATAAAAAGAAACAGGTAAAATTAATTTTAGCAATATACTTTCTTTAACCCAATATATCTAAACTATTATCATTTCAACACTTAGTCAATATTTAAAATTATTAATAAGATATGTCCATTTTAAGTCTTTGAAATCCACATCTCAATTTGGGCTAGCCATATTTCTAGTGCTCAGTAGCCACTTGGGTCTGGTGGCTACAATATTGGACAGTGCAGACTTTAAATACTAAAAATACAAAAATAGTAAATTATCTATAAATAATAGAAAGGTTCTGACGTTGTAGATTAAGCTATCTAGCTTATATTTCTAATCCTTGGTTACAGTTTTTTGGCACTTAGAGAGGCCATTTAACCTGAGCATCTCCCCATCAGAAAAAAATGTTGATAAATAATCTCTACCTTTCAAGTTTGTTGGCATCAATGTGTGCCAAGTACCAGAACACAGCCAGGCCTCCAGAGGACACCGAATACGTGACAATATACTGATAACATATTCATATAGAAGGGCTCCAGAGCTACCCACAGTGAGAGTAAGAAATCTCTCTGAAGGGAATTAGAGCCTCTCATTTTTCCTGGCTAAAAATCACAAAAATAGAAGAGAATGTGGTAGTTTCATTCTAGCTTTTTTCTAACTTTACAGTATAATATTCCAATAGATTGTATCCCTTTATGTATTGCATCCTTTTTATGAAAATACGCAGATTTCCAGGTTCTAGTCTGGCATTTAAACAGCTAAGAAGTCTTCACTCCAACCCAAAAAGTAAAGAGCTAAACAAACTGGAACATCAACAACTCTTCTTAGATCTGTCAGAGAAGGGAGGTCACGGGGAACACCACCATCCCAAAAACTCTGTTGTCCAGCCTGTACAACAGAGCGAGACTCTGTCAAAAGACAGACAGGCAGATACAGAAAATCACAACTTAGCAGAGCAGAAACCTTCACAGGAACAAGTATCTGAAGAAATAAAGGTAAAATAAAAACATTTACTTTTTTATTCATAATAGATCTAGCATGTTCAAAATAACAGCAAGAATGTATTTGATTTTATATGCCTGTGTGTGTGTGTGTGTGTGTGTAAGTGAATGGCAGTGAAGAGACCAGAGACAGGAGTGAGGAAAGAGTTGGGAATACTTTGTTATTGTAAGGTACTCCACAGTACGCATCAAGTGGCATAGTGTTATCTGAAAGTGAACTAGAATTAGTTGTAAACATGTATTGCAAACTCCAGAACATCGACTTAAAAAAAAAAGCTAAAAAATTAGTATAATTGAGCTAAGAAAGCAGAGAAGGTTGAATCATATAAAATGCTCCTTTAAAACCACAAAATGCATAAAAGAAGTGAAAAAACTGGGAACAAAGAACAAGGGCAACAAATACAAAACAGTAACAAATGTAGTAGGTGTTACTTCAACTATATCAATAATCACCTTAAACATCAGTGGCCTAATGCACAAATTAAAAGATACAGATTGTTGGTCAGGTGCAATGGCTCATGCCAGTAATTCCAGCACTTTGGAAGGCTGTGGCAGGAGAATCACTTGAAACCAGGAGTTCAAGACTAGCCTGGGTAAGAAACCAACACCCTGTCTCTACAAAAAAATTTAAAAATTGGCTGAGCATAGTAGTACATGCCTGGAGTCCTAGTTACTTGGGAGGTTGAGGCAGGAGGATGACTTGAGCCCAGGAATTAGAGGTTACAATGAGCTGTGATTATACCACTGCACTCCAACCTGAGAGGCAGAAAGAGACTCTTCAAAAAAAACAAAAAAAAAGAAAGAAAGAAAGAAAAAGAAAAAGAAAAAAAAAGAAAAGAAAGGAAAAGAAAGAAAATTGTAAGAAGAATCAAAAAACAAGGTCCAACTATATGAACTATATGTTTTCCAGCTGAAATCCCCTTTAAATATAAAGACACATATAGATTAAAAGTAAATGAATGGAGAAAGATATACCATGATCTTACTAATCAAAAGAAAAATGTAGTAATGATATTTATTTCAGACAGAGCAGACATCAGAGCAAAAAAGTTATCAGGGATAAAGAAGAACATTATATAATGATTAAAAAAAGAGTCAATACTCTCAAGAAGACATAACAATCTTTAATGTGTATGCGCCCAACAACAAAGCATCAAAATACATGAGGCAAAAACCGCAAGAACTGCAACAATAAATAGATTAACCCACTACTATAGTTGCAGACTTTAATATCCCTCTATCAAAAATGGATAGGTCCAACAGGCAGAAAGCCAGTAAGGACATAGTTGAACTCACTAGCATCATCAATTAACTGGATATAGTAGACATCCATAGACTATTTCATCCAACAATAACAGAATATACATTTTTCAAGTTCATGAGAAGCATCCAAAAGATAGATTACATTTGGGGCCATAAAACAAACCTAGCAAATTTAAAATAATAGAATCATATAATACCTCAAACTACAATGGAATTAAACTAGAAATCAATAACAGAAAAAAAGTCTATAAAATCCAAAAATACTTGAAGATTAAACGACACATTTCTAAAAAATATGGGTCAAAGGAAAAATCTTAATAAAAATTTTAAAATATTTTGGCAGGGCACAGTGGCTCACATCTGTAATCCCAACACTTTGGGAGGCTGAGGCGGGTGAATCACTTGAGGTCAGAGGTTCAAGACCAGCCTGGCGAGCATGGTGAAACCCTGTCTCTACCAAAAACACAAAAATTAGCCAGGCATAGTGGTGCATGCCTGTAGTCCCAGCTACTCAGGAGACTGAGGTAGGAGAATTGCTTAAGCCTAGGAGATAAAGGTTGCAGTGAGCCAAGATCATGCCACTGCACTCCAGCCTGGACAACAGAGTGAGACTCTGTCAAAAAAAGAAAAAATAAAATATTTTAAGCCAAATAAAATAGAAAATACAATTTAAAAAATTTGGGGGATTCAGTGAAAGCACTGTGTAGAGAGAAATTTGTAGCACTGAATGATTATATTAGAAAAGAAGAAATACATAAAATCAATGATCTAAGCCTCCACATTGGAACATTAGAAAAAGAAGAACAAACTAAATCCAAAGTAAGCAGAAGAAAATTATTATTGTTGTTATTATTATTATTATACTAGAAATCAATAAAAATGAAAGCAGGAAATCAATAGAAAAATATCAGTAAAACCAAGCTGGTTCTTTGAAAAGAGCAATAAAAGTCAATAAGCCTCTAGCCAGGCTAAGAAAAAAAAGAGAGAGAGCACACAAATCAGTAAATGAAAATGAAATCGGGGACCTCAGTAAATATACCATGGACATTAAAAGGATAATAAAAAAATTACTATGCCCATAAATGTTATAATCTAAATAAAATGAACCAATTTATTGAAAAATACGATCTGTTAAAATTCACACAAGAAATAGAGCATCTGAATAAGTCTATATCTATTAAAGAAATTGTATAAATAATTAATAACCTTTCAACACAGAAAGCAGCAGGCCCAGGTGGGTTCACTGGTAACTTCTAACAAAAATTTAAGGAAGAAATTACACAAATTATTTAAAATCTCTTTCAAAAGATAGAAGTAGAGGGACTACATTTTAACTCGTTTGATAGGGCCAGAATTACCCTAATACCAAAACCAAACAAAGACATTACGAAGAAAGAAAACTATAGACCAATATCACTGATGACCATAGAAGCAACAATCCTCAACAAAATATTTGCAAATGAAATCCAACAATGTATAAAAATACTTCTATATCACAACCATGTAAGTTTTATCCTAGGTACACAAGACTGGCTGAACATTCAAAAGTCATTTAATATAATCTATCACATCAATAGTCTAAAAAAGAAAAATCATGTGATCATATTAATAAATACAGAAAAATAATTTGACAAAATCAAACATTCATGATAAAAACTATCAGCAAACTGGGAATAGAGAGGAACTTTCTCAACTTGATTAAGAGCATCTACAAAATATCTATAGATATCATCACACCTAGCAGTAAGAAATTCAAAGCTTTCCCACTAAGATCAAGAACAAGCAAAAATGTCCCCTCTCACCACTGCTTTTCAACATTGTGTTGAAAGTTCTGGATAATTCAATAAGACAAGAAGAGGAAGAAAATGGTATACAAATTTAGAAAGGAAGAAATAAATTGGCTTTATTTATAGATGATGTAATTTTCTATGTAGAAAATCTAAATGAAATGACAAAAAAAAATCCTAAAACTAATACGTGATTATAGCAAGATTGCAGGATACAGGATTAATATACAAAAGTCAATCACTTTCCAATATACCAGCAATAAACAAGTGGAATTTGACATTAAAAATAAATTACCATTTACATTAGCACCCCCAAAAATGAAATATTTAGGTTTAAATATAACAAAATATATACAAAATCTATGTTAGGAAAACGAAAAAACTCTGATGAAAGATACCCAAGACAAAATTTAAAATAGATATTTCATCTTCAAGTATAAGAAGACTCCATATTGTCACAATTTTAGTTCTTCTCAACTTGACCCATAGATTCAACACAATCCCAGTCAAAATTTCAGCAAATTGTTTTGTGGATATTAAACACTAATTCTAAAGTTTGTATGAAAAGGAAAAAGACCCACAATAGCCAACTCAATATTGAAGGAGAATAAAGTCAGAGGATTGGCACTGCCCAACGTCAGACTTAATATCTTTTTATTATTACAGTAATTTATATTACTACAGTAATCATGACAATGTGTTACCAATAAAATAATATACAGGTAGATAAGTGGAACAAAACAGAAAGCTGGCTAATAGGCCCACATAAAGCCAAGAAAATGATCCAAAGAGCCAAGAAATTGGCCTACATAAAGATCAGTTCACAAACTGATCTTTGAGAAAAGAGCAAAGGCAAAACAATAGAGCAAAGATAGCATTTTCAACAAATGGCTGGGATGACTGGACATCCACATGCAAAATGCAAAACTGTAACACTTCTGGAAGATAACATAGGAGAAAATCTAGATGACCTTTTTGTATGGAGATGTCATTTTAGATGCAATACCAAAGGCACAATCCATGAAATAAATGATAGCTAGAATTCATTAAAATTAAAAATTCTACGGTACAAAAGACACTGCCAAGAGAATGATAAAACAAGCCACAGGCTGAGAGAAAATATTTGCAAAAGACACATTTGATAAAGGAGTGTTATCCAAAATATACAAAGAACTCTTAAAACTCACCAAAAATAAAATGAACAATTTAAAAATGGACAAAAGACTCTTACAGACAATTCACCAAAGAAGATACACAAATGGTTAGTAAGCAAATGAAAAGACGCCCAACATCACATATTATTAAGGAACTGCAAATTAAAACAACAATGAGGTACCACTATGTACCTGTTACAATGGCCAAAATCCAAAACACTGACAACACAAAATGCTGGCAATAATGTGGAAAAACAGAAACTCTTATTCATTACTGGTGAGGATACAAAATGATACAGCATTTTGAAAGATAACTTAGCAGTTTCTTACAAAACTAAGCATACTCTTAGCACATGATCCAGCAATCATGCTCCTTGGTATTTTCTCAAATAAACTGAAAACCTATGTCCGTACACACACAAAAATGCATATGGATGTTTATAGCAGCTGTATTCATAATTGCTAAAACTTGGAAGCAACCAAGATGTTTTTCAACAGGTGAATGGATAAATAAATTGTGGTATATCAAGACAAAGGAATATTATTCAGTGTTAAAAAGATGAGTTATCAAGCCATGAAAAGACAAGGAAGAAACTTAAATGCATGTTACTAAGTTAAAGAAGCCAATCTGAAAAGACTACATACTGTACAATTTTAACTATTATAAGATTCTGGGAAAAACAAAACTATGGAGAAGAAAAAAGATTAGTGGTTGCTAGGCAGGTGGGGCAGCAGATGAGTAAGTGGAGCACAAAAGATTTTCAGGGCAGTGAAGCTATTCTGTGCAATAATACAATGGGTGGATAGATGTCATTATATATTTGTGCAACCCAAGAGTGGGCCCTAATGTAAACTAGAGATTTTAGATGATAAGGATGTGTTGAGGTAGGTTCATGGATTGTAACAAACATCTTACTCTTATGCAGCATGTTCATAATGAGGAAAGTAAGGGGGATATTATAGAAAACTCTGTTTTCCTCTGAAAACTGCTCTAAAAATAAAATTTTTTAATAAAACATATTTTGAATATGCAACAAATCAATGGTTAGAGAAGTTAGAAGATTAGTTCTCCAAAGAACATTTCACCTTATATTAGTACTCACACAAAATAATTTCATAATCAAAAAACTCACAAGTACTGTCAAATAGCTAAATAGAATAGTTGAAAATGTTCAAATTTCTTGGGATCCAGGTCAGTACTGAATTTAGCATCTCATGTCCCATTGTCCTTTTCTCTCCTTCCACTGTTGGGTGTAGTTGGGGTCTTGGGAATCCAGTCCATATTTTGCCTGTATTGCAAAATAGCATTGAAAAACATCTCAAAAGAAAGGGAAACAAGATTTGGCATTCAGAAAGTAGAAAGGTTTCTAAACGTAGGAATGCTTTACATAGGTTGTAATGCAAATAAGAAAGATTGCCAAGAGATAATTTCCTGGCCTGGAGCAAAAGGAGAACAGAATCAACTTGGTAGGTGGAAGTGAGGCATGGGAGATACAGGAATTCATAGTCCTCCAGAAAGATCCAAGGTCAAAATAATTACCACAAAGCTTGGGGACAAACATGTTATGAAACAAAAACAGACTGCATGAGGGCAATTTCTCAAATCACTGTGCTGAGGGAAAGAGTGGATGGTTTTCAATGAATAAGCAGAGCAGGAAGGTAAGAATATGAAATGAGGAAAAGACACCACAACATCTTCCTGGAGGGAAAGATGAGTTAGAAGACAGCCTTTAGGAATAGAAACACAACTTTGGGGATGCACCAGTAAGAAACTGCATCAAAGTTACTTCAGTCCTTAGAGAGATCAGTTGTGAATTGTTCCTGTGTCCATATGGAGTGAGAAAGAGGGGCTTGGAGGATACTGGGGACCTAGGGAACAGAATTATATTCTCTCTGGTTGGGAACAAGGAGGAATCTCACTTATGGAACAATTTAGGACAGGATTAGTTTTAGGTTTGACATTGTTAACCAGTAATTACTAAACACCTTTTATGTTCCCCCTTCCAACTTCCCACATTGTACCCTTTGTTAATCATTGCCATTGGTAACAATTCAAGAAGAACCAGCTCTTGCCTCCTAAGAATGAGGAAATTCTACAGACCCAACATATCAAATGATTAGCTGAAAGGGTATTGTTGCTATCGGGGAAAAAGGGCAATTTGACTGGGGGAAATTCCATTCATTTAGCAAAATTTAAAATAGTGTTTCTTTAACAATGATGATTTCCTACATATTTGTTTATTTTTTTAGGAAGGGGAACTGACACAAATTTTCTGGAAGATTTATAAAAGTTTTTAGCCAGATGTGGAACAACTTTCACTACACGGCTTCTGGAGATCAAAAGTGGTAAAGAGTGCCTCTTCGAAAGGAACTCCACTCACCTCAGGTTCTTTGGTATGGAGCATGTATTCATCTATTTTGCATTGCTATAAAGGAATACCTGAGACTGGCTAATTTCTAAAGAAAGGAAGTTTATTTGGCTCACAGTTCTGCAGGCTGCACAAGCATAGCACCAGCATCTCCTTGGCTTCTGGTGAAGCGTCAAGCAGCTTTTACTCATAGCAGAAGGCAAAAGGGGATCAGGTGTGTCACATGGCAAGAGAACAAGCAAGAGAGAGGAGGCAGGTCCCAGTCTCTTCTTTTTTAACAACCAGCTCTTGTGTGAACTCATTACCATGGGGAGGGCACCAAGCCATTCATGAGGTAACCACTCCCATGACCCAAACACCTCCCACTGGGCCCCACCTCCAACATTGAGAATCACATCTTAACATGAGATTTGGGGGGACAAACATCAAAACTATGTCAGGGTACCATTTTGTGCCACTGCAGCCCCACAGGATAAAGTCAAAATAAACTTTCTACACAGTCTCACTTTGCTGTGGTTTAAAATCTGTACTTACTATAATGTCATGCATTTTCGAATTTCCTCTGGCTCTTGTAGGCAAGTTGGTATTTATCAGGACATCTGGAATTGGTAGAGGAGGATACTATCTAAATCAGTGGTTTTTAAAGCTTTTTCACCTCAATCTACACTAAGAAATAATTTTTGTAGTTACCCTGCACATATATATATATATATATATATATTTAAAAAGTACACATACAAAAATACATGGAAAAATCAGTCGAGGGGCATGCCCAAGATGGCCAAATAGGAACAGCTTCAGCCTCCAGCTCCCAGCGTAAGCGACACAGAAGATGGTTGATCTCTGCATTTTCAACTGAGGTACTGGGTTCATCTCACTGGGGCATGTCGGACAGTTGGCGCTGGTCTGCGAGTGCAGCCCGACCAGCGAGAGCTGAAGTAGGGTGAGGCATCACCTCACCTGGGAAGCACAAGGGGGAAGGTAATTCTTTTTCCTAGCCAAAGGAAATTGAGACACACAACACCTGGAAAATCAGGTAACTCCCATCTTAATACTCAATAGATGGAGAAAAGGCCTTTGACAAAATTCAACAGCCCTTCATGCTAAAAACTCTCAATAAATTCGGTATTGATGGAACGTATCTCAAAATCATAAGAGCTATTTATGACAAACCCACAGCCAATATCATACTGAATGGGCAAAAACTGGAAGCATTCCCTTTGAAAACTGGCACAAGACAGGGATGCCCTTTCTCACCACTCCTATTCAACATAGTGTTGGAAGTTCTGGCTAGGGCAACCAAGCAAGAGAAAGAAATAAAGGGTATTCAGTTAGGAAAAGAAGAAGTCAAATTGTCCCTGTTTGCAGATGACATGATTGTATATTTAGAAAACCCCATTGTCTCAGTCAAAAATCTCCTTAAGCTGATAAGAAACTTCAGCAAAGTCTCAGGATACAAAATCAATGAGAAATCACAAGCATTCTTATACACCAGTAACAGACAAACAGAGAGCCAAATCATGAATGAACTCCCATTCACAATTGCTTCAAAGAGAATAAAATACCTAGGAATCCAATTTACAAGGGATGTAAAGGACCTCTTCAAGGAGAACTACAAACCACTGTTCAGTGAAATAAAAGAGGACACAAACAAATGGAAGAACATACCATGCTCATGGATAGGAAGAATCAATATTGTGAAAATGGACATACTGCCCAAGGTAATCTATAGATTCAATGCCATCCCCATTAAGCTACCAATGATTTTCTTCACAGAATTGGAAAAAACTGCTTTAAAGTTCATACGGAACCAAAAAAGACCCCCTCCGCATTGCCAAGACAATCCTAAGCCAAAAGAACAAAGCTGGAGGCATCACGCTACCTGACTTCAAACTATACTACAAGGCTACAGTAACCAAAACAGCATGGTACTGGTACCAAAACAGAGATATAGACCAATGGAACAGAACAGAGCCCTCAGAAATAATACCACACATCTACAGCCATCTGCTCTTTGACAAACCTGACAACAACAAGAAATGGGGAAAGGATTCCCTATTTAACAAATGGTGCTGGGAAAATTGGCTAGCCATAAGTAGAAAGCTGAAACTGATCCTTTCCTTACTCCTTATACGAAAATTAATTCAAGATGGATTAGAAATGTTAGACCTAAAACCATAAAAACCCTAGAAGAAAACCTAGGTAATACCATTCAGGACATAGGCATGGGCAAGGACTTCATGTCTAAAACACCAAAAGCAATGGCAACAAAAGCCAAAATTGACAAATGGGATCTCATTAAACTAAAGAGCTTCTGCACAGCAAAAGAAACTACCATCAGAGTGAACAGGCAACCTACAGAATGCGAGAAAATTTTTACAATCTCCTCATCTGACAAAGGGCTAATATCCAGAACCTATAAAGAACTCAATCAAATTTACAAGAAAAAAACAAATGACCCCATCAAAAAGTGGGCAAAGGATATGAACAGACACTTCTCAAAATAAGACATTCATACAGCCAACAGACACACGAATAAACGCTCATCATCACTCACCATCAGAGAAATGCAAATCAAAACCACAATGAGATTTGCATCTCACACCAGTTAGAACAGCAATCATTAAAAAATCAGGAAACAACAGGTGCTGGAGAGGATGTGGAGAAATGGGAACACTTTTACACTGTTGGTGGGACTGTAAACTAGTTCAACCATTGTGGAAAACAGTGTGGCGATTCCTCAAGGATCTAGAACTAGAAACACCATTTGACCCAGCCATCCCACTACTGGGGATATACCCAAAGGATTATAAATCATGCTGCTATAAAGGCATATGCACACGTATGTTTATTACAGCACTATTCACAATAGCAAAGACTTGGAATCAACCCAAATGTCCATCAGTGACAGACTGGATTAAGAAAATGTGGTACATATACACCATGGAATACTATGCAGCCATAAAAAAGGATGAGTTCGTGTCCTTTGTGGGGACATGGATGCAGCTGGAAACCATCATTCTCAGCAAACTATCACAAGAACAGAAAACCAAATAGCACATGTTCTCACTCATAGGTGGGAATTGAACGATGAGATCACTTGGACACAGGAAGGGGAACATCACACCCCAGGTCCTATTGTGGGGAGGTGGGGGGAGAGGGGAGGGATAGCATTAGGAGATATATCTAATGTAAATGACGAGTTAATGGGTACAGCACACCAGCATGGCACATGTATACATATGTAACAAACCTGCACGTTGTGCACATGTACCCTAGAACTTAAAGTATAATAAAAAAAAAAAATACATACAAACTGAATCAAGAGAATCATAAAACAATAATGTATTATCCCTGAAGCACTGTGAAATTTCAATTCTAGCTCGATTTTATTTTTTAAAAAACCCTTGTCACAGCCCACCATATTGATCATTGTTCATTTATAAGTCATAACCCTATTAGAAATACACTGGCCTGAAGTTTGTGACTTCACTTCCCAAGTGGTTACCATGACATGCCTATTCACTGCCACCTGATTTACAAGACCTTCCACAATCTGGTCCCATCTCCCTGTTCTGTATGAGTTTCCCACTTCTCCTAACATATCTCTTAGAATAATATAATAGCTTCCTTTTATTGGGCACTGACAATGTGATAGTTTCTGTGCTAAGAGATTACGTGAATCAACTCTGTAGTGAGGTTATTAATTTGCTTCCAGTATATAGATGAAGAAACTGAAGCTCAGGGAAGTTGAAGCAAGTAAATGACTGGGCTGGAACTCAAGATGGGCATAACCCTGGAGCCTGTTCTGTTTCCACTGGAACTCACTGGCCTCCATGTCAGAGTTTCTCTTTAGTACCACTCTTCCTGCCTGGAGCCCTCCTGTGTTCATGCTGTTCTCCTACCTGGAAGGCCTTCCAACCTCCACTACTAGCAATCCACAACTACCTACTCTTATTTCTGGACTCTGCCCAGAGTCCAGAACTCTGCTTCTCCTAAGAAGCCACTCGAATAACTTTGGCCCAGGCTCTCCTCTCTGCTTTAAACTCTGGGAGGCAGCAAAGCTCAGGCCAGGTTTAAACGCTAGTTCAATGACATACAGCCTGAAGATGGCGCTCACCTTCTGTATCTCCACTTTCTCTTCTGTAAAATGAGGATAATAATTGCCCCTACCCTGCAGGATTGTTGTCGGGGTAAAATAGTTAATATACATAGTGTGATTAATACAGAAGCTGGTGCATAGCAAGTGTGCAACAAATGTCATTGTTATTCAGTTTTACCCAATGATCACTTCGTGATACGCTGTCCTATTCCTTAATCGTTTACTCAACATGCATATATCTAATGTCTCTGACTAGAATGTCAGGTCTCCATGGGCATGACTGTACCATATTTACATTTTTACCCCAGAGGTACACAGGACCAGGCATGTTGTACACATTTAACAGATATCAAATTTTAACGTTACAAAACTGGCCAATGCCAGAAAAAGAATGACTCCTTCTCCTTCTCCTTCCCCTTCCCCTCCTCCTACCCCTCCCCCTACCCCTCCCCTTCCCCTTCCCCTTGCCCTTCTCCTTCTCCTTCTCCTCCTTCTCCTCCTCCTCCTTCTCCTTCTCCTTCTTTTTTTTTTTCTTTTTTTTTTTTTGTTTTGGTATCAAAGGAACATAGAGTGATGATTTCGTTTTGGGAAACTCACTAGGATGGCTTGTAAGTTCTATGCATGGAAGTGCTCTTGGGAGGAACTACTGTATAATACTTCTCTGGGCTCTGCTTGGTGCCTGAGCAGATTTAAGTTTCAGAGATTCTGTACTGAGAGTGGGATGTGCAAAAATTTACACTTCTTTATGTTTCCAGAACTGATGTTGGTTTAGCTTTAGAGTCTTTACTTTCACTTAAGTATACCCAGTCACTTCAAATTTAAACCTTTCATTTTAAAATGATTCTCTCCCTCCCACTTCTTTTTCTTTCCTTTTTCACCAGGGTAGTCAAAGTTCCTAAGCCCAACCATGGCAAGGATGGAGTGAGAAATAGGCCATACATCTGGAGGTTTTTTTCTAGCTCTGGGCTTTTAATGAGCTTGTGACTATGGCTCTCAGAGGTCAGTTTCTTATATGTGCCTCTGCAGAAAATAGAACATTTTAAGCATCCGCAATATAGCCACTTTCTTTGTCTCTGGTTTTCTTTCTAACCTCACTCAACTGTATTCATTCTGTAAACTCCATCCCCCAGTAGTAAGCACCTTGCTATAAGGAAGTTGCAGTTTACAGTAAATTAAAAAACCTCCAGCCTGGCTTACTTTTGCCACTAAGCATAATGGAAACACATTTCTCTCTTGTACACAGAAACACAAAACAGCACAAAAAAAGGCACATGAGGAAATCTCACAGGAAAAGGCATCCAGAACATCTAAAGTAAATTGCATACTTTACTGTACTTATTATCTCCCCAAGAAATCAGTGTGAGAGCTGTTAGATATCTGTCCGCAAGGAAAACATTTCTGTTCCACTAGAAATGCCCTACTAAGTTTGATGGTGCCCAAATACTGGTCTTCCTTCTACAAGTTCACCTGTTAAATGCTGTTTGTTCCTCAGAATGGGGTTCTGCATTCTTACTTCCACGTTCACTGTTAAAACGGAGCCTGGTTCAAGCAAGATTGGTGGGTGAAAAGGAAATGTGGAGAGAAATGACAGTTCCCTAAGAAGCAACACTTTTTTTTCCCTAGAAAGTGACTTGAATCGACTTCAGTTGAAGAATAAATCATCCTCAAACTACACCTGCTCTATTGATGGTTCATAGAGAGTTCTAGAAGAGCTTGGACACTCACTGATTGTGCAGAATTCTTAGAGTTACTACTTGTCATTGCATGATTTTACTCCTGAAGTCCCTGGTGAGTTACATGGTATGTGCTTATGTAGGTGGAAATAGAAATGTATAAATCAGTATATGATCATCCAGGTCTGAGAATTTTACAGCATCTTTTGACATATTGGAAGCAGACTAAAATTGCAAAAGCAGATTCTTGGCTTCAAACCAAAGCAATAGGTAGTGCTGTGGTCAGAGAAGTGCTACATGTGAGTTTGGAGAAACTTTTTTACAAAACACACACCAACATTGGTTTGTTTTCTGAGACTGGTCCTCCAGGCTTCTTGGGATATCTCTGGGGACCATGTTTGCTACACCGAGCCACAAGCTCAGATGGCCAGTCAATGTGGCCCATTGCAGCCTGGGTTCAGCTGCCCTTGGGACTTATGGCAAAGACAGATGTTAAATACTGCTACAGAAGGGCTAATTATGTAAAAGGTAGTTACACGTGTTAAGAAAACTTTAATATATTTCACTAAATAAACAATTTTTCAGTAATAGCAAAATATAGAACCAAAGAAAACAAAACCTAGTTACAGAGTAAAATCTTCCTTATACTAAGTTTATTTTGACTCCTCTTTCTCACAGTCTCTACATAATTGATTTAAAAGCAAACTGCATTTCTAATAATAGATTTGTGTTATTTTTTCTTCTGCTCTGCTGTAAGTCATAAAAGCAAACATGCCCACTTATTCCGTTTTCACAGGTTCTAAACAACCTGCCTACTCCTTCTCGAATAGTGTGAGTTCCTCCTTCTGAAGTCAAATTTTTGGGGGGCAGAGTCATATTTTGAAATTCTTCTTGTCAGAGCAGAATTCTCTCTTTGGACTCCCCTTTCCAATCATTCTATCCAGGCATGAACTGGTGTCAGTCTCTCTGCTTTATGCCTGGATAAAACTATCCTTATCATTTATACACCAGAGCCTTGTTTTCAAAGAATGAGCATCATTTGCTATGGCGATAAATATACTCTGTAGAAAAACTTCAGACTACATTAAACCCATTTACTACAGTTTTGGAGCAAGGGGCTGGATGGCAGAGAGTGGAGGGGAGGACCTCTTTCCGGAAGTAGATGGAACACGGGTAGCCACAGTCTACAGTTCTGTGTTCCAGGGCATGCAGAAGGAGGAGAACTAGGTGTCTTTGCTGGTCTCCTGGGAACAGGGGAATATGGTTTCAGAGCCTACACTCAACCCAAAGTATGGTGTGCCCATAAGAGATACCATGGCCCAGAGATTTAGGGTCAGCTTCAAACTGCATGAACAATAGCATGTTTGGTGAGACTGAAAAAATTATATCACATCATTTTCCCTGTGTTTAACTCTCCAGGGTCTCCCATTGTTCTTACAATAAGATCAACCACCAGCTAACTTCCAGATGCTACTAAACCCTGCCCCGTTTGACCTCAATGTCCCTCACAGACCGTCTCCAGCTTGTGCGCCACCACACTCCTTTTCCTGGTGCTCCCACTCAGCTCCTGCTCCTCTCAGGACTTTCTTGGCTTAAATTGCTCTTTCCCACACACCCCTCACCAACTCCAATATCCTTTAAGTCTCCATTTAAATGTCATTTTTCTGTGGAAACCAATTTGAACTTTCATCAGTTTCTCTTGATACAATTGTCGTGAAATCATAATTTGCTTAATCTCTGTCTTCCACATTAGACTGGAATATCAATGAAAGTAGGAGCCACGTCTGCCCTGAATTCTCAGAACCTAACACATGTCTGGTCTATGGTGGGTGCTTAGTAAACCTTTGACAATCAAATGCCTGAGAATGAATGAAGTTGTGAAAGAGAACATGGGGGAATACTTCATTAAGTAACATGTTGTATTTCTAGCATTCTGAAAACCCCACAGACTAATGTCTCCCAAATACCCAGTGCAGTTATATAAAAAGATTTTATAATTTATAAACAAAATAGAGACTGGGTGCCATGGCTCATGTCTGGAATCCCAACACTTTAGGAGGCTGAAGCAGGAGGATCACTTGAGCACAGGAGTTCAAGGTCAGCCTGGGCAACATTGGAGAGGAGACCATGTCTCTACTAAAAATTTAAAATGTATCTGGGTGTGGTGGCACATGCCTGGGTGACAGAGCGAGACCATGTCACAACAAAATAAAACAAAACCCTCCAAAACCAAAATAGATCTTTTTTAAACTTACTGAATAATAAGTTTAGTCTATCTTCAAAGCCAAAATGACATTTCTATTAATTGTGGGAGGTAAAGGGGAAAAGATGCAGGAGGATTGAAATATTGTAGCACAATTCATGTGCTATGCCTTCCTGCCATCCCAGCTTTTAATTTAGTGGATTTTTAAAATTTAGGATTCCAAGTACGGCACTTCCTGCTCTCTGTTACTGCAGACAGCCATCCCGGCAGAAAAAAAGCATCTGGACCAGAAATCATCATTACCAAGTGACAGAACTGGAACAGGTATTAGAGTGATCCAAGATAATTACTGAGTAGAAAAGATTGATCTCGACTGTTTCCTGAATGTAGCTGAGTTTGACCCAGAACAGTGCTTCTCAAACTTTAATGTGCATATGAATCACTTGGGATCTAGTTAAAATGCAGATTCTGATTCAATAAATATAGAGTGGGGCCTAGGGTTCTGCATTCCTAACAAGCTCCCAGGTAACAGACGGGACTAGTCAACATGGATTGGCACAGGTCAGAGGGCACAATCATGCCCAGACGCAAAGAATGTTCTTCACAGAAAGGAAGTGGTGGGGCCACGCCTAAAAGGGTGAACGGCAAAGCCCAGATGTCGCCAGCAGAGGGCAGCAGAGGGCAGGTTAAAGTGCACTGGACTCACAGGCCAAACTCACCCCAAAGGCAGCTCCAAAATAGTTCAAATCAGAGCATGCCTAAGAGGACAGGGGAAAAGCAGGCGCTGAGACCACCAGCAGCCTGAAGGCAGATGTTCACACGGATCGAATAAACTCACTGGAGGGAGCACTTTGTGACAGCAGAAAGAACACCAATCACGGGCAGGTGACCCAAGATCTAAGTCAGACACAAGAGAGCAGTGCGTTGGGGCCAGCCACTCACCATCAGCCTTGATTTCCTCATCAGTCAAACAAAGGGTGGTCGCTAATGAACGCTTCTGGTCTTCACGTTCTGCATCAGCGGTTCTTGTTCGGACCTGGAGGAATCTGGAAGAGACCATGGAGAGACAGCTGGTCACCTGCCAGGGTGAGGCCCTTGGGACATGTGATGGGCAGGGAGTCGGTTTTGTTTGAAAGTCAGGGCTCAGTGGAGGTTTTTCTTTTTTAATTAGCATTTTCATTTGTTATCAAAGATTACATACACTTTGGACAAAAAGATAGGGGCCCGGTGTGGTGGCTCACGCCTGTAATACCAGCACTTTGGGAGGCTGAGGCGGGTGGATCACTTGAGGCCAGAAGTTTGAGACCACCCTGGCTAACATGGTGAAACCCCATCTCTACTAAAAGTACAAAAATTAGCCAGGCGTGGTGGTGGGTGCCTGTAATCCCAGCTACTCGGGAGGCCAAGGCAGGAGAATTGCTTGAACCTGGGAGGCGGAGGTTGCAGTGAGCCAAGATCAGGCCACTGCACTCCAGCCTGGGCAACAGAGCTAGACGCTGTCTAAAAAAATCAGATTGGACTAAAAGGCTTATAACCAAAACAACAGTCCCTTATCCCTCTCACATTCCTTATCTTTTTCCCCCAGAAACAATATCTTCAAACTCTTTTACTGTTTCTCCTCCATTTTTTGCTCCATATTTCTGAATAATTTATACAATATAATCCTATTACTTGATTCATTAGCTATTGACTTTTTACTCTAGTGGATTAGGATAATAGTTCAATTATACCATCTTTTCTTCTTCATTATTCTCTAAATATAATTTGTCTTATTAATATATCTTGAGTCATATCTATATTCAGTTTCTGTGTTTTGACTATGTACATATTATTCATTAAGTCAGGTAATATACTATGATTCTATCTAATTTCTCATATATCTTTTTGTCTGTCCTGGAATGAATAATTGTCTTATTTTTTTCATGTGCTTTATTTAAACATCTGACTAAATTTCCCATACCCTCCAAAGTGCTTCTATTGAAGACAGTTTTCCACAAAGGAATCTGTCAGATTATTCTTGCTTTTACCTGTTTTGCATTGGATCCCATGCATCCTGAATATCATCCTTCCTTCTCCTGAGTTTGCTTCCTCCTTTTAGTGGAGCATTTCCACCAGCAAGGTCCACCAGCCCTTCCACCAACAACTTGACAGTAATCAGGGTTGTCTAAGTCACATGCTCTTATAGATCCCTCAGGAAGAACTCACAGGATTGCCGCTTCCTAAGTTTGGGCCATGGCCATGAAACATGTCTGAACTGTATATGTGAAGGTCAGTTTGGCTAGATATAAACTCCATAGCTGACATTTTCTTAAGTATTGTAATTGTTATTCTGTTGTTCTCTGGCTAACATACTGCTCTTGGATGGTCTGATTAAAATTTTATTTATTTTCCCTAACACGTGAATTGTTCTCTTGCCTGGATACCCAAAGGATCTTTTTCTCTAGGGTCGCTTTCAGGTCCAATGTTTACTAGAGTATGTCTTGGTATTGGTTTTCTGGGGAGCAGTTTTCCCAAGTCATTCCTTTTAATATGAGACCTGACTTCATTTTTTTATTTCAGGAAAGTTTCCTCATATTACAGATTTTAATATTTCCTGTGCTTCATTTATTTTCTTTTCCCCTTTGGGGGTTCCTATAATATGTATATTGGATGTTCTTTGTTCTTTTATGTATCACATTCTCTCAAACAGCTTTTCTTTCCTTCATTTCTTGATTTTTAAATTTTTTTCTTTTTCCCTCTTCTATTTCTCTTAAGACAATATTCATTGTGTTAATTAACTTTTATTTTCTTCCCAGTTTTATCATTTCTAATTTTAAAAACATTTTTTTATAAATTCTATTGTCAATGAAATTATCCTTTTGCCCAATTATCTCATTTCTGAGTTTTTTCTAATTCTTACTTCTGTTGTTCTTTCGTAGTTTCTATCACTTTCTTAAAATTTTTAGCTTATTTTGAAACATCTGGTTATAATTGTCATCTATTTCAGCACATTTTTCTAAATTCTTCATTGAATAGGGACATTTTCTGCTTTTTATGTTCCTTTTTGCGTAACTTTGTATGTGATTCACCCACTATCCTTTTTCTGTTGCTCATTTTTCAGACAGATGAGTTTTCCTCCACTTTTAGGAGAGGATGTGTCTAGATCACTCGTCTAGGCCCATAGCTCTATAATTACCTCTTTTGTTGTTTTTAAGGAGATAAATACATCCCGGCTTTCTGAGATGCTCCTTCTCTGCTCCCTCTCCCATTCTTACTGGAATTTCTCATTCTATTGGCGTTGTGATTCCTATTGTCAGGTTGGGTTCTACTCCCAGCAGTTTCTCCTCAATGCAGGACTTGGCCTCTGAAGGGAGTTGGGGAGTTTTTGTTTCTAGAGTTCATAGGCCCCAGAGTGCCCCAGACACACTCCTGATAATTGGAATCTCCAGTCCACATCACAGATTCAACTGAGACTCAGGTATGGAAACTCTAAATGCAGTGGTCTTTTTCCAGCATCTCACTGCGAGACAGAAGAGTGTGGTGCTAGTTTCCCACTGCTTGTTCCACACTCCCCTCCCCGAGATTTCTTGAGTATGTAACACCCTAAGAGGCAAAGTATGGAGGGATGCAAGTGACAGTAGCATAATTTATGAATTTCCTTGAGTCTCCCTCCACTAACTGTCAGACCACTATTAACCTTGAGTGTTTACATTTTTACCAGTATTATTTCAAAAACATACAACTCATTGGATGTTTTGAGGTTTTGTTCTAGTTGCTCTGTCAGAATGTCTGAGCTTGAGGTGACTCTGCAAAGCTGGGCTTACACAACCAACTCTGAGCTTAGCTTCACCATTAGTAAACAAGGTAAATAACGCCCACTTCACAGAACTACTGAAATGATAATAAAGTTGAAGCATATGAAAGTGCCTCCTTGATTTCACCTGATATGTAAAAAACTATTTACAAACTGTAAAGTGATAAGACACTGTATGTTATTTCAAATAGATTTAGGAAATATGTGAAGCCCTGTAATTTTAGGTTTCACTGCATAATTTTCACTTAATATGCAAATTGTTTTCTTTTCCCACTAGATTGTTTGCTTCAGAAGAGCAGTGATTATTGTCTGATTTACTTCGACGCTACATCCTCATTGCCTAGTATGGTACCTGGCACATCACAGACATTCAGTAAATACTGGATGAATGAATTATTTGTGCTAACTTTGCCTTAAAGCATATTATGCAACAAATAAAACAAATGGGCAAAAATTAAATGGTTACTAGGTTGTTGTTGGATTGGGCCTGTGGAACGTGCTCTGCCAACTTATTTCTTTAGCATTTCAGTTTGCTTTGTATTCTTGCCTACAAGGGACACTGACTCCCCTGCTGCAGAGAAGGGAATGAGCAACACCCGGAGTGCCAGAAACAGCTCCTGCAGGAAACGTGGCTCACCGACCTCCAAGTGTGTGTCCTCCAGGCCAAAATACAGAAGGTTTGAAACAACGTGGCTAATGGCTGGGCAGAGAACAACGAACTGGACTGTCTTTCTCTCACAAGTGTTTATGGAAGTCTGGCAGTCTGTCTTTAAGTAAATAGACTTGCTCTAATGGAGCAATCTATCAAACAAGTAGGGCTGCTGAGAAGGGGGGGAAGGAAGGTGCAGCACTGACTGCTTCCTCGCCCTTGGGAGCCATTTCTTTGAGGATAACAAATGCGAGCGAGGTAGTGATACTCAAAGCAGGAAAAATAATAGCCTGTGGCTTAGGATGGTCTCATCTAAACTCAACGTGTAGATGGGTTTTGTGTGTTTAAACAGGCAGCTCTGCATCTCAAAAACACAGGAGAAGGAGCACACAGACACAGAACCAATACCAGGAGGCTTCTAGTTAGTGGGTTTTGTAAGAGAAGGGTGGTACAATGAACAGATGAATGAGCAAACGTTTAGTCTCTACAGGGTTTCTCCCTCTTTACTACTGGAGGGGGTGTCAAAACTGCTAATTTGCTTGCTCACCACACAGTACTTAATAAATGAATAACATATTTACAGCGTGAGATACATGGTTGGGGGGGTTTGGGGTGCAGGGGCGGGGCAGGGAGAAATTACCAAATATTCACATGAAGACTCATATTTTGGACTTTACTCACAGTATTTGCAATGACACAGTGAAAGGGCCAGGTGTAGGTTAACCCTTTTAGTTTGTGCCAGAACTTTACATTCTTTGCAAAGAAGAAAGAGATTTAATATAAACTACAAACGCTTTAATCAAGTGGCTTTCTTCACATACCATGAAAGCATTTTGAAACATTCAAGTAAAAAAAAAATTCCTTTTTTCTGAAAATATAACCTCTTAAACACCAAGGATGCTGCCAGACCAAGTCCCATCAAGTAAAAGGGCCCACAATAAGAAGCTTAAACAGGGTTAGGATTAGGTTACATTTGTATAAATAAGCCGGTTTTTGTTGTTCAGGTCTCAATCCTTAAATGATCCTATCTTGTGTATGGAAGGTGTCTCCTCATTAAATTATACATTAATATTCTCAGCATGGGGCCCAGTGGGATCCAGAATTTCCCCAGGGCTCACCAATTGTTAGAGGCAAATAACTACATCAATAGCAATAATTTAAATTTTGCTCATCCATTGTCCCCACGTGCTGCAAGGCCCTCCCCTCACCCCAACCAGGTGTTCCTGAGCCCCCTGTGAGTGTCCCACTCATGCAGATGAGAAGCCCTTGCCTGCTTACTCCACAGGGGCACAGGTGCTGCTGCCCCACTGGCACCTTCTGAGGGGATACAATTCCCAAATGCCATTCTTGCCCCTGTGCTATCCTCAGGCTCCCAAATGTGCAGAGTGCACTCAATTCCAAAAAAATGCACACCCCCTTCAAGCCGCATCGGGTCAGAGCCATGCAGGTCCCATAAGAAAAAGGCAAGAGGGCCTGTTACTCCAGCACCATGTCATAACATGTTTGTTCCTTGAGCTCCGAAACAGTCTTTTGCCCCACATTTCACAAAATATTTTATGAAACCATCTTCATCTGCTTTTGCCTTCTGTTCCTCTCTCTGCCTGTCTTAGATCTAGAACAGGGCCCTGGGAAGCACCTCTCTTCCATTCCCCCAGACAGGGACAAAAGTCCTCTTTTCAAGATGAATTGAAGTCCCCATGCAAATTAACCCTTCTGGGGCCTTCCCTACCATTTTGCTAAACATGCCCAGACATACTTGAACCTTAACAGTAGGTAGCATCTAATCCTGCCTCACTCTTGTATCTCACACCCAGGATCCAGGCCCTGTAGATTTCTCCTTCATAAAACTTTACTTTGACCCTTCCTTTCCTTCTCATCTGCCACCATCTTAATTCAAGCTTATCATTTTGCTCCTTGCTGTCTCCAAAGCTCATTAGTTAGAATCACTGCTCATTCATCCTAAAAGCTGCTACCAAAATAATAATCCTTAGACTCTGCCTTGAACACACAGACTGTTTGTAGTAGTTTCCAACTTTCAATTGGCCATATGAGTTAGCTGTCTATTACTGGAGAGAGTATTAGCCTCCATCTCTGTCAACCTGCATTTGAACCTTAGCTCTGTGCTTACATAACTTTAGGGTATAATCACTGGCTTTAAGCCTAAATTTCATCATCTTTAAAATATAATATTAATATCTGCCTCATAAGGCTATGTAAGAAAAAGATAATATGACATGTTTTTCAAATTTGAAAATACAAATGTAAGAGGTAATATTGTAAGATGTCCTCCACAATCTGGCCACCACCAACTTTTTCAATTTTTTCTCCAATTATTCCCATTCCCAGCCCTCCTCCTTAGCCTCATCAGTCTATTTCTTGTCCTTTAAAGGACTCTTTCACTTCTAGATATTGCTAGTCATTGGAATACATTAACCAAAATGTCAGTGGCTTAATACAAAAGTTTTTTTATTGCTTACCTAAAATCCAAAACAGGTGTTCCTACTTGGCAGGTGGCTCTCCTACAATGGGTGGTTCAGGGATTCAGGATTCTTCCATCTTTCAGCTCTGCCATCCTTAACATGTGACTTCCAGGGTCATTTCAAAAGGAGAGAGAACATGGAGAATCACATGTGGACGGTTGTTATAAGCACATATCAGAGCTCAGAGTCATACAACATCTAATGTAGTCCAGTGGAATATCCAGCAAGATGAGGATGGGTTTGGTGAATGGTTGGCTCCCGACACAACCAGCCCAAACACACAACCAGAATGTATTATCCAGAATGTATTCCCAGATACACCCTTCAAATGCCAGCTAAGGCCTCATTCCATTCATGAAGTCCTTCTGGAGCAATCTAACTGATAATCTTATACTATAAACTCAAACTCCTAGCATATATTATATACTATGCTGTGACTCATTGACCTCCCTTTTGTTAAATCACATACATTTCTAGATCTCTTTCTTCTCAAACTCTGAGACATTTAAATCTGATCGCACCCTTCTTGATGAGATACTTCTCTACATTAACACCCGAGTTTAGACTTTCTTCATTCTTCACCTATGAGACCTATTTTTGGTTCAGTTTTTTCTTCCATTGAATAACTGTAAGAGTCTCCATTCCTCTAAAAGTAGTCCTCCATTCACTCTAACTGTAACCTCTACACAGATGTCTTCCAAATCTGAATCCTGTCTCACAATCACTCATCCCTACTCCACAGCCACTATTCCAGCTATCTGCAGGATTTCTATGGTAGCTCATCTCCAAAGATCCAAGGATACCTAACGCTCCCTCCCCAGTGAACTACCCCTCTTTGAATCCACGCCCTGAGTATCTCTTACCCCTTCAATCTGGGGCCTCCTGCTAATGTGTTAAGTGATAGAAGTGAGATGCTGTGGTTTCCAAAGCTGAGGGTCATAATAATCCATGATGCTTCCACCTAGCTCCTCTGAATGCCCGTTCTTGGAACACTCATTATGTTGTGAAAAGCCCAAGATTCATGGGGGTGTCTTAGTTGACAGCCCCACCTGTGCTCCCAGCCAGCAGCAAGCAGCACATGCAAGCCATGTCAGTGAACCCAGCAGAGGCTTCCAATGACTCTAGCCCCAGCCACCACTTGCCTGCAAGTGTGTGAAAAATCCTGAGGACAGCCCAGCTGAGTGAGTCCCCATCAACCCCTAGAACCATGAGAGATAATGCAAAATGTGTGTTATAAGCCACTAAGTTTTGGGGTGGTTTGCTACACAGTAATAACAAAACTTGGGTATCTAACTGTTGAGCTTGCCTACAAAATAAGTGTTCTCAGTAGATGTGTTTCTTAGTCAAATAGAGGAGAATTCAACCTTTTCAGGTAAAAGTCTCGACACCATTGTTTCCCTTTCCTTCTTCTCTATTCTAACTTACCACTAGACTATAAGCCCCATCAGTCAAGAGACTGTGTCTGGTCCCATATCCCCAGCACATTTGTTTGTACATAATACTGACTCAATAAAGATTTTATAAATAAATTACTGAATGAATTCTTTTGGAAATTATTACTGAACCATAAAATTCATTTCTTAAAAAAATTTCATGGATTCTCAGTAACTGTTTTTGTTGCCCACTCAACCATATTAGAATAGCTGTTATTGCGTGCATAGGTGCTAGATGTTACATTTATCATCATTTTAACTCTTGTAATGGCACTATGAGATATACATCATTATTCATTTTTTATAAGAGGAACAAACCAATGTTGAAGAAAAGTCAAATTCCTTGCCCTATATCACAAAGTTTGAGAGTTTAAGAGTCAGGATTCTTAACCCAGGTCTCTAAATGCCCTGATTTATTTCACTCAGCAAACACTGCTTCCTTATCAATTTTTGTATTTTTTTTGTCATTGGTATCTTCATAGGGATAGGAATAGGTACACAAAATTATTGTTTGGGGAAAAAATGAAGTCTCAGACGAAAGATCATGACAATATTTTCTCTCCTCTACCATCCTCACTCTTTGCCAAAACAGGAAACGAATCAGAAAATATGGAGAGGATGGGGCGCTGTTTTATCTCTTTGTGCTGGGCAGTCACCTAACACAGAACACAGATCCTCAACCCAAGCTTTACATTAGAATCACGTGGGAGCATTAAACATTATTTCCTGCCTGTGAGCCATCCCAGACCAATAGAATCAGAAGTTCTGGTGGCAGGCAAAGACATTCTTGCCTCTTTACTACTCTCAGTGATTCTAAAGTGTGGCAAGCCATGATCCACTGCCATAGGAGTTCTTGCAGTGAGCAAGTGAGCCCATCATCATCTATCAGAAAATGATCCAAGGGTTTGGATGCAACCAACAATTTTCACTTTCAGCAGTAGAGTCAGCTCTTGTATGAAAATGCATACTACAATCTTCTAGTTAAAAGTAGTAGGGAGACTGTGGTCAGGCCTCAAATCTCAACCCCAAAGCCACAAAGCATTGACTGAGAAATAAGCCAACCTCAGTCCAGAGGCCTTGCAAAGTTCTAAAGCCTCTTCAACTGTTACATTAAGTTTATGTAATCAATTTTCTCCCTATAGATGACACCCAGAATACTATTCACTCGTCTGTTCTTTATGGCTTTGGGGAACAAATGAAATTCTGTGAGATAAAAATAATAATGGAAGAAAATAAAGGAATTGGCTTCAACAGTAATTGTTCACAGAAGTTTATAGTATTTTTTAAACTACCAAAATTCTTAAAACCCACCTGCAATTGTGCAATACCTTCCAATTCCCTCTCCTGTTTTCCACCTAAGAACTCAGATACTCAGGTCTCATGAGATAATGTGGAAATCCTTGCTCTGAAATCCCTGGAGAAGCCCCAAATTGTAAAGAAATATTGTTCTCCCTACATTCCAAGTAGCACGCTGGGAAGCCTTCCTTCTCTGTGGGCAGGCGAGCTGGCTCAGCCCATCCTTCTGAACGGACTTCTCGTTCCGCTGTCGACAGCATGGAACGGTGTAAACTAAAGGCTCCTTCACATTTATTCATGCAGCTCAGCTCCTGCCCTGTTGACGCTCCTAAGCAGATGTGCAAGTGCCCAAAGACAATTACGTTATGATTCATCCTTCAGGACGCCTGCTAAGGCAGGCTGCCTGGCTGTGAGTGAAAACACATTTTAGCAGTAGCTGATTTTTTCCTTTGGTTGAGGACCAAGTCAGACTAGGCATGGCTTTGAAGTTATTTCTGTCTCGGTGGATTAGAGGTATCAAAAGAAGCAGCTCCACAAACCTTTTAACAAATATTTACAATTCTGCACTAAACAACCTCCACCGTACCTTAACCTTTACCGTCTTGTGAAATGCTTGCCAGCCTCCCTGCCAAACTCATACACTTGGCAGAGGAGGAGAGAGGGCAGCAGCTCAAAGGAAATGAAGTACAAAACAGTGAGGCATCCAGTCTTTTTGCAGCGGAGGAGAAACGAGGCCTTGTTGTGCTGGCCTGGCTGCAGACGTGGATACTCTTCCCCTGTCCCCCATTCTACCTTGTCCCTGCAGGCAGGCACTCCTCTACCCCCAGAGAGATATTTCACTTGCTCAATCCAGACACTGGAGGGACGTGTTCCATATTCACCTCAGTCAGCCTTGGAGCTGCCCTAAAGTCAAAGTTTCCAGAGGTGACAAAGGTGGTTTCAATTCAGTGCAGGAAGGACAAAAAACAATAGGCTCAAACTGCAAAGGAGAGTGATTATGAGGATGCCATGTCTGCACCCGTTAGAAGACCACAACACTTTGTGTAGTTTACAGTAAGCCTCTCACATTGGATGTTTTTTAATGAAAATGCTTGTCACAGAATATTTTAGTTGCTTCTAAAAGGCTGTACAGATTACTTAAATGGATGACATTGACATCTTTTTTGTTTTTAGGACTCCTCATTGTGAACACAAAGATCTCATAACAAACATCCATAGAGAATAAAAGGATCAATGAAAGCAGCCAAAAGGCAGGATCCCATAGCTTTGATGAGGTGAAAAGCGGCAATCCGTTGCCTCCTTCCCCTCTTCCCTGACTTCCTAGGAACAAGTAGCAAGTATGGCTTACCTGTGGAGCCAGCCCCCCAGTGACGAGATCAGTAGAGGAGACCCATAGGAGGAGTGAGCATTAGTGAGGTCCTCCAAGTGGCTTTAATCAGCCACACAGAAGTCACCAAAGGAAGGTGGAGCTTGAGAGGAACAGATGGCAGCTACTGACGTAACGGCAGCCAGGGTTTGTTCATGAAGCCCACTGACATGGTACCCAGTGACCCCTGAACTCACTGTGAGATTCTAAAGCCTCACAGCCATGATGAAGGCAAGAACCAAAATTAAATGCCTGTATGTTAACAGGCCCACCAGCTCTTACCTCTGGCTTGTATAGCCCAGGGAACAAGCATTAGTAGATGAACTCAAAGATTTGGTGGCTAGGGTTGTAGTCAGGCATTTCATTCATTCACTCACTCAACAAATATTTATATCCCAAAGCACTTGGTTAAATGCTTTGCAAAACAAAAATAAACACAGGTCCTTCCATTGAAAAGCTTACTGTAATCACTAACAATAAGTATTAATACACGGTATCTATAATACAGGCTAAAAAAAAAGGTAAGTTTCATCATATAGTTAAAGATCAAACCTTCATTTGGTTCTTGGTGAGGAAGAGAGATGATCTCCAAATTGGGAAATTAAAAATATTTTGTGTAGGAGCTCAGGATTGAGGTAAAAGTAGTACACGCAAAGATGGTGCAGAAGGTATTCTCAAGGAGAAACAGTGTGAGTGATGATATTGAGGAGGAAAACATTGGACCTACATTTTAAAGGAAGTAGATGGTCCCATGTGCCTGGGCAGTGGTGTATAGGAAATAGTGGAAAATGTGGTCAGAAAGTGGGATAGTCAGGAAATGGAGGGCCAAGGGTGCCAGATCAAGGAATCTGATTTTCAGATCATAAAGTAATGGAAATCATGAAAAATTCCTTAGCAAAAGGGTGACTTGATAAAATAGTTACTTCAGGAAGCTTAATCCTTGCTTAATTGCTGAGAAAACTCTTGTCAGCAGGGCTGATTTCACTATCAAACTTTATAGTAACTCTTATCAACAGTAATATTCAGTAGCATGAACAAGGAAAAAAATCCGGTTTCTAATCCCAAAGGTAATTCTTCCTACCGCCCAGAATACTCTCTCAGCCTACCAGCTGTGTTGTGTGCTCAGAGAGCAAAAGTTCACATAAATGACGCCTACATCAATCATAATTAAGAAAGTGTGCCTGCTAGAGGGAGGGGCAGGACAGAATAAAATGCTTCCCAACCACTCCTACCAAGGGGAATGACCTCCAGGAAGCCTTTCTGATGGCCCCACAATCTCTTCTCATCTCAGGTGCCTTGGGGTAGGGTCCATCTTTCATAGCCTACAACCCTAGGTGTATATTCTTAATTTACTCAAATAACTTATAACATCATTAATGCACCAATTTTCTTCCTGAAAATTGGTGAAAATATATTTTTCTCTATAGGGCTATTTTCCTTGTTAATTATGTAAAACTAGTAATAGTAGCACACAGACACTGTGAGTCTTATTTTGAGGCATTAAACATGCAATAAACTCAATATACTATATTTCACATGTTTCTTAAGAATATGAAATGGTAATGGTGGTCACTACTCCATGAAATCTAGCCAACATATATTAGTTGTACTGTAACATAATAATCTCTATAGAAAATTCTTCTACGGCTCTTACAGAAGTTCATGAATATTTGCTTTTAGCTTCAGAATTGCTTTAGAGTTTGACAATAAAAACAGGGACTTAAAAATTAAGTGTAAGACTTTTTGTCTTTTCAAAATTGTAGAAAACTTTATTTTAGCAAATTATTTTATTTACATATAATTAAGAAAAATAAACATCTTAATTCTACCTTTCAGAGATAATGTACTTTGTAATGGGGAAATAACATCATATTTTATAAATATTCCATATTTAATTTTATCTGTATGCTTTTGTACCTTTAGATGGCTTCCAATGTTTCAGTTTTAAAAACAGAACTTGATGAGCATGATAATATCTAAATATTTGCTTATATTTTTAATTTTCTTAGGACAAATTTATAGAAGTATAATTTTTAGGTCAAAGAGGAGGCATATTTTAGAGGTTTTTGATGGATACAGACAAAGCTTGTGAAAATCTTAAGACCAATTTAATATTCCTTCTGCAATGAATGGGAGGTGATTTTCTTGAACACTGGATATGATGATTATGTTTTATTATTTGCTAATTTGCTAGGTGAAAGTTGTGGTTTAATTTGTCTTTAATTACTGATTTTAAAAATTTTATAATGCATATTATTCATGTGATTTCTTCCTTTTTGAGTTATAGCCTTCATCATAAAATTCGTATATTTGATATTTGGGGTTTTTCATTCTTGACAACTCTTTATACATATGCTGCAAATATATACTTTTTAATATCTGCTTTTACTATTTTTGTAGCGTTTTGCTACAAAAAAATAAATTTGTACATGGTCAAATCAATCCACCTTTATCTTTTTTTATTTCTGGATTTGGTGTCAAGTTTTTAAAATTTAACATGCTCAAGATTATATAAATATTCTCAAAGTTTTTTATACTGTTATCAATTTGGCATGTAAATTTCTTTAATCCAGTTGAAATTTATTTTGTTATGTGGTGATAAAGTACTGGTTTTTTCCCTATATGTTTTGCAAATAGCTATCCAGTTGTCCCAACACTACTTAGCAAAAATTCCATCCCTTTTTATTGTTTCTTCCATTTAATTGCATACCAAAATTTATAGACGATATGAATCAGATTGAAGATTTTCTATTTTTTCCATTAGTCGGAATTCCGTTCCTCAGCCAACAGTATGCACTCATTCAATTTTTAAAAGACACTATCATATCTGGTATGGTATGATAAGGTCCTCATGATTGGTTTGTTTTGTTTAAATAGAAATTGTGCTAGTCTCATATATTTACCCTTTAACATTTTTCAACATGTTGTGAAGATTTTCCACCATATGAAAAGGTATATTGAATAATAAACCCTGATATGGTTTGGATCCGTGTCCCCACCAAATCTCATGTCAAATTGTGATCCCCAGTGTTGGAGGTGGGGCCTGGTGGGAGGTAATTGGATCATGGGGGTGGTTTCTCCTGAATGATTAAGCACCATCCCCTTTTGTATTGTCCTCACAACAGTGACGGAGTTCTCATGAGATCTGGTTGTTTAAAAAGTGTGTAGCCCCTTCCCCTACTCACTCTCCACCTCTCGCCATGTGAGACATCTCACTCTCCCTTTGCCTTCTGCCATGATTGTGAGTTTCCTGAGGCCTCCCCAGAAGCTGAGCAGATGCCAGCATCATGCTTCCCGTATAGCCTGTGGAACTATGAGCCAATTAAACCTCTTTTCTTTATAAATTACCCAGTCTCAGGTATTTCCTTACAGCAGTGTGAGAATGGACTAATACAAACACCCATATACCTACCAACGAGCTTAAGGTGTTTTAGCATTAGCAGTACAGTTGATGTCTTTTGTGTACACTTCCCAAATTACTTCCCCCAGTAAAAAAGAGCTTCTTACTATCCTGTCACTGTCCTTGACATTTATCATTCTCGAGTTTATTTATACTCTGACTACATATGTATTTCTAAACAATATATACACTTGTTTAGCATTTTTTAAAACTTCTTGTAAGTAAATGAAAATATTCCTGTTTCCTATTTTTTTGTTGTTGTTCAATGTTTGTGCAATTTATATATGTAGCTCCAGTTCCTTCATTTTCACTGTTTTATAATATTCCATTGTATGAATGGAATGTATCATTTAAATTATTTGCCTATAGCCTTGTATATAAGGTTTTATGTGCGGTTTCTTTTGCTGTAAAACATTCTCGTCCCTATCTCCATAAACATGTAGAAAGATCTCTTGAGTAACTCGCTGGGCTGCCGGATGTATACATCTTCAACTTCATAGTAGGTATTGTCCAGTTGTTCTCCAGAGTGCTTGTACATTTACCTCCCTATAAGCAGGGTTTCTATCACTCCACAGCCTCATCGGTTTTTAGTGTTTTCAAGCTTTTAAGCTTTTTTCTTTTTTTTTTTTTTTGAGATGGAGTTTCGTTCTTTTTGCCCAGGCTGGAGTGCAATGGCACGATCTCGGCTCTCCGCAACCTCCACCTCCCAGGTTTAAGCGATTCTCCTGCCTCAGCCTCCTGAGTAGCTGGGATTACAGGCATGCGCCACCACCCGGCTAATTTTGTATTTTTAGTAGAGACGGGGTTTCTCCATGTTGGTCAGGCTGGTCTTGAACTCTTGACCTCAGGTGATCCACCTGCCTCGGCCTCCCGAAGTGCTGGGATTACTGGCGTGAGCCACCACGCCCAGCTTGCATTTTTCAATATGATCAATTTATTCTTTTAGGAAGACTTTTGAATTCTGTTGTCAAGTTCTAAAAAATGTAACTCATTAAGATTTTTAATAGAATTTTAAACTGCATATATTAATGTGGAATAATTAGCACCTATATATTAATTATATAATAATTAGAACTGTTCCCATCTCAGAACATGATCCTTCTAATTTTTTGCCCCTTCATAGTTTTGCACTCTTTCATAGTTGTGAACATTTAAGTGAATTCATGCACATTGCATAGTTTGTTGCTATTGTGAATGAACTCTTTTTTCAAAAGGGTGATTTTTAAAGCCAAAAAATTTACTCTATTCTTTTGTTGACTTTGAATTTAAGTAGATTAGTGCCCCCAAAAGATGGAAAATATGTTAAGAACAAATAGCTGAGCACATCCATAGCATTATCTAAAATGTCAAATAAAAGGTCAGCACTGAAATTAAATTTCAGCACCATTATGAACACTGCTGGTCCCCTTCATTTGATCCTGCCCCACTCTCCCAAAGTCCTATTTTTTTTAAGTGACTTTTCAACAGCACCTCCTAATAGGCAGGTAACCACAAGGTGATCTAGAATTCATCACAAAGCAGTGGACAAAAGGTGGGCAACTGGGACCCTCCTCCCAGGGCCCTTTGCACCACCTTACAACACCTTACAGAGCTTAAGCAGTGCTTAACCCTCAGCTTTAACCATAAGCTCAAAATTCAAGGACACAGAGAACGAGAGGAAGAATGGGATTTCCCACCCCCTCTCTCTTTCTGTCTGACCAGCCACCTCTTCTTCATCAATAGGAGTTATCAAGCACCTGTGATGGGCTGAGGACTGAGTCCAGTGCTATCAGGGTAAGGCAGGGACATGAAAAGAGCCTAATACATAGTTTCTGCCCTCAGGGAACAGGCAATCTAGATGGAAAGATGACTCAGAAGCATGCAGAATTATGGAACAATTCAGAACCTCTTGAATAGTCTTATTTTTTTCTATGCTACTCTCAGCTACATCCAAATTAGGTAGGTAGACAGACAGACAGACTAGCTAGATGGACAGACTAGATAGATAGATAAATACATACATACAGATAGATAGATAGATAGATAGATAGATAGATAGATAGATAGATAGATAGATAGATTTAAAACATTTGGGACATTTTAGTTTCTTTGTCACTCTTTGAACTGGAACTATAAAAAATACTCTTTTGCTATCACAAGAGGATAGAGGACCTAATATAATGCTGCTGCTGTGTCTCAACAGTGACAGCCAGGTACAAAGGTTACCACCACTTCCCTTTGGGCTCTGAGTGTGTCGTGGCTGCAGGCAAAACTCACCGTCCCTCACTTCTAACCGGGTTCCCTGGCTGTGGGCAGTTCTGGACCACAGCATATTCCTCCCCGACAATGTTGAGTGCCCAGCTCTATTTAAGCAATCTCTAGTGTGAAACAGTAAACTGCTTCTCAGAACTTTGAAAGGAGTAGAAAAAAAAAAGTCCAGAACCATGTGTACCTGGGATTAATTTTCTCTCTGTTTTCAAAAAAAATAAAAATAGTTCCTCCCTCCAATCCACTGCTTTAGAATGTGACTTGGAGTAACATCTAGTGAGAGACAGATTAGTCTGTTCATTTGTCCTGCATTATGGCATACATCATTAAAGGTCTAAATACAAAAGATATATATACACAGTCTTGAAGATTAAGAGTAAATTGCAAGCTATTTTGATTCTTCAGAGGGAATTAATAGTATCATATTGCTTAATCTTTTGTAGAGGGTTTAAAGAGTAGTTTCATAAATATGATCTCCTTTAATTCCCACAACAATTCAGTCGGGTAGGCAGGTAATATTATTCCCATCAAACCCGTAGATCTTAGGGCTAGAAGGGACTTGAAGGCCTATCCTGCAGGTAAGAAAATCGGTTCAGAGCAGTTAACTGAGGTCACATAGCTAGTAGAGACATGACTACAAAGCCTCATTCTGACACCCAGACCCCTCTGTTGCCTTTCTACCATACCAGATTGCCTTATTGATCCCAACTAGGGAAAGCTGAAAGTGGCCATTTTGTGTGTAGTGAGCACATGGGAGGGAGGAAGGGAGGAAGGGAGGAAGGGAAGAAGGGAGGAAGGGAAGAAGGGAGGCAGGGAAGAAGGAAGGAAAGGAGGAAGGGAGGAAGGAACGGAGGAAGAGAGGAAGGAAGTGAGAGAGGGAGAGAGGAAGGGAGGGAAGAAGGAGGGGGAGGGGGGAGGAGAGAAGGAGGGAGGGGAGAAGTGCTCAAGGGTTTCAATTGTAGCATATCTCTGTTTTGTGACAACATCAGCTGAGACCTTCACATTCAAGGTTATAGGACTGTGAGGTATAGACCCCTATAAATCTTCTGTGTTCATGTGCCAATGTTAACAGCTGACAGAGAAGTGAACTAGCCACTTGTTAAGCCTGCCCAATCCCAAACGAAAATTGGTTCCTAGTCAATACACCCCATCTGATCTTTTTCAGGGGATGCCTAGGTCTGGAATTCCAGAACCTCTGAGAAGAAAGGTCATTTCTCAGGCTGACTGTGATGCTTAGAGCTCAAACTTAACTAAAAATCCTAAAACGATGTTAGAACAAATTATACATAGAATGGAACCAAATTTTACCATTTTTCCCCAGAATCAAAGCCATGGAATATTTTCAGAACAAGGATAACTTTTAAGCCCCAGCCTCCTCAGCTCAATCTTTGTGTGAGCCCATCAGATGTACTGACAAGACTAGAGACAAGGTGAAAGCCACACTAGGCCATTTATTTTATCAGGAGACCTCTGTGTCTACCTTCATATGAGACAACTGACATGAGAGACACAAACGTGAGACAGATTGCCCAAGGATTCTACCCCAACTTCCTTCCCCAGGTGCAACAGTGTGTGGCCACCGCCTAGCTAAGGTGCACTACTATGCAACAGTGTGTGGCCGCCTGGCTAAGCTCTTTACTTGGCAAGCCACCAGCCACTTGGGACAGACAACTGGGTCACCGTGGCCCCCTGACATCAACACTGTTCAGACACCAGAGTGAATAAAACAGGAATTTAATCCAAAGATTGGTTTTGGAGAACCACGCTCAGACTGGAAGGCTGAGCCCTGAAAAAGATCTGTCTCACCAGCTGGCCAAAATAAATACAGGCAAAAATAAAAGAAAAGGGGAGAAAAGCAGATTATGAATAGTTTTTCCAGACATGCAATTCTAAACCTAAGTGCAGATATGCACTTTAGAAAAAAAAAAAAAAAAAGAAGTGCCTTAGCCTTTTGAACTATTTCATCTCTGGAAACAGCCTTATTTTACTGTTAATTTGCTTTGATTCAGAAAACTGACATACAGGGAGATCAAGGAACTTATATGCATTTATGTAGAAGTTTATTATTCTAAACATTAAAGCGCAATAATACAAGACTAAAAGGCATGTTAGTTATTACTGATATAAAACATACGTAACTACCTTCCATATCCTGGCTGTTAGCATTGACTGTTTGTTGAGATTTGCTGAAACCCATGTCTGCATTTTAAAACCTTTCTTTTTTAAAGGATCAAAATTTTTCCCCAAATATAAATTTCAACAAATATACATCAAATGCCTACTATAAGCTGGCCGCTCCATTACTGATTTAGAAATTATTGAGATTTTTGTTGAGGAAAGGAAGAAGAAACAGAAAGTAAAATTCCCCAAGGAGAAATAAAGCTGATAAGAAACGTGACTGTTTACAATGCTAATCTTCATATAACTTAGAAAAGTACATATCAAATTTGAAGAGGATTTTATGCTCCCATTAAGAAGAGATGGGTATTGTTTTGTATCTGCTTATAATGAACATGGTCATTTTATCGTATTCTGAAATGATAGCATGCATTGGTTGTTTTCAATCTCAAAGACAGTTTCAGTGAAACAAAATTATTATGAATGTGAACAATATATTATTTATTATGTGCTGGAAATTTAACAGCAATGATATAGCTAGGAAGTAGAACATTTAAAAGTACAGTCTACAACAGTAAAGAAATAACTCATCCAAATCCTATAATATTATGTAAAATGGAAAAAGATATTCTTACAATTAACTGCTATGTTCACTTATTCTAAAGCTTTTGGGCCTACGAGAGCAGAATGTTTATAGCCGGTAATACTATCCATATCTTAAATAGCTTTTTAATGACACTGCTCTTCTTTGGCTAAATTATGTCACATAAAACCTCCCAAAGAAATGAAAAAAAGCACAGTTATGAACAAGACATATGAAGTTCCCAAACTCATTCAAGAGCCTTGCCAATATACTCATCCCAGTACTGAACACATTTTCAAAGCAGCCACTCTGACCTTTCTAATGAGCATATTACCAGAATCACAACTGTCATAAAAGGAAAGAGATCTTATTAACCAAGAAAGTTTATATCCCACGTAAGCCTCACACATTAAATATTGCATAATCCATGCACTGAAAAGCAGGAAGGATCAATATTCTAAGCACAGGAATCTCAAATAAGCTTAAATGAATGTTTTTATATTTGTATAATAATGGCATACTCTGAACTCTAAATTATGAATAAACATTTTAATACAAAGCATATAAGCACTTTTCCTTATTTTTGAGAATTTACTTCAAACTGTTAATTATCCCTTTGATGCCTGATCCATTATACATGAGTTATACTACAAATTAAAGTCAAAAATGAGTACCATATAGCACAACTAGTTTTCCATATGACAGAATTTTTATGCTTTTTCATTACAAATTGAGACAGATTCAAAGGTACTCAGGAATATCAATCTTTATAAAACCAGCCCAGGTTACTAAATTTCTGTTTAGTTTAATACCAAATTTTTATAGACATATAGCTAAAAAATATTGTTTTGAAAACTCTGAAATCAAAGAAATACAGATTACAGAGGATGAATAACAAAAAGTTCAAAAACAAATCCACCCATGTTGTATTGATGCTGCATCTATAGGCTTTGTATGTTTAATTATGTCTTAATATATGCTTGCCCACATCAATGATGTCTGGTTTTGTGGCAAAGCTCAGATTATGTTTCTTTAGTATGTCTAACATAAAATGATGCCCATTTAATAAGAATCTTTGATGATGGTTACAAACCCTCGGCAGAACTCCCAGTTACCACAGAGTGTCTTGTAAAATAAACAAAAAAAATTAACAAACCTATAATCGCCAAAATTTCAAGTACTGACTTGAGTACTATTTTAAGTACTTTTTTCAGTCAAAGAAGGAAACTTCTTAGGGCACCGCTTCTCAAACATGAACGCACATACAAGTCACCTGCAGATTCTCATTCGGGAGGTCTGGGGTAGGACCCCGGACGCTGCCTTTGTAACATGCTCTCAGGTGAGGCAGGAAACACACTTTACATAGACAGAGAGTAGGAAAATCTTTCTGAGATACCAGCACTAGGCCTCAACACCTTATTGGAGAGTTCCTTGGATTTTAATAGGTTTTTCTATAAGGGGACTCATCCAAAACACTACCTACCTTCTCAGTCAAATGAAAGAAAAGAATGGCCATCACTCTTGTGAAGAAAGATCCTTCAGGTGGAAGGATCCTTCAGGTGGAAGATATGAAACCTTAATAGTCTAGCTCTAATTTAAAGGAATTAAATGCATCCTTCGCCCAGAAAAGCATTCACTTATTATTACTGAAACATCTGTTGAGCATCACCAAAGTGCCTAGGACTACTCTATATACTGCAGGGCAAAACAGAATAAAAAGGCACAAACCTTGTGTTTAGGAGCTTGCAATATGGTAGGAAAGATGAAACATCTTCTCCCAAACACAAACAACTGCACAGCCATGTAGAAGGGAATCAGTGTCCACAAAGAAGTAGAAAGCCAGGGTGGGGGTTTGGGGCTGAGGAGAGAGATGACCCACATTTGTATGAATCAAGGATGGTCTCGTGGAGGAGGACTCTATTAGTCCACTTTCAAACAGCTATAAAGAACTGCCTGAGACAAAGTATTTATAAAGGAAAGAGTTTTAATTGGCCCACAGTTCCACAGGGCTGGAGAAGCCTCAGGAAACTTACAATCATGGTGGAAGGTGAAGGGGAAGCAAGCATCTTCTTCACAAGGCAGCAGGAGAGACAGCGTGCAAGGAGGGGACTGCCAAACACTTTTAAACCATCAGATCTCATGAGAATTCACTTATCAGGAGAACAGCTTGGGGGAACCACACCCATGATCCAATCACCTCCCTCCCTCAGCATGTGGGGATTACTATTCAGATAACATTCAGGTGGGGACACACAGCCAACCCATATCAAGGACCATCACCCTCTGAACCATGAGCAGAGTTCAATATGTAGAGATGGAGAGTGAGGAATGATACACACAGAGGTACAGATAGAAATGTAAGTGTTTTTATATGTTTTTATTTTTACAACTAAAATAATTAACATTCAACATTTTAGGGTATATTTTATTTAAAAGCTTTTTCAGAACTTCAGAGATTAGACTAGAGCTTCTCAACGCTCTGGAGTTTTTTTTTTTTTTTTTTTTTTTTTTTTTTAAGACGGAGTTTCGCTCTGTCGCCCGGGCTGGAGTGCAGTGGCCGGATCTCAGCTCACTGCAAGCTCCGCCTCCCGGGTTTACACCATTCTCCTGCCTCAGCCTCCCACTCTGGAGTTCTTAAAGTGGGGTTTCCAAAACAGCAGCTGCATTAGCATCACCCAGGAACCCTATAGAAATGCAAGTCCCAGGTCTACCCAGGACCTCCTGAATCAGAAACTCTGGGGTGAGGCCTAGACATCTGTGTTTTTAACAAACCCTCCACAACAATTAAGTTTGAAAACCACTAAACCAGACCTTCTCTGTTTCAATGTGAATAGGAATCTCCTTGGGAGCTTACTGAAGTTCAGTTTCTTGGGTATCACTCCCAAAAAATCTGAGTTAGTACAGTTGAGGTAAGGCCTGAAATTTGAAGTTTTAGTAAGCATCCCAGTCTTTTCTGACACAGGTAGACCACAGGCTCCATTTTGAGAAACACTAACAGTTTCTTCATCTCAGAACAGGAGATGAAGAAAAGAAAAAATGATAGGAAGAGAGTCAATAAAAACAGGTAGGAAAGGAGAGAAAAGAGTAAAAATGCTCAATGTTTATCAATGTGAAACCAGCCAGTAAGAAAAAGGTTTGATTCCAAATGCTCTGGAAAGAAAATTAGATCCAGAGAGCTGATACCTAAGTAACTCACATATTTCATAAAGTTTGATGGACAGCTCCACAAGGATTTTTCAATAGCCATAAACAATTCCTCTTTTATAACAGAGGTCTAGAGTATGAGTCCTCTTGACATTACAAGTGTAGAGAAATTGATCGAGTTCTTTCCTGTGTGGTGCCCAGGAATTCGATAAGCCGTTGTCGTTTTTAAAAGACTGTCATTTATTGCTTGTGGGTTACAGGAGAGCTTAATGGCAGAAATTACTCTTAAACCCCTGTCCTGTTTGAGCACCCGGTCAGCATTAGCTATTTCCTCTCAGAGATTCCTTTCTTTTTCCTATAAACTTTCAGGGATAAATCTCAGAGTGACTTAGCATCCAGAAAATAAAGTTCTGGCTTAGCAGTAGCTATAACCCTACAGCATTGTGAAGTTAATTATTAGGTTTTAAGGTTGTGTTTTATCCTCTAATCTTCCTCATTTTAAAGCAAAATTGAATCGGCCACTTTGGGTTTAGGCTATTTCAAACATAGGATAAAACATAAAGTTCCTCAACTCCTCAAGGAGACATATAATTTCTGGGGTGCCAAGAGATAGAATTTCCAGGGCACAGATTTCCTTGAGGCCTGGAGGCCACTGACAGTCACCTCCTTTGTACAGGACGGGGGCCTCGGTCCTTTTTCTCCTTATGCCATTTAGGATCATGGTAAAGCAGAGGTCCTGGACTCAAACTGTTCCACCTCTTACTACACGTTACTTCAGGCAAATAACCCTGCCTCTCTCCACTGCCATTTTCTCATCTATGAAATGGGGATATGAATCATAACAGCTTCATGGAGCGGTTGCAGTAATTAAAGAGAGAGTACACATGCAGCATTTAGAAAAGGTCTTGACATTTAGTAAGCACTTAAATGTTTTTATTATTTCCCATATTTTATATAGCATAGAATGAATCTAAGTAGACATGGAGATGGCACTTAAAATACTAATTAAAAAATACATGTATCATTGAAAATACTTTGAGAAATGAATTACTCTACATCCAGTCAAGAATGCATTCTATTAGAATCGTTTAAATAAAAACTTGCAAGAGAGGGCCTCAGGGTTTTTTAATCTTGCTTTATTGGTATTTTCCATTCCAAAGCTTTCCTGAAATGGTATTTTGCAGGTAGCCTGGGTTGTATTGTGGCTCTGTCCTTAAATGTGGGACCTCAATAAGCCACCTAATCTTTCTGTACTCAAGGTTTTCTCATCTGCGAAATGGGCTAACAACTCGTTGGGAGGATCCAGTGAGCACTTGCTGTTGAAGGGGCTTCAGAAAACAGTGCTGATGTGGGACTGGGGTGGCAGAGGCTGCCGTTGTCTCATGGTCCTTAGCAGAGTGAATGCCAGCCTGTGGGCCTGTGGCATATCCCAAAGCAGTCAAACAAAAAGGAGAAATGTCTACAAAGCCCTGTGCCTTACCACTAAGATTCATGTGAACTTTAAAAATTCTGTCCCATGACATAGCTGTATCTTTCGATGTAAAAATATTTTAAATTACTTTCCATTTAAATAACTTAAATTTCTCTTCCCTCTCAACCCTCCCGGTGCCCTATACCAATTCCCCCTCTAACACCCCTGAAGTAAAGTTGATACTCTTTGGCTACTCACTTATTTCCCTAGTTGTAAAGAAATCCCGGTTTCCGAAACCCTAGAGGCAAGTTCTAAGCAAAGATCACATTTTCACAACCAAGCTACAATGAGAAGTCTAGTATATTAAACTATTTCCTGGATTGCCCAGGATTTTCAGCTCTCAAATATTCTTCTCCCACCTTTTCTGCTCACCATCAAAGACTTAATATAGTAAACACACAGCATAGGAATGGAAAGCAGAAGACGCAATACTAGAGAAGTCAGTATTCTGTGAAGATGAGTATGCGCTGCAGGGCTATTACACGACTCATACATTATTCCGGGTAAATTATACATGGAGAAGTTGTGGTGAGATGTCTCTCACATTTCAAAGGCACAGAGTTCTGCTACAGAATTTGTCAATTTTCTGAATAGGACTCCAAGACTAATAAAAATCATTGCTCTATCATTTTTAGGGAAAGAAGACCTCATCTCTAGGTTTTGCAGAATAAAACACCTTAACTTAGATACTAAAATTCTTATCTTGGTCTTTACATTCAAAAGAGAGATTTGTTCCTGACTTATAAAGCAAACATTCCTAAATGATGCTCTCCCAGTCTAATAAATTCAGCATTTAGTGGTTTATAACAAGCTTTTTACACAAAATGACTACTGGGTAAGAGTAATAATGACATAAATACTAAGAATGGAAGAATGACATAAATATTAAGTTAAATTCCCAATTACTTTTTCTTTCTTTAAATATAAGGCAAGTTGATTTGTAGACTTACATAGGTCTCCTATAGGAAGGTTAGAGAAAGAAAGTAATGCTTCATACAAAACAATTAGGAATCTTTCCCTTAGGTCTTACAACCATGTAAGTAAAAATTGTACTTTAAAGTGTCATGTGGTTTATGTATAATATATATAATCACATCCTTTATATATAAAATCATATGATACTTTATATATATGCAATAAATTGAATTGTCTCACCTATTAACCAACTGAAGTAAGATTAAGGAGTATATTTGTATTTGAAATGTAAACGATGCTTTTTCCACTTAGTGATTTATTGCTTTTAAGTCACATTACAAAATTACAGGTATTATCAGCACAAACCACCGGCCTCCCAAAATTCTTTCCTCTTTTAAAATTTGTGTCATAAAGTTGATAGATATGTTAAGACAAAGTTTTCAGTGATTATCCTCTTTTCTTTCTATCAGAGGCTTTAGAGATCTTTTTATTTTCAGAGAAGTAACAGCTCTAAAGCAAAGCAAAATCATCACATGAGCGCATGCAAATGAACAGATCCTTTTGCAGAGAAATTAAAATTGTAGTCCTGGGAAGTAAAAGACCTCAATTGACTCACAGGTTTAGGTAGTAAGTTTCATATTTTCCTTTGAAACTTAAGTGACTATGGTCATCAGCCTATGTATTTTAGAAAAATACTTTTAAAGCTAAGTTCTTCCCAAGAGACGGTCATGATGCAAACACGGACCTGAGATGCTTTGTGGACAGTACCTCCCTGGACCAGTGGGACCTCTGAACAACTCCTGCTCTGCCAGCTCTAGCTCAGAGTCCACTGCAGGCATACATGGAAAAGGCAATGTGGGACTTTTAGAGTCTGAAATGTTGCCTCGAATAAGCTATTTTAACATGGGAGGGGGATAACTTTACATTTTTCCTATTATAAAACTAAGTTGTACTCAGTGATTTAAAAATACATAAATCAGAGAATGCAGAAGTGTCAAAAGTTAAAAAAGTTAAAAAAGATCTCTTAAAATTCTCATGCAGCTTCTACCAATAAACTCTACACCATCAATCCCATTCTCTACAGGCACTCATTGTTAAAGTCTGATGTATGAAACTCATTTAAGGCTTTATACAAAAATGTAATATATTCTGCATATGTATGGTTTTATTTTACAATAAAATGGAAGCTTACTACACTATACATACTGTTCTGCATATCCATATGGAAAACTAATTATCAATGGAAGACTTCTTGGATAGAATAGAATCAAGAAAAGAAGTTGTTGAATTGTCTTATTGGTTTCATGAATTAAAGTTATGACAATGGTATGGTCCATATACTTGATGGAAATTTACCAGTTGGGGAGAGGTCAAAATATCAGAATGTTCCTGTGCACTGTTTAGAGAATCTGTTCAGCAGACAGAGCCAGAAACGTGCATATAGATGTTTACACTCTGATCATTCCCTCCTCTTCCTATTCTAAGTTCCACACCCACCATGCCCTTTCGATTAGTATAACCTTTCTTAAAAAGCACAGAAATTAAAAATCTGCATAGTCTCATATGCACTCGACTTTATTGGGTTACAACTTGATTATGTTATGTCATCATCTAATTATAAAGAGTACAATGATTAGGTTGAGATGTTGATACATCATTGTTTCAGACATTACAACCTTATCACCTTGACAGAGTTCTGTTTTCAGCTACTACTGGTTGACTAATCCTTAGAGTATTTTTATAGCAGGGTGATCTCATGCATTATGTCTTGATTTTGCTTGAAACTTCATTTTTCAAGGTTAATCTTATCTCCTGATCCTAAGGATGTTTTTTTTTTGTGTGTGTGTGTGTGTGTGTGTGTGTGTGTGTATGAGTTAGGCACAGTTAAAGCTGTGTGGACACTAAGGATGAACTGTTAAATAAGAAAAGTACTGAGGATGCAGGCAGTCACTGCTTTGTCAAGGCTTGCCTGAAATCTCGCAGGATGCTCACTTTATCTTATAAATGAATAGTAAAACATGTATTTGTAGTGTGTTGGGTCACAGAGTCCTGTGTGAGGGTCCATACCTGTCTTTTCCTTAAATAAACACATCGAATATTTATGAAGCACCTGATAAGTGCCAGGAGCTGTGATAAGCATTGGTGATGCAGTGGTGAACAGATATACACAATCTGAGTTTTCAGTCTGGTGAGGAAGAGTTTCCAGTCTGGTGAGGAAGACAACCATTAAACAAGGATACACAGATGTGAAGGGCGTTCCCAAAGAGAAGGTGACAGTGCTGTGGGAATATATAACAAAAGATCTAAGCCACTCTCCTAGATGGGGAAATAAGACCCTTCTTGAGAATAAATTAGCCAGGCAAAGATGAGTGAGAAGAGGAAGAGATTTTGAACAAAGTCTGGTACCTCATTGTGAATGGTCATTAAGGTTCCTGTTGTTTTTGGAAATCAATGAGTCTAAAGCTTTGACTAACAAAACCTTTTTGTGACATTGGAGAAGCTCTGGGAGTAAGATCTTACTGTTACAAAAACACACTAAGAATGTAGACTGGGACTCTCAAAGTAAAAGGCTATTATTGTTCTGACTCTGACCTGTCTGCCCAGGCAATCACCTTATGTTTCCTGTTCATTCTCTTTCCCTTATCCATCTCAGCTGGCATTTGACATTCTTCCCTCCCGCACTCTGGTTACTCTTCTAGCTATACCCATCAAACAATAATACTGTGAAGTACAATGTTTCCCAAAATGTAATATGACTGGAATAAAATGAGATGATTTTAGGTAGAATGACACATTTTTAATAGTCACGCATTTACTTTTACAAATTCTTTCTTTGAAAATAAGTTCGATTAATACTAGCAAATCAATTTAAGAAAATATATTGGCCGGGTATGGTGGCTCATGCCTGTAATCCCAGCACTTTGGGAGGCGGAGGCAGGCGGATCACCTGAGGTTGGGAGTTCGAGACCAGCCTGACCCCATCTCTACTAAAAATACAAAATTAGCTGGGCGTGGTGGCACATGCCTGTAATTCCAGCACTTTGGGAGGCTGAGGCAGGCGGATCACCTGAGGTTGGGAGTTCGAGACCAGCCTGACCAACATGGAGAAACCCCATCTCTACTAAAAATACAAAATTAGCCGGGCTTGGTGGCACATGCCTGTAATCCCAGCTACTCAGGAGGCTGAGGTAGGAGAATCACCCGGGAAGCAGAGGTTGTGGTGAGCTGAGATCGTACCATTACACTCCGGCCTGGTCTGTCTCAAAAATATATATACACACACACACATATATATGCACACAACTACATATACATATATGTGTATATATATCTACACCTATATATAACCTTAAACCACAGTTGGGTGTTTGGTATATAGTCGGTTTTTAACAAATAATGGTTTTGTTTTTCTCCCTTTCTTACTGCCTGTGTGTTGACCTTTATGGTGTCAATTCCTATGTTGCCTTTATTGTTAGAGATGAAATATAAGACATAGCACATTGACTGTATTTCAAATTAAAAGCTTGAGATAACCTTATTACTATTGTGCATTTATCTAATTTTAGGATGGATGGATAGATAAATGAAGAGATAGATAGACAGACATAGGCATACATATATGTCTATAAGACAGTACAAAAAAAAAGTGTGAAAGACTGGAAATACTTTTTCTTCACAAAAAATCATTAGGAAGCCAAAGAGCTCTAATATCATTATAATAAAGACTGTTTAATAGAACATGCGTTTATCTTGCCTTGGATTTTTTTCCAGGTGAACAGGAGCAGGAAGCGCAGAGCAGGCACTAGAACAGGATTTCAACCTCAACCCCACCACTCACTAGCTATGTGACCCCAATCATACAACTCAATCCTTCTGAGTCTCAGTCTCCTCATCTAATGATACCTACCTACCTTACAAGGCTACAGAGAAAGTAGAGGCAACATAGGTGAGGCATGGAAGGCTATACCTCTAAGTGCTAAATATTGTGATTATTAGTTTTTAGTTCTAATTACATTCTTCTGCCCGTGACCAAACTATAGAAATGCCTCATTGCAGAGAAGAGACTCCCATCCATGTCAAATGAAAAATAAAGCTCTAAATTAGAAAAAAAAAATCTTGGGAACAGAAAAGTATCAGTAGGAGTTCAGTTATAGATAACAAAGGCAATCTAGTTCTTTTACAAAGAAAGGGGTTTCCTACAAGGACATGGGTGCTCACATCATTGGAAAGTCTGGAGAAGCAGGGTCTGGGCTTGGCCCCCAGAAGAGCAACACAAGACTGGCCAAACTGGGGGAGATGCTGCTCTGCCAGAGAGGAAGCCTGAAAATAAAGAAATGGGCACAGCAACTGTAGATTCTAGGGAAACATACGATCCATCTAGGGTCAGAAGCCATGGCCAGATGGCTGGTTCCAGAGCAGGACTGCCAGATAAGACACAGGATGCCTGTTTGAATTTGAATTTCTGATCAACAACATTTTCTTTTGAAAATGTTTTTCTGAAACTAAATTTCGGAATAATTTTTAGTATAAGTATATCCCATATAATAGGATATACTTATACTAAAAAAACTTATTGATTTGAAATTCAAATTTGAGTGACCTGTGTTTAACTGGGAGCCCTGAATTATTAATAATTTATCTGAAATTCTAATTTAACCAGATTTTATTAGTCAGCTTTTTGTTTTATTACAAAGAATGCCTGATACTGGATAACTTATAAGGAGATTTAATCAGCCCACAGTTCTGCAGGCTTTACAAGCAGGATGCCAACATTTGCTCAGCTTCTAGTGAGGGCCTCAGGAAACTTACAATCATGAGGGAAGGTGAAACCCGAGCAGGCACATGGTGAGAGCAGGAACAAGAAAGGGAGAAGGAGGAGCCAGATTATTTTAAACAACCAACTCTCCAGTAAACTAACTGAGGTAGAACTCACTTATCACCAAAAAGGTGGCGTGAAACCCTTCGTGAGGGATCTATACCCAAGATCCAATCACCTCCCACCAGGTCCCACCCTCCAACATTGGAGATCACATTTCAACATAAGATTTGGAGGGGACAAATCCAAACCATACTACAGTTATTCTATATTTGTATTTGCTAAATCTAACAATTCTACTCTAGCCAACTATTTTAGCATGAGCAGAAGGGTGCTTTGGATGATACTGCCTCAATTCAGCCTCATCAGATTGCATCAAACTGGCAGAAACTAAATCACATCAGGAACTCTGCTGGCTGCAATGACATTTGGGAGGCAAAACTTTTAGCTTTCAGTATCTGTCTTATGGAAGGAATGCAAGATGTCTGAAGGGCATATGACAAGCAAATAATTCACACCACAATATCTATACAATAATGGTGATCCCTGGTAGTTGTAATTTGTGTATTATTTAACAAATATGTTATGAGCATAAATTAGCTGCCAGGCACTACAGGCATTGGAGATACAGCACTTAACCAAAAAGACAAAATTCCTGTCTTTATAAAGCTTATATTCTAGTTAAAAAAAATACATAAATTAACAACAACAAAAAAAAAACTAAAAAAAAATACAGAAGTGCATAAAATTGAAAAAGTCATCTATAATTCCACCACTCTTCTTTCATCTTGATGTGTTAAAAAATTTTTAATAAAACAAAGTGAAAAATCTTCTGCTCCCTTTCTCCTTTCTCCCTCCAATTTTATCTCCCAGAGATAATCATCAGAAGAAGTCCTGTGTGTGTGTTTGTGTACTTATTATAAATAAATTAAACCCAACCAGTAAGTCCTACAACAGTGAGAAGCATGTAGACTCAGGGAACCTTCTGAAGCGATCAAAACCAAGCAAAGTTAATTAGAAAAGATGAAAGCTAGGCATCTTTTTCCTTTTCCCTTGGGGCATGAGTACCTCATTTACATCCTATGACCTCCTGAAGTTACTTTCTTCCGTGTTCTCCATCCTCTCAATCCTTCCTTCATCATGCTATCCTTCCCTTTATCTGCCCTGGATCTTCCAACTGTCAGAGTTGGAATCTATACCACATACAGTTGGAGCACATACAGGACAAGGTAAACCTTTTTCTGTAGAGTACTGATCAATTTTCATATGTCCAATTTTATTGGCGAGGCTAAAATATCCGCAGTCTACTAATGTGAAGACTGAGGGAGAAAAAATGACTAAGAAAAAAAAAAACCCTCTTTCTCTATCTCCTTCTGACTACAGAGCCTTATTTTCCTTCTATCATTTACTCACAAAAACTCTGCTCCAGCCCCTTTCCAAAATATGCTTCTTTATTTTCTCACTGCTGTATCTCTGTCCTGACATTCAGTCTGTATGGAGAGTCTTACTATTCAACACCTCTGCCCATGGGCATTTTCTCCTGCTCAGGACCAGCTTAAATGCTTCTTCCTCAATGCTGCCATCTTAGATCCTGAGACAGGTTTTATTTATTTAAGTGCAAGTAGTTTACTTGGGAGGAGATCCTAGCATGCTTTTGTCTTTGCCAGGGGAGAGGGAGGTAAGACAGGGAAGGGAAAAAGCCAACAAAAGGTGTGGCCACAGAAAAAATTATATGGCAGGTCACTGGGGTTTAATCCCACTGGGGAAGTCAGGGAGAGCTATCCCTTCAAGAGACAAGGGAGCTGAGAGTTTATCCTTTAATTCCCTTCTGTCATTAGCTGAAGGTTCCTCCTAGTGTCATCAGCTCCTCTTCAGAAGGCCTGGCCTGGGCACGGGCTGAGAGAAAGAAATGCCTCCCGTGGAAAATCACGGATGCTTGCAATAGGATTCTGTCAGTGCATGCAGAAACTGTGGGTGCCAAGGGGATATGAGCCAGGGGACATACGGCATTTTGAAAAGTTAGACATGTTTTGTCCTACTCTGCTCGCATGACCCTTGGATTGTATCATTTCCCCAATAGTTATCACATCCTGCCTTGTGTTACAAGGATTTGTGTACAATTAGAAAAAAATATTAAATTACTAACTGTCTCAGCCTGGGCTCCCACCAGAAAGTAGACCCCAAGGCAAATGCTTCTGTGTTACTACTTTATCGAGAAGTACAATCCCAGGAAAGCAGGGACGCTGAGAAGGGAGGGTGAGGCAAGGAAGACAGAAGCACCAGCATGAGGTGTGATTTGAAAGTGGCCACCAGTAAGTACAACTGATTGCATAATCACTCAGGACTATCCTCCACGGAGCCGTGTACACTCAGTGTCTCAGAACACTCCACCAAGAAGAGACGGAAGAGGTTAGAATTTATCTACCAGTTCATTTCTCCCATCACCAAAAAGGTTCATCAGACAGGAACTGTCCCCTGCACGTCCACAGCGCATAGGGGCAGGCACTGAGAATCCCACAGCCTCTATCACCTCTTTCAACAGAGAAGCCCCAGGGCAGTCGGTGAGTGACTTGCGGCATAGGCAGGAGGCAGGGGCTGTCTGTGGCTGCATGTGGTTTGTCTGAATCTCATCTGTGGCTGGGGCAGAGATGAAAAGGCATGAAGATAAGTGAGAGAAAGAGGTTATGAAGCAGCTTATTAAATTTGTCTGATTTACCAAGTAAAATAACTCACCAGGGATGACCCAATCCTCACATGGACCCACACATCATACCAAGAAAATTTTCCTGAAATAGTGTGAAGCATCCCATGGTGGCTTACAAATGAAAATCAACATTCTTGCTAAGCACAGTGGCTCACGCCTGTAATCCCAACACTTTGGGAAGCCAAGATGGGAGAATCACTTGAGTCCAGCAGTTCGAGACAAGCCTGGCAATATAGCAAGACCCCGCCTCCACAAAAAATAAAAATTTAGCCAAGCATGGTGTTGCATGCCTGTAGTCCTAGCTACTTGGGAGGCTGAAGCAGGGTGGTCACTTGAGCTAAGGAGATCAAGGCTACAGTGAGCTATGATCACGCCACTGCATTCCAGCCTGGGTGACAGAAAGATCCTGCCTCTTAAAAAGAATTACTTAATTGACTAATTAAATAAAAGTCAACATCCTATTATGAAAATCTGGTACATCAAACTAAAAACAAAGAAAGCTGAGTGGAGAGAAGTATTCTTTCCAAATGCCTGCTTACAGTGAACACAGGTCTCTGAGGAGATGGAGATGTACTGGAAGAATAAAACCAAGAAGGGAAACAACCCAAATGAGGCAAATATGAGTAAATTTAAAGTTAGGAAGCCAGGCCTGGAGCAATGCCTCATGCCTATAATCCCAGCACTTTGGGAGGCGGAGGCGGGCCAATCACCCGAGGTCGGGAGTTCGAGATCAGCCTGGCTAACATGGTGAAACCCCATCTCTACTAAATATACAAAGTTAGCTGGGTGTGGTGGCACACGCCTGTAATCCCAGCTACTCAGAAGGCTGAGGCAGGAGAATCACTTGAACCTGGGAGGTGGAGGTTGCAGTGAGCCAGGATCACGCCACTGCACTCCAGTCTGGGCAATAGTGAGACTCCGTCTCAAAAAAAAAAAAAAAGTTAAGAAGTCTTGCTGTTATCAGTGAGGCAAAGGGAAAGAGTTCTCTGGTTCATTCAGAGATTCCTCAGAGACACTCTATAAATAGTTTTTAGTTGTTTTATTTTCACTCATCAACTCCTGCAATGCAAGAATTATAAATATATACAGATTTTATATGTATCTATGATAGCTGCATTAAAGAGGCAGAGGGAACTATCTCAAGGAAACATGATGTCCAAAATCTTTATAGGTGCTGTCCTAGAAGGCAGGCCACATGTAAAAGAGAAACACATTTGTCTATTGGAAGAATATAGTATTAGGAAGACTATTGACCTGTATACACACTGTTTAAAGGAAAAGAGAAGGGTTTTACTTGAGTTCAGTTTTTTATAGTCATCAGTTCTGTTTATTTTTTTAATCTGTATACTGTTGAATACATTATCAGCAAGGATTGATGAAAAGGTCGATGACATTTTTTCTACAATATATAGTATTATTTCAAAAAGAATTACTTTAAAGAAAATATTTTAAATGTTAAGAAACATTCCTATTTAATTCCTTAAGAAACATTTTCCTTTAAATTTTGCAGCCTTGAAAAAATTCAATTATCAAGGTATTCCAAATATGCAGAAAATGACATAAATTTTATAATTAATGTATAACAAACATTTTATTAAAATGCATAGAAGGTTATATGGAAGACTAAGCATAATGAATACAATAATGAAAATGGTGGAACCTTTTAGACAACAAATATGTTTCAGTTTCAGAGAGAACAGTTGTGTAAATTACTCTAGAAACCACGGTCTATGTAATCATATAACTGAGTTATGGTCTTCAAGATGAAGTGCTTGGTTATAGTCAGCCATAGCTTCCTCAATCAGACCTATTTTACAACGAACTTTTGCTCTAAAATTATATACTAGAGCATCATTAGGCTTCAAAGACAGGGCTGCAAAAGAAAAAGAAAATCAAGATATGTTTAAGCTAGCACTCAAAAAATAGTCTCATTTCCTTACAAACAAAAATTGTATAAGAACTTTTTTTAAAAAGTAACTCAATGGATGAAATCAAGAACTTTAATACTTTTTATTTGAAAATATTTTTCTTCAAACAGAACTATCTAGTTAAATTAAAAATATTGAATCTTTCTAAGCAAACTAACTTGGGGAAACACAGTACAATGTCTTTCTTCGAAAGGTTGGCATTGTTTGTGTATAGTTTTGTAATAATTCTCTATATCTCAGTTTACTAGAGCTTTAAGTTAAGACATTACATAAAGGAATCTATATCGATTATATCAAGGACATGATATCTAAAACCACTAATTCTTATGTAACTTTATCTAAATAAATAGACCTAATGATTTTCTTCTTTTGTAGTCTAAAAATAATCACATCAACCACTGCAATCTTACCAAAATAATTACCAAAAGTATACCTTTATTAAGGTCTTCCTCAGCTAGTTCATATTGCTTTAAGCAGTAGTAGAAATGTGCTCTATTAAAATATACTGCAGCCCAAAATGGACAGCTTTCAATTACATTTGCAAAATCTCCTTTTGCTTCTTCGTATTTCTTTAATATTGTATTTGTAATAGCTCGATTCATGAGAATATATTCATTTTCTGGATCAAATTTTAAAGCTTTTGAGAAGTAGCCACTGGCCTACAAAATATGAAGATAATGATATATTTTAATTAGCAACTTACTATACCAAAATTTGAAGCACTTTTAGTCTTAATTTTAAATTAACGCCAGTGGCATACCAAGGGGGCAATAGAAGCAATTCATCCCAGGTACAGAGGTGCATTGTCTGCAGAGAATGTAAAAAGGTAAACCCAACCAAAAGTTGATCTGTTTTTTGTTATTACAATGTGTCAGCAATTCTAGATAATGTCAGTGATATAATACTCCTGTTGGCTGGGTTAAAATGCTCCCACTGGCTGGGTGTGGTGGCTCATACCTGCAATCCCAGCACTTTGGAAGGCTGAGGCAGGTGGATCACCTGAGGTCAGGAGTTCGAGACCAGCGTAGCCAACATGGGGAAACCCCATCTCTACTAAAAATACAAAAATTAGCTGGGTGTGGTGGCAGGCGCCTGTAATCCCAGCTACTCGGGAGGCTAAGGCAGGAGAATTGCTTGAATCTGGGAGGCGGAAGTTGCAGTGTGTGGAGGTCACACCAATGCACTCCAGCCTAGGTGACAGAGCAAGACTCCATCTCAAAAAAAAAAAAAATCCTCCCACTGCCTCTTACCCCAAATCCCAGATCCCTGTATAGAGATAAAAATATGTTAAAGCATAAAATAGAAAAGAAGGCCACAACAACAGGATAAAATACAAATTAGAAAAATAACACTTGGTTTTTGTCATTTACTGATTTGCGTATGTTGAACCAGCCTTGCATCCCAGGAATGAAGCCAACTTGATCATGGTGGATAAGTTTTTTGATGTGCTGCTGGATTCAGTTTGCCAGTATTTTATTGAGGATTGTCACATCAATGTTCATCAGGAATAGTGGCCTAAAAATTTGTGTGTGTGTGTGTGTGTGTGTGTGTGTGTGTGTGTGTGTGTCTGCCAGGTTTTGGTATCAGGATGATGCTGGCCTCATAAAATGAGTTAGGGAGGATTCCCTCTCTTTCTATTGATTGGAATAGTTTCAGAAGGAATGGTACCAGTTCCTCTTTGTACCTCTGATAGAATTCGGCTGTGAATCCATCTGGTCCTGGACTCTTTTTGGTTGGTAGGCTATTAATTACTGCCTCAATTTCAGAACTTGTTATTGGTCTATTCAGAGATTTGACTTCTTCCTGGTTTAGTCTTGGGAGGGTGTATGTGTCCAGGAATTTATCCATTTCTTTGAGATTTTCTAGTTTATTTGCATAGAGGTGTTTATAGTATTCTCTGATGATAGTTTGTATTTCTGTGGGATCGATGGTGCTATCCCTTTTATCATTTTTTATTGCATCTATTTGATTCTTCTCTCTTTTATCTTTATTAGTCTAGCTAGCTGGAGGTATCATACTACCTGACTTCAAACTATACTCCAAGTTTACAGTAACCTAAACAGCATGGTACTGGTACCGAAACAGATATATAGACCAATGGAACAGAACAGAGGCCTCAGAAATAACACAACACATATACAACCATCTGATCTTTGACAAACCTGACAAAAACAAGCAATGGGGAAAGGATTCCCTATTTAATAAATGGTGCTGGGAAAACTGGCTAGCCATATGCAGAAAGCTGAGACTGGATCCCTTCCTTCCACTTTATACCAAAATTAACTCAAGATGGATTAAAGACTTAAACCTAAGACCTAAAACCATAAAAACCCTAGAAGAAAATCTAGACAATACCATACAAGACATAGGCATGGGCAAAGACTTCATGACTAAAACACCAAAAGCATGGCAACAAAAGTCAAAATAGACAAATGGGATCTAATTAAACTAAAGAACTTCTGCACAGCAAAAGAAACTATCATCAGAGTGAACAGGCAACTTACAGAATGGGAGAAAATTTTTGCAATCTGTCCATCTGACAAAGGGCTAATATCCAGAACCTACAAAGAACTCAAACAAATTTACAAGAAAAAAATAAACAACCCCATTAAAAAGTGGGCAAAGGATATGAACAGACATTTCTCAAAAGAAGACATTCATATAGCCAACAGACACATGAAAAAATGCTCATCATCACTGGTGTTTAGATAAATGCAAATCAAAACCACAATGAGGTATCATCTTATGCCATTTAGAATGCTGATCATTAAAAAGTCAGGAAACAAGAGATGCTGGAGAGGACGTGGAGAAATAGGAATGCTTTTACACTGTTGGTGGGAGTATAAATTAGTTCAACCATTGTGGAAGACAGTGTGGTGATTCCTCAAGGATCTAGAACCAGAAATACCATTTGACCCAGCAATACCATTACTGGGTATATACCCAAAGGATTATAAATCATTGTACTCTAAAGACCCATGCACACGTATGTTTATTGTAGCACTGTTCACAATAGCAAAGACCAACCCAAATGCCCAACAATAATAGATTAGATAAAGAAAATGTGGCATATATATACCATGGAATACTATGCAGCCATGATAAAGGATGGATTCATGTCCTTTGCAGGAACATGGATGAAGCTGGAAACCATCATTCTCAGCAAAGTAACACAAGACGAGAAAACCAAACACTGCATGTTCTCACTTATAATTGGGAGTTGAACAATGAGAATACACGGACACAGGAAGGGGAACATCACACACCAGGGCCTGTCAGTGGGTGGTAGGTTGGGGGAGGGATATGTAAATGATGAGTTGATGGGAGTAGCAAATCAACATGGCATATTTATACCTATGTAACAAACCTACACATTGTGTACATGTACCCCAGAACTTAAAGTACAATTTAAAAAAAAGTAAACAAGAAAACAAAAGAAGAAAGAAAAGTAAAACTTTGTGTAAAAAAGCAGAGTAAGAGCTCAACCACAAGAGACTTTTCAAAATAAGGTTCTAAGACATACAAGAGTGATAAAAACTCACTTATACCAAAAAAAGGTATAAAAAAGAGAGAGGAAATATCAGCTTGTTGAAAAGACCAAAGACTTGAGATTATTCACAACTCATCATTGATCTGAAAGGGACCCTCAAGTTAGTCTGCAAAACAGTATTGGAGTCCTGGTCCAGGAGTCATTTGCTAGAGCTCTGCAAAGAGGCAAGTACCAAAATTGAGAATAAACAATAAGTAACTTTTATAGAATTTTGACATGGCTATGACATCCCAGCACTTGATCACATTTCTAGTAATTCATTTTTATTGGGTTTTAGCAATGTATATTGATTACAGTATACTAGAATTTTTTTTAACTGGCCTTTCACCACAAATAGTTGAGATGCTGATTAGACATCCTGCTAGTCAACTTAGAAATCTCTAATTCCCTGATGGATGAAAACCTGGCCACTACTTTAAAACCTACCTTAAAGAGAGACTCACTTTTCACAGTAAAGCTTGCCACTCGCCAATTACTTAATACTCAACTTTTTCCGAACCAAACATAATCTGGCTTCTATTTCCCCCTATTCCATGAATTCTGTTGTTGCTAAAATTGCAGCTGTCCTCAAGCCTAATGGACACATTCTAGTTCTTGTCTTCCATGACATTTCTGTGGCATGGACACCTTTGGTCTCTCCTTCCTTCTTAAAATTCTCTCTGTCACTGAACTACTTTCCTCTATGTTTCCCGAAGAGCTGTCCTCTATTCACTTCCTTCATGAGTGATATGGAACACTGATTGCACAGTGGCTGAGAGCCCAGACCATAGAGTCATATTGCTGGGTTTATATCCTGCCTCTACTTTGAATGAGTTACTAAAACTCTATTTGCATCAGTTTCCTCATCTGTAAAACAAAGGTAACAAATAAAACTCCACTTCCAGTGTTGATGTGAGGGTTAAGTGAACTAATATGTAATGTACTGAGAACAATATGCAGAAAGTAGTAAGGACTCAGTCAATTATTACTTATATATCACGTTTTTCCCAGTGTCTATACATGGAGAGGGAACATCACCTTTAGGCAATACTCCATGAATTTTGCTTCCTCTTACTTTTGAGAGGTAATTAGCTCAAGATGTAAAATCCATCTCAACCCTGAGACAGGTTGGGGGGAAGGGGGACAGGATTGACATCATTCTGTGAAGAGCTTGAAGAGGATTCTCTCCTGAAGAGAAGGCTGCACCCCCAGTTCTCAGAAATGAGGCAAGGGAAAGACTCCAAGCAAGGCCAAAACTTTCTTCCTAAAGTAATTTAGACTTCATTTTGATTCACCAGTAAATTATCAATAAAGAAGACACAATTACACATCACAAGGCAAACCTTCAATCATGTAAGAGCAAATTCTTTTTCTCACGTAAGAGAAAAGAACTTTGAACTGTGTAACTTTCTACTCTAGCTGCCAAATATATTACTTAGAAAATGAAACCTATAAATTTAATGAGGTTACTTGAAGTATCAGAATATTAACTATGAAGCAATTAGAGGCTAAAGGCATCTACCACAACAGATGGCCTTGATTTTTTAATAATTGGTTTAATGCCCTTACGTTGTAATTAATTAAAAAGCAGATCCAGTTATTTTTTAAAGTCACCTGTAGTTCATAATGTATGCAAGTAGCACATCCAACTGTGGTTTAAGATCATTAAATCACATTAAGTGGTTATCATTAAGTCACTAAAGATAAAAGAAGCCAGATCACACACATTTTTTTAACCCTCTAGAGTTTATTAGATCAGTTGAGGGACCCTTCCTCCTAGCCTAAGTCTTACCTCCTTTATAGTCAGAAATAAGGTGATGAGGGCAGAGGGTGAAAGGGAATAAAAGCCATTTTCTCCACGGAGCCCAAAGCATACTAGAATAGCTGAATACCTATTCCCAAAGCTTGCTAGTCCCTGGAGGGAGTGTGCACTGTAAAGCTCAGGCATCCAGTATATCAAGTCAAAAGATGGAACATATTTTACATGAAATATTTGCCCAGATAATTTGTCTATACTTTGGAGGGAATACAGCCATACTTCAAAAAGAATTTAAACTACACTTTGGATCTAACCAAATACTTTTCTACATGATGCCCATATAGTAATCAAAGACAAATGAATGAAAAAGGTGAATATCTCCTTTTCATGCAGATCTTAAACATCTATGGAAATATAACATTGCCCTGGGAATTTTATTTGCCTTAATCACATTAACTAACTACAATGCACATAAACATTTCTAGGATCCAGCCAGAGGGTGATCTGAGTTTGGTCAAGTTAGAGACAACTGATCTTTGAGCAATTGTCTCTACTGACAGGATAGATGTAAAACTGACAGGATTAGATGACATTAGCTTAAGGACATAAGAAACAGAAAGTTATGGTTGACTCTGACATTTCTATTCAAGTGACTTTATGGAAGATGACAACTCGAATTGAGAGAGCATTTATATGAAGAAAGCTCGGCTAAGGATAATGGATAGAGAGAGCAATTCAGAATGGGCTTTAATGAACTTGTAAAATATCCAGTTGTAGCAACTCCTAAATATGGGTTAGGAACTCAGAAGAAAGGAGAGTTTCAAGTAGTGTAAGTCATGATAATAAATGGACTTTCAGAGCAGAGAAATGTAGAGATAAGAGGGCAGAGTGTGCTTCCTGCCCCTTAACAGCTTACAGAGTAAGGAGATAGAGATCAACACAGAAACAACTGCATGACATAAAGCAGTATTTAATCTGTATAGAGAGAATTATATGCAAAGCAAGAAAGACTCAAGATCTCATTTTGAAATTTAAAACTACAAACCTCAAATGAGGACTTCATATTGTTACTACACTCTAATATGCTCATCTTACCACTCTCTTAACACAATTATTTCACATTTTCTCTCTTGTCTTTAAAAATCCTAGCCATCTTGTCTTTCTTTCTTAACCATTCACTCCCACTGTTAACTGGTGACTAATACTTGTATCCATGGAGAAGATATAATCAATAGATAGGGTTACATACTACCAAAACCTACATTCAACTGTGCCCAAACCCTCTGCCTTTCCTAATGACATAACGGGTAGTGTGTTCTGCTCCCATCAAGGGCCACATGTGCAACTTCCAAACTCTTAACTTCATCAAATTCTTGAAGATTTTGATCCTAATTATCCCTGACACTCTCCTTTACCAACAATTTACTAGTTTGTTCTTATTAACATTGGAGCGTAAATTGATATCTCTCATCTTAAAGACACATACACACAAACCTCTTACCCTCAAAGTCTCAAAGACAATAAAAAAAATCACCAGGAAAAAGATAGTATTTCTACAATGAAAACTAAAATTATAACATTTCACACCACACTTACCCTGCCATGGACACCACTAGTGCTTATACATCCAGCCCAGGGGCCTAAAGACTGACCTTCCCAGCCTACCGCCCTCACTGCCAGTGCCTATGTGCCCTGCCAGGAGCACAAAGACTGCCCACCCAGGGAAAACCACTGCCTGCAACGGCCCCCATGTGCTACCTCAGGGCCTGAGGACTGGACTGCCTGGCATCACCACCTCCAGTAAAGTTTCACCACAGTGTCCACTAATAACCACAGCCTAAGCCACCAAGGAACTCACAGACACCACTGACATTGATTATAGATGAAGTAATCATATGCAGACTATACCACTCTATGGTGCCCACCTAGAACCTAAGCCGAAGTACCCTATTCAACTTACTTTATAGATACATCTGCAGAAAAAAGTCTTTCCCTATGAAAGCTACTTAATAAAATTGGAAGAAGTGATGGTTACACCAGATGAGCAGATATCAATGTAAGGACACAAGAAACATGACAAAGCAAAGAAATACACCCCAAAAGGAGTGCAATAAATCTCCAGTAACCCCAAAGAAAAGAAATTTTGTGAAATGTTTGAAAAAGAATTCAAAATATTTACCTTAAAGAAATTTAGAACAAAAGAATACAGATAAGCAATACAAAGAAATCAAAAAAAGAATTCATGATTTAGATGAGAAATCAAACAAATATAGATATCATAAGAAAATAACCAAAGAGAAATCCTGGAACTGAAGAATTCAATGAATGTAATTAAAGAAATACAATCAAGACATTCACCAATAGACTAGGTAAAATAGGAGAAATAATTCCTAAACTTGAAGACAGGTCTTCAGAAATGACCTAGTCAGACAACAATAACAAAAAGAATAAAAAGGAACGAAGAAAGCTTACATCATATAGAGGATACCATCAAGTGAACAAACATTCAATTTTGGGAGTTCAAAAGAAAAAGTCATTAAAAACCTATTCAGTAAAATAATAACTGAAAAGTTCCCAAATATTGGAAGAGATATACATACAGATACAGGAACCTCAAATGTCCCCAGAGAGATTCAACCCAAAAAGGCCCTCTCTGAGGCACACTATCATCAAACTATCAAAAGTCTAAGACAAAGAGAGAATTTTAAAAACACCAAAAGCATCAAGTCACATATAAAGGAATTTCTGTCAGACTAACAGCAGATTTCTCCACAGAAATCCTATAAGCCAGGAGAGAATTGGATGATATATTCAAAGTGCTGGGGGGTGGTAGGGGAAGAACTGTTAAGCAAGGATACTATACCCATCAAAGTTATTGCTCAAAAATGATGGAGAAAGTCTTTCCCAGACAAACAAAGACTGAGGAAATTCATCAGTATAAGACCAGTCCTACATGAACTGCTTAAGAGATTTTTACATCTGGCAGCCAAAAGACAATATCCACCATCATAAAAAATACACTAAAATATAAAACTCACTGAAACAACACACAATGGAGAAAGTGAAAGGAAACAAATGTTATCATTATCGAAAGCTGCCAAATTTTATTATCAAAGATAAGCAATAAGAAAGAAAGGAACAAATATAGAAAACAATAAGAAAACAACAAAATGACGTAAATACGTCCTTACCTATCAAAAAGAACTCTGAACATAACCAGTTTAAATTTCCCAATTAAACGATATAGACTGACTGAATGGATAATAAAACAAAACCCAACTATATGCTGGCTACAAGAAACACATTTCACCCATTAAGGACACATGACTGAAAGTTAAGAGATGTAAAAGGATATTTCCTACAAAACAGAACCCAAAAGAAGCAGTTATATCAGACAAAATAGACGTCAGGACAGAAAACGTAAGAGACAAATGATATCATTATATAATGATAAAGAGATCAGTTCAGCAAGAAATATAACAATTGTAAATACAAATGCACCAAACATTTGAACACCCATATATATAAAGCAATTATTATGGGTAAAGAGAGTGAGTTAGACCCATTAATAATAAAACAATTGTTGGGGACTTCAATACCGCACTCAGCATTGGATGGATTATCTAGACAGAAAATCAACAAACAGCAGACTTAAACTGCACTATAGACCAAATGAACCTTACAGACATTCACAGTACATTTCATCCAACAGTTGCAGAATACTTATTATTTTTTTTTTTTGACGGAGTCTTGCTCTGTCACCAGGCCACAGTGCAGTGGCGCAATCTCAGCTCCCACCTCCCGGGTTCAAGCAATTCTCCTGCCTCAGCCTCCTGAGTAGCTGGGACTACAGGTACGCACCACCATGCACAGCTAATTTTTGTATTTTTAGTAGAGGCGGGGTTTCACCATGTTGGCCAGGATGGTCTTGATCTCCTGACCTCGTGATCTGGCCACCTTGGCCTCCCAAAGTGCTGGGATTACAGGCGTGAGCCACTGCACCTGGCCAGAATACCCATTCTTATCAGTATATGGAATATTCTCCAGGATTGGCTACATGTTAGAACATGAAACAAGTCTCAACAAATATTAATAATCAAAATTATATCAACTATCTTCTCAGACCACAGTGGAATAAAACATCAACAACAAGAGAAGCTTTGGAAATTAAATAAGCAAATTAAAATTAAATAATATGCCTCGAACAACCATTGGGTCAATAAAGAAATTCAGAAGGAAAACAAAACAATTCTTGAAACAAATGAAAATGGAAACACAACATACCAAAACCTACGAAATGCAGCAAACCTAAGAAGGATGTTTATAGAGTTGAATGCCTACATCAAAAAAGTAGAATGATTTCAAATAAACACTGTAAAAATGCACCTCATAAAACTAGAAAAGCAAGAACAAGCTAAACCCAAAATTAGAAAAAAAAAAAGAAATAATAAATATCAGAGCAGAAATAAAGACTTAAAAAATATAAAACATCAATAAAATGAAGTTATATTTTTGTAAAAATAAACAAAACTGATTGACTAACTAAAAAGAGAGAAAAGACCCAAATAAATAAAACTGAGAAAACTGGGTATCCATATGCAGAAGAAAGAAACTAGACCCCTGTCTCTCCCTATGTACAAAAATCAAATCAAAATGGATTAGACTTAACTGTAAAACCTGAAAATATAAATCTACTAGAATAAAACATTGTGGAGATGTTTCAGGACACTGATTAATATGGCACAGATTTTTCAAGAGTTAAGACCACAAAAGCACAGGCAACAAAAGCAAAAACAGACAAGTGGTTTTATATCAAGTTTAAAAAGCTTCTGCATAGGAATGGCAATAATCAATAGAGTGTAGAGAAAACCTACAGAATAGGAGAAAGTATTTACAAATTATTCATCCAATGAGGAACTAATAACCAGAATATATAAAGAACTCAAACAACTCAACAGCAAAAAAAAAAAAAAAAAAAAAAAAAAAAAAAAAAAACCATTCCTATTAAAAAGGCAAATGATCTGAAAAAAAAGACATACTTTTTTTTATAGATAGATCTATTAAAAAAAAAGTTGAACATCACTAATTGTCAGAGAAGTGCAAATCAAAACCACAGTAAGATATTATCTCACCTCAGTTAAAATGGCTATTGTCAAAAAAAAAAAGCAAACAAAGAAAAAGACAGAAAAAAACACATCTAGCAAGAATGCAAAGAATGGGAGCTCTAGTACACTGACAGTGAGATTCTAAATTAGTACAGCTATTATGGAAAACTGTACAAAGGTTCCTCAAAACAAAAGAACTAGCATATGATCCAGCAAGTCCACTGCTGAGTATATATCCAAAAGAAAGAAAATCAGTATATTGAAGAAATATTTGCACTCCCAGGTTTGTCCCAGAACTTTTCACAATAGCCATGATATGGAATCATCCTAAGTGTCCATCAACAGATGAATAGATCAAGAAAATGTGTTACATATATGCAATGGAATACTATTGTATCATTAAAAAGAACAAAATCCTACTATTTGCAGCAACATGGGTGAGCATAGAAGACATTGTGTTAAGCGAAATAAGCCAGGTACAGAAAGACAACACGTATTCTCACTCATATTTGGAGGCTTAAAAAAAAACTTTGCATCATAAACATAGAGAGACATAGAGAGTAGAAAGGTGGTTACAACTGGCTGGGAGGGGTGGGTGGGGGGATGAAAACAGGTTGGTTAATGGGAACAAAAATACAGTTACATGGAAGGAACAAGTTCTAGTATTTGATAGCACAGCAGGGTGACTATATTTATGATTTATTGTATATTTCAAAATGGCTAGAAGATTTGAAATGTTCTCACCACAAAGAAAAGATAAATGTTTGAGGCGATGCATATTCCAATTACTTTGATTTCATCATTACACATTGTATGCATGTATCAAAATATCACATGTGCCCCATAAATATGTACAATTAGTATGTATCAATAAAAATATAACATTCTGAAATAAAATGATTCTGAAAAAAATTCATTTAAAAAATTTATTTTAGAAAAAAATTTTTAAGGAAGCAATTGCTATCAAGAAAAAAAATGAATCAGAAATATAGGAACCCAGAAAAGAGGTGATCAGGAAAAAATGGCATGGAAATAGGATAGAACTAGAAAAATAAAATAAAAAGGAAACCTGACTTATGAGGTCCACACGGATAACAGGTATCTCAGGAAACAGTATAAAGATTTAGAAAAAAATACAAAAGAAAGACAAAGAAAATTAAACAGACATTAAGAAAAAAAAATTAGAATAACTCAAAGTTAAAGAATATATGACATCTATATAATTGGTATCCCCAGTGAACAAACTCAGAACAATGAAACAGAAAAAAAAATTGTTAACTGAATTCAACAACACTTATCTGAAATCTACATACTGAAAACATATACTGTATACTTGATAAATTTAACCTGCAGTGGTCAACCCTAAGGCATACCTTGTTAAAACTTTTTCCTTAAAAAACAAATGTGGTTATTTTGACAGAGCAAGTTGCTTTTAAGAAAAAGAAAATCCGGTTTGCATCATGCTTCTTGACACCAACATACACCACCAGAAAAGAAAGCAGCGCTTACAAGACACTCGAGGAAAGAAACATGAGTCAAGGAGCCATGATGTCTTAAGGTATAAAATAGGCTACAGGCAAACAGCTATCAACATGCAAAAATCCAAGGAATATTGTTCTCAGGAGCCCCTCCTTAGAACTCTACCAGAGGATTAATTTCAGATAACCAAGAAATTATTGCGGGGAAGGGGAGTTTGGCAAATAATCTGGTGATGAGAACTGAATATACTTAACTGAAGAACTAAGACTAAAATGTGCAATAAGGGTAACAAAATAATACATAAATATTAAATCTTCAGGCAGTGTAGAAATAATAAAACTTACAACAAAATGAGAGAATTAGATTATGTACTGCCCAAGTGAACATGCAGCAACTATTCTTTTGGATTTCCCCAAGCGTCAGCAGTTGCCCTGCAATATCTATTGTCAACTGCTTCCAGCCTGGAATCCTCTGCTCTTTCCCCTACTTAGCCTTCCTTCAAGACCCTCCCTATGATGTGATTATCCAACTCACCTTAATTTGGACTAATTTTTATACCCAAGAGACTGTGGAAACTAAGTTTATATGACAAGCTGACATAATAAGCTGAAGCATATTTAAGAATATGAGGATAAACTATTTTTTTTAAAAAAAAGAATATTACTAACTAAAATTGAATAATGGATGAGAGGGAGGAGGAGTTTAGGGGTAATTTCACTGTTGTTCATAGTAGAGAAACTAAATTAAGAGTATTAAAGTTATTTTTATAAAGGTAATCACTACAGCAAAACTATAAACCCTCCTAAATATCACAAAAACTGAAAAAAAGTCAAGAAATAAAAAACAGAGAGTTAAATACTTTCAAAATACTTTTAACATTAACATACTTGTATTACATAAAATGACAGAACTAAGATCAAATGTATTTATTACATCAAAATTAAATGGGCTTAACTTGCCTATTAAAAGAAAAATATTTTCAAATTAGCTCTCAAAGTAAAATCCAATTCTATGCAGTATAAAAGAGACATACCAAAAACAAAGGATTTTAAAAGTTGAAAGGAAAAGGGAAAGCAAAGGAATATCAGGCAAAGCAAATCAGAAGGTCTCAGAGGTCATGATCCTCATATTACACAAAAGATAATTTGTTCCACAGAGCATTAAAAGAAACAAAGAAGGAAATTTGTAATGCTGAAGGCTATAATTCATAATGCATATATAATAGGTATAAATATCTATACATGAAATAATGTAGCATGGATTTTCACAAAGCAGACATTATAAGAGATGTAAAGAGAAACATATAGGAACCCCCTAATAACAGGATACTTGAATAAATCTCTCAGTCCAGATAGACCAAGTGAAAAAAAAAGTATGAATGTAAACTAATTAATAATGTAGACTTCATAAATGTAGACTTAAATCCACATCCTAATAGTAGCTACCCTTTCTTTGGAATGACCCTGACATATTCAAAAAAGCTTTTTACATTAGACTACATTAAAACTCAATAAATTCCAGAATGTAGAAAATATAAATGTCCTTCCATCTGGTTAAATGCCCTATTAATTTATTCTTTAGTCAAATGGGAAATAGAAATTACAGGTGCAAAATCTGGGAAAAACATTAATAAAAACATTTCAGTATATACTCAACACTACTGAAATATACACTTAAAAATGGTTGAGATGATAAAGTTTTTGTTAGGTGTATTTTACCAGAGCTAAACAAGCAAACATTACAGGGCCAAATGTGTGGAATGCTGCCAAAACAGTACTTGGGTAAAAGTCATACTTTTAATAACTTATTACAATACAAATGAAAGGGTGAAAATAAATTAAGCTTCCAACTCAAAAAGATAAAGAATAACAAGACAAATTCAAGGAAAGCAGAAAAAAGAGTGACTATAAATAAAAAGCAAAAACTTAAAAATTAAGAGTTTGAATCATGTAAATGCCTTATGATTCAAATGAAATAAATCCAAAAAATAGAAAATACCATCATCTAATGACCCAACATTTTTGTTTCAGATACTATGAATTGAAATCCAAAGAGATTAAGGCATCACACAAAACCAGAACTAAAATCCAAGTCTTCTTACTCCCAGTCAAGTGCTCCCATGGCAGAAATTTGGAAAAAGCATAAATTAAGGTGAGTTAGATAATCATAAGGACGGTCTTGAAGGAAGTCTAAGTGGGGGAAAGAACAGAGGATTCCAGGCGGGAGCTGGTGACAATACGTATCGCAAAGCAAGTCCTCACACTTGGGGAAGTCCAAAAAAATGTTTACTGGATGCTCACTTCGGCAACATATACATTAAAATTGGAACAATACAGAGAGGATGAGCATGCCCCCTGTGCAAGGATGACATGAAAATTCATGAAGCATTTCATATTTTTCAGGGAAGGAAGGATAAAATATCAAGGAGCATGAGAAAACTTTTGGTGCTGATAGATATTTATTATCTTTATTGTAGTGATGATTTTGCAGGTGTACACATATGTCAAGACATCAAATCATACATTTCAAATATGTGTGATTTGTTCTATGTCAATTATGTCTTAATAAGATTCTAGCAAGACATTTATTATGATAAAATATAAAGAAGAAAAAACTTTTACAAGTGTTGTTGATGATAATGAGGAGAATAAATCCATAGAGGCATAAATATTTAATGGATAAATTATAAGCATTCTTATGTAAGACAACATTTTAAATAAAAGAGCTAATATCCAATGCATTATTAGCCTGAGACTGTATGAACTACATTTTGAAGCTATATATAATAAAGATAGCATTTCATGTCAAAAAGAAAGTGTTAAGTAAAACTCACATTACCTGGGAAAACTGCCTGTGGTGAAAGTAGATATTTCCCGCATTAAAGTAAGCCAGCGAGTACTCGGGGTTTAGAGAAATTGCATCTTGATAGTCTTTCATTGCATTCTGTTTATGGCCCATAAACTCATGAATCACCCCACGATTTGTTAAGAATTCTGCTGTAGTATTGATCTGCAGTATAATATTATGATTATTTAACATCTGGGAATAGTATGTATCTCTGATTTCATGTCTGCCAAAATGAACATTAGAGAATCTACTTGTGGGAAATGAGTAGTTTTATAGTGCATGTAAAACCCCAGTAGAACAAATATTTTGAGAAAGGAGTTGGTATGAAGTTGGTTCAGTGTCAACATTTTGTTGATTTGGTTGCTATAAAACAAATAATCTTAGTGTTTTTTCACTCAGTTCCTTTCCAAGGAATAGACAAAGTGGAAAAGCTTATCTGTTTAGCTGTTAAGCTAGAGAAGAAATTAAATTGAATAGTTAACAGGTGTATTTTTATGTAGTAGCAATTATCTTTCAGTTCTTTCCTTTTCCTCATCTCAAACACTACAATATCTGCCCAAATCTATAGAATCAAAACCCAAAATCTAGAAGTAAAGAAGAGTTTCTGTCCATGCATTCAACATGAGATTTTTACTTGTCATTTCATTATGGGAAGATTCTGGGGATTTACACTGTTCTCTCTTTAGTTCCTTCAAACCTAGAACATTATTTTATGTTACGCATTCACTTTGTATGACAAAATAATATTGATGTCCCATGAAAGTATAAAGCGTGTTTACTGAAAGCGATCAACATTTATCAGGACTTTGGGGTTTTAGTGCATTTAGGTTATAAAATTGGCAAGCCATAACTCTTTACCCTAGGGATCACTTGGGTTAAAAAAATACAAAACATTATTTTCTGCATAAGTACTTTAAAAAGCTAACAGAGAACTTCTTACTTGAACCTATTCATTGACAGTGTTAATTTATGCTAATAATAATATAACCTAAGATGGTTTTTACCTTCACGGCAGCATTAATATCCTGCATTGCAGCAAAATTATTACCCATCTGAAGACAGACCACAGCTCTTCCTTCATAGGCTAAGTAGTTCTTTGGATCAATATCTATGGCAATGGTAAAGTGGTTCCAAGCTTTCTGGAATTTTCCTTGGGCCTAAAATAATTTTCCAATTACACAAAGTAGGAAATAGGCCATAACATAACAAATGTTTATGATTCTGACTCAATCAAATAAAACTTTAGTAAGAGTATTTAGTAAGGGTATTTAGCCATGCTAAATCTAAGTTCTTTTAAACCAGAAAGTAGGCATACTGAAAGCATACTGTGGCTGTATTCAGTTGACTAATTACCTCTGAGTATTTATGATGAAATTTTAATTAATTAAAATATATTTAACTTCAGAGTCATCTCCTGTACCAATCCTGGACAACATAAAATCATAGCCACCATGTGAAATGCCAACGGTTTTTACCAACACAAAAAGATTCACATTGAGCTGCACACACATAGGGAGGGATTGCATTTATTTGGTTGGCACTGAATCTCCAGTTATAGATAATATATACATAATATACATAATAAAATAAACATGTATTGAATAATAAATGAATAATGGTGTAAAACATATTCTGATAAATCATGCCAGCATCTGGCGTTTTAGGATCACTATACATATTCCATGGAAAATACATGTAAATCTACCAAGCTTCTGTTTATACCAACTGGAAAAGAAAGAAAAAGGTCAGGAGAGGGGCATTGTTAATAGAACGATGTCAGAGTGCTTCCTAGAGAAGACCAGCTGGCAACTAAATGCCTCCACAGGAAGGCAGTGAGTTAATAAATTCAGTACAGTCTGGAGTCTGTCTTTTTTTCTAATGGGCTAAAAAAACCCATCTTGCCAGAATCTCGGAAGCTGACTCACTTTAACCAAGCTGAGCCTAGGGACTCTCATATGAAAGTAAAAAGAAATACAACCGTTAAGGGAACAAGACCCTGTTTCCTGACCATCAAATCTTCTCTCTCTGGGTAAACCATTTGTAAATCCACACTGTCAACACAAGCTCATTTAATAAACAAGGAATCAGGCAAATTGAGATTAGATTATTAGAATATTAAACAGCAAACTGCCTCACAGTAAGATCTCTGTCATCTGCTCCAGACCACATCTGTTGTGCTCATTTCTATATTTCTAGTGCTAGGCAAATAATAAGGGAATCTGTAAGTATTTGTTGAACAAACTGTTGCTCTTTCCCTGGACAGAACTCAGATGAGCCTAACTCTCCTTTTGCAGTCCTCCTTCCTCACTCAATTCTTTACACTGCTGGGCTTTTCAATTCTCTTTTAGGTTGCTATACACCCAGTGAGATCTTCATAAAATGCAAATTTGATGTCACTTCTCCTATTACTGTTATTCACATTTTTAACTGGACCATAAGGCCTTTACTCCAGCCTCAACTCATGCCCTGCTCCCTTTGCCCATAACATTCCATCCACTTGGGCCCTCTTGTCTCTTTCTTAGGAGACTTTCTGATGGGCCGGTTCTGCTCTACGGAACACTGTATCCTAGCCATGGCCCCTATTTTCACACCTCAACATTATTAATTTCTCAAAAAGCTTTCTCTCACCTCCCAAACAAAGCTAGGTTATTTTGTTATAAGTTATACTAAAACTCATCCTTTTCCTTTGTTGCACTTATCATGATTATGATCAATTATTCATATGATTAATTGTTTGATGCCTATCTCTCCACTGAGTAGTAAACTCTGCAAGAAGAAGGAAGTATATCTTGTTCATTGCTATATCCCTAGGCCTAGAGCAGTTTCCTTTCTATATTTAGTGCTCAGTTAATGTCTGTTGAATGCAATGAATGATGATGATCTTAACACACTTCACTGGATTGCAGTCAGCTCTAGCTGCCTTGGAAATCCCTCTCTTTAAATGGACTTTGAAAATTTCTCTGTGATCCAATAATGGCTAATTTTCTTCTCTTTAGCTTTCCACTAATGCAATAGGACAAAACCTGTGGGGCCTAGGTATACCAGCTAGTAAAATAAATGTTACCCAGGTTCTTATAGATGAACTTCATCAGGCAAATTTTAAAAGTTGTTTGTAAGTGAGGAGGAAGGTAGGGAGGGGTGCAGACATAAAAGGAAGCTCAGGTTCAAAAGATTTTCATTTAACCAGCCTACCAGTTCCCCAGGCTGATCCAGATCCAGACAGTCTCTCTCTAACTAACTAAACCCCCTGCTCCCACTGCTACTCTGGAACCTAAAAGCAAGGAAAAGACAAATGTTCATAACCAAAGAAATAACATATACTCCCATTGCCAGGAAAGAGCCAAATAAATTTTTTCTCCCCAAAAGATGCTTTTAATGCTCAAAATGTTGCTATATTACCTGCAAATTATAGCCAAAACTAATTCTGGCTTTTATGTATGCTGGATTAATATGCAGCGCTTTCAGAAAGTCTTTCTGTGCTTGCTTGGTGGCTTCAGCATGACCACATTCCATGTAAGAATTTCCCCGTCCAACATAAGCATCCAGAAAACATGGGTTAATTTTAAGAGCCCAGGTAAAGAAATTGACAGCTTCTTCAAACTCATTAATTCTGCAAATAAATAAAAATATTGATGCCTTCTGGTGAACTGATGCATTCTGGTGGCATATGCAATGTTTTCTGTAACTGACTTGTCCATAAAGATTTGAATTGACTCACAAAAAATAATCTCCATTTCTATTATCCATTGTAGGAGGTAGGCACATAAGTCCATAAGACCTAAGGAAGTGTCACAGGTCCTTTGAAGATTTTGGTAAAAGGAAAGACGGCAAGAAAGGGTCATTTTCATAGCAGAATGTGATGGGATGATATTCTGGATTTTTTTTTCAAGTTATTAAAGTCCACATGGCATTCTTAAATCTGTTTTTAACAGGCATTAATTACCAGTATAGAAAAACATATGCTACGATTGATGAAATCTACTTTTAAAAAATAGATTAAAATAAACTTATTTGTATGTATTTAATATTTCCTTATACAATGAAAACAGCCAGATTTTCATCACATGGGCGTCCTTACGTCAGATCTCCTATAAAGGCAGGCCATTTCAATGTGGACACCAGGAGAGAAGGGGAGAGAAGAAAGTAAAATGCATTTTATTTATCAAATTGTGAATGTATTTGGCTAAATGATAACTCTCTCTATCCTCCCTAATTACTCTCTTGTAAAGGCATCAAATATTTGTTCATGGGCATATAAAGTCGCTTCTCCATTTCATATGCATATCTAATAATAATAATTAGTTTCAATTAACATGGAGAGAGTCTAGGATTTTTAAAAATAGAATGGAATGAGGAAACTAGCATTGTTTACTTACCAGGTACTGTGCTAAATACTTAACATATGCTATTTCCTTTAATACTTCCAACAACTCTGTAAGCTAGTTGTAATTATCTACATTTTACAGATGAAAGGAAAATTATGGCACAGAAAAGTTTGCACACAGGTAATGGCAGAGTAACTAACATACTATGTTTGCACAGAGAAAATATCTGAGATTCAGATAAGCCTTACTCCAAAATCCGTGCTTTTCCACACAGCCATCTCTACCACACAATCTGCACCTATAATACACCTGTGGTTGGTGTACAAGAGCCAGCTGATATCTCAACAAGGTAGCCAGAAGAAAGGCTTGGAGTTCAGATTTGAGCCTGAACATGAAAATTAATATTAATTTTTTAAGGTTGTTATGAGGATCAAATAAGAACATGTGAAGAACACCTAGCACAGAAACCCTCACCCATTGAAGATTATATCTTCCTTCCATTCTCTTCATTACTTCTCAAACAGGTTTCAAATTTTAATAAGATGGATCACTACTTTGCCCATTTTTCCTTTATAAAATACATGGAACCCAGGATAGACTGTTCCAGGAATTATCATCTTCTAGAGGTTACTCAAGAGTATCTCTTAAACCAGTGATTTCCAAACTACCCCTTCCTTCATGAAAGTTGCCCCAGGTTCCACCTATACTATCATTTACTAAATATTTTCTTTTAAATCAACTCACTTTTTTTACTTAACTAAATTTATTTTTGAAAGCAAATTAATTTAAATACCACAAGTTGAAAAATTATCTCATGTCATAAATAAAATAATAAGCTAAAATGATAAGCTTGGAGCTGGATACTTTATTCTGCAGAAAACAGCCTGAGTGCTACACCATCGATTACAAACAGAAAGTTTTTCAAGACTAGCTCTGGCCAGGCGCAGTGGCTCACGCATGTAATCCCAGCACCTTGGGAGGTCAGGAGTTCAAGACCAGCCTGGCCAACATGATGACACCCTGTCTCTAATAAAAACACAAAAATTAGCCAAGCGTGGTGGCAGTCCCCTGAAGTCCCAGCTACTCGGGAGGCTGAGACAGGAGAATAGCTTGAAACTGGAAGGCAGACGTTGCAGTGAGCCAAGATTGTGCCACTTCACTCCAGCCTGGGCAACAAAAGCAAAACTTCATCTCAAAAAAAAAAAAAAAGAAAAAAAAAAAAAAGACCAGCTCTTAGCTAAGACATTCTCCTTGATGTGTTCAGAAGGTTTGGGAAAGAATTCATTTTGAAACTGAAAGGCAATTCAGTTTCTCACAATGTGATACAGTATTTTTTTAATGCTTGTCCAGGCCATGAAAAGTAACAGGTACTTGCAATACTTGCTCCATGTTTTCCCAAATGTGGTGCAACAGGTGTTCTTCTAGAAGCTCACACAACAATCCACAGTGAAGCATTAAGAAAGCTTGCTTCTGATGTTACAAGCAGGCAAAGGTTAACATCCACATATGGGAATCAGACGCCGCCTTTTGAGTTACTCAGGAAAACACAAGGTCACTTTCCTTAAGTAGTATACAATGAAATTGTGCTCTCTTTCCTGATAATTGGCACTATTTAAGAAGTAAAAGTCGGGCTAGGCATGGTGGCTCATGCTTGTCATCCCAGCACTTTGGGACGCCGGGATAGGTGGATCACCTGAGGTCAGGAGTTCAAGACCAGCTTTGCCAACATGGTGAAACCCCATCTCTACTAAAAATACAAAAAAACTAGCCAGGCATGGTGGCATGCACCTGTAGTCCCAGCTACTTAGGAGGCTGAGGCATGAGAATTGCTTGAACCCAGGAGACAGAGGTTGCAGTGAGCCGAGATCACGCCACTGCACTCCAGCCTGGGCAACAGAGTGAGACTCAAGAAAGAAAAGAAATAAAAAAGAAAAGAAAAGAGAAAAGAAAGGAGGGAGGGAGGGAGGGAGGAGGGAAGGAAGGAAGGAAGGAAGGAAGGAAGGAAGGAAGGAAGGAAGGAAGGAAGGAAGGAAGGAAGGAAGGAAGGAAGGAAGGAAAGAAAGAGACAAAGAAGTAAAAGTCCACTTTGCCTTTCCAAGTGCCTTCTCACTGTAGTATAGCAATAATTCTAAACATAGCATAACAAATTCCTTATCAGGAATAATAGTCATTCCGTGTAAAATGCATTTAGTTTTGATAGGTTCAGAGAGGTTTTGTTGTGTTTAGTATTTCTATCTGTGGGTAGTGAAGCATTTACTTATGATGCATACTTATAGTGAGCATTTCAATGGACATTTCCAGGGAAATCCCTTTCTCTCATATTCTCCCCAAATTCATTGAAATGCCCGTAGTAATATTGACATCCAAATTGCATCATACACCCTGGCCCCTCTTACCCAGTGAAATTAAAAATCCTTTGTGAGTACATATTCTAATATATGGTTTATGAAATACAATCTTCCCTTCTGTATAGCTTAACCAATTAGAAAAATAAGGCAGTGAACTGAAGCTCACCACAATGTCATACAAGTTGTGAATTACCAAATGGCAGTGATTGAAGCTATTTTCCTGTACCCATCAAGTTATCAGCACTAATCTTTAATGAACAACTAGTCTGTTCAGACAAAGTAAATAATCATTAAATCTTAAAACTGAAAAGAGATCTTGAAAGACAGCTAGCAAGCTCCTCAAAGCCGATAGTGACTAAAATCAAGTCCAGGGAGGTAAAAGTGCTGAAAATCAGAGGCTCCCCAGCCTCCTGCACCAATAGACCAGGAAAAAAAAAATGAGCAGATGCCACTGTGGAAACAGTAATTTCATTTCTCTGAATATGTGTCTGTCACAGTGTCCTACAGGTTGAAGCCCTTGTTAAGTAACTGCATGGCATTTAGCCAATGGGAGAATGTGGCAGAATATCTATGATCTTGTCAGGATACACGTTCAATGAGATATACATTGTTAAGCACCAGTTACCACAAGTGTAAAAGTATGTTAAATGAGGTTTTCTAAAATAAAATGTGTTCGCATAAATCTAGAGCCATGTGATCACTTCCTGGAGATGCATGATTCTATTTACTGTGTTCTGTGAACAAGGGATTGTGTGCTGAGCTTGTCCACTAGGCCACAGACACAAAGGTCCACTGCATTTTCCAAATTAATCACATACGTGACCAGATGTGCCCTACTGAGTTGTACAAATAAATCACAAATCCCTGCCCAAACTAAAGAATCTGGCTTGAAGAGTTAAAGACTCAAAAATATTTTATGCCCCAATATGTAAGAATAGTAAAATAAATGTGCTGAAGTAAAAAGTAGATAGGATATATAACTTTGAGTAATCTCCCTCTATGATATTTTTTGAAATATGAAAGCGGCGTTCTCAGTTCTAAAAATTAATTCTACCATAACACTAGTGGTGACTAAATTGGGCAACAAGTAGGATATTCAAGCCTAAGGAATGTTGTCTCCTAGCAACCACAAGAGTGAGAACCAGAGATATACAAAGGATACTTCAAAAGTCTGCAACCCCACGAGATCAAAGATCAAAGCCTTAAAATTTAAAAATTTATTTCTTTAAAGAATTTTTCCAAATGAGAAAATGTTTACTTTCCCTACTGTAAGACACACCAGGAATAAATCCCCATAGTTACAGTCCATGCATCTGTGGCTTAAGGATGTTATAGCTCACCTTGAAAAGCAAAAAAAATATATATACGACCAATCACTAAACACTCCTTATTGTTAAATTCAGCACAACTCACGTGGAACACGTGGAACTGGGACTCTGAGTTTTCACAGGTGTACAGTTGATTTAAATTCTACTTTTATTAAAGAACAATAGAGATTCTAGTTGGGTGATGAAAGTTGGTTATTTGGAATTGCAAAGCAGTATCAGCTCAAGGAGGCTCTCCAGTATATACCCAGTGATTACATTTCATAAAAGAGATTGTGAACCGACATATAGAGAAATTTACTGGTTCTAATGGTTCCTAAACCTAGGAGTGAGGTAGAGAGTAGTTTTGGAGTCTGTTTTTAATTTTAACAGAATGCAATGAGCTCGGACATTTTTGGTCTTCACCCGCCCACCAAAACAAACACATCAGTCATCGTTATTCCATCCCTTCTTAAGAATGACAATTACTTAAAGAGATAGATTGCACAAAGGTTGCTGGATTAAAATAGACAATAGTATGACCGGGTTTTGCTGTCTGTACAAAATGAAAGGTCTGAGACCAGGTTAGGCCTTTTAACACAAAGACACCTTCAGAAGTTCCAGTTATGGTATTACTCTGCCCATAAAATTTTAAAAAAATAAACTTTCATAGGAAAATGTAGCGTACTATATATGTCCTCAAAGAAAAAAGGATGTCAATTTCCTAAATAATTCAAACTATGTTTTACTCTTTAAATTGGGTATTTATACAGCCTAGTCTACATAATTTGGAACTATTCTAATTTAATCCTCCAAATTAACTGGTATTATTTGTTTCTTAGGGGGAAAAAAGTGATAAACTATTATTTGATCAAATACATTTTATCACATATTAAAATCCTCACAGGCTGAATCTCTATAATTTTAAAAGCAAAATTACTAAAAGTTAATTTTATGATGTCAAATATATATGTAGAAACATAAGCATTATGGCTAGCAAAGTCTATACACTATAATATTATTTCAGAGTATATTTTAAGCTGATTATCTTCTATATTTTAACCTTATTTAAGTGTTTTCATCTCTTCTTCTATAACTTATTTTTATAATAAACCCAGGAAGAAGTAACTTTGCTTTAAGTATTGTGTTTTTTGTAGATATTTGCTGGTGTTTTTTATTTAGATTTAGTCATGTTTTTAAACGCAAACTTTTCTTAAAAATGCATAAGTTTTTAAAATCACCCTTTCTTCCAGGAAAGAGACTTTATAATAGTCCCACTTTATGAACAAAATAAATTATTTTATGCTTAGCTATTTTGAGTTACACATAATCTTATTCTATATATTGCCATGATCCTTTCCCAGCATCTATGCTTGGATTAGATGAACTCTGCCCAATGCCATGATGGAAGCATTTGCCTGCTAATTTGTGTAGAACAGTCTATTAGAAGGCAGAAGGGTGCTGAGGAACACTAAATGTGGTCCCCGTGTCTACACAGGGAACTCTTTGTGTCCCTCCCCGTTTTTGTACTCTGTCACATTCACAATTTCTCCCAGTTTCTTCCATTCTCTCCTGGCTTGTTTATGGGGTGATAATTAGATAAGTCTGATGGTCCCGCTAGCTTCCACTTGGACATCAATTGCACTCCATACCTGTGATGGCACATGGCAGTGGCGTGACAAAGGCTCTCGTTAGTCTGGCTTATCAGAGCAGCTTGTTTAAAATCCTGAAATAATGTTATAAGCTTTTGTTAATTTTGCAACATTATTTTATGTGCTATCTTAAACTTCCTTCTAACTGTGATTCCACAATGAAACAAGCATTAAGATACACATCTTCCTAAATACATGTGACACAAGCATTAAAATACACATCTTTCTAAAACTTTATATTTTCCTTGTAGCATCACATCAAATAAGAACAGATGAAACAAAGGAAACCTATTATTGTAGACTCACTCAGAATCTTGTACTACTGGTCTCTACTCAAGAATGGAGATTTTTTTCCTATGGTTTTGCCCTGCAATGGGTAATGAGGTATCTATCTCATTTACTTTCTTTCTATTGTTTATTCCCAGTGAACTCCTCTGGAGACTTCTCTATCTAGACAGAAAAGGAAATGCACCTGGAGAGAACCTTTGATGTTACATGACTATAGGACAAACAGGCATCCAGGTTGGGGAAAGGGCATAACCAGGCCTTCTGTATGGATGAGCTGGGGCTGCTGCTGCCTTTGGAATCCACACTTCCGGTGAGAAATCGTCTCTTGTCAAGGATCCATAAGCCCTCCTGTGAGGGAGAAATGGAAACTCTAATCGCCAGATCTGAAGTTAGGGAGGTCAGCTGGGAAGGATCCCAGTGGCCACTAGAAAGAGGCTGTTTAAAAGCATTCAAAGGGCTAAGTCCACAAAAGATCATGCCATGGTAGCCCAGAGCTCTTTTCTCTATCAGGCCCCAGGGACAGTGTCTGAAGCTTATGGCTCTTCAAAGTCCTACAGAAATATTTGAGGCCTGAAGTAAAATAAGAAAATTTAAATTTTCTTATTTTTATTACTGAATTATACTGAATTAATATTTTATTACTGAATTAATACTGAATATTTATTCAGTATTCTTATTTCTTAATTTTCTTATTTTTAATAAGAAATTTAAATTAAGAAAATATTCAAATATATAACTGCAAAACAAAATATTATATCACGTCAACTGCATGATATTTACATATGTATTAATATATGAGATGTAGATTTATTTTAGTGATTGCTATACTATAGGAAGGGCTTCTGAAAGAGTACTGAATCTGTGAAGGAATGAAAATAGCACTGCTTTTTCCCCCAGAAGACTGCTTCAGTAGTAATCTTCCTGGACAGTGTTTGTGATCTCACCTGATCAAGCAGAGCAGTAGGGAATATTACACTCTTCTCTGGAGTGGCAAAAGGAAACCCCTCCAGGCTTCCTTCCTGGAAGCCAAACATTGGAACTCTACAGCCCCAAAGGACACTACCCAGCCAGAAAGGAGCTAATCAAAGCCCACACTCTCCCTCTCCCTCCCCGCCTCCTCCCTTCCACAAACCCTCCCTGGCTATGTCAGAGGGAAGAGGCTGACTGTCTTTGAAGGGTAGGATAAATTTTCTGCTGTTATTGGAGGTGGAAGAGGGAGTAGTAAGGTTAATCTGCACTCAGAGATCCTGCTGGAGGAGGCAGTATTAGTCACAGACCAACCTGTAGATGTGGACACCCCACATTGATTCAAGAAGCATATTTGATACCAAATGGAACTATTTGGAAGAAAATTTTTTAAATTATTGTCTAATCAAATATAATATAATAAAAATGCTTCCAGACATCTCTCTAGGAGGATTTTTTTTTTTTTTTTTTTTTGCTAAAAATAAGGCAAACTTCCAAGTGTAAGTGAGCTTTAATACAAACATTCCCATGAATTTTGGAAGTTTCAAGGATGACCATGTAACTTAAAAGGCTAAAACAAATTCAGTTTTGTAATCAGATGAAACTTACAAAAGTGAACTTGACTCTACATAATCATTATTATACTACATGGTAATTAGGCAGTAATTATCAACAATAGACATAAAAGATGACTATTAGCATTACTTAGAATAAAGTTAGCCACTGTTATTTAATATTATAATTTTTCTCTTCTGCATTAATTATCTCTGTAATATAAGGATGATAAATAACAAACCACACAGTCACTAATGTGTACCACATAGAATAGAATTTAGCAGTCTCACACTACCACTTCACATGCCTCCCCTTCTCCCATCAGCTCTATATACCAGGGGTTGGGGACCCCTGGAATACGAGATGTAGATCTACATCTCAATCTCAATCTACATCTCAATCTTACATCTCAATCACAGCAGGAGGTGAGCCACAGGTAAGCATTACTGCCTGAGCCCTGCCTCCTGTCAGATCAGCAGCAGCACTGGATTCTCATAGGAGTGCAAACCGTATTGTGAACTGCGCCCACCTAGGTTGTGTGCCCCTTATGAGAATCTAATGCCCCATGATCTGAGGTGGAACGGTTTCATCCCGAAACCATCACCCTGCCACCCTGCCACCTGAATCCCCTGAAAAAATTATCTTCCATGAAACCGGTCCTGGTGCCAAAAAGGTTGGGGGCCACTGCTATATACTTATGACAACCTGTTTGTTTTAGTCGCTCTTTCATTTCCCTTAAGCTTTGATCCTTGGCTACCCATTTATATTTAAGTTTGAGGGATTTAGATCGAGAATGGCAGTTTGGGGTGCCTGAACATCTCTTCTCTACTATCTGTAACCTTGCAGCATTATAACTTTTTTTTTTTAATCCCTTTACTATTATCTTGGTAGGTTTTCAAGAGGGAAAAGAGGAAAACAAATGTTCTTAACCCATTAACTTCTGGTTAACTTAGCCATAACTTCACAAACAATCCCAGTCGAAATGCTTCCTGAACAAAGTGTTCCTATGAAGGGCATACAGCTCTCAACTAACTAATGTTTTCAGCACTCAGGCTACTCAGCTTCTCTGTTAATCAATCTTTCCCACTAAAAGTGTTTTTAAAGATTCTACTTTCTCTTGATTTTTCATGCAGACCTCTAATTACTCAGTCTTACATATTTCATTGCTTCTTCCCCTGCTCACATCGTTTTTTAGTTGTTTTAATTAATTTTTTAACTTCACATAGAGAAAAATTGAATTTTTTGCTTTCAATTTGTGTTTCTGTGATATATCTTTTCCAGCTTTTTGTTGTTACCTATCTATACCACTATATTTAAAATGTGTTTCTGGTTGCCAAAATATAGTTGGGACTTTTACAAAATTCCAATCAGACATTTTCATGATTTTCATTGTTGTATTTTGACTACTTCCATTTAATATAACTACTGGTGTGGCTGGATTTAGGTCTACTATTTTATTATTTCTTTTCTGCTGATTTTCTCCGTTTTTGTTCCTCTGCTTCCCCTTCCTAGACTTATATGGGATTCTTTTAATATTTTTTAATATTCCATTTTAGTTTAGCTTCTACCTTTTTGACTGAAGAGGTCACATTTCAGCAGAAACCTAAATGAAACGATGGCATGAATCATACACAGATCAGGAGGAAGAGTGCTGTATGCACAGGGACTCACTCGTGTAAAGGTCCTAGGGCAGCAAGGGAGCTCAGCATTTCCAAGGAATGGCAAAAGGCCAGGGTGGCATGACTAGTGGAGAGAAGAGAATGTTTGATGACGGGATCAGAGGTGAGCAGCAGTCGTATCAAGTAATGTCTTGCTTGGTCACAGTCAAGAGTTCAGATTTTATTCTAAGTGTGATGGGAAGCCATCAGAGGGTTTTGAGCAAAGGAATAACTTGATCTGCTTTATATTTTTAAGAGATTTCTGTAGCATCTGTTTAGAGAATAGCATGTAGAGGGGCAAGAGTGGAACCTTAAGCCAGTTGGGAAGCTACTACAGTAGTCCAGAAGAGAAATGATTCAGTTCTGAAACCTGAGTTCTGCTCTTGCCCCAGTACTTACTGGTTGAAAGGAAGATAGCAGTGGCAATCATGAGAGATGATTTAATTCAAAATATGCTTTAGTGGTAGAGCTGACTGCACTTGCTAATGGGTCAGATGTGGGGTGTGAGGAAAGAGAGGGGACAAGAATGACTCTCCCTAGACCATCAGCTCCTCAAAGACTGGAACTCTGTCTCATTTATCTCCATATATTAATGCCAGTGCCTTGCCTGAAAGAAGATAGAATTTGGAATTGAGGTCTGAGTTCAGATGTTACCCCAGTACTTACTGTTGAAAGGCCTTATTTAACCTCTTTTGAATACCAGTTTCCTCCTCTGTAAGTTACAATGATAAATTGTGCAGCATTGTTGAGGACCCAGTGTGTAGCAAGTGTGCAACAGTTGTTTAGTGGTTGCTTAGTACTAAATAAATCTTTATACAAAGGATAACATGGGCCCTGCATTTAATTCTCTAACAGCTGCAGTCCCTTGTTCCCCATCTCCATTATCTCACTCTCTCCACCTCAACACTGTTGCCCATTGTTTTCTTGCCTACTACAAACAGGCAGGTTCTTTATTTCCATCTACCTGAGGGTATACCTAGTGACACAGCTCAAAAATATTTTTAATATATCAAAAAGCTTAAAGGTATTCAAACACTGAGATCACATTTATTCATAGCGTAAACTTCCTCAAAGGTAAATGATTAAGTTGCACAGAATCTCAAAAAAATGACTCCAGAAATAGAAAAAATAATCATCTTGGGAGGTGAAAAGAACAGGATGTACTCCACTCCATATGTTATTTTGCAGTTCCTCAGAGACAAAGAAGCAAAACTGTTATTATTTAACTACACATTTCAAATTGCTATTTAATTTTTACCTCCTGTTTCTTAATCTAAGAGTTACAAACAGACAATAAAAATAAAAAGTTAAAAATGAGGATGAATTTTGTTTAATTATTCTTTTTTTTTTTTTTTTTTTTTTTTTTTTTTTTTTTGAGACGGAGTCTGGCTCTGTCGCCCAGGCTGGAGTGCAGTGGCCGGATCTCAGCTCACTGCAAGCTCCGCCTCCCGGGTTTACGCCATTCTCCTGCCTCAGCCTCCCCAGTAGCTGGGACTACAGGCGCCCGCCACCTCGCCCGGCTAGTTTTTCGTATTTTTTTTAGTAGAGACGGGGTTTCACCGTGTTCGCCAGGATGGTCTCGATCTCCTGACCTCGCGATCCGCCCGTCTCGGCCTCCCAAAGTGCTAGGATTACAGGCTTGAGCCACCGCGCCCAGCCTAATTATTCTTTAATGAAATACATTTAAACTACCTGTTTCATCTGAATACCTTGTCTATGCTTTTTTCTACTGATTCTGAACGCCTGTCACCACTAACTTAAAAACCTGTTACCAGTAGCCCATTCTGAGCAACTATTTCCTGCCCTGTTTGAAACAGATTTATTTTGCTATATTTGCAAAGGGAAAAGAGGAAAATTTTGAGAAAGTTACCACTAAACAGCAGAGTACACGTTACAGGAATCATTTTATTTACTAAGTAACTTGAGTTTTGTCTGTACTCCCTTAAAAGAAGTGATGGTCTTGATCAAATTAGAAATGTCTAAAAATGTATTGGCTGTTTATCTGTAATCCAAACAAAGCAAAAATACACATTTTTTTCACAGAGTGTATTAGTCATTTCAAGTATTTTAATGGAATTCTTGCTAAAGTTAAGCTATCACTCATTAATATTGCCAGTTGATAATAATAAAATCTTGTTCACTAGTTCTCAGAAGTCAATGTGCAAAATCAAGTGGGTTCTCACATAACAGGAAGGCTTACCTCTAATGCAAAGCCATACTGGTCTAGTTCTAGGTAGATGAGTCCACGATTAAGGAACGTATTTAGTTTTACAGTTTCTGTAGCATCAAGAAGCAGCACAATTCCATAATCTGTTAATGCCTAAAAATAAAATAATCATTTGTAACATAGATTCAGCTTTTTAGAGCCTGAAATCATTGGCTATGAACAAATATATTTATGTCCAAACTAGGACCCAATGGTTAGTTCAATTTGTTTTATAATTTATGGCCAAAATAACCATATGTTAGATTTAAAGGGTACCCTTAGGCAAAAAGTATCATGGACACTTTTCAATAAGCAGTGCACACTATGCTTGCATTTCAAGTTTTACCTGCAAGTCACCCCATACATTTTCATTGGTGTATGGGCTGGAAGAGAGGGATTTAGCACTCTGCCCTGACTCAGTAGTTTCATCAAATGATCATTAAATATATAATTTCTTTTTAGTGTTGTATTGTTTTCCTTGCTGAAACCTAAGCTCTATGAAGACATAGCTTATCCATTTTGTTCACTGTTTTAAGCCCAGTAACAAGCATCAAGCCTGCACATACCATGCATTCAATAAATTTGTATACAATGAAAAAGTCATGAATCAATGAAAATAGATCTTAATAAAACTAACAAATAAGCACTTGTATGAAAGTTACCTCAAAATATTTTGATAAATATATTCATTTTTCTAAAAGACACATAGTGTAATCTGAGAATCAACTCAGACCCTTCTCCATTACTTTTACCTTTTTTTGTTTTTTTTACATTCACTGACTAAACAAGATTTTACTGGTTTCTACTCTGCACTAGGTACTAGAAGCATCCTAAACTTGGGTTGGAGCTGAATCTCTTAAACCATTTTCCTACTGAACATTCTGTCCAAAACAGCCATATGGTCTGAACAGAAAAGGGCTAAATCTTATTATGCCTGTAGCATCTGCCAACTGAAAATGACAAAGAGCATTTTATATTTGTTCATTTGCCCTCCTCTGGTGTTTCCTAATGTTGGGTGCTCAAGTGTCTTTAAAAAATGTGCAATTAAAGATCCTATAGGTATGTTGTGGCATAATCATAAATAAAAATTGCCAGGACTATAAAAATAAATAGTAATATTTGTCAAAAAAGAAAAAACCAAACCTAGAATATTAGCCACAAATTGTCTAACATTTTTCTTTTACTAAATTACATTATGTGAAACCAGTATGATGCCTTGGAGATCCACTGAGCAGCTGAATCTGCAACACAAGAGGAAATAAAAACTGGGAAATAAGATTTCGTAAAGATCAATGATGGTAAGGGGTAGGGATGGGAGCACACAGGTTTTGATTAAGAGGAAGGGTCAGGGCCTTGGCCTCTCCTGGATTTGTGCCATGCCTCTGTTATCATTACTAACTCCTCAATTTGGAGAAAATTACTTAACACTAAGCCTTAGCTTCCTCATCTGCAAAATTGGCGTGTTAAAAATTCATCATATTGTTACAAGGATCTACTTAAAAATGTTTTGATTGTATCTCAGTGAAGCATTTAGCTCAGTTCCTGTCACACAATAAACCCTAAATAAGTGGTAACTGTTCAGTATTTTTATTAATATCAAGTGTTAGAACCAGAATTCATCTTTCCTTAGTTTTTATGAAACTATATCTTGGGAGAATGCCTAAGTGCATTTTCTGCAGAAAGTTACTTGGTTTTTCTCAGGCTAGGGATGGCAGGAATGCTGAGAAACAGGTGGAGGAGGACACACTGCTTAATGACATCCAGTCCACATGCTGGAGGTCAGACGGTTTTACAAAGCCACCTAAACACTGTTAACCCAGAAGCAAACAAATTTGTGGACAACAATACAGGTCACTAACTCCCTCTGTGTGACTTGGATGGTTTTTCGAACCTCTCCCTACTTCCATTTCCTCATCTGTAAAGTTAGCAGATTGGATAAAATGCTTCAGAGTCCTGGCAGCTCTGAAATCACCAATATTTTATTATCGTAATTTAGTTTTACTTGATTTAGGTAGTTTTGCATTTTCTTTATTAACAGGGCACTGGCTCTTTCACATATCTGAGATAACAAAACAATGAGTGTTCCCTCCCCACCCCAGCCCATTGTTCTCCTATTCAGGGTTACCTTTCCTACAAGAATGGGGTTGGGGAGGGAATCCTCAAAGGCCCCTGTTGTGCAGGTCACTCTAATAAATGATCTTTCTGTCAGCTGCTAGCATCTTAACAATCCCCTTGTTAAAAATTAGCTATTCATTTATCAACATCTCTGAAGGAAACCTGATAATCTGGTTACCAAGAATTTTATATCCTCTTAGGTAGAGACAAAGTTTCTCAACTTCCCTTCTAAAGCTTGTACATTTCTAAATTTCTAAATGTTTTAAACAGATTTCACTGTCCACGTTTCACAGACTGGGGAGTGTGTGAACAAAGAACAGCAGGAATGTGACCTAGCCTTTTAAAAGAATGCGTCATTTACTACGGACATGGGCAGGAATAAGGAGAGGGAGGCAAGTAACAGAGGAAGAGGATGGGACATTATTCTGAAAGACCACAAGACTAGCTGCTCCCCAGTGAGGAATCCTCATTGAAAAGGGACCAAACCAACAGAGGAGAGAAGAGAGTAGGTAAGATTACAAATATAAACAAGAGTTTGCTCCGGCAGACGCTGGATCAAGACAAATGGAAAAACAGGTTTGCTGCAGCCCACAGGCCTTCAAAATATGGGCCAAACCTGGTCACTGGTCCCTGGAGCTGAAAACCATCACTCCATACTCCGTGCTACATGTGTGGTCTGAGGACCAAACAAAAGAATGCCTACACAAACTGCTGTAGCTAACATTAAAATTTTGAAACCACAATATTGCTAGTGATTGCTACTGCTTTAAAAATTCTGCACTTTGGGAGGCCGAGGCAGGCGGATCCGAGGTCAGGAGATTGAGACCATCCTGGCTAACATGGCGAAACCCCGTCTCTACTAAAAATACAAAAAATTAGCCGGACACGGTGGCAGGTGCCTGTAGTCCCAGCTACTTGGGAGGCTGAGGCATGAGAATGGCATGAACCCAGGAGGTGGAGGTTGCAGTGAGCCAAGATCACAGCACTACACTCCAGCCTGGGCAACAGAGTGAGACTCCGTCTCAAAAAAAAAATAAAAAATTCTGCATACGGTAGAAACATTTATTCAAATGATAATTATGTGATGGATTTAATTTATAAATGCCTTTAAATGCTTCTATAAGCATTATCAACTTAATTTTTCATTTGACTTCTTTCAGAAATTATATAAGAAAATTTCGTGAGCACCAACAAAGAAATTAAATATTATTTGAAATGGTTCTTTGGTTTCTCAAGTTTTATATGTGTGTATTTCTTAGGAATTCCTTTTGAAAATTCTAGCAGAAGTAATAAGAAAATACTTTATAAATGCCTTAAATGAATTTACAAATGCTTTAATGTATTGTTTATTACATGTTTATTGACTGAAATCAACAAGCTATTTAATGCATGTTATTTATTAAACACTTTAAACACATTGTTTACTAAAATGGTCATCTTACCATTTGAAGTTCCCTTATCTTGGTGTAACATAATGCTCTGTTATAAAATGCTATATAACTATTTTTGTCCATGCTGATAGCTGTGGTTAAATCTGTAATTGCTAGCTTATAAGTCTAAAAAGAAAAAAGTAATTATGTGAGAAAGGAAAATCATAATGGACTGAAATTTAATCATAAAATAAATTCTTGTTTCTATCAGAGTTTTTGAAACACTCATTTAACCATTCCTTGTATCATCTGTGAAATTAACACATTGAAGCTAATCTTTCATAGAGTTAATTAAGAAAATTTCCTGGTAGAAATTATCATTATAGTTTCTCTTACCTACAAACAAAATTAAATATATCAACAACTTTAATTTAGGTAAATATCTTATTACCAGTGTTGGTATATGGCAAGGAGAAAATCATACTTCTAGGTAAAATAAAATAAAGCCAACCATATTAATGCAGCAAACATTCACCAGTGCTTGCTTGCTTCTGTCATTGTGACTGTCATATCACATAATCAGCATGTTTTCTACCCTTGTTCTCTTTTGCTTCCTCTTTGATTCTTCTCTGATACCTTATATCATCCATTTCTATAGATAGTAATTTTCATGGAATTAACACATAATGCAAGGTCTTACCTTTGCTTTAAGGTATTATTTGTAAAAATTTCATATAAAATGGCTACGAAGAAAGATCAGAAAAGAAAAGTAGAGAGAAATAAAGTATTCAGTGCAGTATCACATATCAATGGTACTGCTCACAACTTTTAACCCAGTAACTTCTGTTTAAGAACCAATCATAAACCCAAGCAGCAATTTTGTTCTCAGATGTATATAACTATATTATTTTAAACAGTAAAATAGTAAAAATTTTAAAAACAATCAAAAAGTTCAACAATAAAGTAATTAAAAGTAAATTATGGTGGAATATTATGCAGTCAGCAAAATACTATCTTCAAAGATTAAGTGTAAAAAGCAGGGCACCAAACAAGTTATATAAGTAGCATAGTCCAAATTTTGGAAAATATATATCATATTTTATGAGGAAAGTAAAAGACTAAATACAAATATGACAAATGCACTCAGGAATTATCATTGATGGTGAGATAATAATCCTTTATTCCCTTCCGTATTTTTCCAAATTTTCTGCAATGAATATATGCTACATTCTTAATAAAAATAAATAATAAATGTTATTTAAAATGTAATATAAAAAATAAATACCATTATTTTGTGAAAAAAATATGAATTGGGAAAGTGTAAAGTTTTCTATGTAGTTCTGCCCTTCATATCACAGTGATTCCCAACCACAAAGAAAAAAAGTAAGTGAGTCCCCTGCCTAGCATAAGAGTCTTCCCACCCTAAAATTTCAGTAAGCCAGGCAGGAAATGGCCCTACCTTGTTGTAGTATTTCAGAACTCCTCTGTAGAGATAGGCACGTACGCTCTCAGGGTAAATTTTTATAGCCTTGTTACAATTCAAGATTGCTTTGGAATACCTGCCTTTTAAACCATAGAATGCTACTCGGCTTAAATATGCCTATTCAGAGAGAGAGAGAGAGAGAAAGAAAGCAGGAATGGGTGCTTTAGTAAAAGCACCAATTCTACCAAAATATATACTTGGAACAAATCTATGCCTCCCAAAGAGGGTATTAAAATATAGTCTTTTAAAAAAATTTCTTTTATTAGAAAAAAAATTTCAAATGACACAGAATAATTGAAAGAATGATAAATACCTATCACCTGGAGTTAATAATTATTAACATTTTGCCATATTTCTCTATTTTTTTCCTGCACTATTTGAAAACAGGTTGTAGATATGGTAATACTTTACCCCAAGTCCTCTAGTATGCATCTTCTGTGAAAAAAAGACATTCTCCTACATAACCACACTGCCATTATATATCCAAGATGATTTATAGAAATTTCCTAAAATCATCTAATATTTAGACCAGATTCGAATTTTGTAGATTCCTAAAATCAAGATGCAATCAAGCTTCACCTATTGAATTTTGTGTTGTCTGTATAGTCTATTGAAAGCTAGGAATCTATGTAACATCAAAACAAAAAGTAAGTAAAATTAATGAGTATATAAACTTTAAAGTATTAACAGCCACATTAATATATTAACAATATTTACATACATCACATTCACATATACATTTATATATAATATCATAATATCACTGATGGAAAGAATACTTTTAGTTTAAGGAGAAATACAGCTATTTGGATTATCAAAATACAGTTAAGTGAAAAGTAGGTATAAGAAACTGATTGGTGCTAATTAATAACAATGGCATATAAGAGATTTAATAGTTTTACCAAAATTAACACTTTACAACTCACTAAAAACATCTATTTAAATACCTGGTAATGTTTTGGATTGAGGGTAATGGCACGATTAAAATCCAGAATCGAGCTATCCTTGTGGAGTTTCACTTTACAAAGCCCTCGTTGATAAAAGCTTTCTGCAAAATCTGGATTTGCTTTCACAGCTTTTGTAAAAGAATCAAAAGCCTACAGGAGCATATTGTCAAAATGCAAACCATTTAGTGACATAATATATTGTTTTAAAATGTTAATGAATTACAGTATATAACTATTGTTGAAAAGTTTCACTCTATTTGTGGATTATTTTAATACATTTCTCCTAATGGATCTCATGGAACAAATAAAACTAATATTTAGAAACAAGTAGAGATGATTATTATAATTAAAGGTCTTATTCCCAGACTAAGGTCTACATAATCCATATTGTTATATTACAATATTTTGGGTGGTATAATTTTAATTGTTATTCAGATTTTGTTTCTTCAAAGAAATCACAACTAGCACATTTATTTTCCATTAGGATCCAGCAAATGCATCATTATAAAACTTCAGAACCACAGAACTCTAAAAATTTTCCCCACATTTTAAAGCAAAGCTGAGTTTGCTCTTGTTCAAAAGGACTAAAAACATGTAAAATATTTGTAATTTGTCTCATACTTACTGGAATTTCTTAATAGAACAACTAATCAAGTGCACCTCTTTTTTTGTGTATACCAATACCACTTTAAAACACTGTCCACTCCATGAACCTAAGAATTAGAATGATGTGTGTGTATTTGTGCGTGCATATGTGTGTGTCTGTGTGTGTCTGTATGTGTGTGTGTGTGTGTCTGTGTGTGTCTAGAGATAGAGTTGTAGAATATCCAACATTAGCCATCAGATAGTATCAATTATTTTACATATTTGTCATATCAGTGATAATTTTGAAGTAAAGACTTGCCTAAAATCACCAATTTTAGAGCTGAGACTGGATAAATATGTAATAATTGAATCAACTGTTTTTCAGTGTATCTGGCCATCTTAACAACCCGTTTCAATCTGATTTGAATTGTTCAATGATCAATAAGAAAAGCCAGAATGCCCTAATCTTTTCCATTTATTCTACATTATGTTAAAGCATTTAAAGTACTTAAAATTTAATAAGTGAATTCATACTAATGTGATAAAATTATTTTACTGTAATAATTTCCTGCAGTTAGATTTATTGTTCTGGTGGGAAACATACGTTAATCTTTAGAATATTGTTGACAAACAAGCATCAAATAAAACATGTTGGCTAAATAAAACAATGTCCTAGGTGTTGCAGGGTGCAGACTGACTATAATGAGCCAAGCTTCAAAAGCAGCTTTGGACCAGTTGCCCACTGTATACGTGGTCTTCGGAAACAGAATTGCATACAAGCAACCAGTCTCTAAAATTACAAATAACCTATACTCCTAAATACACGAAATACCATTTGTAAATTGCCTTCCTCCATGTAACAAAGACCCAAGTTATACAGACAGTCTGCTGAAATTGCTGTGGTGTTTGGTCCTTTATCGGAATGAGAAATGACATCCAAAGCCTTCTTAAGCATTTTCACAGCTTCCTATAATGATAAAAAAGCAGGGAGGGGGCAGGAAATGTTTCTTTCCACTATTGATTTAACATTACAGCCTTATATGTTAAAAGGAGCACAGAGCACACACCTCTACTCTTACTTTATCAGGGAACAAACAGACCTGGTGAAGTTACAGGTCTTGTCAGCACACTACAGGAAGAGAATCCAGTTCAGAAGTCTTACCCTCATGAGTTCCACCCAGATGCCTATCCTACAAGCCAGTACTTAAACAGGTTTATGGACATGGATCTTTAGAACTAAAATTTGTAAATTCCCAAGGCTATACTCAAGCTTAAGTCAGGCTTAAATTTATAAACTAGTTTATTGATAATTTCCTAATAATTTTTTTGAATGGAATACTAGGAAGCTACTAGGTAGTAAAAGATCTCCACTGATAATATCTGACATAATTTTAATCAATTTTTATTGTGTCCTGCTGTCCTCCTAATAGGGTTTTATTGGCATCAAAAAATAAACCACCTCCAAAACTCACCCATTTATTTATTCAAAACACTCAAAAGTCTCATTAATGAAAACGTTCAAAATAGTCAAAAGTTTCATTAATGAAAAAGTCTCATTAAATGAAAAACTCAAAAGTCTCATTAATGAAAAAGATAGAAATGCCATTTAATACTTAACTACTCCTTGTATATCTTTATATAGAAAGTCAAATAATTGTTCCTGGTCACACCATCTTCTTAATTGTATTAAGTTGCTAAAGAAACAATGAGATTTCACTTGGATATGCTAAGTGTCCTTTATGGCTTCTATCGAGCATTAGCTCTACATGTTTGCAAGTCACCCAGCATCCCTCCTTCTGTCCTCACTCTCAGCACATGACCTTGCCTAGAAAAAGTGGATTATTGTCTCAATTTCCCCCCTTTCTACTTTTCAACAAATCTATATCTTCATTCACTTTAACCTTTTTCTCTCCTGTCTTTGAATTGCTTTCTTTCTCATTCCTTGCAGGGCTAACTCCTCAAAAGCTGTCCTTGACCCCATCTCCTTCTGCCCCACCTGACCAACCTGTTACTTCCTTCCTTGTCTGGATTTCTGCCCCTTCACTGACTCCTTAAGTCCAAAAAACTTGTCTACTCAAGCCTTCCATTCCGTTTAAATTAAAATGAACACATCTTCACTTCCTCCTGCTTCCCCCATCTCTCTCTCTTTCACTACTTTATGGTGTCATCGGAGGGACATCTGCAGATGCTTGCAGATAAGTCATCTTTATGGTCTGCAGAAAGTACTGTGGCTGCTGTGTGGATAAAAGCTTGGAAGAGTACAACAATGCAGCTATATAATTCAAGAAAAAATTTTTTAATTATATGTTCCAAACCAGGATAATAGCTATAGAAATAAAGAAAGAAAGTGGATTTGAGAAATATCTAGGAAGTAGAACCAAGAAAATATATATACATATTAACATCACTATTTATTACTATATTTCTATAGTATAAATACTATATATCACTATTTATTACTAGAACCAAGAGAATATATATATATATATACACACTAATATCACTATTATATTAACATCACTATTTATTGGATGGAAGAGGGTAGCTGATGGTGACATCAGGTATCCAGCTAAAGTCACAGGGGACAGGCCGGGAGGAGGAGATTAAAGTAAATATAAAAAAGCAGTCCTCAATGAATACAGAGACCAAAAACTCCAAATGTGAACAAAAGAGTAGACATGATCCATACTGAGAAATGATCACAGAATCTGCAATAAGAAAGCCAATGAAGGCCGGGCACAGTGGCTCACACCTGTAATCCCAGCACTTTGGGAGGCACAGGCAAGTGGATCTCCTAAGGTCAGGAGTTCAAGACCAGCCTGGCCAACATGGTGAAACCCCATCTCTACTAAAAATACAAAAATTAGCTGGGCATAGTGGTACGTGCCTATAATCCCAGCTAGTCAGGAGGCTGAGGCAGGAGAATTGCTTGAACCCAGGAGGCAGAGGTTGCAGTGAGCTGAGATTGTGCCACTGCACTCCCACCTGGACGACTGAGCAAGACTCCATCTCAAAAAAAAAAAAAAGAAAAGAAAAGAAAAAGAAAAAAAAACAAGTCAATGAAGTTAGCAAGAGTGCTTGATTCCAAACCAGAGGTGCATTCATTTTCTATCACTACAAGTCAAATTACTACATGTTTAGCAAATGATAGTAACAAGCATTTATCACCTCACAGTTTCCACAGGTCAGGAGATTGGGCATGGCTTAACTGCGTCCTCTGCTCCAGGTCCTACAAAGCTGCTATCAATATGTCAGTTGAGCTACATTCTCCTCTGTAAACTTGACTGGGAGAATCAGTTTCCAAGCTCATTCATGTTGTTGGCAGACTTCATTTCCTTGAGACTCCAGGACTGAGAGCCCCAGCTTCTTTTTTTTTTTTTTTTTTTTTAATTTTAAGTACCAGGGTACATATGCAGGATGCACAGGTTTGTTACACAGGTAAACGTGTGCCATGGTGGTTTGCTGCTCCTGTCAACCCACCACCTAAGTATTAAGCCCAGCATGCATTAGCTATTTTTCCTAATGCTCTGTCTCCCTCCACCCTTCTTCCTACAAGCCCCAGTGTGTGTTGTTCCCCTTTCTGTGTTCATGTGTTCTCAGTGTTCAGTTCCCACTTACAACATGCAGGGTTTGGTTTTCTGTTCCTGCATTAGTTTGCTGAGGATAATGGCTTCCAGCTCTGTCAATGTCCCTGCAAAGGACATGATCTCGTTACTTTTTATGGCTGCATAGTATTCCATGGTGTATATGTACCACATTTTCTTTATCCCGTCTATCATTGATGGGCATTTGAGTTGATTCCACATTTTTGTTATTGTGAATAGTGCCACAGGGAACATACACACACATGTATCTTTGCAACAGAATGATTTTTATTCCTTTGGATATATACCCAGTAATGAGATCGCTGGGTCAAATTGTATTTCTGCCTCTAGGTCTTTGAGGAATCCCAAACCATCTTACACAATGGTTGAAAAGTATAAAAGCATTCCTATTTCTCTGTAACCTTGCCGACATCTGTTGTTTCTTTTTTCTTTTTTTTTTTTTTTTTTTTTTTTTTTTTTTTTTGAGACAGAGTCTCGCTCTGTCACCCAGGCTAGAGTGCAGTGGCCGGATCTCAGCTCACTGCAAGCTCTGACTCCCGGGTTTACGCCATTCTCCTGCCTCAGCCTCCTGAGTAGCTGGGACTACAGGCGTCCGCCACCTCTCCCGGCTAGATTTTTGTATTTTTTAGTAGAGACGGGGTTTCACCGTGTTAGCCAGGATGGTCTTGATCTCCTGACCTCGTGATCCGCCCATCTCGGCCTCCCAAAGTGCTGGGATTACAGGCTTGAGCCACTGCACCCGGCCGCATCTGTTGTTTCCTTACTTTTTAATAATCACCATTCTGACTGGTGTGATGCAAATAAAAACCACAATAAGAGATACCAGCTTGCTGGCTATTGGCTGCACTCAGGTCCCAGTTGCCCACAGTTCCTCACCACATCACTCTCTCCACAGGAAGTCACAACAAGGCCAGCAGGAGAACCTCTCTCTCTTTACTCTGCTAAGAAGGTCTTATATACTGTAACGTAATTGATGGAGCAACACCCCACCAATTTTGCCATATTCTATTGGTTGGAAGCAAGTCACAGGTCCTGCACATACTCAAGGAAGGTGAGGAGGTAACATAGGGTAGGATTAAGAATAATCTTAGAGGCCAGGTGCGGTGGCTCACGCCTGTAATCCCAGCACTTTGGGAGGCCAAGGCGGGTGGATCACGAGGTCAGGAGATCGAGACCATCTTGGCGAACATGGTGAAACCCCATCTCTACTAAAAATACAAAAATATTAGCCGGGCGTGGTGGCGGGCACCTGTAGTCCCAACTACTTGGGAGGCTGAGGCAGGAGAATGCCGTGAACCTGGGAGGCGGAGCTTGCAGTGAGTCGAGATCGCGGCACTGCACTACAGCCTGGGCCACAGAGCGAGACTCTGTCTCAAAATAATAATAATAATAATAATCTTAGAGTGTGTCTACCAGATGACTCCAATGATCTGGCCCCCAGTAATTCAACATTCTTACCACATGCAAAATACGTTCCTCCATTCCAAGGTCCCCCAAAGTCTCAGCTCATTATTGCATCAGCTCAACATCTAAAATTTCATCATTTAAAGCAGGTCCAAGTCTAGATGAGGCATTCAAGTAAAATCCACCAGGTCCCACTCCTGGGGCACAATTGCTCTCTCTCCATCTGTGAACTTGTGAAATTAAAGAGACAAGGCATCTGTCCCCAAAACACCCAACGTACAATGGTGAGATAGGCATAGAATAATATCCACAGATATTCTGGTTTAAAAGGGGAAAATGGGAGATTAAAATGAGCCACTGGTCCATGGCAGTTCTGAAACACATTTGGGCAAACGCTCAGTCTCTTGATTAGATTTCAAAACATTTATGGCCCTTAGTGTCATCCTGTGGGTTCTTAGTCTTGCCTTCTGGGTCCTTTTTCCTTTTTTATAAAAGGTTGTACATGTTTGCAGCTGAGTTGTTTTATTAACCTACTTCCTGCCAGAATGATTTTGAGGTCTGACAGCCTTCTTTCGTTTTGTACTCTGTCTGTTTGAGTCCAAATTATCAGTGTTTATAAAGAAATAATTCTCTTAAAAACTCTGGGGATCTTCCATGGATTTCACAGTGATTCACTTCATTAGACAAAAGCCACATCCACTATTTTCAAGAAAATTCCTTCTCTACTTTGGCCTCCTGCTGAGATGTCTGAGGGACAATGCCCTTAAGCTTCTAGAGATCCTCTGGTTTGGTTAAGAAGATTTGTAAGGCATGTCCTTAATCTCTTGAAAGGAAAGAGAACTAGTGTGACTGAATACTCTGCCCTCATGATCCTTCTAAGATCTTAGCAAAGTGCTGTCCAGCCACACCTTGTCCTTTTCTCTTGATAGTGAATTTTGTCCTCTTTTGCCATCTGGAGAAGTTGAAAATTTTCCACATAAGCAAGTCCTGGTTTATTTTGTTTAACAGTTCTTATCTCTCCTTTCTCACACTTTACTATTAGAAGCAAAAAGAAAGCTGGCAGCACTGTCAACACCTTGCTTGGAAATTATCTTAGCTGTGTATCCAGGCTCTGAGTTATTAGTTCTGCTTTCCATACAACTATATGAGAAAATTTTACTAAGCTTTGAACTGCTAAATAAAAATAATAACATGTTGCTCATTTGCTTCAGAGTCCTCAATGCTAGTGTCTTTAAAAACCAGGTATCTACTAACAGTCTGTTTGAGGTGATTGAAGATTTTTCTGTCATGTTCCTCAAAATTCTTTCAGCCTCTGCCCACTGCTTGATTCCAAAGCTGCTCCTACATTTGTAGGTATTTGTTATAGCGGCACTCCATCTGTATTATTTTCTTATTGCTGCAAAAAATGCCACAGCAGTTCCCCGCCATGATACCCTCTCCACAAGCAGTTCATAGTATAATTCTTTGGTTTTTTTTAAGGCCAGGAAGGGAATTTCTCTCTCCAGTCTACTACATAACGTAATATAATCATGGAAGTGACGTCCTATCATCTTTCCCATACTCTGTTGGTTAGAAGCAAGTCACAGGTTCCACTCACACTCAAGGTCACACAAGCGCACAACTTGTTGAGGGTCACTTTATCATGTGTCCAAGAGGAAAGAAACCAGATTGTGGTGAGCAGCAGAATGAGTGGAAAGTGAGGAAATGAAGATAAGGGATATAAACAATTTTGCAAGATTTGGTTGTGCCAGAGTAAAGAGAAAAAAGCCAGTAACTGGAGAGGTCAAGAGAGCAAAAATAAAGGTTTTTTAGTTTTCATACTAAAGGTAGTTTCTCATGATTAAATGCTTATGGAATGAAGCCTATAAAAAGTCTTAAAATGCCCAGGGAACCAGATATCAATAATTTCAATGAGGTTATAGCAATTAAGACATTGTACTACTGGGCCAGTAATAGAAAAATTGACCAAAGGAACAGAACAGAGAACCTAAAATAGCACATGATCCACACATATGTGAAAACTTGTAATAAGATAGATGTACCACTGCAGATTTTTGGGTTAAGAAGAACATCTCAATAAATGTTACTGAAACATTTAAATACCCATATGGAGAAAACTGAAATTTTATCACTCTCTCATGCTAAAAAAGAATAATCTTAAGATAGAGTAAGGTCTTAAATGGAAAAAGAAAAACTTAAACTTTCCAAAGAAAATAGGGAAGAATATCTTGACCTTGGAGTAGAAAAGGGCTTCCTAAACAAGATGTTTTTAAAGATGCCCTGATGACAAATTTTAAAATAGACATATTCAACTACACTAAACTTCAGAAGTTCTGTTCATCAGAAGACACCGTAGAAACAAAACACAAGCCACAAACTGTAAGAAGATACTCAGCACACAATTGAGGATTAGTATACAGAATTTATATCTTAAATACCTAAAATCAATAAGAACAAGAGAAATGAAAAATATGTATAGCAAATTGATAGAACAGGAAATATGAGTGGCTTATAAACATAAAAAGATTCTCAATCTGATGCTCAAACTGAGAAGTGTGAATTAAGACCACGAGACATCAATTTTTATCCACCAAATTGGCAAAAATAAAGCCTAACAATATCAATTACTATAAAAGATGCAGATCAACAGGAACAGGAATACACCTACACTTCGGGTGGGAGAATAAATTGGTACCACCCTATGAAACAATGCATCATTTCCTTGAAAGTTAAACATTCACATTCTCTACATAACACCAATTGCACTCCTTGAAATATATCCTGGAAAACTACTCCACATGCTGACTGAATACATGAAAAAGAATATTTAGGGCAGCCCTGTTCTTAAGAGGGGGCAATAAAAAAAGAGAGAAAATAACCCAAATGTTAATTCACAGAAAAATAAATAAATAGTATGACTTAATTTTGTGAAAAATATTTGAAGTGGTATACTAAGCACAATATATACACTTCATTAATAGGTTTAGTAAACATTACTCAGAGGACTTTTCACCTTGGTTCTCTTGGCCTTCATTTGAACTTTTGCTAATAGAGCATACATGGTCATCTCAGCTCTATTCCAGCTGATTCCTTCCAAGACCTCAATGGCCTTGTCATGGTTTTCACAAAATGAATAAATGAGGGCTTGCTGTATAGGACTCAACTCAATAAGACCTAAAAGGGAAGGAAAGTTTATCGATATCTTTGCCAAGTATCAAGGATTTTGAATATAATTATTCTAAGGGAGTAATTCAATAATTTGTCTTTATAATATGAATTAACAAATCAACAAATTATAAAATTAACAAATTATACTAAGATTTATTTACTACCAGTAACCAACAAGACATTCCAATTACAAACAAAAAATAGAAAAATTGTAAGCTTAATATTTCCCATAAAAATCTCTCTCACAAAATTCACTGCTATGAATCATTTTACTAATTGGCAATGTACGTATAAAACTAAAGTTTCAAAATCTAATTTGATTTTCAATTGGATCCTTCATGCTATTTATACATAACTATTGCAAAATAGCATAAAAATTTTAAATACTGAAGTATTTCTTAAAAGTTATAATTAATTATATTTACCTTTGTCCATTTCTGCTACTTGATAAATAGTAAACTTTGCAAGATCATAACATTTCATCATAAGAAGATATTGTCCTCTGGAAGAAATAATCGATTTTGATTCCAAGTAGCTAAAAATAAACTTTCTAAAATAAAGTTTCTTATAATCAGTTACTTAAAATTTTACAATATATTTATTCTTATTTACTTATGTATGCATTAAAAAAGTGAAAATTATAGACATTTTGTATAATCTAAATACATCAATTAGCATAGTGATGTGATGAGGAAACTTAGGAAATGTAACGCTGAAAGAAAAATACCCAAATCTCTTTTTGTAATTATCTGTATTTAAAATGTTATACTTTTTGCTGAGAAATTATTAAAAGATAAAGTTCAAGGCATATACAAGGAAGGAGGTATTTACATAAATTGCTAAAATGTGGTTCAAGGACAAAGCAAGCCCTTATCAGTAAAGCATTGTCTCATTCCATTTTCCCAGGTCTATAAATCCTTAAAAGATTATATTTTTGATAGTGATAACTCATAACTTGTAAAGGATATCTTTATAGAAAGTTTTACTACATTTGAAATACTGCATGGAAGTAGGCACTACCCGTAGAAATGGTATAAAATTCAATATGTCATTTCTTTTCACTGAATTAGTGGAGGTTTATGTTTGGTACACGTGCTCATGTTTGATTGTGGACATAATCAAAACAACTGTTCAAAATATGTTACCTTACTCTTATGAGATATGTGATAACTATATGACTAGTTGCTTAAAAAGGTCTCAAAGAACATAAACACTAAACAGGTATATTTTGATGCAGAGGTAGAGCAAAGGGAAAAATCTGGTTATCTTATGTAATAAACTATCTTAAAGTTTAACAAACTGGCTTGCCGGTGGGGAAATGGCAATTACTGGGAGATTAAATGTAAAATGGGGAGTCTGAAAGGTTCAAGAGGGAACTGAAGATCCCCATTCAATTTCTCTGATGTTAAATTATCCCAGGAAAAATTCAGTTTCTATGCTCATACCTTCTTATGTATAATTGGATTCCATCTGGCTGAAGGTGGATAGCACGAGACAATTCATTTACTGCCTTTTTCCATTTATGCAACTGTTGAGTGATAAACAGAAACTTAGCTCCTAATAATACCAGTTGCTTCCTTTCTGATATTTATTCTCTCGCCCTTTCTACAGAAATTTTGCAGGTACATCTCCTAACATACATGTTTTTCTTAAGAATCAACAAAGCAAATAGGTTACAGAGAAGTGAAAAGAAAAATTTATGATATACTCTTAGTTTTTAAAAATAATCTATCTTTAATTTTGAATAATAATTATACATACCCACTTATACTATTTCACACAAATGTGATTATATAATACATTCTGGATTGTGTGCATGTTTGTGTTCTCTTTTATCATTTAGCTTTCAGTTTTTCTCCCTCAACCCTAACAACTTTTTCAGTTAACCTGATCCATCTTAATCAAGTAGCATGCAGGCCAGGCTCAGGCCTCTAATTCCAGCACTTTGGGAGGCTGAGACAGGAGAATCGCTTGATGAGGCCAGGAGGTCAAGACCAGCCTGGTCAACATAGTGAGACCCTGTCTAGACAAAAACAATAATAAGAATAAAGACTAAGAAATAAAGTATCATGCAAAGGACAGTAAGATAAAAACTAAAACTATATTCCACTTAAAAATAAGGGAGGAAGAACAGGCCTGCACAAAAATTAAGTAAATGAATGAATATAACAAAATAAAAAAATGATGAAAAGTAATCTGTTTAACATCAATATATAATGAAAAGTAAACATTAATCATTCCCTTAATACTGGTCACAGAAACTGAATTTGTACAAATTTGGGGACAAAATCAACTACCATTGGAAATACTGACAACAGAGCACTCTGCAGACCAGAGCAAAATTAACCTGGGACAACCAACCAATTTTTTTATTGTTATCGCACAATGATGCAAAGAAGCAAATGTACAAAACTAATTTGTGCATGGAAGCAGGCAGTACCTGTAGAGATGGTAAAAATGTTTGGAGGAAATGGTGGATGGACTCAAAAGAGGGAACAGAAAAGGAAGAAGTTTGAAATTTGTTAAAACAAATTGGAAATTTTCTGTGGAACTTCAGGCCTGCTGCTTCCTAAGCTAACCCTATTCAGGATGGTGTAATTAATAAATCATATAGTCATATGTCCACATTGCTACACCTGTTCTACCAACCATACATGTCTATGCATTGAGGAAACCCTGACTTAAGACAAATGGAGGCACATTCTCAAATCTCTACAAGCTTCCCTGTGGTCCAGAGACATTAGACCACTACCAGGCAACCTTAGATTAGATTTACCCTGGAGGATGAACCCACATAATGAGAGTATGTATTCTTGTACATACATATACAAGGGTTTATTTACAATTGTTTTATTTACATGGAATTGTATTGTACACACTTCACACTCTTTTGTGAGTCCTACTTTTGTAACTCAAAAATATCTCATGGAAACCCTTCCAAGTCAGCTAGCATACTTCTATTATTCTTGTCACCATCTCTGTTACATTCTATGGTGTGAATGCACCACAAACTATTCCATCATTACGGCATAGAGATTTTTGCCTCTCAGAACAGCCTTTGACTATATCCTTACACCTTGCTATCATGCTAGTGTTTTGATTTCTCTATGTGTTCAGAGAAACTCCAACTTCCACAGATGGTCTTGGCTTCATCAACAGGGTTAGGTTAAGCAAAAGAACCACACTATGGTTCTATGAGTATGTCCATCCTTTCCCCGACAGAGTCAAGAGCTAACATGACCTAATGGCAACACTGAACCTGCCCTGGGTCCCCACCTCCATCGTCAGCAGAGTAAGGACTTTGAATGGGATTCTAGTCACACTGGGTCCTGAGACGTAGACAATGGAGGGCAGAGCCTCCAGGCAATCCTCCAGGGACATATAGTGTGTGCCAGGAATAAACCTTTGTTTTAATACAGTAATTTTGAAGGTTTTTTTTTTTTTTTTTTTTAACCCCAGCATAGCCTAGTTTATCCTGGCTGAAACCATCATAGACAAGAGACAAAGGTAGAAAGGCAATTAGGAGATGGTTCCTGTGGGGTCTTTCAGATCTTTGGCTTTTGTAGAATTTAGCTTTTATTCTAAACACAAGGGAAGCTATTGAAGGGCTTGAGCAAAGAAACGAAATAATCTGACATGTTTTGGCAAGATCACCGTGGCTGCTATTTGAAAATCCTGGTGAGAAACTAGTATTTGGACAGGGCAGTTAGAGGTGAAGTGGTGGAAATGCGTGTCTACTTTGAAGGGTAGAGACAAAAGTTATAGCGTTATCTCTGAAAATCAGATCTGGCTGGAATTGGAGAGGATTTTTCCTATTTATTGTGCTGTTTTAATTTGTCACAGCTGGGACATATAACATTTATTTTTAATTTAAACAACTTATAAAAATTAAACAAAATTAAAGGGAAGTATGAATGGTCAGTATCCCGTTCTATGGATGGATCCCATTGTATAAATCTACCTACTCACCTGTATGTACACACACACACACACACACAAAACATTGGACCATAGACTCAAATTGTTTAGAGCAGCTATCCCTAGAGAATAAAATTATATATAATAGCTTTCAGTTTATTTGTATTTGCATGCATATATTACCTGCAATAAATATATAATGCTTTTGTAATAAAGAAAAAAAGGTATTATTTGCAAAAGTGAAAGACATAAAAATGTACACCTTGAAAGTAGAAGCTTTATAAATGAGTAATTAGAGTTAACTATCAGCTTAACACATTGTTTATAAATGCATTAGCCCCTACAATTATCTAAAATATGTATATATATATAAAAATTATGCTGAACAAATATCCAGAAAATTAAAGTTTTTTTTAAAAAAAATGAAGGTTCTCAAGGCTTAAATACCTTAAAATAGGTTTCTGCTCGACAAAGATAGCTTTGAATATATAAAGGATCAATTCTAATAGCCTCAGAAAATTGCCAAATGGCTTCCGTGTAGTTATCCAGGTATAGCAGATGTATGAGGCCAATATTTACATAAGCCAAAGTAGTAGTTCTAAAAAAAAAAATGAGAAAGTGAAATCTTGTTAAACATTTTTCATTATTCCAAATATTCTCCAATTAGGAATAAACTGAATGAAATAGATGCATCAGTATTCATCAGAGTATTTTTTTTAATGTTTTACAAAGGAAAGGAAAGTAGCTGCTCTCTGTGAAAAACTATAAATACCTTTATGAAACCCTTAGGAGGGAATTAATGTTTTTAGGGTCTGAGCTAGGAACAGAATTCCTGAAGTCTCCTAGACTTTTAGCAAAACTTTACTCTTCTTTGATTTACTTTCCTGTTATCTTGAGTCACAAGCTTAGTTTTTCTCAACTAAAGGGTCTTTACCTCAGGCTATGTTCTATTGGCCATGAGTGACAGTAAGAAACAGTCATATTCAAGGGTTTGGTGGCTTGGGGTTAAAATCCTCTCCACATACATATTAACACAGCTTTTCTGTATCAAATAAATGTTATTTATCTCTCTTAGAATCAAATGATTTTCAGCAGAGAAATAACCTTAGAAATTATCATGTTTGATGCCACTATTTCAAAATGAGAAAACCACCCATCCAATAATCTGGTCTAAAAGAATCCCTGACCCCTTGCCTAGACACCAAAGTTCCTACTTCCCGTTTTCTGTCTCTTTGAAACTGACACTCTTTTCTTTTTCTTTCTGGCTCAAAAATGTCCAAAAGAAAACCACTGTGGTCATTATGGAGTCATGCTCCACGAATTTCCTGTGTCAAATTCAAAGTTTACCTTGGATAGATTAAGCAAACCATCTGCTGGTTGGCAAGGAATTGACATGATTAGTTACTCTTTCTGACACCTTCCCTTTTCACAAATGCTTCATTGGAAGAAAGGGGAAATTTTAATTAAATCTGTGATTTACAGTTTGTCTTTCTGACTAGTGCATTTAACTTTCAGTCTGTATTTCTTCCTGAACCTATGGTCTACATGGTATTAGTGTTTTTATTTTGCTTTACTAAACAAAACAAAGCCAGAAGTTCTAAATAGAAGGTTGCCTTCCATTGAGTTGTATGCTGTCCATAGCAATCATATACCAAGCAGAATTTTTTTATTATTTTAAAACTTAATGACAGTTTTCCATGAAGTTAATTTCAAAAAGCTCTAGCCTGGGCATCTCCAAAATCCTCAATAGTATTGATTCCTTATCCATGGATTTAACTCCTGTCAAACCCATTTAACTTCTAAAATTTGCAAAAACACCCGAGGCAAACAGATGTTGAGAACAGGTTTTATTTTAGAAGTAATCTTGTTTTTAGAAGTAGTATTCTAATTCTAGGATGACTTTATAAGTGTCTCACTTTTTCTAGGTTATCAACGATTAGGGGAAAGAAACTTTTTCTCCCATTTTAGGTTTTCAATTTTTTACAAAAGTGAAATCAATAAATATGAAAAGGAAAACGTACCTTTCTAGAGAAATAACAGTTTCAAAGTCACAAATTGCCAGCAACCAAAGTTTTAGATGTGCATAGACTATTCCCCGATGTAGAAAACAACCAAGATTCTCATAGCCATCATTTATGAGTGCTTAAAAATTTAAAAAAATGTATTTCATTCAGGTTCTAAAATAACCATATGTAAATTATATTTTAGTCTGTAACCTTCCTATTGCTTATTCTCTTTTTTTAACATTATATAAAATAGAAACATATCTATGATGAGTGTACTTGTTTGGTAAGTTAAACAATAGTATTGTACATTAAAATGTATTTATTAGTAACAATGTGGCAATTGTGGTTCACAAACTCATTAGAGCTGAACTAAACCCTGATCGGAATCTAGCATAGTCCACTCACTGTATAGGTGAGGAGATTAAAGTCCAAAGGCGGTAAGTACATTGACCACCGTCATGATATGACAGTCAGTGGCAAAGACTGGCCTAGAATCCAACTCCAGTCAGAAGGTTGACATGACCCTTGATGGCCTGATTTTATCAGGAAGCCATCGTTACTGGCCAAGAACAGGCTTGGTTACTAGTCCTGAAGGCAGAAAGCAGAGGTCAGGCTTACACACAAACCAGGATGGACAAGCAAAGAGGCTACACCAAGGCAAGCAGAGCTTGGAGGTAAGGCAGATGGCTTGACTATGCACATCCCAAATAACAACTATCCAGGATGCACATCCCAAATAATGGAAGGGAGAAAAAGAACCTCCTCTCAGTACTCTAGGTGTGTGACTGTCATCAGTAACCAGTCTAGAGGTCATCTCATGTCTCTCGCCTACTGATTGCCCCTTCACTTTCAAAACATGTTAGTGAATTAGATGGGGTTTCCACAAGTTTTGACACATATTTTTAAAGCTTCTCATGCCATTCTGCCTTAAGATGGAAAGTTTTGCCAAAATGTGCATAATGTTTACAGTCTAAGACAAAAATATTCACAGTACTAAATTTAGGGAAGTATAGTTAGTGTCAGCAATGATCATAAAGATTAAGTAAATACAGTCATGCACGACTTAACAGTAGGGATATGTTCTAGAAATGCATTATTAGGGGATTTCTTTATTGTGCAAACATCATAGAGTGTACTTTCACAAACCTAGATGGTATATGTTACATATGTATATACATATATCAGGTTTACCCATAGTATATACAGTGCATTTTTGACTGAAACATCATTATGTGGCACATGACTGGTATCACTTGAAGAAAATCTAACTGCTCAGTTCACGGTATGATTGACTAGCAATTGAAAAATCAGCTGCAGTTTGGGTGGTTGCTCTTAACAAATAATAATAATAAAAAAACGATTCTTAAGAAAAAAGAAAAAAATATCATTTAACCTCTCTGTGCTGTGGCTTTCTCATCAGTAAAATGTGAATGAAAATAGTACCGAGCTCCTAGTATTACTCTGAATATTGAGATACTTCTTATTTGGCACTTTAAAAAGCACTTTGCAAGTAGCAAAATGCCCAATAAATGTTAGATATCATTATTATTATTATTATTATTACTAGCTTAGCAAAATATCTTGAGAGTCCTTTTTTGTTGTGGGCGATAAAACTCCTTGGGCTATCTGGTAGGAAAGGATTGAGGCTGAAATCAAGTTTGTCTGCTCTGGATAATTAAATAATAGGAATTTTGTTCAATTATTGTGATAGCCTAGAAGTGGGGAGAGGAGTGCATGAGAAGCCCAAAACTTATATAAGAGGGAAATATAAGAAAGAAGCCTTTACAGGAAGACCAGAGAGAAAGGGATTTGGCCAGTGGTAGATGGATAGGGCTGACAGAGTCAGATAAACTTCTAAAAATGGGGGTGGTTTGATCTTCAAATTTAAGTTACCTGTGCTAAATTTATCTTCTGAACCCTAAAGCATTCAGTAACAGATTAGTAGACACAACATGTTTGTGTTGATGTTATACTGGGGAATGAAGGACAGACCTGGTAAAAAGCAAAGCCAAGAGAACAGTAGCCACAGAAGTGAGGGTGAGCAAAGATGGGGAATCCAGCCAAAAGCTGAAACTGGACTCAAAGATGACGAAAGAATTAGACAGAAATCCTCAGGCCCCTTTCCCAAGAATCCTTGGAAATAGAGGGGAGGACACTAGACTCCTCTCAATACACAGAATGAAATTTGAGTTATTTTATTTTAACATTAATGAGAAGGGTGACCTCAGAAGGCAAATGGACTTAAGACAATCAAGTAACCATCACCTTAGCTCTTCTTCCCTGTGGAAATCTAGTTGTCTCTTCATCTCTAGACACCGTCTAATCTACAATGATGGGATTCTAGAACTTCGCACCCAGGTGAACACAGGCATATCTGGAGCGTTAGACTCAGGCTGGATTTCATCAGTCAGGATGAGCTCATTCATTCTGTTGGAGTCTGTTTACTGAGCACTGACTCTATGCTCACCAAATGTGCTGGCCACATGCATAAACCAGGAGTGTGCTGATTGAGGGTAACACAGAAATGGCCATTTTTAGCTGTTGGTGTCCTTAGCTACTAAGGATTCCCAAAACCTATTTTTAGTTTATGGGTTAAAAACGCTGAATTTGACAAATCTCTTGGGCTGAGCCTATGGAGCAGGACACAGCCCACCAGGACAATTTACTGCCATTTTAGAAAGCTGACTAGGAAACAGGCCTGGGTTTCCAGAAAAGTCTTTAGAACCCAGTATATTATAGAAAGAGATTTCTTTGATGTCACATTCTCCCCTTGCCACAGTTAACACACACACACACACACACACACACACACACACACACACACGGGCATATTAGAAACACTTATAACTAAACCATTATAGCTATATATTCATATATTGTATATCTATATAAGAATATTAAAATGTATAAGCTCATGTAATATATACTTATAATGTATATTAGTATATAGTAGTATACTTATTACATTAGTGGCCCCACTTTACCATTCACCACTATGAAACTGAGCTGTTGAATCTCAGATCAGATTGCTACATACATGTAATTGAAGGCAAAGTACCTGAAACACTGTAATCCTGTAGCGCTCTAAAAGGGTTACTCTTTCTGAATAAGCAACCTCGATAATACAATGCTAACCAGTTATTAGGATCTAAGTGAATTGCAGCAGAAAAATCTTGAGTTGCTTCTTTGTAAAATTTCCGTTTAACATATGCAATCCCTCGGTATGTCCTAGGAAAAAAAGATTTGTTTTAACAAGTATTGTAAAGTATACATTTTCTCTTTTTGGTAAACCTGTACAACTAATTTTATATTTGAATAACAATTTGTAAATGTTTCTCCTTGCTTCACAAGAGAGTTTAGTCATGAAGTTAACAGTAAAAATGATACAAACTTTTTATAAATTGAAGGACACTTTATTGTATACATAATTATATGCTTATTAGGCACATTCTACATATTAATTATATGCTTACTAATTTCATTTCTTACATTTCTCATGGAGGTATGTCAATAAAATAAGCATTATATTTATTATTTATTCATTTCCCAAAATGTATTAAGCACTAATTTATACAAAATTGCTCCCTAGAAAAACAAAATGATCCATTTTGCAGAACATGGGCCCTAGTGAGTAGAAGTTTTAGAAGATTTTTCTCTGGGCCTTGAAGATACATCCAAATATGTGAGAGTCTGCTCTTTCATGGATGAAAGCTATTGCGTTAGTTGTGTAAACTGGATTCCTTTATCATTAACTTCTGACTCCAATTTTGAAATTATCACTGACTTAGATCTATGCTAAAAAACTCATTTTCAGTTAGTTAATAATGTGAAGCATATCCATTGTTAGAAATAAAATAAAGATGACAAGGAAAAATAGAAGAAAGAAGCTACTAGGTTGTCTACTTAGAAGAAATAAAAATAGTGGGAGGTTGCAAGATGGCTGAATAGGAAGAGCTCCAGTCTATAGCTCCTAGTGTGAGCAACGCAGAAGACGGGTGATTTCTGCATTTCCAACTGAGGTACCAGGTTCATCTCACTGGGGCTTGACAGACAGTGGATGCAGGACAGTGGGTGCAGCCCACAGACCGTGAGCCAAAGCCAGAGGAAGCATCGCCTCACCTGGGAAGTGCAATGGGTCAGAGAATTCCTTTTCCTAGCCAAAGGAAGCCATGACAGATGGCACCTGGAAAATCGGGCCACTCCCACTCTAATACTGCACTTTTCCAACAGTCTTAGCAAACGGCACAACAGAAAATTATATTCTGTTCCTGGCTCGGAGGGTTCCACACTCACAGAGCCTCGCTCACTGCTAGCACAGCAGTCTGAGATTGAACTGCAAGGCTGCAGGAGGCTGAAGGAGGGGCGCCTGCCATTGCTGAGGCTTGAGTAGGTAAACAAAGCAGCCAGGAAGGTCAAACTGGGTGGAGCCCACCATAGCTCAGGGAGGTCTGCCTGCCTCTGTAGACTAAACCTCTGGGGGCAGAACATAGCTGAACAAAAGGCAGCAGAAACTTCTGCAGACTTAAACGTCTGTGTCTCACAGCTTTGAAGAGAGTAGTGGTTCTCCCAGCATGGAGTTTGAGATCTGAGAATGGACAGAAAGCCTCCTCAAGTGGGTCCCTGACCCCCGAGTAGCTGGGAGGCATCAACCAGTAGGGGATGACTGACACCTCATACAGCCAGGTGCCCCTCTGAGACGAAGCTTCCAGAGGAATGATCAGGCAGCAACATTTGCCGTTCTGCAATATTTACGATTCTGCAGCCTCCACTGGTGATACCCAGGCAAACAGGGTCTCGAGTGGACCTCCAGCAAACTCCAACAGAACTGCAGCTGAGGGTCTTGACTGTTAGAAGGAAAACTAACAAACAGAAAGGACATCCACACGAAAACCCCGTCTGTACATCACCATCATCAAAGACCAAAGGTAGATAAAACCACAAAGATGGGGAGAAACCAGAGCAGAAAAGCCGAAAATTATAAAAATCAGAGCACCTCTTCTCCTCCAAAGGAATACAGCTCCTTGCCAGCAACGGAACAAAGCTAGATGGAGAATGACTTTGAAGAGTTGAGAGAAGAAGGCTTCAGAAAATCGGTAATAATAAACTTCTCCAAGATAAAGGAGGATGTTCGAACCCATCAAAAGAAGCTAAAAACCTTGAAAAAAGATTAGACAAACGGCTAACTAGAATAAACAGTATAGAGAAGACCTTAAATGACCTGATGGAGCTGAAAACCATGGCATGAGAACATGACGCATGCACAAGCTTCAGTAGCCAATTCGATCAACTGGAAGAAAGGGTATCAGTGATTGAAGATCAAATGAATGAAATGAAGTGAGAAGAGAAATTTAGAGAAAAAAAGAGTAAAAAGAAATGAACAAAGTCTCCAAGAAATATGGGACTATGTGAAAAGACCAAATCTACGTCTGATTAGTGTGCCTGAAAGTGACGGGGGAGAATGGAACCAAGTTGGAAAACACTCTTCAGGATATTATCCAGGAGAACTTCTCCAACCTAGCAAGGCAGGCCAACATTCAAATTCAGGAAACACAGAGAACGCCACAAAAAAAAGATAATCCTCGAGAAGCGCAACTCCAAGACACACAATTGTCAGATTCACCAAAGTTGAAATGAAGGAAAAAATGTTAAGGGCAGCCAGAGAGAAAGGTCGGGTTACCACAAAGGGAAACCCATAAGAATAACAACACATCTCTCGGCAGAAACTCTACAAGCCGGAAGAGAGTAGGGGCCAATATTCAACATTCTTAAGGAAAAGAATTTTCAACCCAGAATTTCATATTCAGACAAACTAAGCTTCATAAGTGAAGGAGAAATAAAATCCTTTACAGACAAGCAAGTGTTGAGAGATGTCATCACCACCAGGCCTACCTTACAAGAGATCCTGAAGGAAGCACTAAACATGAAAAGGAACAACCAGTACTAGTGACTGCAAAAGCACGCCAAATTGTAAAGACCATCGATGCTAGGAAGAAACTGCATCAACTAATGAGTAAAATAACCACCTAACATCATAATGACAGGATCAAATTCACACATAACAATATTAACATTAAATGTAACTGGGATAAATGCTCCAATTAAAAGACACAGACTAGCAAATTGGATAAAGAGTCAAGACCCATCAGTGTGCTATATTCAGGAGGCCCATCTCACATGCAGAGCTCAAAATAAAGGGATGGAGGAAGATCTACCAAGCAAATGGAAAACAAAAAAAAAGCAGCAGTTGCGATCCTAGTCTCTAATAAAAAAGACTTTAAACCAACAAAGATCGAAAGAGATAAAGAAGGCCATTACATAATGGTAAAGGGATCAGTTCAACAAGAAGAGCTAACTATCCTAAATATATATTAACCCAATACAGGAGCACCCAGATTCATAAAGCAAGTCCTTGGAGACCTACAAAGAGACTTAGACACCCACACAATAATAATGGGAGACTTTAACACCCCACTGTCAACATTAGACAGATCCACAAGGCAGAAAGTTAACAAGGATATCCAGGAATTGAACTCAGCTCTGCACAAAGCAGACCTAATAGACATCTACAGAACTCTTCACCCAAAATCAACAGAATATACATTCTTAGCACCACATCGCACTTATTCCAAAATTGACCACATAGTTGGAAGTAAAGCATTCCTCAGCAAATATAAAAGAAGAGAAATTATAACAAACTGTCTCTCAGACCACAGTGCAAACAAACTAGAACTCAGGATTAAGAAACTAATTCCAAACTGCTCAACTACATGGAAACTGAACAACCTGCTCCTGAATGACTAATGGGTATATAACGAAATGAAGGCAGAAATAAAGATGTTCTTTGAAACCAATGAGAACGAAGACACAACATACCAGAATCTCTGGGACACATTTAAAGCAGTGTGTAGAGGGAAATTTATAGCACTAAATGCCCACAAGAGAAAGCAGGAAAGATCGAAATTGACACCCTAGCATCACAATTAAAGCCACTAGAGAAGCAAGAGCAAACACATTCAAATGCTGGCAGAAGAGAGAAAATAGAACTAAGATCAGAGCGGAACTAAAGGAGACAGAGACACAAAAAATCCTTCAAAAAATCAATGAATCCAGGAGCTGGTTTTTTGAAAAGATCAATAAAATTGATAGACCACTAGCAAGACTAATAAAGAATAAAAGAGATAAGAATCAAATAGATGCAATAAAAAATGATAAAGGGGATATAACCACCGATCCCACAGAGATACAAACTACCATCAGAGAATACTATAAACACTTCTGTGCAAATAAACAAGAAAATCTAGAAGAAATGGATAAATTCCTGGACACACACACCCTCCCAGGACTAAACCAGGAAGAAGTTGAATTCCTGAATAGACCAATAACAGGCTGTGAAATTGAGGCAATAATTAAGAGCCTACCAACCAAAAAAAGTCCAGGACCAGATGAATTCACAGCTGAATTCTACCAGAGGTACAAAGAGGAGCTGGTACCATTCTTTCTGAAACTATTACAATCAATAAAAAAAAAAAAGGGAATCCTCCCTAACTCATTTTATGGGGCCAGCATCATCCTGATACCAAAGCCTGGCAGAGACACAACAAAAAAAGAGAATTTAGGCTAATATTCCTGATGAACATCGATGCAAAAATCCTCAATAAAATACTGGCAAACCGAATCCAGCAGCACATCAAAAAGCTTATCCACCATGATCAAGTGGGCTTCATCCCTGGGATGCAAGGCTGGTTCAACATAGGCAAATCAATAAAACGTAATCCATCATATAAACAGAACCAAAAACAAAAACCATATGATTATCTCAATAGATGCATAAAAGGCCTCTGACAAAATTCAACAGCCCCGCATTCTAAAGACTCTCAATAAATTTGGTATTGATGGAACATATCTCAAAATAATAAGAGCTATTTATGACAAACCCACAGCCGATATCATACTGAATGGGCAAAAACTGGAAGTATTCCCTTTGAAAACTGGCACAAGACAGGGATGCCCTCTCTCATCACTCCTATTCAACATATTGTTGGAAGTTCTGGCCAGGGCAATCAGGCAAGAGAGAGAAATAAAGGGTATTCGATTAGAAAATGAGGAAGTCAAATTGTCCCTGTTTGCAGATGACATGATTGTATATTCAGGAAACTCCATCGTCTCAGCCCAAAATCTCAAGCTGATAAGCTACTTCAGCAAAGTCTCAGTATACAAAATCAATGTGCAAAAATCACAAGCATTCCTATACACCAATAACAGACAAACAGAGAGCCAAATCATGAGTCAACTCCCATTCTCAGTTGCTTCAAAGGAATAAAATACCTAGGAATCCAACTTACAAGGGGTGTGAAGGACCTCTTCAAGGAGAATTACAAACCACTGCTCAACAAATAAAAAAGGACACAAACAAATGGAAGAACATTCCATGCTTATGGATAGGAAGAATCAATATCGTTAAAATGGCCATACTGCCCAAGGAAATTTATAGATTCAATACGATCCCCATCAAGCTATCAATGACTTTCTTCACAGAATTGAAAAAAACTACTCTAAAGTTCATATGGAACCAAAATAGAGCCCACATTGCCAAGACAATTCTAAGCAAAAAGAACAAAGCTGGAGGCATCACACTACCTGACTTCAAACTTTACTACAATTCTACCATAACTAAAACAGCATGGTACCAGTATCAAAACAGATATATAGACCAATGGAACAGAACTGAGGCCTCAGAAATAACACCACACATCTACCACCATCTGATCTTTGACAAACTTGACACTCATAAGCAATGGGGAAAAGATTCCCTATTTAATAAACGGTGTTGAGAAAACTGGCTAGCCATATGCAGAAAACTACAACTGGACCCCTTCCTTACACCTTAGGACCATAAAAATCCCAGAAGAAAACCAGGGCAATACCATTCAAGACATAGGCATGGGCAAAGACTTCATGTTTAAACACCAAAAGCAATGGTAACAAAAGCTAAAATAGCTACATGGGATCTAATTAAATGAAAGAGCTTCTGTGCAGCAAATGAAACTATCATCAGAATGAGCAGGCAACCTACAGAATGGAAGAAAATTTTTGCAATCTATTCATCTGACAAAGGTCTAATATCCAGAATCTACAAGGAACTTAAACCAATTCACAAGAAAAAAGAAATACATCAAAAAGTGGGCAAAGAAGGTGAACATACGCTTCTCAAAAGAAGACATTTACACGGCCCACAAACATATGAAAAAAAGCTCATCGATGCAAATCAAAACCACAGTGAGGTATCATCTCATGCCAGTTAGAATGCTGATCATTAAAAAGTCAGGAAGCAACAGATGCTGGAGAGGGTGTGGAAAAGTAGGAATGCTTTTACACTGTTGGTGGGAGTGTAAATTACTTCAACAATTGTGGAAGACAGTGTGGCGATTCCTCAAGGATCTAGAACCAGAAATACAATTTGATACAGCAATCCCATTACAGGGTATATACCCAAAGGATTATAAATCATTCTACTATAATGACACATGCACACGTATGTTTACTGCAGCAATATTTACAATAGCAAAGACTTGGAACCAACCCAAATACCCATCAATTATAGACTTATAAAGAAAATGTGTCACATATACACCATGGAATACTATGCAGCCATAAAAAAGAATGAGTCCAGGCTGGGCATGGTGGCTCACGCCTGTAATCCCAGCACTTTGGGAGACCAAGGTGGGCGGATCACCTGAGGTCAGAAGTTCGAGACCAGCCTGGCCAACATGGTTCAACCCTGTCTCTACTAAAAATACAACAATTAGCCAAGTGTGGTGGCGGATGCTACTCGGGAGGCTGAGGCAGGAAAATCGCTTGAACCCAGGAGGCAGAGGTTGCAGTGAGCTGAGACTATGCCATTGCACTCCAGCCTGGGTAACAAGAGCGAATCTCTGTCTCAGGAAAGAAAGGAAAGAAAGGAAAGAAAGGAAAGAAAGGAAGGAAGGAAGAAAGGAAGGAAGGAAGAAAGAAAGGAAGGAAGGAAGGAAAAAGAAGGAAAGAAAGAAGGAAAGGAAGGAAAGGAAGGAAGGAAGGAAGGAAGGAAGGAAGGAAGGAAGGAAGGAAGGAAGGAAAGAAAGAAAGAGAGAGAGAGAGAAAGAGAGAAAGAGAGAGAAAGGAAGGAAGGAAGGAAGAAAGAGAAAGAAAGAAAAAGAAAGAAAGAAAGAAAGAAAGAAAGAAAGAAAGAAAGAAAGAAAGAAAGAAAGAAAGAGAAAAGAATGAGTTCATGTCCTTTGCACATGGATGAAGCTAGAAACCATCATTCTCAGCAAACTAATACAGGAACAGAAAACCAAGCACCGGATGTTCTCATTCATAAGTGGGAGTTGAACAATGAGAACATATGTACACAGGGAGGGGAACACCATACACCAGGGCCTGTCAGGGGTCGGGGGCAAGGGGAGGGAGAGCATCAGGACAAATTCCTAATGCATCGGGCCTTAAAACCTAGATGACAGGTTGATGGGTACAGCAAACCCCCATGGCACATGTGTATCTAACAAACCTGCATGTTCTGCACATGTATCCCAGAACTTAAAGTAAAATAAAATAATATTTTTAAAATGATTTAAAATTAAAAACTGCAAGTGAAAAGATGAGTAGACATGATTATATACATATTTTAAACCATTTCAAAACAAAATTTAGACTAAAAGAAAAGCAACAAAATGGAAACTATACTATGTGCAAATGAAAACTGCACAATGCACAAAGTTTAATATACAATACAATAAGATAGTACATCCCTTGAAGCCAGGAGTTCAAAAACAACCTAGGCAAAAAGGCAAGATCCCATTTCCACAAAAAAAATTGAAAAATTAACAGGCTGTGGCAGCACAACCTTGTAGTCTTAGCTACTTGTGAGGAAGAGGTGGGAGGATCGCATGAGCCTAGGAGGTTGAGGCTGCAGTGAGCCATGACTGCGTCACTGCACCCTAGACAGGGTGATAGCGTGAGACTCCTTCTCTATAAATAAGTAAACAAAAGATTCTGCAAGAAAATGTATGAATAGTTTTCTGTGCTCAAAGTACAAAGGATATGAAGAAGAGATGCAAGGTGGTAGGCAATGCTTTAGAAATTGATAATGCAACTAGTATTTAGGAAATGCAAACGAAACAATTTTAAATTGTCATTTATGCCTATTAAATGACCCACACCATTAGGTTGTAGGCAAGGGTTTTTCATTTACTGATGGCACTGAAAATTGATTCATTGTTTTTAAAGAGCTGTCTGATATATTTCAAGCAATTTTCTGTTCTGAAAATGTATTTCAAATAATAGTAATAATTTCAAAAACGACATCTAAAATCATTCTTACCTTGCTTGAGAATTTTGGTGATCTATATTTAACAAGGCTGTGAAATCCTCTATGGCTGCAAACCAGTTTTCATTTTCATAATAAAACAGCCCACGTTTCAGTAATGCATCTGTTCTTTTGGGATCATAAAAAATACACTACAGGGACAGGGGGAGGTACATAAACATCACAAAATGAAAAAAAACGAAGTATATAATCACATAAGTGATCTAAAACTATGTTTTTAACTTCAGGTTAATAAAAGCAAACCATCTGAAGATGTCAGAATTTTCAGAGTGGTAGCTAAAGAACATACCTTTAGGAGATTTTTTCCATCATCAAATTCTAGAGAGGGAATATTTTTTAGGAGGAAAAAAAACAGCATATACAGGAAGCCCAGGCTTCTACTCACTGAAACTTTTGCTGATAAAAATTCATAAGTGAATTGTTCAACTAGAATGGAGTTCATTGGATCTATCTCAGCATTTTATCCTAATTAAAGACGTAACATATTAGACTACATCAAGGCTGATTCAATCACATAAAATATAGATTAATCTAGCCATTAAAATAGGGAAGAGAATTGAACTGGTACTGGCATGGCTCATTCATTTTACATTGACATACAAAGTAATAGAGGGAACAGACTAAATCATATATCAGTTATAAAGCTCTTCACCTATTGTTAGTAGAAAAGAATTGAAGCACAAAGGAGATGACCAAATATCTTTCAAATAAAAAAAAAAAATCCTAAAGATTTCAAAATTTGTTTGATCTCAGTGTGCTGCATTACTCTATTTCTGAACTATTGGTGCAGGATAGGGGAAACAAAGAGAATAGATAATCTAACAATTTCAGCATCTTCAAAAGAGCTTTTTGGTCATTTCTAGACCAGAAGTTAACAAAACATGTAATATTCTCCTCAAGCAGAAAAATGTCAAGTGGATGTCATGGATTCATAAATAGGGCAGTTGGGAACATGGAAAGTTAAATTATTTAAATAATTGCTTCTAAATTCTAAATTGCAGTAAGGAATAAGAATTTGGAGTTTAAAGTCAGGAGATCAGAGTTGGAACTGTACTGCAATAAGGGGAATATTTTGCCTTGACTACGATTCAGTTAAAAGTTCATTTCCTGGTCCAGCACCGTGGCTCATGCCTGTAATCCCACCACTTTGGTAGGCCAAGGCGGGCAGATCACAAGGTCAGGAGATCGAGACCATCCTGGCTAACACAGTGCCTGTAGTCCCAGCTACTTGGGAGGCTAAGGCAGGAGAATGGCGTGAACCCGGGAGGCGGAACTTGCAGTGAGCCAAGATCACGCCACTGCACTCCAGCCTGGGCAACAGAGTGAGACTCTGTCTCAAAAAAAAAAAAAAAAAAAAAAAAAAAGTTCATTTCCTCAATTCTCTGACATCTCCTAAACATAAGTTACTCTCCCACCATCCTTATTTCCTTCATAGTACTTACCACAATTTGTAACAATGCCTTAATATCATAATTTGTAATACTGCCTTAGTAAATAAATACTTGCAAGTGAACAAATGAATGAATGAATGTATGAACAAACCAGTAAACACAGCTTCTTTGAGAGCAGATAGGTTCCCTGCAGAAAAGAATCAGTTATTCAAGAGTTAAAAAGTAGAAAATACTTTTCTTTAATGTTTAAAGGTAAGAAGCAATTTTCAAAGGCTTCTTTAACCACTGTAGCATGGCTCCAGAGGAGGCAGCTGGAAAAGCTGGGCCCCTCTACATGTTATCTCAAGGCCTCCACGTCCAATTCTGATGTAAATTCATTCATTCACAATTTAAAAAATAATAATTAACACAGTGTTAATATAAATTCCAGTAATGAAAACTCTAGCTCCTAACCTATAACAAATCAATTTTGATTATATAATATATATGAAAAGATCTTCAAAAATTTGCTGTACTATTTGCATGAGGATATCGCAATCTAAACTATATAAATGGTAGAATTATATGTGATAAGACTTACTTTAGAAAAGTCATCAATGGCCAGTACTTTGTTTGCTATTTCATGCATCTCACCCCTCCTGAAATAGATGTCAGCATCTGTGGGCCTGCATTTAATTGCCTGGGTATAATTTAGAATTGCCATAGTTACGTCTTTTTTTCCCCTGTAAATTTCTGCCTTTGACAAATATGCCTCTAAAGAAAATTAAAAAGATAAAATTTGGAGTTATAATCCTTTCATTCACTATGAAAATTTTAAAAGATTAATCCCTCTCCCTCCAAAAAATGTAGTCAAAATAATTTTTCTCTATTACATTTTCTTAACTATTAGTTTATCTTATTTTATTCTATTTTATTTTTTTAGGCAGGCTCTCCTGTCACCAAGGCTGGAGTGCAGTGGCACAATCATGGCTCACTGCAGCCTCAACCTCCAGGGCTCAAGCAATCCTCCCACATCAGCCTAATAAATAGCTGGAACTACAGATGCATGCCACCACACCCAGCTAATTTTTGTATATTTTTTTATAGACACGGGGGCTCACCATGTTGTCCAGGCTGGTCTCAAACTGCTGGGCTCATGTCATCCGCCCACCTCAGCCTCCCAAAGTGCTGGGATTACAGGCGTGAGTCACTGTGCCTTGACCCATTTCATTTAATTTTTATTTTTACAATGCCAAATTTGTTCTCAAAGGCTGGATAAATGCTCATTTGTGGTTAAAAGTACTTTCAATTTGAAGTAACAAAAATTACTCTTTACCTTTCCATATGTCTAAAATGTTTTTTCATAATCCTTTAATCATCATAGTAAAAAGTTAGGCTGTGATAACACAAAACTTAATGGACTTTTAGCAGCGATCAACACAGGTCAAAAATCATTTATTAAGCTCATGTTTTATTTTATGGGTATGTTGTAGGTGCTGGGGATACAAAGGTGAATATCACATTTTCACATTCCTAGAAAGTTCCATGGGTGCTTCAAGTTGATTGGAGGATAGCACATAAGAGCAAAGGTACAAATTTCTTACAACCAAGTAAGCCTAAGCATACAATAACTAACTCAGAGAGATGTGATCAAATCACACAAATCAAAGAGAGATTTGTAAATTACTTCTATAACTAACTATTTTAAATTCATATTCTTTCGTTGTGAGATGAGCAGTAAGGAACCAATTTACTGCAATATATATCAAAGACAGTAAACTTTCAAACCATGATAAGTATTTTAAAAAGACTATAGGATTGTATGAGCCCTGGATTTACAATAACAAGAGTAAAAAAATTTAATTGAGGAAAGTCATTTTCAGGACATATATCTACTGATTTATGTATTCTTACAGTACCAATAAATGACAAAGTTGAGGTCAAAATGTAGGTAATATAACTGTCTCTACAGACAACCCACCTGTATTATTTTTATTATATTTATGTATATAATTCAAGTCATCCAAAGCTTCATTAATTTTGTCTTGGAAAAGATAAATTAAATGTCGTTGCCAATAGGCATTGAGAAACAATGGTTCCAAGAGCATTACCTAGAAAATATATGTAAAAATTCAGTTAAAGTTGATTTGTTAAAGGAGGATATCCTATCAAATAAATGTTTCAAACACGATTGATCCCAGTGGCTTTGTATGTATGTAATGTAAAATAAAACCTCCCAATCTGACAACTAAAAATCATGTTTTTAATATTATTTGAAAATGCAAATAATTATACTGTTATAATAATTCTACATGCTATACTATAAACATTCATTGTTCAAAATTTCAGCAAAAATTACTATACAATTAAAAGCAAGTGTAAATGGTGAATATTACTATTTTGGTTAAATAAAACTTACTCTCTGTAGATCATTCATGGCACTCTGCAACTTTCCCAGTTTTCTATAAATAGCTCCACGCCTACAATATGCAAATGCAGGATATTTTGTCTTATCGTTTATTTCTTCAGTCAAAATCTTCACTTCAGATTCATAATGTTTAATGACCTCTTGTGGAAGATCGGACTCCACATCATCACTTAATTTTAGTTTTGGTGGTTCTTTCACTCTTTCAGGTGTGTCTTTAGGAACTGATATTTTATCATCTTTCTCTTTTACAGGCGTGCTCGCATCTTTGTCCGTAATGAGCCTATCAAAAGCCCATGTCCGAGGATCAATATTTTCTGGAATTCCTCCCTTAGTTTGGAAGAATTTTTCAAAATTTAAATACAAAGGTAAACTGGGACACCGTATTTGACGTTCATATAATGGAACTTTGAACAAATATTTCTTCTGTTCTGGAAGTATTCCATGAGATGTTGATCTAGTTTTTAAAAGAGTGATTTTTTTTAATTACAGAAATACAATCATCTTTCTAATCAGTAAATCAACTCAGTCACACATAAAACTACTATTTCTGTTATCAAAACAAAATTACATGCTAATTTTATGCGCAAGTTCTCCTTTTCATTTAATAAAACGGTAACACTGTATGAAGAATCTCAAGTTTATGAAAGCAAAAGACTGTTTTTAAAGATGTAGCCTCCTTAGAGTACTAAAAAAATGAGGTCAACGCGCCTTTCAAGTTTAATTTACACCCTCTACCATACCTAACCCACCAGAGGAATTACAATTGAGAATTAAGGAAGTAAACATAATATGAGAAAAAAAAAATGCCATGCAAGAGGTTAAAGAGGACATGAACTTGAGGTAGCGGGAAGAAGGCAGGAGTTGACTACACCTCAGACTATCAACTGAATATCCCAGTTTTACCCTTCTCTAGTAGGCTATCAAATTAAATAATACCTAATATGCTTTCAAATGCTACAAGTCTAGGATTAGCCTTCTCAAATTCTCCCTTTGCAATATAGTCTTCATTGAGTAACATGTGCCATAGGGCTGGTACTGTACTAGCCATAGGAAATAAGAATAAACTCAGTATATTGAAATAAAATAATTTACCCTATCAATTCATATTTACTGAGTATGTACTATGAGAAATACCTAGTGCTGAACACTAGGAGAACAAAAGTAAGAAAAGTCAGTTTCCTTCCCTTTCCTTACTTTCATAAATTCTCTATTCCTTTCCACATTCTAGTGCAAGCCACCATCATCTATTCTTCTTAGAGTAGAATAATTTATTAACTCCCTGCTTCTACTTTTGCCCTTTGTCTAATTCATTCTCTGCATGGCAGCCAGGCATAGTTTTTTGTTTTACAAATGTACATAAGATCATATCACTCCTCCAAGAGCTTCCCCAGTATGCAAATCAAGCTCTTCACCATGGTCCATAAGACCCCACGTGATCAGGTACCAGCATAAATATTCGACACCACTACTCTCCCCCTCATTCCCTAACTTCCAGCCTTGAGCACGCCTCAAGGCCATTGCCCTTGTCAGCCCTTCTGACTGGTTGGCTCCTTCTCAATTCATATTTCTGACCAAATGTCACTTTAGAAAGGTCTTCTGTGCCAGATAAGTTTTGTTTGCACCTCCATATTCATCTCTACCCTTCTCCATCTTGCTCCCTGTCCCAGGAAACTGATCTGCACAGACTATAGCCTCTTGGTCTCTGTCTTCTCATAAAGTTTATCCAATTAGGAACCCCAACAGAGGGAAGGAGGAGAGTGAAGTCAAGGTGTTTATTCCTCCGGCTTCCTGATGAAGGGTCTCCTCAAACTCCCCAGGATTCTTGAACAAAGATCACTACTGCTTTCGAGAAAACCATTTCTATACAACTCTTTTCTTTCAGCTTCTAGTCATCACTCCCTCTTTTTGTCCTCTCAAATTTCGGAGTAGAAAATGGCTTTACATTTTTAATCCCAGGATACTGCATTATCATTTTTGGTTTCCTTGTACTTTGATATTTTTGTAAATTTCTCCCAATATTATCCTAAGCTGAGTGGTGTTTATGATTGGGATCTTCACTGACAAAGTAATTAGTACCAGAGATGGACTCAGGAAACACACACACACATAAAGCATTCTAGGATAACTTCCTTGCCAGGCTGAAATAGGACATAGGTAATCCATGGCATGTGGTGGTATAAAAATTTGTCAAATATCACCAATGTTAGCAGGGACTGATGTTCAGGTGGAAGACAAGGCATTGGGAGATCAAGGAGCTTTAAGTCATTAAGACAACAATAATTATTATAAAAATTGTGTGTTCAATAGCAAAGACTTGGAATCAACCCAAATGTCCATCAGTGACAGACTGGATTAAGAAAATGTGGCACGTATACACCATGGAATACTATGCAGCCATAAAAAAGGATGAGTTCGTGTCCTTTGTAGGGACATGGATGCAACTGGAAACCATCATTCTCAGCAAACTATCGCAAGAACAGAAAACCAAACACCACTCATAGGTGGGAATTGAACAATGAGATCACTTGGACACAGGAAGGGGAACATCACACACCAGGGCCTATTGTGGGGAGGGGGGAGGGATGGCATTGGGAGTTATACCTGATGTAAATGACAAGTTGATGGGTGCTGACGAGTTGATGGGCACAGCACACCAACATGGCATATGTATACATATGTAACAAACCTGCACGTTGTGCACATGTACCCTAGAACTTAAAGTATAAAAAAATAAATAAATAAAAAATAAAATAAAATAAAAAATTGTGTGTTCAGTTGACTACTTCTTTCAGACCAAAGAGTAGTTGCAGTACCTATTAAGTACCCTGTAAACTTTGTGAACCAAGTTAATGAAGCTAGTAGGCAAGAAGCAGAAAACTGAAATATGGGATGTTAACATGCAAGGAGCTATGAATGAGAGTGAGAATTTTAAATCTCCAGTTCCCACTTATCTTCCCTTTACTGAGGAAACTGGCTGAGGAATTGTCAGATCCCCTATCTCAGACTCTCAGTCCTCTCCTGCATAAGTTTCTTTCAATGATTACACTGTGACATTGCCTCATATGCTGTAAGGCACCTACCTCAAGCATGTCCTGAAATCACTCAGCTGTGACTCTCAAACCCTCTCATGGAGCCTCAGCCATTACAGTCCCTCAGTCTCCCACATTCCTCCTCCATGGAGGTGACCTTGGGTTGGTGGCTGCTGGCCTCACCACACACAGCCTTAGCTAGAACACCTGGGAATACTCTAAGTGAAGGGTTCTCAAACTTCAGCATGCACCAGAATTACCCAAAGACTTGTTAAAAATACAGATTTTGAGGCTCCACCCTCAGGGTCTCTTATTCGGTAGACCTAGGGTGGACTTCTAGAACTTGCACCTCTAACAGGTTCCCAGGTAACAATCATGCATGGATTACACTATAAGAGCCATTGCTATAGAGGAATGAGTTCTAAGGTTCAAGAAACAGGAATTTGTCTGCAATATGGAATGTGCTTAGTCAAGTCCTAACCCTTGGAAAGACCAGAGAACGCATAAGTGAGGGGGCAATACCCTTGAAAAGCCTTGTGGATGCTGACCTCAGAGCTGGAAAAGAATGACAGTGGGAGAACGGGAGCAAAGAAATTTGTTTCACTGACTCCAGTGGGAATAACAGAACCCTGGAGTGGTAAAATCCCATTTACCACTACAGATATGGTAGATACAATGACCACAATAAGCAACAGAGTCAGAATAGTAATAACAGGATTTTAACTCTCAAGGACCTGTGGCAATAACTAAATGTCTAAATGTCCTTAGAGATGAGATAAATGGGCAGCTTGCTTGGGTGTTCTTTGCTTACATAGGGGAAAAACTTATAGGTCTTCTGGTACAAATCTAACCAGCTATAGTGGGGGTTCACAATCTTTTACCCAGCTTTCACACCCCAGCCAGTTCATAGTCCAAAACCTCTCTTAACAGGAAGGTCGGGAAAAGTATCACTGAGGAAGAATCCTTCAATGTGGCTTCGGTATACACAGTGAATTTTCCCTGAAATCTTCTAAAGGTATAAGAAAGGGGAACCTCAAACCTTTTAGGGGTAATTAGATACTGGCTCTGACCTTATGCTAATCCACAGATACCCACTACAAATCCCACTGATGTTTATCAATCAAATTAAAGAATTACGAAAGTCAAGTGATAGAATCTTGGTCTGAGACCACTTAACAGTGGATCTAGTGAGACATGGACCCATTTTTTGATAATTTCCCTAGTCCCAGAATGTATAGTGGGAGTAAATACATGTAACAACTGAATAAACGGTAGACTGAGGAAGATAATGGTAGTAAGGGCCAAGTGGAAATCGCCCTCATCCCATCTCACACCACTATCCACCAAGATAGCAAACAAAAAGCAATACCAGATTCTGGGGAAATTACACATTAGTGTCACCATCAGACTTGAAGGATATAGGTGGCAATTCCCACCACATCTCCAGTTTACTTTCCTGTTCCACCAGTGCAAAACCAACATCGCTTGTAGGAAGTGACTATAAATTATCACAAATTTAATCAGGTGGTGATAACAATTACAGGTTTAGTTCCAGATGTGGTATATTTACTGAAGCAATGAACACACCTTCTGGCACCTGGTTTGCAGCTGTTGACCTGACATGCTTTCTTTTCCACTCCCCTAGTTTAGGAGAATCTGATGAAGTTACATTTAGATGTCAGGGACAACTCTCTCCATATATATACACACACATACATATATGTGTGTACATACCTATATATATGTGTATGTGTATGTACATATATATGTGTATGTGTGTATATATGTGTGTGTGTGTGTGTGTGTGTGTGTGTGTGTGTATATATATCCCATATCCAACCCACAAGCAAATCCTGTTGTCCCTATTTCTAAAATCTATCTAAAATCTAACCACTTTCCACTACTTTGGTTGCTATCATCCCAAACCAAGAAACTATTTCTCACCTCGATTATTTCAATAGCTTTCTAACTGGTCTCCCTGTTTCACTACAATCTATTTTTCACAAGTAACCAGAGTGAACCTTCTGGAACATAAACTAGATCCTATCAACTCACTGCTCCCAAATCCCAATGTTTCCTTTTCTATTAAGAATCCAAAGTCTTTGCCATAACCTATAAACATCACTACCCCATTCTCAAGTCCAATGATTTCTTGGCACTCTTAAGAATAATTTCAAATTTACTCTGGCCTATACCACTTGGTATTATCTCTGACCACTTCCTCAACCTCGCTTCTTTCCACCCTGCACTCACTCTGTTCTAGCCACACTGATTTCTATGTTGTCCCTCAAAAGCAACAAGCATGTCTCCAACTCAAGGCCTTTGCACTCACTATGACCACTTCAGATATTCAAATACCTCATTCCCTCATTCCATTCAGTTCTACGCTCAAATATCACTACCTTATAGAGGCTTCTGACCACTCTGTCTAAAATAGTAACCTTTGTTACACTGCTTTATTTTCTTCATTACATTTGTCACTTCCTAATGTTATTTGTTTACCTCTCCACTCTCTCTCCCACTAGAATATAAGCTCTATGAGGACAGGGAGTTTGCCAATCTTGTTCCTTGCCCTATGCTCCTTGTCTAAAACGGTATCTGTTATGTAGTACTGTTGAGTAGTGCTCAATAAATGTATATTGCAGAAATGAATGGCTGAACTTCTTCATTCATCAAATTGTTGCTGAATTCTTACTATGTGCCATGATTTAACAAGAGAAATTGCATTTAACTATAGTCCCTCCAACTCTTCACTTTAAGCTGATAAACTTTGCCTTCATTGAAAATATAGGAGCTATCTGCCTTGAACACTTACTTCATTTTCTTAAACAAAATATACATTCCCAGGGAAGGAAGATGCTTTATTCATATAATGTACAACACTTCTTCCCTGGGAGTTCAGTTGTATCACTTGTGTTCTATGTCCCATCCACGTTTGCCTACTCAGAGGCTTCACTCTTTCAATATCCTGACTTTTCTGTAACATCTAAAATTGTGATCAGTACTCTGAAATTTTACTGGGCAGAAAAACTGCAGAAAGGATACTAAAGAGGCAAGAATGAGGAGGAAATTCCAGACAAAAGAGAGTTGAAAGAGGGCGTCCTCTAAATCTAAGTTTGAAGCTATACATATCCCAGACTAACTCCTGAACCACCCACCAATCACTTCTCATTATTCCAGAAATAATCACTTTCATAGTTTGATGTATATAATTTCAAGGTTTCTATATAGATATATAAGCACTATTATACACACATACATGTATATACATACAGCTTTGTTAAAATATATTCCCACATAAACATCCAAAAATATGTTAATTGTGACTTATTTCTCAATGGTAGTATTGCTGTATTTTCTAAGTTTTTACAATAAGCATGTATTATTTTTACTATCAAATATTAATAAAATAAGTACAATGTTTTTAAGGAAACAAGATCTTGCTATATAACTTTCTAGAAGGATGTAAAAAGGAAGGGAAATGCAGACAATGGATGAACTTTCATGAGGAAGAATTATAGTCCCAGATCACTAAAATTAAATAATACAAAGAAAAGGAACACGATAAAAGAGGGGACTGGCTGTTTACATCTACCCCAAAAGGTAAATATTTCTTCCTGTACTGCAAGTTTAAATCATGTTTTCATAGCCATGAATATGGTTCATGGTTTTTCATCTGGAGGAACAAGAGTAAATTAATCTGCTAGCTATCACACCAGTCTGAGAAAGTCAAGCCTTTGGGCTGGAATATGTGTACATACAGTTAATCTGAGATGAGATGTAAGACAATTAAAGGAAACAGAAATTTTGAACAGTTTAAACGTTTTGCTCAAAATATTATTGGTATAAAAATAAGGATAATTTGACTACCCAAATCAAGGGATATTTGAGCTGGACATAACTTCAGAAACCATGTGGACAGGGTATTCATCTTCTAGATGGGGAAACAAATATTCAAGGAAATTAAGTAGCTCGGTCTAGTCACTGAGGATCTAGTAAATGGAGGTTGGGATATGGATGTATACAAATTCCTGATCCAGAGTTCTTGCTCCTAGAACAACACTGCTGCCAGCTCTTAGAGAAGCAGAGTGGTAAATGAAAGTCAAAACAGTCTTGATGGCCAGGCGCAGTGGTTCATGCCTGTAATCTCAGCACTTTGGGAGCCCAAGGCGGGTGGATTGCTCGAGACCAGAAGCTCAAGACCAGCCTGGGCAACATGGCGAAACCCTGTCTCTACCAAAAAATACAAAAAGTAGCCACACGTGGTGGCACCCACCTGTAGGCCCAGCTACTTAAGATGATGAAGTGGGAGAATCCCTTGAGCCCAGGAGGCTGTGGTTGCAGTGAGCCAAAATCACACCATTGATCTCCAGTCTGGGCAACAGAAGTGAAAACATGTCTCAAAAAAAACCAAAAAAACAAAAAACAAAAAGTGGAAGAGTAAAACAACTAAGGAAAATATAACAACTCTTGCTTGGGGGAAAATAAATTCTGCTACTTTCAGGAATGCAGCAGCACAAGATGGGCCAAGAAAACCAGGTCTGAGACCACAGGTTCACTTGCAGGAGCAGGTCAAGTGAGTCAAGACTAAGGACAATTATTCTAGAAAGGGGCACAAGAAGATGCATTCAGAGGGATAGGAACGCCATTGTCACACAGGCTGGTAGCCTGGATCTCAGATGAAGAATGTTACTCAGTCCCAGAAGACAGAACGTTGGCAGAGATCAAGAGGCTAGCAATTCACAAAAGCCCACATAGGAAGTAAGGCAGTGGGTACAAGGGAGTGAAGGCAGCCAAGATTCATTGATAGGAAGAGCTCACTGTGGGTCAGCCAGCTACTGAGGAAGGTCTCCTCTACTCCCTCGGGTTGCTCTGTCAACACTGAGCTCAGAGACCAAAGCAGAGGGAAATTTCTAGAGAAACAATGAAGCTGCAAAGTTATTGCAAACTCTGGCAACCTGCCATGACCTAGCTGAGCAGGGAAGCAACAGGGCTAAGGAGATAAAAGGAAATGCATGAATCTGGGTGAGGTGGCTCCAGTGGCCTTCTGCAGGAGTGACTTTCCACAGTCATAATTTGACTTGATGTATAAGAACACATGCAGTCTGCTTCCCACCATTAAGAGAAGCCAGCCAAGAATGGGTGTGATTAAATAACCTTCATGGTTGAACACAAAATGGTAAGACGCAAATCTGTGAATTACCAAATTAAGATTAGTGAGAAAAGGCCAGGCACGGTGGCTCATGCCTGTAATCCCAGCACTTTGGGAGGCTAAGGCGGGTGGATCACCCGAGGTCAGGAGTTCGAGATCAGCCTGGTCAACATGGCAAAACCCTGTCTCTACTAAAAATATGAAAAATTAGCCAGGCGTCATGGTACATGCCTATAATTCCAGCTACTTGGGAGGCTAAGGCATGAGAATCACTTGAACCTGGGAGGCAGAGGTTGCAGTGAGCCGAGGTGCCACTGCACTCCAGCCTGAGCAATAGAGAGAGACTCTGTCTCAAAAAAAAAAAAAAAAAAAAAAAAAGGGAAAAAAGTCTCAAACTATAGGAACAAAATTATTTTTCAAGTTGCTCCATAGTTGTTAGTTTTGAACTAACAATTTGTGTCTACATTTATATGTGGTAAATTAGTTTGAAATAAGATTTTTTTTAAAAAGGTAAGAAAGCTGTACTAACATATTGTCTTAAACAAATATTCCCACAGTTTGTTTTACTGCCTCCACCAAGAGGTTCATCCTAGGGTTCCTGTAACACCCATTGGCAGCACATACAAATTTCAAAGTCAGTTATTAGAAGGCAAAGAAATCTTTTTAAATGGTAAAACTTTATATTCAGAATGATACAAGGTCAGTAAGAAGACCACACCCCACAGAAGCAGCATTTGATCAGTTTATATCCTTTTTTTAGATAGAAGTCATTTAGGTTGTGGCCAAAATGGTGCTGTGTGTATTACCCTTTCTAGGATGGTGAAGATTCATAATACTTTAAAAATCAGTAAATGTATCTAAAATGTATAAGCAAACTTCTGGTTCTGATCTAAAACATTTATCAACTTAGAAAACCTACTTGAAGTCTTCTACAGATGAACTAACAAAAAAAATTTTCCAGATACTCTATTTGTTGCAGATGAAACTTAAGCATAAGTAGTATACAAAGAACACGAGACTTGAATGGCATTCTCCACTATGGTTGGCCTCTGTTCCACTCTATCACTCACACTTATGAAGTACTATGCCCCCCAGTCTTCTCAAGGACAATAAGTCACCATTTCAAGAGATAATTAACTCTTTTGCAGACAGCAAGTCTTTATAACTATAAAGTGAACAAATTTTTTTTTATTCTCTTATCATCAGTAAAGTCTTTACTTTTTCAAAAGGACACAAGTTTAATAAATTCTGTGATGTCCTGGGATATCTAAAAAGAAACCTCAGAGCTTTTAGGAAACTATTTTGCACAATACTTTTGTTATAAGAAAGTTATGTCCTGAACACTTAATAATGAACACATTTGGAATTTCAGTGGTTATTATTTCAGGTCCCTACATAATTTTAAATATACTGGCTACTATTACTTCCAAGGAAGGAAAAAAATATTTCTGTGTTGATTCCTAAATAAGAGCTTACAATATTTAAAAAATTTTTTAACATTTTTTTTGAGACGGAGTCTCTCACTCTGTTGCCCAGGCTGGAGTGCAGTGGCGTGATCCCGGCTCACTGCAAGCTCCGCCTCCTGGGTTCACGTCATTCTCCTGCCTCAGCCTCCCGAATACCTGGGACTACAGGTGCCCACCACCACGCCTGGCTAATTTTTTTGTATTTTTAGTAGAGATGGGGTTTCACCGTGTTAGCCAGGATGGTCTCAATCTCCTGACCTCGTGATCCGCCCATCTTGGCCTCCCAAAGTGGTGGGATTACAGGCTTGAGCCACCACGCCCAGCCTTTTTTTGGGGGGGGAGGGGGATGGAGTCTCACTCTGTCACCCAGGCTGGAGTGCAGTGGTATGATCACAGCTCACTGCAACCTCTGCCTCCCAGGTTCACGCAATTCTCCTGCCTGAGCCTCTCAAGTAGCTGGGACTACAGGGACGCACCACTATACCCAGGTCATTTTTTGTATTTTTAGTAGAAACGGGGTTTCACCGTGTTAGCCAGGATGGTCTCGATCTCCTGACCTCGTGATCTGTCCGCCTCAGCCTCCCAAAGTGCTGGGATTACAAGTGTGAGTCACTGCACCGGGCCCAAAATTATCTAGATTTATAAATCAATTCAATAACTTAAAATTTAAAAATACTTAAATATCTATTTTGAATGGGTAGAATTTGTGTGGAGCAGGAGTTGTTTTTTGTTACTAAATCACTTCGAATAACTTGTTTGGGTTTTTTACTTTCTGGAAGATTTCAGTTAGCTATCAAATTGATTTAGTCTTACCTCATGTCCTTAAATCAATCCCCTATTTAAATTATAATTTGAATCATTCACATACTTATACTATGAAATATCCATATATTTTTAAATGAGGGTTTGTCTTTCTTTTTTTTTTTAAGACAGAGTTTCACTCTGTCATCCACGCTGGAGTGCAGTGGCCTGACCTCGGCTCACTGCAACCTCTGCCTCCCGGGTTCAACCTCTTCTCAGCCTCCTGAGTAGCTTGGACTACAGGCACACACCACCATGCCCAGCTAATTTTTGTGTTTTTAGTAGAGAGGGGTTTCGCCGTGTTGGCCAGGCTGGTCTTGAACTCCTGACTTCAGATGATCCACCCGCCTTGGCCTCCCAAAGTGCTGGGATTACAGGCGTAAGCCACCTCACCCAGCCAGAGGTTTGTCTTTCAAAAAGTGAAGGGTTCACATTTTCAGTGCAGAATAAAATAATAACTTCATGAGGTGAGATTATAAAATTGAGGTCAAAACCACAATATATTTCTTAAACTATAAAAAGAAATCACTTAAACAAGACCTTTCAAGAGATTTTGGAGGCTTGGATAACTCTTCATACACGAATATAAGTTTTTGTTGTTTCAATCTTTTCTTCCATTTCATCTTCTTTTTCTTGGGATAAACAATGTAACTAATGCCAGCTTTTTTAGATGCTTCAATGAGAGTCAAAGAGAGATTTCTCAAACTGTGTTTTTCGCACATGTTATCAAAGATGTCATCTATATTTTTTTTCACAGGGATGGGTTCTTCAGTTTTATTTTGCTTAGTGAGCTGGAGCTGACGTTTCAATTCCTTTGTTTTCTGAAACATAACCTCTTTTATACTGCTTTGCATATCATTCTTGATTTCCAAAGGAGCTATGATATCCTCCTTCCTCAAGTCTACAGCAGATTTTACTTGCTTAGGTAAGCAAGCAAAGAGGTAGAAAAAGTGTAAAATCAATTTAGTTGCTATGCATTCAAAATTAATTAATTCTGTTACAATTACTATTAATGTGGTTTGGTCACTTAATTTAAAAGTTTAAAAATCTGTATTCTTAAAATTATTCAAAAGTCAGCTGATAAAGTTAATAGTGGGTTAGTTCAAGCAAAGTACAATAATTTGGTTGGTCATAGGATGTTTAATTAGGTATATGTAAACAACACTATAAATTAGATAGCATTATGATTTTCTATATTTTAATTGAAACAGAATGCTCTCTACATATCCAAATAAATTACATGTTGTACTTTTATATTTAATGCAAAAAAACTAGTAGAATGGGCAAAAGCTGTTAAAATGCCTTATTCCATAAAAATCAATTTGGGTTTTCTTTCAAAAGCGCTTTAACAACACTGAATTTCTACACAGTACCATTCAAATATTCTCCACAATAACTTTCAATTCTATATATATATTTTTTTTTTTGAGACAGGGTCTCGCTCTGTCGCCCAGGCTGGAGTGCAGTGGCCGCATCTCAGCTCACTGCAAGCTCCGCCTCCCGGGTCTACGCCATTCTCCTGCCTCAGCCTCCCGAGTAGCTGGGACTACAGGCACCCGCCACCTCACCCGGCTAGTTTTTTGTATTTTTTTAGTAGAGACGGGGTTTCACCATATTAGCCAGGCTGGTCTCGATCTCCTGACCTTGTGATCCGCCCGTCTCGGCCTCCCAAAGTGCTGGGATTACAGGCTTGAGCCACCGCACCCGGCCTCAATTCTATATTTATAATAGGAAGTAATAAAATCACAATCTATTACAGTATTTATTTTATCTAATCATTAGAGAATCCACTTAATTGTTAATAATAGTATTATTTAATATTATAATATTAATAATTATAATTTTAATAATTATGCATTAATACCTGAAACTCTAATACTCATTACTTACAAAAGATAAATTACTTTAAATCCTTTGATATAGCATTTCCTGCCTATTGAGCCATCATCAATAAGTTAAATGCATTTCATTTGCTAATAAATAATTTGTTACAGAGATGTATTTCTGTATAGTGAATTTTGGCCCAAATTTCAAACATCATAATTTCATACTAGCCAGTTACATACTTTTATATACTAAAGTACAATAGAGATATTGACCATCTGCAACTTACTGTACTCCCCCATCTCAAGAAACTATATAAAACTCAATATGTAATTAGACTAGAGAATATAATATAGAAGTATATGCTTTTAAAAAAAACCATAAGGTGATTATTATTCCTAGGAATACACATGTTTCTTCTAGAGAGTAAAAACTATAAAATTATAATACCCTTAGTTGTGTAGGTTGTGCACTAAACCATTTTTGGATATTTTCAAATGATGCAGATTTTCTTGATAAGAAACACTGTGAAATAATAAAATGAAAAATATACATTAGCCACAAATACTATTTGGTAAGCTAAAATATATAACCCTTGGCTAATAACTGTTTAGGTAAATTAATGAAATTCAGAAATACTAATTAAAATACAGATACTGAGTTTGAAGTCACTGACTTTATACAGAGGAAGAGAACTTAAAATCTATCAATTAATGTAGAAGAGTGTATAATAATAAAAACTATCTTGTTTTTTTAAAATTCAACTTGATATAACAAACACCAATTACCTGCTATGTACAAGGTAGGACAGTGCAAAGCTACCCAGCTGGTGTAGGTGGCACTGGTGTGTGTGAATGTATGACAGATACGCTAAGCCATGAATCCCCTTCACCCTGGGGCTGCTTTAGTGGGAGCCCCTGGATAGTCTCCTCTAATCATGAGCAATCTCAACCTTATAGTTCAGGAAACCACGCAAGTGTTACCACTTACTATAATAACACCCAGACTGGTGTTATTATATTAAGAGTTGGAAAGCTCTACTAAACTAGACTGCAAAATACAAAGAAAATGGCACGTTCCATATCCTTAAGCATAATAATGATGCAAACAGTAATAAAGAAATATCTAGGCCAGATCCAGTGGCTTACACCTGCAATCCCAACAGTTTGGGAGGCTGAGGCAGGAGGATCACTTAAGCCTAGGAATTTTGAGACCAGTCTGGGCAACATAGTGAGACCCCATTGAGCCCAGGAGGTCCAGGCTGCAGTAAGCCACGATTTTACCACTATACTCAAGCCTGGTAGACAGAGTGAGATTTTGTCTCAAAAAAAAAAAAAAAAGGACTATATTAGGCACTAGTGAGAGAAAAATAAAACCATGTCCTAATTGTACCCAATAAAGGTCAGGTCATTGGATACACTGCAGTTAGTTATACTAAAAGTCATGACTATGCATCTGATCACCATTTAAAGTGATCAGTCTTACTGTGTTTCATGGCCACAAACAGTTTCTCCATTTAGTCAAAGACTCATATACATGTTCCTTTGATATTGAAGACCTATGCAAGAATGACTGAAAAAACTAGAAGTGTTAGAAAAACTCACAACAAATATCCTGCTATTGTTTAGTGAATAACATCTTCTAACAGTCATAAAAACAGCATATTTGAGAAAGTAGAAATGTATCTTCAGTAAAGATAGCACTGAATGGTCTGAGCCATTTCCCAGAATGAGGAAGTACCAAGAAAAAAAAATTTTTTTTTGAGACAGTCTCCCCCTGTTGCCCTTGATCTCCCATGCTCAAGCCATCTTCCCACCTCAGCCTCTTAAGTAGCTGAGATACAGGCACATGCCACCACATCCAGCTCATTTTTTCATTTTTTTACTAGAGATGGGGTTTCACCATATTGGCCAGGCTGGTCTTGAACTCCTAGCCTCAAATGATCTGCCCACCTCAGACTCCCAAAATGCTGGGATTTACAGGCATGAGCCACCATGCCCGGATCCAAGAAATAATTTCTGGAATTACCATAATTAATATCTGGACTGTAGGCAGATATACTAAACAATCTTAATTAAGAACAAAAATTGTACATACCCAAAAATTTGTTCTGCTATGTCGACGAAAAGTAATGGCACTGCTTTTATATGAAAATTTATCAGTTAAAAGTCTGCTTGCTTGAACACTCTGTGATAAAAAGATAACAATTTTAAATTATGTTTTGGAATACTTTTTAAAAGCCTACGATGACTGTTACTTCACAGTACAACATTATTAACAAAAGAGAAAACATATGAAAGTAGTGTAATTCTAGAAAACACCAGAGATGCATCAAAGTCCAGCTACAGCCATAATATTTGGCTAAAACCTGCAATTTGGCTTCAGTGTTGGCATTTAGCAAAATGGTTACTTCTACATTATTTCTGACATCCTTAATCTTAGGAGTGATCGATGATCCTATGATCTCACAGGTTAACATTGAATTTATGTAGCATATTAATATTAGGATTATGAACAAAACATTATCTAGTTTGCTTGTCAACATATGAACATTCATTTTTAAATACAAACAATCATTCTAAATGTAAACTGGAATGAAATTTGCCTTAAGTGCTTTATGCTTTGAATTCTATCGGTTAAGTATGTAGATATATTTATTGTTGTAAGAGTAAACTGCCACAATAATTAATGTTATTATTAAATGTGCTACTTCTCTATCTTGTAATCAGTGGTTTGGATATGCAGAAACCTAGAAGACCTAAATTTGACAGCTGGGTGGATTAATGATTAATTAAATCATACTACTACTTTGTTTTTTGAAACTGTTAGGTCTTGAACACTAACATTAAAATTTTTTTAATATTTATTGAACAAAAAGTCAGATTTTAAAAATATTATGTAATTATTACTGACAATGGAGAAGGCTATGGGTAACTTAGGAATCACCAAGCATTGAATTTTTGCTAAAAATCCTCTCAAGTTATATTTTCAGAAAGTAGTGATAGTACAATGTATGGTAAGATAATTACCGGACATAATAGAAAGATACTGGTCACCTTCATCATTATTCTTTAAAAACAAACTACATGGTATACCAGGTATTTTCAAACCATTTTGTCATATGCTTACACAAGATATTGAAATATGATGGAATAGCAGATATTACATATTTAAAAGAATGCTTTTAACAAAAATAAGGACAACAACCTTAGTACCATGCTTCATAGATATCAAAACTTCGGAACTTATTAACAATCAATGGTTACTTATTTTTAAAAAGGAACCTATATGCTGGAGCCTTGGAAACTGTCAAAATAAAGCCCAAACTAAGGTATCTTGAGAGGGCACTTACAGTGTTGCTTATGTGATATCCAATGGAAAAAAAAAAGTCCCCCTACTCTACCCCAAAGATATTGTTGAAATTGGTATGCATGCAATAAAAGCTGGGATGCAAAGAGAAATGGAAACAGTTTCTTTAAAAGTCAATAATGACTTCTGCTTCTAATTATGTAACATTAGGAACTCTGCTGAGGACAACTGAGAGCTACATACAATTTGAAACACAATGGTCAAACCATCAGAGAGCTAGCAAAATGAAAAGATGAGCCAAAATCTGAGAAAAAAACAAGGACCAGAAAAAGTAAGCCTACTATTCAAAGATGCTTTGTTCTCAGAATGTTTGCCAAAACAACTATAACTCTGAGTTGCAGAGTTGGCAATTTCTTGGGGCAAGGGTGACAAAAATCAAAGTCCAGAATCTACCTGAGATGTGGAGCCTGATAACACATCCCAATTATATATAAACTGGAATACCACAGGGGTACACCCTCAGATTAAAAGTGGGTGGAAATAATCAACTTTTTTGTGGACTTTCAATCTGGGCTCTATCACGAGGGTAGTCAGAGAAACTCAAGCCTCAACTTTAGATTAAAGCTGTTTCTAAATGGTAAAGACCTCAGGTTCTAACAAAAATGTCCTTTGGAGCAAGAAAATGCCATAATGCCATTCTAAGTCTCAAATGTTTCCTTAAAATCATGTTTTAAATACAATGATAAGCAAACATGTAAAGACAGACAGGTATACAAACAAACGAAACACCATAACATAACAGATTTAAGGAAAAATAGAAATACTAAAAAGAACCATATAAAAAACAAGTTTAACAGTATATTATACACAACTAAAGAGAGAAATTCGTGGACCTCACCGATAACATAGGTTAGAAGAAATTGTCCAGAATCCAATACCAAGCACAAGAGAGGAAAAAAAAAAGGTACCTAATACATGTGATTAAAATCCTAGAAAATGAAATAGAGAATGGATAGAGATTACTAAAAATTTTCCATAGCTAATGAAAGATGTCAACTACAAACTCAAAGGATTTCAATATATGATAAATAAAAAGAAATATACACCTAGACACATCATAGTGAAACTATAGGAAATGCAAATGAAAAACTTAAAACCGGCCAGGTTTAGTAGAAGCAGAAAATGCATTAGCTTCAAAGTCTTTACATTTAAGACTTACTTCTCAACAGCAATAATGAATGCCAGAAAATAATGGAACATCACTATTGTGTTAAAACATCTGCCAATATATTATACTCAGATAAAATATTCCTCAAGAATGAAACAATATGAAGACATTTTGAAACTAAGAAAAACCAGGGATTTCACCAACTGCAGACCTTCTACCCCTCCTCTTAAAAGAAATTCTATAGGATACAATTTAAGCAGAGGGTAAAATGATTCCAGATATAAGTGTCTGAGATGCGAGGAAAAAAAAAGAAAAGCAAAAAAAAAGAGATAAATATATGGGTAAAATTTAAGGTATATTACATAAAATGAAAATTTAGTTTGGACTTTAAAAGCTAAGGATCAAAGTAAGAGCATAAGTCAAGAAAGGGTAAACGGAATCAAAGGATTCTGAAGTCACTGTATTTTCCTGGAGGAGTATAAAGGTATTAATGTATATTAGATAGCAATAAGTTAAAGATGCATATTCTAGGGAAACTGCCACAGGAATAAGAAAAACATACTGTTGACCCTTGAATAACATGGGTTTGAACTTCACGGGTTCAGAAAATCTACTTATTTACAGATTTCCTTCTGCCTCTGCTACCCCTGTAACAGCAAAAACAACCTCTCTTCTTCCTCTGCCTCAGCCTAATCAGTATAAAGACAACAAAGTGAAGACCTTTATGATCATCTACTTCCACTTAACTAACAGTAAATATATTTTCTCTTCCTTATAATCTTCTTAATACCATTTTCTTTTTTCTAGCTTACTTCATTGTAAGAATGCAGTACATAATACATATAACATATAAAATATGTGTTAATTGACTGTTTATCAGTAATGCTTCCAGTAAACAATAAGCTATTTGTAGTTAAGTTTTTGGAAAGTTGAAAGCTACACATGAACTTTCAACGGTGCAGGGATTGGCACCCCCAACCCTCACATTGTTCAAGGATCAATTATATATAACTTTTACAACAGAAATGATAAAACACAATACACCCAAATAATTGGCAAAAATTAAGCATACAATGGGTAAGAAAATAAAAATAACAATGAAAAGTGGACGTAAATTTTAAATAGGCCCAATTAAAAAACAAAAAAAAATCCAAATCTATTTAATTGTTTTCCTCTAATCACATGTTGTTTACAAAAGACACATCTAAAATATAAGAATACAGAAAGGTTATGTGTAAGGGAACAAATATTTAATAAAGGAAAATTGTTATCAATGCATTAATAATAAAGATAGACTCTAAGGTAAAAGTGTTTACTAAAATAAAGTAGCTCAGTTCATTACTGAAAGTTTTGACTCACAAACAATGTTTAACAATTCTTCATTTGTATGCATCTAATAACATGGCCCCAAAATATATAAAGTAAAAATTGACAATATTACAGAAAAATATAGACAAATCTACACCACAGTGGCAGATTTAAACACCCAGCTGAGGTTGAACAAAATGTCATTCTGCCTTCTTGTTTTAGCTCTTGTACTGTAAAGAAGTTTCCTTTTCATGGCCTATTTAGTGTCGTGTTTTTCACATTTTTGTGCTTTTGATTTGTGATTTTGCTCTTTAAAATGGTCCCCAGTATAGTGCTGAAGTGCTGGCTAGCGTTCCTAAGTGCAAGAAGCCTGCAATGTACATTACAGAGAAAATAAATGTGTTACATAAGCTTCTTTCAGGCGTGAGTTATAGTGCTGTCGGCTATGACTTCAGTGGTAATGAATCAAAAATATATATTAAATAAGGTGTCTTTAAATAGAAAACCTCATAAAGCAAGGTTATGTATTGATCAGCTGATGAAAACCAGAGGCTCACAGGACCCTCGCCTTCTACTTCCCCTAAGGGCAACAGTTCAATATCAAGTAATTCAGTGCTTGAGGTGACTTTATGGAACATAACTACCACAAATGACAAGAATCCACTGTACATGTTTACTGTATCTGTACCTCACACCAAAATGTAAGCTCCATGAAATTAGTGACCTTGAATTTTCATTGCTGCAGCTCCAGCCTCTAGAACAGTGACTCAAACATAGAGGTGACTGGCATGTATTTATCTGATGAATGAATGAAAAAATGACATGTAAAAAGACTCACGTCTTCATTTTAAACAAGACCAAGAAGTTCCAAGTGGGATGAATGAGAACTACAGTGTCTGAATACTTATTATCAACACTGGATGCTGCCTGGCAAGTAATGAGAACAATAGAATTTTATGCCACATCAAATTGGAATGCAAGAGGCACAGGAAAATAAATATACATCCACAAATACAAGTACTCCAAAATTTACCACCCACAAATCTTTCTGGAAAGAATTAGTCAAAAATATAATCAGGAAAACAAAAATGATTAGAAGAAAGGAAATGATATAAGACAAGAAATTGTGGAAAGAAAATTAAGTCAGAAAAACAGCTAAATCTATGTAATTGTTGATGCACAGAGTGAACACTGAAATTATCAGGATCAAAAATATTTAATGGTCTCAAATGTGGCAGATGGCAGATGGGAGTAAAGTGAAACATTTTAAAGTCTTAATCCTTCATAGAAAGGATATAGATTCTGATTGACTCTTGATGTGTTTAAATACATGCCAGATATTTTTAAATAACCATGAAAATGTAAAATCATGAGTATATTGTATCCAGACTACTGAATTTTATTTAAAAAAGAACAACTGAAAAATATAAGTTTAAGAAAAGGAATAACAGGTGAAAATAAAAAAGGCAGCATCAAACAAAAAAAATAAGTTAAATTTGCTTTTTAAAAATATGAGCACATAGATCTGTGCATCTAAATATCATTTCCCATTCATCAGAACCAGGAGTCTTTGAAGAAAGAGTCAATGCCAGTTTTGGTGAAATGAAAATGTCGGGTGAGCTTGAGCTATCTTTTTGTGCCAGAAAATGCTATTGGATCTTTTTCTCCTGGTCTCCAGGAGCGGACAACCACCAATACTGATTTTCTTTCGGTGTTGTAGTAGTATCAATACTACTTTTCTAGTGGGTTACTCCATGGTCACCAGTTCTCACTAACTCTTCCTATTCCTGCTACAATTTCACTTCTTTTAAAACAATTTTGCCTACCCTCAATTCCCTACATTCACACTTTCCTGTAAACATACATAGAAAAATATATGCCCATACTTTGTAAACAAACATATAGTTTAAAAAACATTGCACTCATATTACAGAATCCCTACTCTGTCAGCTCAAGTAGAAGTAGACATCAACAGTATAGGATAAAAAGAAGGTACAGGAATAGGCAGGGGGAGCCTTCAGAACACTATGCAGATTTGACATCTGTGAAAGGGGATGAGAAAGGAAGGATTAGGTAGGAAGAGCTTCAGACCACGGAACAGTCCTAAGAAAGATTCAATCAGGCAGATGAAAAGTCCCTGAGCCAAAATTGCCCATGAAAGCAATCACAATCAAGCAGGAATGCATCTGCTCTAGCAACCACCTTGTGCTCAGTCCCTGGCTGGGAGCAGCCCCAAGGAAGCATGGCCTTGGAGCAAATGCCATGTTAGGTCTACAGGACAGCAGCTGGAGGCCGCCAGTCAAGTATGCCCCCTCAGCAGATTTTCTTGAAGCAGATTGTGAGCATCATATTTTCATGGATGCCACATTGACTTATGCAAATTAATATTCACCAATCTTTTGCATTAAGGTAATCTTTTCATATACTTTATATTATTAACTTTCTCCTTCTAGCTCATGACATATTTTTCAAAAACAATATGTATTTTCTCAAGTAAATGAAAAGGTTAGACTGCATTATTAAAAAAATGCAAATATATATAGTCTTCTAAGATTTGAAATATACATACACTTTGACTAGGAATTCCAAACAGAGAAATACACATGTGTGTGCAAAGATATATATTCAAGTATTTTAAGTGAAAAAAATTAAGATGTAGAATAACATAAATTACAAATGCATATATGTAAAAGTATTCATTTGCACATACCTGCATGACATAAATGACAATGAAAATGTCTGAATGGATACACAAAATGCATTTAACAACGGCCAACTTCAGGGAGAAGAGAACTGGAGAAGGACAGCATTAAGGAGGGGGAATGCTCTTTATGTCATATTCATCTTTATTGTTTGAATTTTTACTACAAGAAAGCATTAATATACTACTAGTGTGATTTCTGAAGCAATTGTAATAGCCTTTGCCACTCTGAAAACAGCACAGACAGTAGGGAGTTAACAAAAGAGAACAGAAATTTTAAAAAAACAGAAATCACAAAATGAAATAATAATAGTAGGACCAAAACACCATATGTTACTTATATGGCACAACTAAACAAAACAAAACAAAAACAACAAAAAGTATTAACATAAAAATATTTCTGAACACAGAGAAAAGAACACAGGGCTAGACATACTAGAGTAGAATTCAAACACTGAATAGGCCAAACTGGATCATTTCAAATCAATAAGAGACAAAATTCATAATAAAGACAAAACATCTTCTAATCACAGAAAGTAAAACTGTTAGTAACACGTGGAAATTTTTTTTTTTTTTTTTTTTTTTTTTTTTTTTTTTTTTTTTGTATTTTTGGTAGTGATAGGGTTTCATCATGTTGGCCAGGTTGGTCTCCAACTCCTGGCCTCAAGTGATCCACCCACCTCAGCCTCCCAAAGTGCTGAGATTACAGGCATGAGCCACCACGCCCGGCTAACATATGGAAAAACTGACAAAACATAACTTCATTGAAAATCCGTATTTAATTAAAGTCTTTATAAGATCAAATGAAATAAATATACCACATTAAATGTAATAATATTATAATATAATAGCTAAGTCTATTATTATTTGAGCACCTACTACTTATCGAGCAATGCACCATATAGTCTCTCATTAAATCCTCAAAAAACACACTGTGCAAACAAAAAAAAGAGGCTTCATGAAGTTAAAATAATAGTACAAGGTTACCCAGAAAGTAAGTGGATATCAGATTCGAGACTATCTGATTCCAAAGGTATGCTCTGCTTAGTCTGGCCACAATATAAAAATGATAACAAATAATACCACTGAATTAACTGAGAGATATTGGGATATCTAGTACAAAAAAGCAAATATCCATAAATTCCAAGAAACTGGTATTTTGAAGAATATATTTCTTACACTAATAAGGTTTTAAAATAAAATTTTAAATAATTCCAACAAGCTTTTAAAAAATGTTTAAACACTATGGTGTATCAAAAAGAAAAGGAAAATTGCAATAGAAATTACTTTGAAAATAAATAAAGACACTGCAAATGAAAAGGTTTGAAATAAGGTCAAGTACACAGAAGAAAACTCATAAATTACTTTTTTAAAAAAAAGAAGAAATATGAAGAAATTAATTAAGTTTTCAGCAAAAGAAATTAGAGTCTGGGTGTGGTGGCTCACACCTATAATCCCAGCACTTTGGGAGGCCAAGGTGGGCAGATCACAAGGTCAGGAGGTGGAGACCATCCTGGTTAAAATGGTGAAACCCCATCTCTACTAAAAATACAAAAAATTAGCCAGGCGTGGTGGTGCGCGCCTGTAGTCCCAGCTACTCAGGAGGCTGAGGCAGGGGAATTGCTTGAACCTAAGAGGCAGAGGTTGCAGTGAGCCAAGATTGCACCACTGCACTCCAGCCTGGTGATAGAGTAAGACTCTGTCTCAAAAAAAAAAAAAAAAAAAAAAAAAAAAAAAATTGAAAAATGCCAACATAGAATGTCAACATTCTATGGAAAGCAGAAAGCCAATAACCAAAGATATGTTTGAAAGGAGAAGTAACAACACTGAATTAATATTTAATCCAAAAGGGTTTTGGTCAAAGACGGTGGGTTAAACTCATGTGTTTTCCTGGTTGACTGGCCATGATATGTAACAGCCGGGGAACTATGTATTACATATCTTTCTAAAAAAATAAAATAAAAGGGATGGTGTCATACTGGTATGAGTATAGTAGTCTGACACATATAGAGAAAGCATTTAATTTAAAAACAAATGAAACAAGAAAAAAACTACTTTCTTTTTTTTTTTTTTTTTTTTTTTTTTTTTTGAGACGGAGTCTCGCTGTGTCTCCCAGGCTGGAGTGCAGTGGCGTGATCTCGACTCACTGCAAGCTCCGCCTCCCGGGTTCACGCCATTCTGCCGCCTCAGCCTCCCAAGTAGCTGAGACTACAGGCGCCCACCACCACGCCGGGCTAGTTTTTTGTATTTTTAGTAGAGACGGGGTTTCACCATGTTAGCCAGGATAGTCTCCATCTCCTGACCTCGTGATCCACCCGCCTCGGCCTCCCAAAGTGCTGGGATTACAGGCTTGAGCCACCGCGCCCGGCCGAAAAAAACTACTTTCTAAAAATTCTATTCTAAGAAAAAAAATCAGAAACACCATCAGAAAGGAAAAAGAAAATGATGCAATATTAGAAATGAATATTAAAACTGACAAAATATATGCAACTCTATGCATATAACTTATAAATTTCAACTAAATACATAGCTTTCTGTAGGAATATGTTGCCAATTGACAAGAAAAATAGTAAATATGAATAAGCTAAGAATTAGAAAAGAAAAATTTTTAATTATCAAACAATTACCTTACCAAATGGCTCAGATGAGTCTGAACAGTGAATTCTTCCAACTTTTCAAGATTATTCCTATGCCATATCAATTTCAGAATATTAAAAATGATGAAATGCTATCCAGTTAACCTTATAAAGCAAGAATAGCTCTGATAGCAACGTCCAACAAAGGAAAAAAAAATACACTACACAGATATTTCACCCATGAGTATATATTTAAAATTAAAAATAAAATATGGCCTAACAGAATTCAACATAATATTTAACAATAATACACTATGAACAAGGAATCCAAGAAATGCAAAGATATTTCAATATTAACATTCTAAACATGTAGTATCGACAGGTTAAATATGAACAAGACTCCAACCATGCCTTGGTTGCAGGGAAGCTAGGAGATAAATTGATGACCCCATTTCAAGCAACAGCATACATGAACTGAATGTCTTCATATTAACCTTACCTCTGGCTTTATTATGCTATTACTCATGTTATGTTTTCCCCACAATTTTTTTAACTTTTTTGTTTTATCCTTTTCTGATATATGTGTTTTCATAAGCTGCCTACAGCATTGTGCAAATAAAACAATCCTGAATGCCACTAAAAATTTATGTACAATGATGCTCATCACTGAAATACTGTAAAAGAAAAAAAAAAGGAAAAAGCAGAAAACAGGAGGAGGAAAAAGGAGAAGAATTTTTACAAACCAAAGAAAATGAACCAAAAAGTGGGCAGCAATTCTCTGTGGGAGAAGAATAATAGGTTATTTTGTTTTATTTCTCCTTATTTTTCTAATTTTTAAAATGATCAGTATAACATAAAATGAGAGTAATCATTCTTCTTTAAGGGAAGGAAAAAGATTACCACATTTGGGTATTATTAAATGTTTTTAATATTAATTTAATTTAAAATGTGATTTTAAAAACAAATGAAAATACCATGAAGATCTCTAAACAACTCAAGTAGCTTTATATCTTGAACTCTCAATCAAATAAAACATTCTTTCAAAAAGAAAACAGAATATTCTTCTTAACTAGCTAAAGTCACATGGATAAGTATAACATTTTTTAAATATACATTAAATATATAAAATTATGGATGGGCATGGTGGCTCATCCCTGTAATCCCAGCACTTTGGGAGGCCAAGGTGGGTGGATCACCTGAGGTCAGGAGTTCGAGATCAGCCTCACCAACATGGAGAAACCCCGTCTCCACTAAAAATACAAATTTAGCCAGGTGTGGTGCCGCAAGCCTGTAATCCTAGCTACTCAGGAGGCGGAGGCAGGAGAATTGCTTGAACCCGGTGGGGCAGAGGTTGCGGTTAGTCAAGATTGCACCATTGCCCTCCAGCCTGGGCAACAAGAGCAAAATTCCATCTCAAAAAAAATTATATATGTGTGTGTATATGTATAGAACATATTTTATGTATATGTATTATTATATGTATTATATATTATATATATAGAACATATACATATAATAAAATTATAAATTCATAAGTGTGTAGGTATATAATTCTATACATACATATAATTATTTACATATATAAATAATTTCTATAGTGATATCCAATTAATCCTAATTATGGCAATAACTGTCTGGTAATTTATATAAATGTCCAGTAAAATTTAATGTCACAGCCAATTATACAATTTAATTATTAAATAATAACAACAACAATAAAAGAGAAAACCCATTTGGTATGTTACCTCATATTTTGGATATAGAGTTTCCTTCATGACAGATTCTGGAACAGAGAATTTAGGTGCAGCTGTATTCCAAAACAACTTCGTGAATTCTGGATAAGCACACATCTTTGAAAACAACATAAAAGGTTATTAGAAATGGTACGAAATGGCCCCAAGAGTAAACACTCAATCTCCTGTCAAAATTATTTTTAGTTGCTGAGAATTTTTGGTTCCATAGCTTCTGAAAATCTGGTAAAGAATTTTTTTAAAGCCATCAGGTTAGTAACAATGTAAAAGTCTGCATTACCAACTGACCCTAAGGACTTGGGGAAATTTGTAGAACACACTGGAGGCCAATTGGCCATATCTAGTAGAGTAGAAAGTGTACATGCCACATCTTCCTGGAATTTAACTTCCAGCTATATAGTCTAGGCAAATTCTTTCACACATGCATGGGAAAATGTGTATGGGATATTCACAGAGCATGTGAAATAAAAAAATTAAACCCAATCTAAATAGCCATTAACAGAGTAACATAAATAAAATGTGGTATACTCATAAACACCATAAAACACATTAAAACACAAAAATTATGATCTAGAGGTGGATCTTAGAAGCATGGTATTGAGAAGAAAATAAGCAAGTTTTAGAAAGAATCATATAAAACCATGTCATTTATATAAATGTATCCAGAAAACACACAAAAAAAGTATTATTTATTGGTTAGGCTCACGAATACATCTAGTAAAGTATAAACTCATGGAATGGAAAAACTACTATAATTATACCAGTAACTGCTGGGTAGGGAGGAAGAGAAATGGAATTAAGAAGTACAAAAGGCCTTAATTTAATAATTTTTAAAATTTTATTTAAAAAAAAATGAAACAAGTATGACAAAATGTTAACATTTCCAAAATCTTACTAACATATTCTCAGGTGTTTGCTAGTTTGGTTTCTGTATTTCTTTTCCAAATAAAAATTAATCAGGCCTAGGGGATATTTTTAGCGATGTGAAAGTATTCTGTAGAATTGTGGCTACATGACATTATACATTTTTAAAAACCCACTGAACTTTGAAGCATAAGAGTTGAATTTTAATGCAATGCAAATTGATGCCTACGGCCATACCACTCTAAATATGCCTGATCTCTTCTTTAATATGAATTTTTAAAAATCATTTAGGAGGTCAGGAGGAATCCCAGGATGGAATGCAGAATGTAATAAAACAGTCTAACTATATTACAAACATATGAAACAATCTCACCCAAAGGGGTGGGGGGAAAAGTTGTTGACCTCAGTTATGTTGGAAATGAGGACATAAAACTTAAGGCAAAAGGAACTGTGCACATAGTGTTACACATTAGGTAATAAAGTTGTATTCCACATGATTATGAATTAACAATTCTGATACTTCTATGCATGTGTACTGGAATTGAAAAATTTAATAAATTGAGGGAGAATTACGAAAGACTGGTTTGTCACTGCTGGAGTACAAGTGGAGTAGAAAAAAAGGAAGGAAACTAGAACGACCCATGAGGTAATGGATTAGAGTTGGATGCATCAGTAAGAACTCATATTTAGCTTACTATAGATACAGATATTTACATATAGAAATATGTATTGATACATGTATTTATTTATACAAGTTTGTGTACACACATATATTTCCTTGCTTTGACAGCTGACAAGACCTGGAAGCAACAATGCCCAGTAGAAACAAGTACACCTACTGCCTGGATCTTAGTTTTTAATTATATTCCCCAATAAAGAGACCTAGGACTCCTTGTTGAAATGGCTGATTCTAGGACTAGGGCAGGAAATATACAAGATGAACCTAGAATATCTAATACTGCCAAAAATTAAGAAAGTGTTATTTAAAAAATCCCACAATGATAGGGTGTCAAAAGAGACATAGGAGCCAACTGAAGGAGTTCCCAATGGCCAAAGATCAAAAAATTTTATCAAAACTAATAATAATAATGTAATATTGGATTACAACTCAAAGTATAATGTAAATATTCTCAAATTATACTGACATAAATAAATGACTGAGTAAATAAATAAATGAGAAGAATAGACACACTTCCTATACAGAAGAATTCTAATAAATTTTTGTAGACACTCTACCCTCAAGGAGATGGAGCATAACTCCCCACTTCTTAGGTGTGGCTGTGCATGGTGACTTTCTTCTGAAGAGAATAATATGGGAAGGGAAACAAAGAGAGACTTTAAATGAAGAAACCTGGTAAACACTACCTAGCCAGGTGATGGAGGTTAACATCAACATTGATAAATCATGTCCATAGTACATACCCCTGATACCTGATGAAAACGGCACTTTTTACCTCAGTGGTCTTCCTCAGAAAATCACATAATCCCATCAAATCTGAGAAACATCATGGCTGGGTGTAGTGGCTCACACCTGTCCCAGAACTTTGGGAGGCCAAGGCTGGAGGACCACTTGAGGCCAGAAGTTCAAGACTGGCTTAAGCAAGTAAGACCCTACAAAAAATCTTAAAAATTAGCCAGGTATAGTGGCATGTGCCTGTAGTCCTAGCTACTCAGGAGGCTGAAGTGGGAGGATCACTTGAGCCCTGCAGGTCAAGGCTGTAGTCAGCCACGATCATGTCACTGCACTCCAACCTGGGCAACAGAGCAAGACCCTGTCTCTAAGGAAAGGAAGGGAGGGGAGGAGATCAAGCAAATCCCAAATGGGAGACATTCTACAAAATACCTGACCAGAACTCCTCAAAATTGTCAAAGCCATCAAAAACAAGGAAAGTCTGAGAAAGTATCACAGCCAAGAGGAGCCTAAGACGGACTTGATAACTAAATGTAAATATGGTATCCTGGATGAGATCCTGAAACAGAAAGAGGACATTACATAAAAACTAAGGAAATCTGAATGAAATGTGGATCTTAGTTAACAATAATGTATCAACATTGGTTCATTAATTTTAACAAATGCACCATACTACTGTAATATGTCATATAAATTCCCGAGGGCAGCCATAACAAATTACCACTGCTTGGCTTAAAACAACAAACATTCTCTCACAGTTCAGGATTCAAGGTGAAGGGAGGGCCATGCTCCCTCTGAAGACTTTAGGGAGGAATTCCTCCTTGCTCTTCCCAGCTTCAGGGGTTGCTGGCAATCCTTGGCATTCTTTTGCCTGCAGCAGCATCACTCCAGTTTCTGTCTCCACCAGCACATGGCCTTCTTCTCTGAGTGTCTCTGTGTGTGTTCACATGGCATTCGCCTTTTATAAGGTTACGGGATTCAAGGCCCACCCTATGGATGATCTCATCTCAAGATCCTTAACTACATCTACAAAGATTCTATTTCTAAATAAGGTCACACTCACAGGTGCCATGGGTTAGGACTTGGACATATCTTTTGGAGACAACTATTCAATCCACCATTACTATGTTAATAATAGGAGAAACACAGTATGGTATGTATGGGAAACTGCCATACTGTCTTTGTAGGTTTTCTGTAAGTCTAAAACTATTTTTAAAAATAAAACTATTATAAAACAATAAGCTGGGCACAGTGACTCATGCCTGTAATCCCAGCACTTCGGGAGGCCCAGGCGGGTGGATCACTTGAGGTCAGAAGTTTGAGACCAGCCTGGCCAATATGGTGAAACCCCATCTCTACTAAAAATATAAAAATTAGTTGGGCATGGTGGCATATGCCTGTAGTCCCAGCTACTTGGGAGGTTGAGGCAGGAGAATAGCTTGAACTCAGGAGGCAGAGGTTGCAGTGAGCTGAGATCACACCATTGCATTCCAGCCTGGGCATTGCAGTGAGATTCCACCTCAAAAAACAAAAAATAAAATAAAATAATAATAAAACAGTAAAAAGAAAAAATTTTTAATAGTTACATACGAAAAAATAATAATCAGGTATTCATGACAAGATCTTGAAGAAAATGTGGTAAGATTTTAAAATAATAGCTTTATGAAGCCACAGTATTATTGATAATTATGTTTTGCCACAATATTGATAATTATGTTTTCTTTAATATTTTTATTTACTTGTAATAATATTTAATTGGACTATGCCTTTTCCCCAAAATGATCTGTCTTTCACCAGGAAACTGAGCTCAATTTTAAAGCATCAACTGCAAAAAGACATAACTCTAGCTTTAAAAATGAATGCTTAACAATGACATCTGGAGTGTGGATGATACACAGACTTTCCAGAGTAATACATGAAAACCCAAACCCAGTAAATAAAGATTCACTATTATAAGGTGTCACTGCATCTGGAGTGCTTTTATTTCTAGTCAGAGATATAATCCTCAACTATTCCATATACTTGATCACATGTTTCCTGTTTCCCAGAAGAATACAGTATTTTGAGAAAGGCAGATTTTGTAGTTGCCAGGTAATTTTTCCAGCATAAGACTTCAAAATTAAGTTTTTGGTCTCACTTGTCCTGTTATGCTGGGCATAGTGCATCACTTTATGCTGTACACACCTAGAGCCAGGAAGTCCTTACTAAAAGATGAATAAACTCTTCCAAAAACAGCTGGCAAATCTTCTAAGGATCACCTACACATTAAGAGGATTTCAGGTATTCAAATGTTATGTCACATATAGTACAGTAATTTTTCCCATGGAGTACACTTCCAGCAGCTTAAGCAACCAGAATAAAACTACTGCCCTAGAAGTTAAGATACAAGTCTCCAAGTAGGAAGGGCAGGAAAGCTATCACTAAACAACAATAATTTGCTCTCAAGGGAAAGTACAGATGCACCTTCAGGAGAGAATTTATTAAATTAAACTAATAAATAAGACTAACCATGGTAAATTGCTTCTCCCAGCAATGCTCAGAACTTCTAAGAAGAGTCCTAGGAAAATATTAGAAGCAACAGAGGTAGTGGCTGCCAGAACTTGAAAGGACAATGGCTGTTGCATAGCAAACTGAATGACTAACTCTGAAGCGTCCTGGGTTAATGTATGTTTAACAGTTCCTGCATACCTCCTAAGGCCATGATGCATATTATAAGCTGATACGATAACTCTTGTTCATACTGATGACCCAAGGTCACAGTATTCTGTTCACTAAGGGAAAGAGACATGCAAATTAGTTTCAGGGTCAAGTTAAGTTTCATTTAAATGAAACCTAAGGCAGAATATCAGTTTTCAAAATGTAATCTGAGACCCTGGGGAAGGTTATTTGCCTTTTTCACTATGTTAACATTTGCATTGATGGGGGAAAAAATATATATATATACACACACACACACACACACACATATGTGTATATATATACACACACATATATATGTGTATATATGTATATATGAGTGTGTATATATATTATATATATGGTAAAACTCACAGTGCCAAAGTATGAATCAAGACAGCAGCACCTTAAAAGTGCCCACCAGAAAGAAGGAAAAATTTTTAACTTTATTAAATCTCCAAACATCTTAATATTTAATGTGATTAAATGAGAAATACAAACAAAATACATCTGTGGCCATGGTGAAGTATGATGGTGGTTTGGAGGAAATGCATGTGTGCTATTGTTTGAGTTGTGAACTGAACTAGCCTCCATTTTCATTTAAGAAAACAAACATCAAACCATGTTTATTGAGACTTGGGTATATGGCAAGATTTTTCTTAAAAAGGAAAGAAGCAAACTTGTCACTTCAAACAAAACAACTGAGTGTATTTGTGACAACGAAAAAAATTGAGCTTTTGAACAAAAATTAGAATTTTGGAAAACGTGTGTCCCTTACCATGAGTTTGCAAGGTTCCCAATGCTAAATAACTTTTCTGACAATTTTAAAAATAATCTATTTTGATATTGTGTATTATACTGAAATGTGTCAATATTTGAAGAGTTAAATAACTGAATGAACAACATTTTCCAAATAACTAATGTGTGATGTTATTTGAAACAATGCACGAGTAAAAGATCCATTCAAAGTACAAGATAAAACAATAGATTTTAACATAATAAAGTATGGAAGTCATCAGTACAGTTTCAGATTTCAATTGCAACAAGGTTTTTTATTGTATACATCATCATGTAACAATTATCTTTTTAACTGAGGCTAAATTTTTTTTTTTTTTTCTCTGTTCCACGGACCGGACCGCAATTTTGGTATTAGGCTTTTTATTTTGAGATAATTGTAGATTCACATGCAGTTTTAAGAAATAATACAAAGATATCCCATCTTCCCTTTATCCAGTTTAGCCCAAAGACAATATCATGCAAAACCATAGTACCATATCATAAACAACATGTTGACATGAAACAGTCAAGCTACAAAACATTTCCATCATCATAAGGGATCCATCTTGTCCTTTAAAGTCTTACTCATCCTAACCCCCATCCTGAAAACCTGGAAACCACTATTCTATTCTTTATTTGTATAATTTTGTCATTTCGAAGAAGTTATATAATGAAATTACACAGTATGTAATCTTTTAGAATTGGATTTTTCAGCATAATTATCTTAAGATTCATTGTTGTTGCATATATCAATAGTTACTTCCTTTTTACTGGCGATTAGTATTCCATCTATGGATGTACCACAGTTTTCTTAACCCACTGAAGGATATCCAGAGTGTTTCCTGTTTGAGCTTTTTGGTTTTTTTCACTGTGCAACCTGCTTCAGTATTCATAGCTCACAGGTAAGGCGGCTGAGCAATGGTTCAAGGCTGCAGTTTACTCTGGCATGAGTACACTGTGAGAAGCCCACAGAGAGTTTGGCTTCTATTAATAAAGCTGTGATGACCTTTGTGTACAAATTATAATGTAATTATAAATTTTCATTTCTGTAAGATAAGCACCCAGGCATGCAATTGCTGGGTTGTATGCATGCCCGGACACTTTATCTTACAGAACTGCATGCATACTTTGGATTTTTCTCTAATTACCAAACTGCTTTCTAGACATCTGTACCATTTTACCTTCCCAAAAACAATATATCAACGATCCTATTTCTCTTCCACATCCTTACTAGCATTTGGTGTTATCACTATTATTTTATTTTAACCATTCTGTAGTAATATTTTATGGTGGTTTTAATTTGCATTTCCCTAACAGCTAATGATGTTGAGCATCTTTTCATATGCTTCTTTGCCATCTACTTATCCTATTTGGTGAAATGTTTATTAATGGTTTTGCCCACTTTCCAGTTAGATTTTTTTATACTGAGTTTTGAAAATTCATTATGTATTCTAGATACTAATTTTTTGCTGGATATGTGTTTTGCAAAATATTTTCTCCGAGTCTGTGGCTTGTATTTAATCCTCTTAACAGGGTCTTCTGAAGAGAAAAAAAGTTAATTCTGATGAAGTCCAATTTACCTATTTTTCCTTGTACAAATAGTGCTTTTGGTGTCAAGTCTAAGAATGCTTTGCCTAGCCCTAAATCCCAAAGATCTCCTATTTTTTTCTACAAGTTTCATAGTTTTATATTTTACATTTGTCTACAAACTATTATTTTAAGTCATTTTTTATAGGATGCAAGACTTAGGTCAGGGTTCTTTTTTTGGCTAAGGGATGTACAATTGATTCAGCAGCAATTGTTTGAAAAGGCCATCCTACACCATTGAATACTTTTTGGATTTTTATTAAAAAAATCAGTTTTGCATATCTGTAGGAGTCCATTTGTGGGTTTTCTACTCTGTCCCATTGATCTATAGGCCTATGCATCCACCAAGACCACACAATCTTAATGACTGTAACACAGTAAGTCAGGAAGTCAGCTAAACTGATTTCTCCCATTTCATTTTTCTTATCCAAAATTATTTTAGCTATTCTACTTCCTTTGCATTTCCATACAAACTTTAGAATACTCCTGTTTACATGTACAAAAAAAGCCTTGCTGGAAATTTGACAGGAATTGCTTAAATCTGTGTATCAATTTGAGGAGAAATGACAGGTTTACTATCCTGATTCTTCCAATCTATAAATAGGGAATCCCTCTATTTACTTAGATCACTTTTATTTCTTTTATCAGCATTTTGTAGTCCTCAGCATCTAACTCTTACACATGCTTTGTTAGATTTACACTTAATTATTTCAGTTTTAAGCAATTATAAATGATACAGTTTTAATTTCAGTATATATTTCAGTACATGTTCATCTATAGATACATAGAAATACAATGAATTATTCATGTTTATTTTGTATCCTGTCACTTTACTGAGCTCAGTTATTAGTTCTGTGAGATTATTCTTGTACAGATTCCTCAGAACTTATTTATTTATTTATTTATTGACATGGGGATCTCACTGTTGTCTAGGCTGGAGTGCAGTGGCATGATCACGGCTCACTGCAGCCTCAAACTCCCAGGTTCAGGTGATCCTCCCACCTCAGCCTCCCAGAAAGCCCTAAGGCCATGGGACTACAGGCACATACCACCATGCCCAGCTAATTTTTGTATTTTTTGTAGAGATGGGATTTTGTCATGTTGCCCCAGCTCGTCTCAAACTCTTGGGCTCAAGCAAGCTGCCTGCCTTGGCCTCCCAAAGTGCTGGGCTTACAGGCATGAGACACTGCACCTGGCTGATTCCTCAGAGTTTTCTATGTAGACAATCATGTCATCTGCACATAGGGGCAGCTGTATTGCTTCTTTGCTGGTCTGCAAGCTTTTCTTTCCCTTTCTTGCCTTAGTGCACCGCCTAGAATTTCCAGCACTATGTTGAATAAGAGTGGTGTGGGGAAACAATCAGGCTTTCACCATTAAATACTATGTTAGCTGTAGGTTTTTGTAGCTGCTCTTTATCAAGCTGTAGAAGTTTCCCTCCATTCCTATTTTTCTGAAAATTTTTATCATGAAAATGGGTGATGAAATCTGTCAAATGCTTTCTCTTCATTGATTAATATGATCATGTAATTTTTCTTCTTTATTCTGTTAAAATGATGAATTACAAAGATTGACTTTCCAGTACTGAGCCAGCCTCAAATCTCTGGAATAATTCCCTAAAGTCGTGGTGGATAATTCCTTTTATGTATTTTTAATTCTATGACCTAACATTTGTTAAGGATTTTTATATCCAATATTTTTTTTCTTTTTTTTTTAAATTTATTTATTATTATTATTATACTTTAAGTTCTAGGGTACATATGCATAACGTGCAGGTTTGTTACATATGTATACTTGTGCCATGTTGGTGTGCTGCACCCATCAACTTGTCAGCACCCCTCAACTCGTCATTTACATCAGGTATAACTCCCAGTGCAATCCCTCCCCCCTCCCCTCTCCCCATGATAGGCCCCGGTGTGTGATGTTCCCCTTCCCGAGTCCAAGTGATCTCATTGTTCAGTTCCCACCTATGAGTGAGAACATGTGGTGTTTGGTTTTCTGTTCTTGTGATAGTTTGCTAAGAATGATGGTTTCCAGCTGCATCCATGTCCCTACAAAGGACACAAACTCATCCTTTTTGATGGCTGCATAGTATTCCATGGTGTATATGTGCCACATTTTCTTACTCCAGTCTGTCACTGATGGACATTTGGGTTGATTCCAAGTCTTTGCTATTGTGAATAGTGCCGCAATAAACATACGTGTGCATGTGTCTTTATAGCAGCATGATTTATAATCCTTTGGGTATATACCCAGTAATGGTATTGCTGGGTCATATGGTACTTCTAGTTCTAGATCCTTGAGGAATCGCCATACTGTTTTCCATAATGGTTGAACTAGTTTACAATCCCACCAACAGTGTAAAAGTGTTCCTATTTCTCCACATCCTCTCCAGCACCTGTTGTTTCCTGACTTTTTAATGATTGCCATTCTAACTGGTGTGACATGGTATCTCATTGTGGTTTTGATTTGCATTTCTCTGATGGCCAGTGATGATGAGCATTTTTTCATGTGTCTGTTGGCTGTATGAATGTCTTCTTTTGAGAAATGTCTGTTCATATCCTTTGCCCACTTTTGGATGGGGTTGTTTGTTTTTTTCTTGTAAATTTGTTTGAGTTCTTTGTAGGTTCTGGATATTAGCCCTTTGTCAGATGAGTAGATTGCAAAAATTTTCTCCCATTCTGTAGGTTGCCTGTTCACTCTGATGGTAGTTTCTTTTGCTGTGCAGAAGCTCTTTAGTTTAATGAGATCCCATTTGTCAATTTTGGCTTTTGCTGCTGTTGCTTTTGGTGTTTTAGACATGAAGTCTTTGCCCATGCCTATGTCCTGAATGGTACTACCTAGGTTTTCTTCTAGGGTTTTTATAGTATTAGGTCTAACATTTAAGTCTCTAATCCATCTTGAATTAATTTTCGTATAAGGAGTAAGGAAAGGATCCAGTTTCAGCTTTCTACTTATGGCTAGCCAATTTTCCCAGCACCATTTATTAAATAGGGAATCCTGTCCCCATTTCTTGTTTTTCTCAGGTTTGTCAAAGATCAGATGGCTGTAGATGTGTGGTATTATTTCTGAGGACTCTGTTCTGTTCCATTGGTCTATATCTCTTTTTTGGTACCAGTACCATGCTGTTTTGGTTACTGTAGCCTTGTAGTATAGTTTGAAGTCAGGTAGCGTGATGCCTCCAGCTTTGCTCTTTTGACTTAGGATTGTCTTGGCAATGCAGGCTCTTTTTTGGTTCCATATGAACTTTAAAGCAGTTTTTTCCTATATCCAATATTTATAAGGAATTATCTTAATCTGTTTTGCACTGCTGTAACAGAACACTTGAAACTGGGTAATTTATAAAGAATAAAAATTTATTCTCTCACAGTTCTGGAGGCTGGAAAGAAGTCCAAGATCAAGACACTGATCTGATGTAGGCCTTCTTACTATGTCCTCACATGGGGAAGGCAGAAAGGCCAAGAGGGAAAAAGAGGGCTGAACTTGCCCATTTCTAATAGCATTCTTCCCACCCATAAGGGCCTACTCACATCTTAAAGGTCCCACCTCTCAATACTGTTACAATAACAATTAAATTTCAACATGAGTTTTGGAGGAGACAAACATTTGAACCATAGCAAGGATATTGGTCTGCATTTTTCTTTCTTCCTTTTGTGTGTTTGTTTGTTTGTTTGTTTGTTTGTTTACTGCCTAGTTTAGGTACTAGGGTATTACTAGCTTCAAAAAATGAATTGAGAAGTCTTCCCTCCTCTTATTTTCTTAAAGAGATTGTATAGAATCAGTGTTAACTGTTCCTTAAATGTGTGGTAGAATTCTCTCTAGTAAAATCATCTGGGCTTACATATTTAGGAGAAGTGGAATGTTCTATAAATCAATAATTCAATTTCCTTAATACTTATAGGGCTATTCAAATAATCTATTTCATACTGGGTGAGTTGTGGTAGTTTGTGTTTTTCGAGACTTTCTTCACATCATCTAAGTAATCAAGTGTATGTGTGTATAGAGTTGTTCATAGTATTCCTATATTAATCTTTTGATATCTACAGGGTCTGTAGTAACACCTCATTTCATTTATAATATTGGTAACTTATGGCTTTTCTTTTTTTCTTGTCAGTCTTGCCAGAGATTAATTTCATTGATCTTTTCAAATGACTAGCTCTTCCTTTCATTAATTTTCCTTACTGTTTTTCTGTTTTCCATGTCATTGATTTCTGTTTTTATTCCTTCCTTCTGCTTGTTTTTGGTTCATTTTGCTCTTTTTTTTCTTGGTTCTTAAGTGGGAGCTTAAATTATTAATTTGAGACTTTCTCTTTTCTATTGAAAACATTTAGTGCTATAAATTCTGCTTAGCTATGTCCCACAAACTTTGATATGTTGTATTTTCATTTTCATTCAGTTCAATGTATTTTTTAAATTCCTAGCAACTTCTCCTTTACCATAGATTATTCATAGTTGTACCATTTGGAGTTAGATTCTGTTAGATTCCAAGTGTTCGGAGATTTTTGTTATCTTCCTCTTAGTGATTTCTAGTTTTAGTCCCTTATGGATTTGCTCTATCCTGGTATATGTTTCGTGGCATCTGAAAAGAATATGCATTTTGCTTTTGTTGGGTACAGTGTTCTATAAATTTCAACTGGAACCTACTGGTTGATGAGGTTGTTGCTGATTTTCTAAGTGTTCTATGAATTCTTGAGAGAGAAATGCAGAACTCTCCAACTATAATTGTGGAATTGTCTATTTCTCCTCTCAGTTCGTAGATTTTGCTTTGCATGTTTTGCAGTTCTATGGTCTGGTGCATATATTTTTTAAGACTGGCATGTCTTCTTGATGTGCTGACACTTTTTTCATTATGTAATGTCCTCTGTGTCTCTGAGAACTTTCTTTGCTTGGAAGTCTATCTTATCTGATATTAATATAGCCATTCCCACTTTTCTTTGATGGATGTTTGTGTATTTTTAACCTTTTTATTTTCAAACTGGCTATATCATTATGTTTTAAATTTGTTCCTTGTAAATATTATATATCTGTGTCATGTGTTTTAATCCATTTTGCCACTATGTCATTTAATTGCTAAATTCAAACCATTTACATTTAAATTAGGGTTTAAGTCTGTCATTTTAGATTTTGTTTCCTGTCTGCTCTGGTTTCTTTTGTTTCTCTGTTTTCTTTTTCCTGTCTTCCTGTACATTACTTGAACATATTTTAGAATTCTACTTTTATTTATTTATAGTGTTTTTAGTGTATCTCTTTGTATAGCTTTTTAATTGTTACTCTAAGTATTACATTTTATAAATATAGCTTACCACAATTGACTGAGGGTATTATTTTACTAGTTCAAGTGATATGTAGAAATCTCACCTCCCTTTATGTCTCTTTAAGACATATAATATGTCTTAAATATGTCTTCTAAATTCTGTTACAACCACATCAGCATGATAAATTTTGCTTCAACGGACAAACATAACTTAGAAAACTCAAAAGGAGAAGGAAGTTTTATAGTACTTACCCATATTTTTGCTTTACATGGGCTTTGTTCCTTCTATATATTCCTGAATTTTTTCTCTTATTTCTCTCTATTTAGAGAACTTTTCCTAGCCATTCTTTTAGGGTAGGTATGCTGGCAACAAATTTTCTTCTATCTGAGAATGTCTTGATTCCTTCATTCCTAAAGGATATTTTTCTGGACATAGGATTCTGGAACACAGTTGTTTTCTTCCAGCACTTGAAAAATGTTCTGCCACTTACTTCTGGCCTCCATCACTTCTCATGAGAAACCCATTTCCATTCAAATTGTTTTTCCCCTACAGGTAGCATGTCCTTTCTTTTTTGTTGCTTTCTTTATCTTAATATAATGCCCCTCTGTGTCTCTGAGAACTTTCCTTGCTTGGAAGTCTATCTTATCTGATATTAATATAGCCATTCCCACTTTTCTTAGATTGATGTTTGGTTTTTCTTTATCTTTCATTTTCAGAAGTTTGAATATTATGTGATTTGTTCCATATTCCTTTGGATTTTTCCAGTTTGGGATTTGCTCAGGCTCCTGAATCTATAGCTTTCTGCCTTTTGCCAAACTGGTAACTTTTCAGATATAATTTATTTCAATACTTTTCAGTCTCTCCCCATCTTTTGTGATAACACAAATACTAGATCTTTTGTTACAGTCCCTCAGATTCCCCAAGGTTCTATTGGCCTCCTAGCATGTTAATAGATATAATTCACATAAAAAATTATTGAGGTCTTCTATAATTTTTTTTGAGACAGGGTCTCTCTCTATTGTCCAGGCTGGAGGTCAGTGGTGCAATCACGGCTCATTGGAGGCCTCAATTGCCTGGGCTCAAGTGATTCCCTCATCTTAGCCTCCCAAGTAGCTGGGACCTCAGACATGTGCCACCCAGCTGGGTTATTATTTGTAGATACAAAGTCTCGTTATGTTGGCCAGACTGGACTCAAACTCCTGGGCTCAAGCAACCCTCTCGCTATGTCCTCCCAAAGTTCTGGGATTACAGGCATGAGCTACCACACCTGGCCAGCCCTCAACAATTTTTAAGAGTAAAACAAGTCTCCTGAAACCAAAAAGTTTGAGGACCTGTGAGGTACAAAAAAGTAATATTAAAGAAAGTTTCTTACTTCCTCTCCCAAGACTTGCAAGTGTGGTTTGTGAGCACGCTCTCTAGTTCTTTGTGCCAATTCAGGTGGTATCCCTTGTGGTGTCAGAGGAATATGGACATAGTCTTGGTTGTCATCCATAACAGGAATTCCATATAATATTCTACAATGTGATAAGAACAGTAAGTTTGTTTTTAAGTAATTGACAAAGCATAAGATATTTGCCCTCATTTCATAACTCCACTGAAATAAACACATAGACATTTGACACCTGCACTAAACAGAGATTGTGTAGAAGTCAGATAATCCAAAATGAGAAATAATCCAAAAAATGCTAATATCTGGTTCTTAATACATTTTAATAGTAACATTTATGATGATTTTGTTTCATTATACTGGAATAATAAATTCACCCTATGAAAGCCTAGTTACAAAAGAGGTTTAAAAAAAAAAACCTTCTCTACCTTCTGATCTCTCACCTACTCCCCATTCCAAGCCCACATATACACACAGAGTTTCATTTCTTGGACTGGGGCAAAGCATCAGCCGAAGCAGAAGTGCCTTCTCACATTATGGTTTTCCCTTCTTGCTGGGATGAACAGAAAACTGTTCAGGCATCAAGTCTTTCTTTTAGACTACAAGCTACATATACGTAAGAATATATATGGAACAAAACTTATCAATACAAGATTAAGCTAAAGAGATGAGATAAATCAAAATTTGAAGGTAAAATGTGTCATTAATCACTGACCTACAGACTGGCTTAAAAATACATTAACTTTTGTACTGTAACACTTAACTGTAAAATAAATATAAAATAAACATAAAGACAAAATATCCAAGAATATATACATAGTCAAGTGCCACATACATATTATAGATATATCGATTTCACATTGAAGCATTTAGAGCTACTGTTTCCTCTAACTTATTGATACACTATTATATGAAGAATCACTTTATGAGTTACCAAATGTGAAAATTAAGCATACAAAAACCAACTGATTACAGCAGGTTAATAATATACTGAAATCCTCAAATCCCATCATTCCTGCTGTTAAGAAGTAGACCCACTCAGAGCCAGGCTGGAGAAGATATGGCTTTGTCAGAGTAGAGTCATGAATAAAAGCTTCCTATCTTACCTACTAAAATACTTGAATTCAAGGAGAGTTTAAAACTCTACTCCCAGCAAGGTGAATACCACTGCCACTTAACACCCAATCCATCCTCCTTCTAACGTGCTTTTCTGAACTGCCAAGGATAGAAAGGTAAAACTCTCTTGGCCAGGCATGGTGGTTCATGCCTGTAATCCCAGCACTTAGGGAGGCTGAGACAGGGAGATCACTTGAGGCCAGGAGTTCAAGACCAACCTAGTCAACAAAGTGAAACCTCGTCTCTACTAAAAACACAAAAATTAGCTGGGTGTAGTGGCACACACCTGTAGTCCCAGCTACTCAGGAGGCTGAGACATAACAATTGTTTTAACTCAGAGTGCGGAGGTTCCAGTGAGTCAAGGTCACGCCACTGCACTCTAGCCTGGACAACAGAGTCAGATTCTATCTTTAAAAAAAAAAAAAAACTCTCCTGAGGCCAGTGTTCTCGATATTATTTAGAATCCACTAACCAAATGCCATTCAGAAGGCAGAAGGTTCTGATGTTTCTGTTGGCAAGTACAGTCACGACAATGTTGAGTTCTTCTGTAGCAGTGTTCCAGTAAAGTTATGACTTTGTGAGTTGTGTTTTTTATTTGTTTGTTTTTTGCCAGTGAGCACGTCAAACAGACACAGTGTGGCTCCAGAGTCCAAAGCTGTGACAGTAAAGGCTACTTAATCCCTGAATCTCAGTTAAGGTGGTATGTTGCCAGTGCTGGCTTCCAGATATGCTGCCTTCCTGTGTCAGGAGCAGCAGCGTCCCAGGCAGCCAGTTAAACATGCTCTGTGAGTCATCCCCAGGAGATCTCCCTACCTAATGCCCCATTTTTCTAACCCTCTCATTGATTTTAAAACACCAAATTCCCATTACTAAGTCCTTTTTTGCTTAAAATAGCTACAGCTGTGATATGATTTGGCTGTGTCCCCATCCAAATCTCACCTTGAATTGTAGTTCCCATAATCCCCATGTGTTGTGGGAGGGACCCGGTGGGAGGTAATTGAATCATGGGAGTGGTTACCTCATAGTGCTGTTCTCATGATGTGAGTGGTTTATCACAAGAGCTGATGGTTTTATAAGGGGCTTTTCCCCCTTTTGTTCATCACTTCTCCTTGCTGCCACCATGTGAAGAAGGACATGTTTGCTTCCCCTTCCACCATGATTGTAAGTTTCCTGAGGCCTCCTCAGGCCTGCAGAACTGTGAGTCAATTAAGCCTCTTTCTTTTATAAATTACCCAGTCTTGATTAGCAGCATATGAACAGACTAATATAAGATGTTTCTGTTTTCTGAAGCTGAATTCCAGTGTATCCAGAAAAACAAAAGAACAGGGGAAAGTCTAGGGACTAAGAGAATGAGCCAAGTGAATACATACATCAGGATGAATAAGTATTTCTAAGATAGGTTGGGAGGAGAAGGAGATGGTGATGAGGACAGCGGTGACTAAGAAGTTATCTAGAAGCACTGCTGTACTTTTCTCTGGCTCTAAGCCAGAAACAGGATAGTAAAAGTCATTTATAACTTACTGTCTTTTGCTCTTTCATATTCCAAAAGCACGCTAAATAAACAGAAATTGGACTGGTTGGAAGAAAGTGAAGGTCACTGGACATTCTAGAGTGCATAGTTCTGGTAGACATGAATGGAGGCTTTGGTGGAAAGTCTTACCTAAGGTTAGCCTTTATGTTCCTGTATGACAAAGATGAAGCACTTACCTGGAAATTTTTATCCAGATTTTCCCTGCTTCCTTCTTTCTGTCCAGAGAAAAGAACCAACCCTTTCTAGAGTTCTGTCTGGAAAACACCACTATCTCAGTGGTTCAGACTGAAAATCTCTTCATCACCAATCTCTTCCTCACTCCCAACAGTAATGACTATTTCTGTTCATTCTCCCTCCATGATGTCTCTCCTGTTCATTGCATCTTCTCTCATCTGAGTCCTGTGATACCATCTTTGCTGGTCCCTTACTTCCAGACCCTCCCTCCTCCAATCCATGCCACATATCCCTGAAACTGTTGTTATCAGTCACCCCCTCTCCAAACATCTCACTGACTACACACACAGTATATATAACCCAAGCTCCTGACTCTGGCAGTCAGGGTCCTTCACAGTCTGGGCACCATCTACTTTGCCAACTCTGCTTCCTTCCCCCAACCTCCCACCCAAGCTACATTTGCAATGCAAAAAAAAAATGCCTTATGTGCTGGGATTACTCCAGGAGCAATAGGGGAAACAGGCAAAATCAACAGGCCATTATAGTACCGAGTGGCTATGGAAATGGAGAATGGTGAGAGCAAGACCTTCAGATCTCAACTCCTCCACAGACCTTTACAAATCCTCCTCTGCCCAGCCCAGATTCATGTCTGACTCCCTGGTTTCCCTGTTGCATTTCATCTGCTCTTTCATTATACAATATACTGCATTCTATTCCATATGCCTTTTTCACAGTAGAGCATAGGCTTGTTTGGGAGAAAAAGTGAGACTTACTCATTTTCTGTCTCCCAAAAACTTGAATGGAGTAGGTACTAAATAAATATTGTTGAATTTTGGCTGAGTAAGAAAAGTCTCAGAGCCAAAGCCAGCCCCATACTCTACCCTGGGAAACAGAATCACTGGTAAGGCACGAGATGCTGGGGGTTCTCAAAGTGTGTTCCCTACTGAGCAGCATTATTATCATATAAGAACTTGTTAGGAATGCAAGTTATTGAGCCCACCACAGACCTGAGTCAGAAACTCAGGAGCTGAGGCCTAGCCATCTGTGTTATAACCAGCCCTGAAGGTAATTCTGTACACTCTGAAGATGGAGAACAACTGAGGTACTCAATCGTTCCTAAAACAGCCTAATCATAAGAATATCCTGGGATGAAATCAAATTTGCATCTTCCCAGACCCCTTCTCTGAAGATTCTAATTCAGTAGGTTTGTGATAGAGCCTGGGAATTGACAAACTTATCAAACAACCCAGATGACTCTTATCCTCAAGAAAGACTAAAAATCACTAATATAGTAGAAAGAGTGAGCCTTTAGAATGAGGTTAGAAAACAGAATTTGAGCCCCTCATTGTGCTGTTTCCTTCTTCAGTCTGTTTCCTCATTTACAAATGGCAACAGTGAGTTTTTCAGAGTCAAATGTCTTAGAAATCATGTGTGTGAAGAGGCTTGCACACAGAATATGCTAAGAAAGTGATTGACATTATAACCACTATTGCTTATGATCATTGAGGGAGTTGAATGAAGGAAACAAGCCCACCTCTCTTGGAGTGAAAGTTAAACCTCCTTTTGGGTCCACATTGGCATCCCATGAGGCCAGAGAGAGAAATGTATTTCTGATTGTATGATGCTGTTAAAGAAGTTTGGAAAACATTTGTTCTAAGTTGTGAGTACTCTGAAAAAATCTCTGCACACATCTTCTACGAGTTACATAAAGGTGACTGTGAGTTACATCTTGTGAAGCACGGAGAAGGGATCTCCCTCCAGCAATCCTCCCCTACCTTGGCATGACCCTAACAGACAGGTTCTCCATCACAGCTTCACTATCTCTTCCTTAACAAATTTATCTTGCTCTTTGGTGTACAAAAGCCTGCGAGAGGCTTCACAGGATGTAGATCACAGTCACTCTTAGGTAACTCATAGAAGATGTATACAGGGAAATTTGAAGAGTGCTCACATACAAAAGTTTCATCAAAGTCAATCTCACATGCAATGGTTCTATTCTAGATACCATTTTTTTAAAGTGCTCATAGCAAACTGATTCACACTAAACTGATTTCACAACCCACTCACTGGGTCGCAATTCACAATTTGAAAAACATTAACTTACAGAGAATGTTGTTTAAAAAGCATACGCCAAGGTCTGGAAAAAGCTTTAGGTTTTCATCTTCTTGAAAATGTTAATCTACAAATAACTTTCTTTAGTCTTTTATAATTTTTTTCTTTGAAATCTACAGCAGAGGCATATGAATACTTCGTATGTTTTAAAAAGATCAGAAAATATAGTCTTGATAAAATAACAAGTCTATAGAAGAGTAAGTGTATAACTATATATATGTGTGTATATATATACATTTTACAAAACATGATTGGGGAGGGGGAAATTGTATTTTTAATCATTGTAACTTCATTGCTACATGCAAACAGTGACATCTGGTGGAATGATACTGCTTTACTTTTTTAAAAATCCAGCTTTCACATACTGGCAATTATGGAAACAGACAAATTTCCAAATAATTCCTTTTTTGGTATTTCCATGTAAAAACAGAAATACACAAGTGTTAACTCTTACCAGACATTGATAGTGCATACTGAAATGATTTTTTGTCATCCCAAACTGTATTTTTAAAAACATGCTGAAGACCTACTGACAGGACTATTTGTTCAAAGTGAATATAACAGAAATTTAAAATGAGGTTACTATTAATTCCAGTTCTATCTCTGCCACCAACTGTGACATAGAGTGCAAAGCTTTGCCTCAGTCTCCTCATCCATAATATGAGAGGTTTAGGCTAGGGAACTACTAAGATGTCTTATAACTCTGTTCAATGTACTGCTGCGACATATACCACCAACTCACACAGTGATTCTCATGTTCTTTGGTGTAATACCTTAGGTCACTGCTTGGATTATGCAGCAAGGAACAAGGCCGTGTAAGGGGTAGGGGTGGGGCCAGGATTAGACCTGATCATTGAGAAATGACAGATGGTAGGGGGAAGGTCAGTCACAGATACCTAAACTGGTAGGAAATAAAAAGCATATGAGACAGAACAGAGTATTACAAATGAAGTGTAACAGACCACAGGTCTTGGGTGTACTATAATTAGAAAGGTTTAGTATGAGATGACGGCACATTTGGGTGGGGGGCAACCAGTGATAGGAAGTATAAAACCAGGCAATATTCAGAGACTGCAAAGCTTTCAGTAATTAACATCAGAGAAGTCTCCCACAATGACCAAGGCCACATCCTTGGCCTAGAATCAAAACAGGATTTTCAGTTCCTAGGAGGCAACAAGCAATAGTAAGATAAAATCCTCATCCTATATAAGCAGAAGCCCAGGTTCCAAAATTGGTTCACAATTGATCAAATACAAACCACCAGGGGCAAGTAAAATATGCTTCACACAGATTATCCAACTAAGCTCCTCAGATTCTTCCTAGATTAGGTCAAATTGGTCCTAAAAACAGAATGAGGGTAAGTATACAAATTAAGCATAAAGAGAAAAAATGAAAGGGCCTTTCACAAATACACAAAGCAGTAGAATATAATAAAAACCACGTTTAAAATTATAAAGACCTGGGTTTGAATCCCAGCTGTTACCAGCTACATAAACATGGACTAGTCAATCATTATGCTGTATTTTTTATTTGGGAAATAAAATTATTTTATCTACTACTTAGAGTTGTTATTAATACAAAATTATATAATAAATGTAGTGTATTTCAATGCATTTTTCTGTTAGATAATTTTCCATTTTCTTAACAAATATTACTACCTTATTTGAAGGATTTGGATAAAATCTTTCAAATAAAAGCACATCTTAAATATTTGATTTGTAAGCTATCATCAGTAGAGATAGTAAGTCAAACTACTCATATATGTGTCCTTACATTTTTATTTATATATATAGATATATACCCTCAAAGGAATATGTTATCAAAATAACATCTATAATGTCATTTTCATAAAATGTATGTATATATAATATATGTATATGCACAGAAGAAAAGCTTATAGTAATCTACCATATAGAAAGCCTGATAGGAAAAGGTCACCCTTAGTACAATATTTTTAACAATCATAGAGAGAAACTATAGAGGCAAATTTTTCAGATCCTGTCCCATCCCACCCCCAGTGCCTTTCAGATTCTGACTGACTCAACTGCTAACATAAACCTGCATCTCTGGTTCTCCTACTTAAGATCTAAAAGTACTATTCTAATACCTCCAAGATAAACAGTCAAAAAATGCCTGGTAAATCTAGCCAATATTAACTTTGGGGAGCCAGAAATAATTTGCCTTCATTCAAAGTTGAGTACACAGAAAAACCCAAAATGATTTCTGTGAAGACTGTCTCCAAGCTACAAAAATGAAATACAGCATTCAAAAAGTGACAGAAAGAACATCCTTTTGGGAAAGATTTATTATAGGACACAAAAATATTTTAGAAAGATTCTGCTTTTTTTCTTGAGGTAATAAAATTCATATAAACAAAAGAGATTCTCTTAAGAGACTGATAGAATTTAGAAAAAAATCTGTAAATGCCATAGCAGTCTCACAATGGAAATTAGAAGGACTTTTTAAAATTTATACCACAGAAAATGAAACCACTGAAGAACAGAGGTTTAAGAGATAAATCTAAGCAAAACAATGATAAATATAGAGGAAAGATAGTGAAGATCCAACATACAGCTAATTGATATTCCTGAAGAAATGCACAAAATAAATAGAATAGAAACATTACTCAACATAAAACAGAAAAGTCTTATAGTGAAGAACTATATTTGCATACAAGAAAGGCTTTCCACGTACCCCTAAAAATTAATTAGAAAGCAATCCAGTCTCAAACATATGCTAGGGAAACTGTTCATTTTAAAGCAAAACATAAAAATTCTGTAAGCATCAAGATGAGTAGGAGAAACATATTACATGCAAATAAATGAAAAACGGGTTGGCTTTAGATTTCTGTCTCACAAGATTAGACATCAGATAATGATACAAACAAAAAACACATAGGCAAACGCTGGCAGATAAAACAGATTATAGGAAATAGCAAAGAAGCAAAAAAGGAAAAAGAAAATATAAAATGACAAAATAATACCAAGTACATCTGATAGGACAATAAATGAATATGGGGTGACGCAACCTATTAGAAAAAAACCTATCAGAAAAAAATTCTGATTAGCTCAAAAAATACTTAAGTCTATGCATTCTACAAGGGACACAACTAAGACAGACTAAAATTAAAATGGAAATATATGCCATATAAATAAAGCAAAAAATAAAACAAAGTAGCTTTCATTTTTATGGGTTAAGTGTACAATGAAAACAAAATGATCACAATCAACAGTTTCTTGAACTTTTCTCGCACACACAGAAAAAAATTGTTTTATATAATACACATGTTGTTTCTGAATTTAGTTCTAACCCTTTCAGAATACAGAGCTCTACTTCATTCTTTATTATGGTTGCAATGCATCTCATTATTGAGCGCACAATTAAAATTCTTCCATGATGGACACTTAGGTTGTTTCCAGTTTTTAGTTATTATAAAAAGCGATATGATGAACATCCTCATGCATTTATCTTACCAATTGATAGTCATCAGCATATAAATGGCATTTAAAGCCATGGTCCTGGATAAGATCACCTTGCTAAGCCTGGGCAGTCCAATGTTGAGAAGTCGAGATGAGGAGACACCAGGAGGAGGGACTGAGAAGTCATAGCCAAGGAAGCAGGAAGATAGCCAAGAAAGGAGTGGTCCCTAAGGCCAAGGGATAAATGTGACTTCTGGAAAAGTAAGTGATCAACTGTGTCAAACACAATTGAGAAGACAAGGACTGTGATATCTTAAAGCAAACCTGATCATGTCATTCTTCCTCAGAAAACCTATCAATGCTTTCCCAATTCACTGTGACTAAGAATCCCTCCCCCAAGCACTCACGTGTGCCCTCACATACACATACGGGGTAACTGTAAAATCCTGCCTCCGCTCTAGCTTCAAATGTATCACTGCTCTTCCTGTTCTCTAATACTGGACTTATTTCCAGTTCTCAGATGGATTCCAATTGTCCACAGCATGAACTCAAACTTCAAAGTGTATACAAATTTCCTGCATTTCTAACAAGTTCCCAGGTGATGGTGATGCCGCTAGTTTGTGGACTATACTTTGAGTACCAAAGACCTAAAACATTCTTTCCCCTCCTCCTTCCTATCTTCTATCCATCTTTCAGGTTTCAATTTAAGTATCATTTCCTCAAACCTCCCTAAATAATCAGGGACTCCTCTTACATGTTTCCATAGCACTCTGCACAACTCTATATTAATTGTCGCATTCACAGTAATTAATTCACCTTTCTTTTCACTGGTCTCCAGGTTCCCTGAAGGCAGTGATTATATTTCTCTTGTTTGCAGATGCCTCTCTAGTGCCTACCTCTGTGCCTACTACCGAGTTAGGCATATCATTTGATCACTCGGATCAATATTTATTGACATGGAAAGATGTTTACACATAAGTTTTTAAAAGTTAGGTTACAAAACATTATGCATATAGTATTATTCTAGTTTTGTTCTATATGATTTATTTGCAAAAGGAAAACTCTGGAATCCTATATTTAAGAATGTTTAACAGTGTTATCTATAAATGGCAAGATTTTAATTGTTTTTCATTTTCACATTTGCTTGCATGTTTTTGTATATTTGTTAAAATATTTTTATTGTTTTTTGTAATAAAATAATCAAAAATGAAATTAAACATTGAATTTTGACACTTAACCTTTAGTTTTTCTGTTGTTGTTGCTGCTGTTCTAATGTATAAAACTAATGATCTGTCCACATATTTTCCAAAAATTGACTAGGAATTTCTTTTTTAATTTGAAGTCAACTAGCGGGTTAAGTCTGGGATTTATAGCCTGGCATTGCTCACCACCCAAGAGCTGGCTATAAGGGGTGCCTGATTTGAAAAGGTCAGCCAATGTTTGTAGGACAGGATTTTTGCCACCAACTCTCTATTGGTGGTGAATCAAGGAAATACGCAAGTAGTTTTAGATAGACAAATCAGTGAAATGGAACAGAAATCCATAAATAGACTCAATAACATGTCGGAATTTAAGGTATTTGAAAGTTAGCATTTCAAAACAGTAAGGAAAAGAAGATTCATTGAATAAATTATATTTTAAAATTGTTCTTATCAAAATAAATTACAAATGGATTAAATATTTAATTTTTTTCCAAAGGAAACCACAAAGTTACTAGAAGAAAATATGAGAGAATATCTTAAAATGTAAATGTATAAACACCCTTTCTAAGATTAGCATCAAGACTAGAACACATTAAAAAATTGCTACATTAAAACATTTCTGATAGCATAAAACACCAAAAACAAAACTGAAAAGCAAGCAACAAATTGAAAAAATATCTATAACATATATGGCAAATAACTAAAATTTTTAATATAAAAAGATCATTCACAAAACAATACAAAAGAGAATAAATGACAACTCCACAAAATGTGATCTAGTAATTCTCAAAAGGAAAAAAGCAAATAACCAAGAGACATCTAAAAATATGTTCAACCTTACAAGAAATGAATAAAAATAATAAAATATTAGAAAAAATTCAACAAGAGCAACAATCATAGTTTGGCAAGGGTGTAAGGAAAAGAACAGTGTCATAAATTGGCATAAACAGTGTCACCATAGCTTGGTTATAGCAGTAACTATCTGGCCAGGCACAGTGGCTCACACCTGTAATCCTATTATTTTAGGAGGCTGGTGCAAGAGGATCATTTAAGGCTAGGAGTTTGAGACCAGCCTGGTCAACATAGTGAGACTCTATGTCTACAAAAATAAACAAATAATAATAATTAGCCTAGTGCTACTCAGGAGGCTGAAGTGGGAGGAGCCCAGGAGTTCAAGGTTACAGTAAGCTATGATTATGCCATTGCACACCAGCCTAGGCAATAGAGCAAGACCCTGTCTCTATTAAAAAATTTTTGTATAAAGCAGTAAATATCATGAAATAATTTAAATGTTCACAAACAATCTTGAGTGAAGAAACTCAGGCTATAGAATGTCATGGGTGGTTTAAACACGTACATATACAAGAGATGTCTGAAAGGCTATTCACCAAGTTGTTAACATTAATCTAAGTCTTTAAATACCTTTAATGATTTCCCCTACTTTAAAGCCTCAAATATAAAATCCCATACCAAAACTTTGAACTAAATGTCTATAAACTTCTCTATATAATATACAAATCATTTTTAAAGCAAAAATATGGCCAATACAAGATATTTGTATAGTTCTCATCATAATTACTCTTTAGCAAACTAAGCGTTAAGTTTGAACACTACACTATACTTCAAATAAACTTAAGTATATACCCTTCCAATTCCATTAAAATAGTCTTGGTATTTGCCATAAATAATGATTAACAAAATCAGGAAACATTAAAACCATACAACCACAAGTATTACTACCTTTGAAGTTAACTGATCATTGCACAAAAAATTGCAAAAAGCCATCCGATGAAAGGGTATTCATTTTGTTTACAGTTACCTTACTTGAGAACACTTGGTAGCGCAGAAAAAAATTATACATTTCTCTGAACTTGTAGGCTCAGCAGACAGATATATTTTGAAAAGGTTAAGCTATGTTTAGCAAGGTAATCCTCAAGAGATAGATGCTGGAGAATTAAATATTCAGTACTTAAATTAACTTCTTATTTAGTACTTAGGAACAAATTGCCAAGAATTATACCTCATCAAATAGAACATTTATTGACTCTCGGAAAAAGAAAGTGAGGTCTACTTGAAGAAAAATATTTTCAGAATTGGAAAGAAACCAGCATTTCTAACACTTTGCATGAATAATTGAAGCTATAAGTCCTCCAAATGATGCTTGGCTTGCGTAGTGCTAATGGGAATGACTCAAAATGGTAGAGTTTCATGACTACTAGATTATGTTTATGTATTTATTTTCTACTCCCAGCTTTAGGCTTTAACATACATTCCAAAGAATGGCATGCTGAACTGCTGTTTTCTACTGGAGATACTGGAGCAGTTCTGAAATTTCAAAAATTCTTCATACACAATTTTTTTCAAGAATTTAATTTGATAAAGCAAAACTAAAAGACTTTAGATGTATAAAATTATGATTGATAAATAAATCCTAAAATTTTTTTTGCCTACATAGAAAACAAACATAAAAGTGACCTTCTTTTAGGGATTCAAATAGAAACTAATTGTGATTGCTAATCACTGGGAAACCAGGTAATTTTTAATTCATGAAATAATGCAGTAGTGTTGCCATTTTTACTAGAAGTCAAGTTTGAGAAAACGCATTCAAAATATGCCATGAAAAGTATGGTTACTAATGATTTTGTGACAGTGTCATTAAAAGTAATATTTTAGAATAGTATTCTCATATACCTAGGATAGTTAAATTATAATACTAAAAAAGTTTCCATTTAACTTAATATTTAATATTTGCAATAGTTTTAAAACATGTAGTACATTTTTCAGTATTTTTACCAAGGCTTCTGAAAGGCAAGAGACTGTAGAGCAAGCATTCTCAATGGGTAGGTAATATCCCTCCCTGGAGGTGAAAATTGGTGCTTGGGGTGGGGGGAGCACAGAGTGATTAAAGCTTACTCTTTTTATTTATAAAGGACATACATTCATATAATATATAAACAGATATACAGTATATCTAGCACATTAAAATTTAATCAGGAGGGGTGATTAGAAAAAAAAAAAAAGCCTTAAAATTCTCTTTAAGTGGGTGATAATGAAAAGGCTGATAAAAACTGAGTTAGACAAACCTGGATTCTAGTCACTATCGAGAGATAAGAACTTCAGCAAGTAACCTGATATCACGAACCCTAAATTTCTTCATGAATAAAACAGAAATTACAACTTCTCCCTTACAGTTGAAGATTTAAATAGGAAACATATGCAAAGCACACAGCACAGTGCTCAGAATAGAGTTATTGCTGCATAAATATTAGGTTCCTTCCCTTTTCTCCTTTCTTTTGAGGATGCTGTAAATTATACACTCTCCACAAAAGAATATGCGGATTCCAAAGGAAAGTGAGACCCAAGAAGGGGAACGAACTCCAAGAGCAATGACTTTTGTATGTGATCCCTGGACCCAAGTATGCCCAATGATGGTGAAATCTAGTTCAAATGACTGGGTCCAAGTGTCAAATCTGTGATTTTTTTAATTGTCTATGTGTAGCTAATTGCTTAAATTTTATTACTTTCAATTTCCACATTTGTACTCCAGAGTTGTGATGACAAACAAATGAGATCATGTATGTAACACTCTGGGAATACTAGCGTTACCTTACAATTGGGAATGGGTTCATGTTAATATCATCAGGAAATGGAGACACAGACCTAGACTGTATACCTGAGGAAGTGGCAGAAAAAAAAAAACAAAAACTGCTCCCTTCTCTTTAGTGTCCAAGAACAGAATCAAGTCTTTAAAATCTAGAACTCAAAGGCAGGATTTATGTGATAGTTTACATTCAGTTTAAAATCAAATTACCAGTGGAACTCTTACCTATCTGCTTGTTCTTCATCTGTAAAGTGATCATCTAAGAAAGAGGTTCCAAATTTTCCAAGCAGGGTATTGTGGCCTTTCCTGTTAGCAGTGTGATACACTCGAGAAGCCAGGCGCAAGTCAATGGGCAGTTCCCGGGCTGGGATGGTGGCGCACAAATCATGAAGGTGCGGCATGGAGTAGTCTCGTGGAATTCTGCAACAGAAAAAAGAAAGTGGGCTTCTTTCATCATTTTGTGGCCTTTAGATATAAAGTACATTTATACTGACAATTTAGTTCAGGTTCTAAAGACATATATAAATATAGGAGATCTGATTTAAAACTATAATAATGGTATATAACAAATTATTATCACAATCTCAGGCCATTGTCTAGAGCTTTAAACTTGTATCTAACTGCCTGCTGAACAGCTCAACCTACACCTCTACAGACTACAGTCTACAGGCATCTCAGGATCAAGTCTAAAAACACACTCTTTATCATAATCTCATCCCAACCTCTTCTTTCCTGAATTCTGAAACTCAGTCTGTGGAAACCATATCCAGCCATCACGTATTACTCCTTTGCTACTCTGCTCAAACGCTAATGTCCCTAAAGAAGTGGAACAATATAGGAAGGACATTATCCATTAACTAGCATTGATAGAACTCTGGGTCTCTCTAAGTTAGTGTGGTATCTCCCTTCCCCCTCTGCTGGGACTTGTATGTCTCTCCTGTCTTTCCTAAGTAGAGAGGATGACATGAAAATCTGCTTTTTGTTTTTGTTGTTTTTGAGACGGAGTCTCACTCTGTCACCCAGTCTCAGGCTGGAGTGCAGTGGCACAATCTCGGCTCACTGCAACCTCCACCTCCCACGTTCAAGCGATTCTCCTGCCTCAGCCTCCTAAGTAGCTGGGACTACAGGCCTGTGTCACCACGCCCAGCTAATGTTTGTGTTTTTAGTAGAGATGGGGTTTCCCTATGTTGGCAAGGCTGGTCTCAGACTCCTGACCTCAAGTGATCCACCCGCCTTGGCCTCCCAAAGTGCTGGGATTACAGGCGTAAGCCACTGCGCCCAACCCAAAATCTGCTTTCTTAATCCCCAGTGCCACCTGTCATCCAATCAACAAATAATTATTGAGCACCTACTGTATGACAGATTCTGCGCTAGGTCCGCTACACACATTTTCTCTAATTCCCACGATGAAGCTGTGTTGGAGGTATAATTATCCTTATTTTGGGTAGGTCACAAAATTAGTGGGTAACCACTGGGATCCACACACAACATTACTGGCTATTGACCAAACTTCTTGCCTATTAGTGACTTCTGGGTGGAAGTGGTCCTTTTCCAGAAGTACTCCATCCCTACCTTCCTATTAAAGCTTACATAACAAAATGACCTTCTTTTCATCCAATCCAATCCAATCCAATCAGCTTTAGATCTTTAGATCATGTTCTCTTCTGAACCCCAAAATACAGCTGAGAATATGAATGACTTGTTGAAATTGCTCTTCCTTCACGGGCCTTTAAAACTGCAATATCCCAGATTTCCATCTACCCCTCAAATTCATCATAATCTGACTTAGTCATTGGTTTTCCTTCTCCAGTTTCTGAACTGGGTGTGGCTTCTGAGGTTTGAACTTTTCTTTGTACATTGGAAAAATCATCTTTAGTGTTTCAGCTATTACCTCTGTGCTGAGAGCTCCCAAATCTTACTTCCAATATCACTACCTTAACTAGATTTCTCATTTTGGAGACAGAAAACATCTTTGACCCCTCTCTCTTTCACCTGCACGTCCAGTGCAAAACAGTTTCTCCCCTGCACAGGATTGCTCAGATGTGCTCCTTCTGCATCCTCACTGCCAGCATACCCTTCATCACCTCAGCCTGCACAGGCAGTCCTTCGCCAGTTGGGTTGAGCACTGCAGCCTCTGTCTATTCCCCTCTGCAAAATTCTACCAGATCGATCTCCTTTAAGTGCTCCTTTACCCAGCACATTGATTGGTTGTTGCTTACTGCATTTGTCTAACTTCCTTTCTCTATGTTTCAAGGCTCCTAGCCTTTGGACTTACTTCTAGCATAGTGATTAAAAGTACAGACTCTGGAGTCAGACTGCCTGGGTTCAAACACTGTTTACAATTCTCACTTGGTCATAAGCAAGTCAATTAATTTCTCTATACCTTGTCCTGGATACAGTTGCTTTAAGAAAGAAGAATGAATGCATTTAGAACAGTGTGTCTCACCTGGCAGAAGTTAGTTATTCTCATCAGTTTCCAGGACAAATCACAGGGTTAGACCTGTCAGTTCTTTCAGTTATGGATACAGTGCTGTCTACCCTTTTGTCCACGTCTAAATATTCTTCAAACAAGATCTCAAGGACAGACTTATCTGCCAAGTTTATCTTTTTTTCTTTTTTACAAACTGTCTTTTTTTGTAAGCTGCTCTACTCTTGTGTCACCCATTTTGACCCTTTATCTAGAGGGTTAATGCTGGTCTGTCCACTGACCACTTCATATGGCTGGGACTGATTCAGAGATTAGCATGGTGTAAAGAATATAGACTTTGGAGTTGGCTGGGCCTGGATCAGGATCTTGGTTCTAATACTTGCCAACTGTATTACTGACTTCTTTAAAAGTCTTCTGATAAATGAGGATAAAAATCCCTAACTCTTGCCTTTATAAGAACTGATAAAAATAGAAGATGTGTCATTCCCAGTCTGTTGAAATATCTCAAGAAATGGTTTATTTTTAAGGTTGTTACTATTATTTTGCACTACACAACACCTAACCCATTGCCAGGCACCATATGTACACTATTGAATCATTAATAGAGAGTGGTCTATGGCATTTCCAAAAAAGCATAGGGCCTAACACAAATAGGATATGAAATATGTTCATGTGAAAGAGGAAAAGAGAGGTAAGTCTAAACATTTGGAAATGCCTGAGACAAAGAGGCCTAACTGGAGGAGTGAAAGGGGGTGTCCAGAAAGCCAGGGCTCCCAGGTACTCTGGACTCCTAACAAAGGGCTTTTAAAATAGAGGTGGAAAAAAAAGGTGTGCTCTGATGTCAAGCTCACCTACACCATCATTCTACCTGAGACAGGTCCTGGCTAGTAGAATGTGTTTGAGATTACATTACTGATTTTTATATTTTCTTTAAAAAGCATCACAACAAATCTGAATTCCTATGTGCCCATTATAGTCTATTAACATTAAGCAAATATATTTCTCTTGGTTATTGACCTAAATAACAGTATGCTGCAATAGATGTTTGAATTCCCAAGAATACAATTTAATTTGAGGGCTAGTGAGAAAATTTAGCTTGAAAATTGATTAAAGAAAAAGGAACAGTAAATAAAAGACTTTCAGAAACATTTTTCCAAGGTTCTTTTTTACTATATAATTTTTTAAAATATCAGACTTTTATTCCTCTGCATCTCATTCTATTTCTCTCTAATAAAAATTTCTAATTTTTGTTTTAATGAATTAAAGCAGTACTATATATATATATATATATATCAATAAGATCTACAAATATTTTTGGCATGCCCAGGAAAGGTTGTGTGTTTTTATAGCACACTCTTCTTAAACAGGACTATTTGTCATTCTTTGAAACACTAAGACATAAAAAAGAAAAGACTCTGACTCTGTGTGTGGCCATACTACTCTGCTTAATGCACTAAATGCAAAAGGTTTTTTAGAAAAAAAATCAAGCAGTTTCTGCTTCATTGATAATCTGACAGTAACTATTTATTGAAGGTAAAATACTTGTTGTCTGCTGTCACTATTTGTTTTAATACATAATCTTGCTAACTAAATGAGCTTAAAGCAATGCAGATAAGCAATGGTATGTACAGGGTCACTTAAATGCCAATTTGACTGTTTCATAAACTTTGGAATTCTTTTCCCATGAGTCTATTCTTAGCTACTAAATTGTGAGTAATATCCATTTACAAAGTTTGAGCTAGCCATAAAAAGGTTGTCTTCCATGTCCAGCATACCTTTCCGTTCCCTAAGAAACAACAAAAGCTAATAATTAAAGCTTCTTCAAACCCCCATTAAGAGTTAAATGAAGAAGAATCTAGAAGAAACCAACCCATAAAAACTTAGTGGTGAAATAAGGAGAAAATCTGAGTATCAACAAGGTGACTGGCAAAACGTAAATCATATTCTAAATTGCATTTCCACACTATTATTTAAAATTGTGGTTGTATTCCTGTGTAACAAGAAACTCCATTAAAATTATGGATGTGAGGATGAAGCATGATATTAATAGTAGAGAAAAATAATGCCATCTAAATTACCAAACAGATGGCTTATGGACATTTTGTGTTGGCTTGTTTTTTATTTTATCATAACAAAATTAACCAATATAATAAGCAATTGATCCAAATCAGGCATTACAGTGACCAAAAATATCAAATCTAACATGCTAACATTTAATTTTCTTTAGTCTCACAAGGAGTTATTTTTATTCCAGTTATTGTTACATCATGAAAGTAGGCACATTTGTCAAAAATAGGAAAAGAAAAAAGCATAAAGTATAGCACTAACTGTAAAATCTGTCACCAACTTTTCCTGTGAGGTTTAACTTAGCTCTCATATCTGAATTTCTAAAACATTTAGTTTTCTTTTATAAAAATGTATTTTCACGTCTCAATGCTACTGAATAACTCCTCTTCCAATAGGAAAATTATAAATGTAAGAAAATTACTTTTCACGTAGTTTTTTATCACAAAGAGGTTTTGAAGACTTTCTTGGTCTCAGTGATACACGTTTCTGCATTTGCTTAACTTCTTTTCCTTCAATTTGCAAGAATTCTGATGATTTTGCCTTTAAGAAAATATAAAGTGTAAGTGTAAGATGCAACACAAGAGTTAGATCTTTCTCTCATATTTAGTGAGTCATCTAATATTTAAACTCCAGATTTCTATGTATATTTTATAACAGAATGCTAAAAGTAAAGTGATAGTTTCATCTGAATCCATTCCTAAATTTTACATATATACCTATATAACAATAAAAATATTAGTACCATGTTTATTTACAATATTTTTATTTATTACCTTAAAATTACTGAAGAATAAATATAATATTTCCCCCCAATAAGTGCACTCTTCTTTATTGGTATTTGTAATAAAACTTACCCTTATATCCTTAAAGTTTGGCATGACTGCTAGTTACAACCACAAGCTAAAAAGAACTTTAGTGCTTTATATTTTTGTTTTGATCAGTTTATCAGAATAAACTTATGCAGAATTCATGGTAATCATTCATGTAAAGATATTGTTTTCTGTGGGTTTCTCTATATTTTTTTGAGATTAGATTTAAGGAAGAAATCAGGGAGGCCCTCCTTGGGAAAAGCTATGGTTGAATAAGTAGAAGGTAGCCAGATAAAAGGAAGTTAATTTTCTTATGTTAGGTAGGGTTTAGGTTTGATACAGTAGTAAGGAAGGAGCTATTGCAACTTCTTGGGTGATGAAGTAATGAAGAATAAAGAAAGTTCAATGAATACAGAGCATTCCATCCAACCATCTTGGTAATCTGAATTTCCTGTACAGTATTTCCAGAAAGTGGTCATCAACTGGCTGAAACATGGGCAGGAGTGGAGAACTTGAATACATATAAACTCAACCAGTTTCTGTTTGAAAGTCTTCCAGTCCTGGAATTTTTGCTTGTTTCTTTATTATTGAATCTAACAACTTTCATCCACCAGTCTCAATTCAAACTTCGGGAACCATCCAAGCACAATCTAGCTCTCAATTGTTTGAGAGACAGACAAATATTAGAATACAGTTTAATCCCCTGGGCCTGCTTTTCCCTCAGATACACATCCCCAGTCCTTTCAACTCTACCTTACATGACATAGTTTTGAAGTACTATGCTTAGTCATCTTCACTGCTTTCTTCCAAATAGTCTCTAATTTGTTAGAGCTCCTCCTGGGGTTGGACACCCGGATGTGAATATAATATCTGAGGTGTGATATAATCAGATCAGCCAGAAAAAAAAGATGGTATTTGTCAATGAATGCAAACTATGACTGCATGTGACTTCATCACAAAACTACATTACAGCCTAAAACACTGAAGTTTTTCACATTTGCTACTAAATCTTGTCATCCCATATCTATGCACTTACTGTGTGGATCCTAAGGCTATCCTAATTAAATTTCATATGAGATTTGACTAATCAAATCTTTTTTTAATTCTTAATTTTTGTGGGTACATAGAAGGTATATATATTCATGGGTACATAAAATGTTTTGATACAGGCACACAATGCATAATAATTACATCATGGAAAACGGAGTATCCATTCCCTTGAGCATTTTTCCTTTGTGTTACAAACAATCCAATTATACTCTTTTAGTTATTTTTAAATGTACAATTAAATTATTACTGACTGACTCAGTGGCTCACGCCTTAATCCTAGCACTTTGGGAGGCCAAGGCGGGTGGATCATCTGAGGTTGGGAGTTCGAGACCAGCCTGACCAACATGGAGAAACCCGTCTCTACTAAAATACAAAATTAGCCAGGCATGGTGGTGCTTGCCTGTAATCCCAGCTACTCAGGAGACTGAGGCAGGAGAATCATTCAAACCCAGGAGGTGCAGGTTGCAGTGAGCCGAGATTGCACCATTGCATTTTAGCCTGGGCAACAAGAGTGAAATTCCGTCTCAAATAATAAATAAATAAATAAATAAATAAATACTGACTATAGTCACCCTGTTGTGTTATCAAGTATTATGGCTTATTCATTAATTATATTTTTTCGTACCCATTAACCACTCCCACTTCACGCCCATCAAGCCTTCCTTCCCAGCCTCTGGTAACAATCCTAATACTATCTATCTCTATGGGTTCAATTGTTTTGATTTTTTAGATCCCACAAATAAGTGAGAATCTGTGATATTTGTCTTTCGGTACCTGGATTATTTCACTTAACATAACGATCTCCAGTTCCTTCCATGTTGTTGCAAATGACTAAATCTCTCTCTCTCTCTTTTTTTTTTTTTGAGACAGGACCTCAATCTGTAGCCCACGCTGGAGTGCAGTGGCAAGATCATGATGCACTGCAGCCTCAACCTCTTGGGCTCCATTGATCCTCCTACCTCAGCATCCCAAGTAACTGGGGCTACAGGCATGCACCATCAAGCCTGTTTAATTTTTGTATTTTTATAGAGATGGAGTTTTGCCATGTTTTCCAGTCTGATCTCAAACTCCTGAGCTCAAGCAAGCTACCCGGCTAGGCCTCCCAAAGTATTGGGATTACAGGAATGAACCACTGTGCCCAGCCTCATTCTTTTTCATGGCTGAATAGTATTCCATCATGTGTATGTACCACATTTTCTTATCCATTCTTCTGTTGATGGACACTTAGGTTGCTTCCAAATCTTGGCTGTTGTGTGATCAGTGCTGCAACAAACATGGAAGTGCAGATATCCCTTTGATATACTGATTTCCTTTCTTTGGGGTATGTACCCAGCAGTGGGATTGCTGTACCATATGGTAGTTCTATTTTTAGTTTTTTGAGGAACCTCCAACCTGTTCTCCATAGTGGTTGTACTAATTTACATTCCCATCAACAATGTATAAGGCTTCCCTTTTCTCCACATCCCTGCCAGCATTTGCTATTGCCTGTCTTTTGGATATAAGCCATTTTGATTGGGCTGAGATAATATCCCATTGAAGTTCTGAGCACTTTTCATATGTCTGTTTGCCATTTGTATGTCTTCTTTTGAGAAATGTATATTCAAATATTTTGCACATTTTTAAATAAATTATTAGATTTTTTTCCTACAGAGTTGTTTGAGCTCCTCATATATTCTGGTTATTAACTCCTTGCAAGATGGGTAGTTTGCTAATATTTCTCCCATTCTGTGGGTTGTCTCTTCACTTTAATGAATGTATCCTTTGGTGTGCAAAAGCTTTTTAACTTGATGTGAACCCATTTGTTCATTTTTGCTTCAGTTGCCTGTGCTTGTGGGGTATGGCTCAAGAAATATTTGCCAAAACCAATGTCCTGGAGAGTTTCCAATTTTATGCGGTAGTTTTATACTTTGAGGTCTTAGATTTAATTATTTAATCCATTTTTATTTGATTTTGTCTATGGTGAGACATAGGGGTCTAGATTCATTCTTCTGCATACGGATATCCAGCTTTCCCAGCATCATTTATTGAAGAGGCTATCTTTTCCCCAGCATATGCTCTTGACACCTTTGTTGAAAATGAGTTTACTGTAGGTGTGTACTGTATTCTGTTCCATTGGTATATGTGTTTGTTTTTATGTCAGTATCATGCTGTTTTGGTTTCTATAGCTCTATAGTATAATTTGAAGTCAGGTAATGTGATTTTCCTCCAGGTTTTTTGTTTTTGTTTTTATTTGTTTGGGGTTTGTTTTTTGTTGTTGTTATTGTTTGTTTTGCTTTGTATGGTTTTTGTTTTTGTTTGCTTAGGATAGTTTTGGTTATTCTGGGCCTTTTTGGTTCCATATAAATTTTAGCATTGTTTTTTCTATTTCTGTGAAGAATGTCATTGGTATTTTGATACAGATTGCATTGAATCTCTAGATTGCTTAGGATAGTATACACATTTTAACAATATTGGTTCTTCCAATCCATGAACATGGAATATATTTCCATCTTTTGGTCCTCCTCAACTTCTTTCATCAGTGTTTAATAGTTTTTATTATAGAGATCCTTCACTTCTTTGGTTAATTCCTAGGTGTTTTGTAAATGAGACTACTTTTTACTTCCTTTTCAGTTTGTTCACTGTTGGCATAGAAATGCTGCTGATTTTTGTACGTCAACTTTTTATCCTGCAACTTTACTAAATTTGTTTATCAATTCTAATAGTTTTTTGTGGAGCCTTCTGGTTTTTCCAGATATAAAATCATACCATCTGCAAACAAGAATAATTCGACTTCTTCCTTTCCAATTTGGATGCCTTTTATTTCTTCCTGTTGTCTGATGGCTGGGGCTAGAACTTCCAGTATGATGTTGAATAACAGTCGTGAGAGAGGGCATCTTTCAGGTGCTTCAGATCTTAGAGGAAAGGCTTTCAGTTTTCCCCATTCAGTAAGATACTAGCTGTGGTTCTGTCATATGTGGTTTTGGGGTTTGTTTATTCATTTATTTATTTATTTATTTATTTATTTATTTATTTATTTATTTTTGAGATGGAGTCTTGCTCTGTTGTTGAGGCTGGGGTGCAGTGGCGTGATCTCAGCTCACTGCAACCTCCGCCTCCCAGGTTCAAGCAATTCTCCAGCCTCAGCCTCCTGAGTAGCTGGGCTTACAGGAACACACCACCATACCCAGCTAAGTTTTGTATTTTTAGTGGAGACAGGGTTTCTCCATGTTGGCCAGGCTGGTCTCAAACTCCTGGCCTCAGGTGATCCACCTGCCTCAGCCTCCCAAACTGCTGGGATTACAGGTGTGAGCCACCTCACTGGTAAAAACCATATGTGGTTTTTATTATGTGGAGCTACGTTCCTTCTATACCCAGTTTTTGAAGGTTTTTCTTCTTCTTGTTCATGACGGGATGTTGAATTTTATCAAATGGTTTTTCAGCATCAATTGAAATGATCATAAGGTTTTTGTCTTTCATTCTGTTGACAGGATGTGTCACATTAATTGATTTGCATATGTTGAACTACCCTTGCATCCCAAAGTGGGATTCATTCCACTTTGTCACGAATGATCTTTTTAATGCATTGTTGAATTCAGTTGGCTAATATTTTGTTGAGAATTTTTGCATCAATATTAATCAGGGATATTGGCCTGTAATCCTTTGTGTGTGTGTGTGTGTGTGTGTGTGTGTGTGTCTTTGTCTGCTTTTGGTATCAGGATAATACCTGCCTCATAGAATGAGTTTGGAAGCATTCCCTTGTCTATTTTTCAGAATAGCTTGAGTAGAATTGGTGTTAGTGCTTTCAATTCAGCAGTGAAGCCATTGGGTCCCAGGCTTTTCTTTACTGGGAGACTTTTTATTATGGCTTTGATCTTGTTACTTGTTATGGGTCTGTTCAGGTTTTAGATTTCTTCCTGATTCAATCTTGGTAGATTGTATGTGTCCAGGAATTTGTCCATTTCTTCTAAATTTCCCAATTTATTGGCATATAGTTGCTCATAGCAGCTACTAATGATCCTCTGAATTTCTGTAGTAATGTCTCCTTTTTCATCTCTGAGTTTATTTGGATCTTCTGTCTTTTTTTCTTAGTCTGGCTAAAGCTTTATTAATTTTGTTTAGCTTTTCAAAAAACCAACTTTCTTATTTCATTGATCTTTTGTATTGCTTTCTTCATTTCAATTCAATTTATTTCTGCTCTGACCTTTATTCTTTGCTTCCACTAATTTTTGGTTTGGTCTGCTCTTTCTTTACTAGTTCTTTAAGATCCATCATTAGATTGTTCTTTTGAAGTTTTTCCTCTTTTTTGATGTAAGCACTTATAACTATGAACTTCCCTCTTAGTACTACTTTTGTTGTATCCCACATGTTGTGGTATGTTATGTTTCCATTATCATTTGTTTCAAAAAAAAATTTCAATTTCCTTCTTAATTTCTTCATTGACTTGCTGGTCATTCAGAAGCACATTGTTTAATTTCAATGTGTATAGTTTCCAAAATTATTCTTGTTACTAATTTCTAGTTTTATTGTATTTTGTTGTTTTTTGTTTGCTTTTGTTTGTTTGTTTGACAGAGTATTGCTCTGTCACGCAGGCTGTAGTGCAGTGGCACAATCTCGGCTCACTGCAACCTCCACCTGCTGGGTTCAAGCAATTCTCATGCCTCAGCCTCCTGAGTAGCTGGGATTACAGGCATACACCACCACACCTGGCTAATTTTTGTATTTTTAGTGGAGATGGGGTCTCAGCATGCTGGCAAGGCTGGTCTTGAGCTCCTGACCTCAAGTGATCCACCCACCTTGGCCTCCCAAAGTGCTAGGATTACAGATGTGAGCCACCACACCCGGCCAGTTTTACTCTATTGTGGTCAGAGAAAATGTTTAATATTGGTTTTTTTTTTTTTTATGTTATCCACGTGCTAAAGAATGTGTATTCTGCAGCCATTGGATGAAATGTTCTATAAATATCCATTAGATCCACTGCTCTATAGTGCAGATTAAGTCTGATGTTTCTTTGTTGAATATCTGTCTAAAAGAGCTGTCCAATGCTGTAGGTGGGATGTTGAAGTTTTCAGTCATTGTATTGGAGTCTCCCTCTTTGACTCCCTAATATTTGCTTCATAAATCTGGGCACTCCAGTGTTGGGTGCATATATGATTAAAACTGTTATATCTTCTTGCTGAATTGACCCCTTTATGATTGTATAGTGACCTTCTTTTTCTCTTCTTCTTATAGTTTTTTTCCTGAAATCTATTTTGTCTTATATAAGTATAGAGATTCCTGCTCTTTTCTAGTTTCCATTGGTATGGAATATCTTTTTCCATCCCTTTATTTTCAGTCTATGTGTGTCTTTATAGATGAAGTGCATTACTTGTAGGCAACAGATCAATGAGTCTTATTATTTTTAATCCATTCAGCCACTCTATGTCTATTGATTGGAGAGTTTAGCCCATTCACATTCAATGTTGTGACTCAAGAGTAAGGACTTTCTCCTGCCATTTTGTTATTTGTTTTCTGGTTATTTTGTGGTCTTCTCTTCCTTCTTTCTTTCCTGTCTTCCTTTTAGTAAAGTTGGCTTTCTTTGGTGACATGATCTAGTTTCCTGCTTTTTATTTTTTGTGTATCTGTTGAATTATTTTTGATTTGAGGTTATCATGAGGCTTCCAAATACTGTCTTATAGTCCATTATTTTAAACTGAGAACAACCTAACACTGTTTGCATAAACACACAAACAAGCAAGCAGAAAAGAAAAATAAAATGAATAAAGCCTCCACACCTTAACTTTATTCTCCTGCTTTTTAACTTCTTGTTGTTTCTATTTATATCTATGGTACTGTCTATATCTTGAAAAGTTGTTATAGTTATTATTTTTTATTGGTTAATCATTTAGTCTCTCTACTTAAGATAAGTTTACACACCATAGTTATGGTGGTATAATATTCTGTTTTTCTGTGTACTTAATATTACCAGTGAGATTTGTACCTTCAGATTATTATTTATTCCTCATTATCATGCTTTTCTCTCTGGTCGAAGTACTCCTTTTAGTATTTCTTGTAGGACAGGTCTGGTGTTGATAAAATGCCTCAGCTTTTGTTTGTCTGGGAAAGTCTTTATTTCTCCTTCATGTTTGAAGGATAATTTCACCAGATACATTATTCTAGGGTTAAAGTTGCTTTTATTCAGCACTTTAAGTATGTCATGCTACTCTCTCATGGCCTGTAAGGTTTCCACTGAAAGGTCTGCTGCTGGACTTATTGGAGCTCTATTGTATGTTGTTTCTTTTCTCTTGCTGTTTTTAAAATCCTTTCTTTATCCTTGACCTTTGGGAATTTAATTATTAAATGCCTTGAAGTAGTCTTCTTTGGGTAAAATCTGCTTGGTGTTCTACAGCCTTCTCATACTTGGATAGTGATATCTTTCTCCAGGTTTGGGAAGTTCTCTGTTATTATCCCTTTGAGTAAACTTTCTACCTCTATGTCTTTCTCTACATCCTCTTTAAGGCCAATAACACTTAGATTTGCCCTTTTGAGATTTTTTTATAGATCTTGTAGGTATGCTTCATTGTTTTATTCTTTTTTCTTTTGTCTCCTCTGTGTATTTTCAAATAGCCTGTCTTTAAGCTAATTAATTATTCCTTCTGCTTGATCAATTCTGCTACCAAAAGACTCTGATGCATTCTTCAGTATGCCAACTGCATTTTTCAACTCCAGAATTTCTGCTTGATTCTTTCTAATTATTTCAATTTCTTTGTTAAATTTCTAAGATGGAATTCTGACTTCCTTATCTGTGTTATCTTGAATTTCTTTGAGTTTCTTCAAAACTGCTATTTTTATGTCTCTATATATTTTGAATATATGTCTATTTCTCCAGGGTTGGCCTTTGGTGCCTTATCTAGTTCATTTGGTGAAGTCATGTTTTCCTGGATCATTATGGTACTTGTCGATATCTGTCTGTGTCTGGGCATTGAAGAATTGGGTATTTATTGCAGACTTTGCAGTCTGGGCTTGTTTGTACCCATCCTTTTGGGGAAGGCTTTCCAGATATTCAAAAGGAGTTGGGTGTTGTGATCTCAGCTGTATCTGCTTTAAGGTGGGGTACCCCAAGCCCAGTAATGCTGTGGTACTTGCAGTCTCGTAGAGGCACCACCTTGATGGTCTTGAATAAGATCTGGAAGAATTCTCTGAATTACTAGGCAGAAACTCTTGTTCTCTTCCTTTACTTTGTCCTAAACAAACAAAGTCCCTCTCTCTCTCTCTCTCTCTCTCTCTCTCTCTCTCTTTCTCTCTACTGAGCCAACTGGAGCTGGGGATGGAGTGACACAAGCACCCCATGGCCTCTATTCCTAGGACTGCACTGGGTCAGATCTAAAGCCAACACAGCTCTGGGTCTCACTCAAGGCCTGCTATAACCACTCCCTAGCCACTACCTATGTTTGCTCAAAGACCTAGGGCTCTACAGTCAGCAGGTGGCAAAACCAGCCAGGCGTATGTTGTTTGTGGCAAATTTGCTCAGGCCCTGGGTGCAACCAGAGGTGCCATCCAGGAGCCAGCGACTACAGTCAAAAACTTTAGACGTCCATCTGGCATTTTATTGTACTACAGCTGAACTGGCACTCAAACTACAAAATGAAATCCTTCCCACTCTTCCTCCCACTTTTCAAAAGCAGAGGAGCCTCTCCCTGTAGCCACCGCTCTCAGGCCCACAGGGAGTATTGCCAGACTCCTGCCAATGTTTCCTAAAGGCCTAAGGGCTCTTCAGTCAGCTTGTGGTAAATGCTGCCTGGTCTGGGACTCATCCTTCAGAGGAGTGGGCTTCCCTCTGGCCTAGGGCAGGTCCAGAAATGGTGTACAAGAGCCAAGTCCTGGACTCGAGGACCCCAAGAGCCCACTTGGTGCTCTACTCCCCTGTAGCCAAGCTGGTTCCTAAGGTACAATACAAAGTCCTCTTTACTTTTCCCTCCCCTTTTTAAAGCCGGGGTCTCACCCTATAGCCACCACAGCTGGGAATGTGCTGAGTCTCGCCTGAGACCAGCAAGTGTCAGGGTCTCACCCAAGGCCCTCAACTGGTATCCTTTCTAGTTATTCAGAGCCCAAGGACTTTTCAGTTAGGAGGTGATGAATCTTACAATTTGGTCCCTCTCTTCAAGGCAGCCCAGGGCATATCTAGAAATGTCTGGAAGCTAGGGCATCATGGCACTGACCAATGCCCTATCCTGCTGTGGCTGAGCTTGGTATCTAACACGCAAGACAAAGTCTTCCCCACTCTTGCCTCTCCTCTTCTAAAGCAAAAGGAAGGAGTCTCCTTTGGAGCCATGAGCTATGCAGCCTGGGGTTAGGGGAGGAGTTATGCCAGCACTCCTTAGCTGCCCTGGCTGGTGTCTCAGTAGGTTGCATGCCTCCCTAGTCCACTATCTCTGAGCCCAGTTCAACCCTAGGACTTACCTACGTGTTGCAGTACTTGTGGCCTACATTGCCCTTCAAATTTATTTGGGGCCTCAGAGCATGTTAGCCTGTGGTGGCAAGGCTTTTAAGAAATCATGCTCCGACCATTGAGATCAGCTATTCCTCTCTGGCTAGGGCTCATTTAAATGCACCCTCTGTGGGCAGGCACCAGCTGAGTTTGGTTAAGTTTTGGTTTCTGCTATAACAAGACAGCAGTGAGTTCAATACTTCACACTTGCTGGCTCTCCCTCTCCCCAGGGCACAGAAACACTTTCTGCACCACCCCTCTGCTGCCAGCGGGTCAGGGCAGGGTGGTGTCGGCAATGCAAGACTATTTATCCTACCTCTTCAATGCCTCTTTCAGTGATATGAAGTTACAGTCAGGTTCTGTGTCCTGGTGTACTGTGGGGTGGAAGCGACAATCAGTGGAGCCTTCTATTCCACCATCTTGCTCCACCTCCTCCAGACACATCTTACCAGTAGCATTTTTGATGCTATCTACAAATTCAGTCAGCAAGTTTTCCGTTTTCTCATATGATATGGTTTGACTTTGTCCCCACCCAAATCTCATCTTGAATTGTAGCTCCTATAATTCCCTCTTGTTGTGTGAGGGACCCAGTGGGAGATAAGTGAATCATGGGAGCCGTTTCCTCCATACTGTTCTCATAGTAGTTAATAAGTCTCACAACATCTGATGGTTTTATAAGGGGAAACTCCTTTCTCCTGGCTCTCATTCTCTTCTCTTGTCTGCCACCATGTGAGACACACGTTTCTCCTTCCACCATGATTGTGAGGCCTCCCCAGCTATGTGGAACTGTGAGCCCATTAAACCTCTTTCTTTTGTAAATTGCCCAGTTTTGGATATGTCTTTATCAGCAGCATGAAAACAGACTAATACATCATCTAAACCCTTAGGAAATACATTGAATTGGGCACAGCCCTGTAGCAGTCCACAAGACTTCCATACACTAGTTGTGCATCCTTTGCATAACTAATTACAAATCCATTTAACAGTCCACCTGACCACAATCTCCTCTACAAAACCATCATTGGGAGGCTTTCATAAGCAGTTGCTGATATTCCAATGATAATAACAATAACTAATGTTTATTGAGTTTTCTGTGTGTCAGGCATTGTTCTAAGTGCTTTATATTGTAGCATCTACATATAATCCTCACAAAAACAATATGAGGTGGGTACTGTCGTTATCCTCATTTTACAATACAGACATATAGTAGAGTTCACTACTTTGCCTAAGGTCACACTACTAGTAAAGGGTAAAGAGAGGATTCGGTCCTTGGACATCTAGTTGCAGAACCTGTGCTCTTCCCACAATCCTCATGTTGAACACCAGGTCTGACATTTTTATGATGCTCAGTCTAGGAATTCTAGGAAAATAAATGAGGTCAGTCTTCCATGACTTACCTTAAGGGGCCCATACTCCAAGTGATTACCACTTCCTTTTAGAAGGGTTCAGACACAATTATTTTAATGAGTCATTTAATAATTCTAGAGTTTTGTCCAAGATCAATGCATAGATTGCAGAAATCTTAACCCTTACACTTAAAAAAAATATAAAAGTCATATTTGCAGTTGCCAGGCTCCAGGCATTGGCACCTCTCCCACTGCAGCAGCTCCCCAAAGCTGCTGCTGAAAGGTGCAACAAGCTTAAACTCATCTATCTGAGCCATCCAACAGGCTCAGATATCCAAGTTAACTCTTAAAATCTTTTACAAATCTTGGACTTTAAGTTTCTATTATGAATTCTTCTTTCTAAACTAAAGATCATTCTCCCTGTCAGATTTAAAAGACACAAAGCATAAGTTTATCAGCTTCCTTTTCTCTTTGTTATACTTCTGTTTATTTAAAACCTCAACCTTTTTCCAAAAATAAATTAAGGCAGCTCTGTCATCTCTTGTCATCACACTATTCATCCAAATAACAGAGTTATCTTTCTTTTTATTCCCCCTCTCTTTGCTCCAAAACTAACACCAAAAACACTTGTTTTTGTTCTTAACATTATTCATAGGACTAAACCCATTCTGGATCTCGGCTTTCTTGGTACAATTTTATAGCAACATGCCACCTTTATATTTTTATATGGATATGCATTTCCATGGATATTTTTAAAACTCTAAATGCAATAGATTACTCATACATGTTCTGTGAGAATTTGGGGGATTTAGGGCATCCCCATACCTGTTAAACTTCCTTCAATTTATAATATCAGGTCATGAGATCATATCAATATTTTTATTAGAATTTTACTGACATTTTATAAAATGTTCAACCATCCTATTATTGGCTTTGTGTCAGTTATTTATTCACAGAATCACTATTATTTCTATCTAACTTTCTTTTGTTCATCATGATTTAGACAAAAATACTAACTACCTTCATTATACTAATGAGCTTCTAAGAGTAGAAATGGCCAATCAGGTAAGGATTGATCAAATTCTCACTTTTTCTGCTGAACAAAACCTTCCAGCATGTATCTGAGCAATTAAAGTCCTGCACTGTTCCTTTATCACACCTCTGTGCTACTTCTGTTTAATCATGTCAGAAAAGGTCTTCTTGTCTGCTTAATCCTCAACCTGGCCAGGCTTGCTGGAGTACGTTGTTCCTCATTCTGCTAGCATTTTGAGCAGAAATGCTAGAAACTACCCTTATGGACTCAAATGTCCACATACAGTGTAAAGTTCATGAATAACAACTAATCTTGAGATGTTAACACAAATAAATAAACATATGATTCTTAGTGAAGACTTGGTGGGAATAGTTCGGTGCTATTTTTATGGCATTTCTTAAAGGTACCACAATATCCCACAACAATAAGGCATAATATTTTATTAGACATTCTCTTCTCCTCCCCTTGAAATATTTCTCATTTCAATTTAGAGTCTTGTAATCCATTCACCAAGTCACTCTGATCAAAACATTCTTCCTAGAATGCTTCTTAGAAACATCCAAATGCATGCTTTGTAAAGGGCATGACTGATGGGGTCAGTCACCAACCACAGGATAAGACCCTTGTCCCTGAAAGCAGTAGGGTATTTCCTCTGGTCAACTATTACTTGTGGATCTTCCTTATTACCTGTTATTCGTGGAAGACCAATAGGCTAGTGTCATACAGGATAAACCTGAGAAAACAGGGCTTAAGAAATGAAGAATAACCACTGCATTAATTCAGACATAAGGTCACCAGGACCCAGACTAGGATGGGGTAACTAGAAAAGAGAAGAAAAATATAGAAGCAATAACATTTGGGAAATTCCAAGCCTTGGAGATTGATTTATATGTAAACAGCAAGAGAAGAGGAAGGCCACAGACAAATCCCAGGTTTCAGAATTGGGAGTCTCCAGCAAAAATTGAAGAACGAGTAATTGCCAGTTGACCTCAGTGAACCGTAGTAGGAACATAATCATTGGTGGGAAGGGGAGGCGCAGAAGTAGAAGAACTGACCAGAAAAGCTGTTTACCCAAGAAGGGGCATCCATCTGAATCAGTTTGGGAGAGGATTTCTGTTGATAATCGAGATGACATGCTGTGGTTCAAGGAAAAGGGCCTTTTTTTAAATGCTAATAATATATCTATTTTTAAATAAATTTATTTAAGTAAAAAAGTGACTCACATTAATGAAAAGAATTAATACAACAATCCTCCCTTATCTGTGAGGCATATGTTCCAAATCCCAGTGGATGCTTGAAACCTTGGATAGTACTGAACCCTATATATACTATGCTCTTTCCCATACATACGTATTGAAGATAAAATTTAATTTATAAATTAAGCACAGTATAAGATTAACAACAATAACTAATAATACAATAGAACAATTATAACATACTGTAATAAAAGTTATGTGAATATGGTCTCTCTCTCTCTCTCTCTAAATATCTTACTGTCCTATGTATATTCACCTATCTCCACACTGCAGTTGACCACAGCTAACTAAAACCTCGGAAAGTAAAGCCATGGATAAGAGGAAACTTAAACCCTACTGTAAAGGCAGGGTGATGTGCAAATATGATAAAAAAATTATGTAAACAATAGATAAAATGAATCTTGTAAACATTCTCACAGTAGAGAAAGACCCAGGGGTTAGTATGAACCTAAATGAGGTAAAACGTTATAAAAGCTATGAAGTTCACCAAGTTCTATTTCCTGCACTATAATTCCTGACTTCCTCGAGATGGTAACTAGAAGATTCTTGGCCAATTTCTAAAAGACCTAAAAATTCCTTCCCTCCTTGAAAATCTGTTTTCTTTCCTCAGAGTTGCAATTAGGGTTAACACTAGAAATCCTCAAAAAAACATGTTCTCTTTTCCTAAATGGGCAACTTGCACTTCTGAGGTCCCCTTTTCAGAGTGAACACACCATCACCCCCACCCCCAGCCCCATACCTTGGTCCTTGCCTGGGCCAATTCTTCACACCTGCACATCCTCAATTCTCATAACTCTTAGGTGTTTCCAACATAAATAGTTTCTTACCGTTAAAGACACCCGCTTGGCTTCTTTTGAATCACTTGTGGGCTGTCCATCTTCCAAAGGTTTACTTAATTCCTCTGCTGGCTGAACTTGCAAAATTTCCTGAGGTTTAAATACTGTGCTTTCTACTTCTGAGGTTCCCCATTCTATATCCTCTTGTTCAATCTGGAGAATACTTGACATGGCTTCAGGAAGTTCCTTATGCATATTCTGTTGGAAAAAGTAAATGTGCGAGAATGCTTTTTTTTTTTAATTGGTCCTTCTAGGCTTTTCAGTGATGCAACAGATTCTATCTGACAACAAGATGAATATGAAAATGCACGCTTGAAACTAAGCACAGGTGATAAGTTTCCTCTGAAGATTTCGAAAGAGAAGCTCAAATTGACTTAAGAAAAATGTGAACGCTGGCAAATTATTTTCCTCAGCCCTTGTCTCAAAACTACAGCTACCCCACAGTTGTTATGGGTAAAAGATGGCATACAATACCAAATACTATGAAATTTTCTTTATTATGCAAGAAGGTATAGCTAGACCAAGAAATTTAATTTTGTAAAATAGAACTTTAATCTTGAGCTCATGTTGGTTTTTTTTTTTTTTTTTTTTTTCCATATCACAAGTCATCAAGCAGGAGCTCATGTTTTTATAAAGCTACTGGATGGTGTTATGGAAAGATTAAGAACATGTTTTTAACCAAAGGGGACTGAATTCAAATCCGGGATCTGTTAATTAATAGATGTTTGACCTTAGCCAAGTTACTTAAACTTTTTTAGCTTCATTTTTGTCACTGGTCATCAGGATAGGCTATGCCCAACTACTCCCCCACCAAAAAAAATAGTGGTTCAACACACTGGGACAGTGTGTTGACTACAAATCAAAGTGGCTCTTTAGGGCAGGCATACTTCTTATGGTAGCTCAGCCATCTAGGCTGCTTCCAGGTTGTAGTTCCTTCACACCAAAACACAGCTTTTATGGTCACCACAGAGCAGTGACCATATCACTTTCCTTCGCACCCCATTGGCCACAAACAGCTACATGACCCCATCTAACTGCAAGAGGATGGGGGACATTTGAATATTTAGCAGGGAGCCATTCAGCCACTCCATTGGCTTGACTCACATCTTTACAAGGGATATATCTTTTTTTGTATTTAGTTTTTGTGTGTGTCCTCTGCAAGCTGAGGAAGAATGAAGCCAATAGTGACTCAGTCCAAGTCCAAAATCTTCAAAGGCAGGGAAGCTGACAAGGCAGCCTTCAGTCTGTGGTCAAAGGCCCAAAAGCCCCCGGCAAACCACTAGAGTAAGTCCAAGAGTCCAAAGGCCAAAGAAGATGGAGTCTGATGTCTGAGGGCAGGAGGGATGGATGGAAGCGTCCATGACCAGGTACCAAGTCGAAAAGTATTTTACCTCTAGAGAAGTGGGTCAGCTTCCTTATAAAAAGCCAGAGGCCAGAAGAGGTCCAGTGATTGCCTGTAAATGTCAATGCTTAGGGAATGGTTCCAGCAGAATTACAAATAAATTAATATTTTTGTTTAACTCTTTATTTTAAATAATCAAGATGGTATCTAAGCTAGATACCTGATTGTTGGCCTTTTTCACAGTTTCCTTCAAAATGGTATCTTTCCTTATACTTTACATGAATGTAGTGAATGGTATTAAGTTTATTCTATTAATGAAGATTTCTATTTTGCTAAACCTCACTGATATTGTATTTTCAGTTTACTATACCTGTTAGAGGCGTCAAGGTCAGAAGGTTTGATATCTGTTTGTAAACAGTGTCAACTAGAGGCAGCTACCCTAGATGTCAGTCTTAAGTCCACAGCATATATGGTAAGGCTTCCTAATTGATATATCCACATACTATTACAAAGGGCTACTGGTACCATCTCATGCTGGGTCATGAGGCTAGTAATAAGAATACAAAGGAGAAAAAGATATGGCCTGAAAGCATCTCAAACTCTAGGAGTTCAACCATTTGGGGTAACTCTAATATTACAGGATTCATAGCTTTTGTGAAAAGAAAAAATTCCATGCACTTTCTGAACATGATATGCTAACCTAAAAATGAAATATGATCACAATTTTATGTATGCGGGGGTCATATTTTCAGGAACCAAAGGAGCTTGTAATTTAATGGTAACATTTTATGAATTCTTTGTAGAGGAACTGACCATCAGGTTATCACTTTTCTATGTAAATGTGAGTTTCTATACACTGGGAGACACTTCCCATTCACAAGGAATATGTTCCAGATTGCTTTGAATCCAATGGTTATTTTACCAATGATGGATAAAAAGAAATATTTATTTCCACAACAAATATCTGTCACCAACTGTCCACATTTCTCAACCAAATTCTTCCCTCACAATGCTTTTAACAATTCTTCTAGCTGAATACAGACAAAAGTAGTGCTTTCTTAGAAGCTAACAATTTTTAATTAATTATCCAACTACCTTCTAGATCTAAATGTCTCTAAATCAGAATTGTTAAAATCTTCCCCTTCTAAAAAGAGTTTGGGGCCTTAGCTCAGAAGGTCCATGGTAGCCAGCAACAGTGAGCCAAAATGGCCCAAGACTCCCAGTGTGGTATCGAGTTAGATGTTCTCACAGGTAAACACACTTCTAAAATATATCAGAGAAATTTTTTTAACTCTCTATATAAACATTCAAGCAACAGAAAGCATGCTGTTACTTTAACAGAGGCAAGGAGGATTTTTATTAAAGCTTTACCGTTTGTGATTCCTCAGCACCCATCTGGAATCTATGCTCTGCTTGTATCTCAGGTGTTTCTGCTTGCATACTTGATGTTTTGCGGTACATTTTTCCCATTAAAGAAATATCCTTGAATAAGAAAAGGAAGCAAAGTGATGCAAATTTTTTAAATCATTGAGGCACATTATTCATTATACTAAAATGCTAGTCAATTCGGCTAGTAAATGAGAAATAGAGAAATATAAAGTAGTCAATAACACATGGTAAATAAATAAAAACAATAAAGGCAGGGTGTGGTGGCTCATGCCTGTAATCCCAGCACTTTGGGAGGCCGAGGTGGGTGGATCACCTGAGGTCAGGAATTGGAGACAAGCCTGACCAACATAGTAAAACCCCCATCTCTACTAAAAATACAAAATTAGCCAGGCATGGTGGCGCATGTCTGTAATCCCAGCTACTTGGGAAGCTGAGGCAGGAGAATCACTTGAACCCAGCAGGAAGAGGTTGCAGTGAGCTGAGATCATGCCATTGCACTACAGCCTAGACAACAAGAGGGAAACTGTTTAAAAAATAAATAAATAAATAAATATAAAATATTTTTATCTATGTTTTCAATTTCATGGCTTTTTGCTGGTCTCTATAAATATATTTTTAGATTTAACAAGATAGGTAATATTAAGTCAGATGCTATAAAATAATGTTATTAAGTCATTCTATAAAACATTGCACAAGAAAGATAAAATCAAAACTAAAATTTAATGCAACCAAGGGCAAGAAGGAATATGCTTAAAACCTCACCGGATGGACTGTTAGTATCATTTTTACCACAGCTAGTGATAACTGCAATGATATACTCTCTACTCAGTTGAAATGGCAAGAAGATAGTACACTCCAATTACTAACAATGATCTAGGTATAAAGAGACCCAGGTTCTGTCCATCCAAACTGTAAAGCCACAAATCAGGCATCAACAGGCACATTATTTTGCTTTCCTTCCCCTCAGTCTTAATACTTTTTAAATAGGCATTCAATAACATGACTTTTTTTTGAAACAGACTTGCTCTGTCACCCATGCTGGAATGTAGTGGTGCAATCATAGCTCCCTGTAACCTCAAACTCCTGGGCTCAAGCGTTCCTCTCACCTCAGCCTCCTGAGTGGCATGGACTACAAGTGCATGCCACAACACTCAACTAATGTTTTTGCTTTTTTGTAGAGATGGGGTATCTCTACATTGCCCAGGCTGATCTTGACCTCACGGTCTTAAGGAATCCTTCCTCCTTGGCCTCCCAAAGTGCTGGGATTACACAGCCATGAGACACTGTGCCTGGCCTACATGAATTTTTAAGGTCCCTTTTTCTTCTAGCCTTTTAGTAATGTCAACAGCAAGATTCAAACTCCCATTGTACCTTAAAACTCTTATTTTTCTACTTTTTATTTGCTTTATTAAAAGGATCTAATTCAGGCCATTGGCTTCTACTTCTGTCCTCTGGTTATAAATAACTATAAAACTGGACAAAATATTACAGCAACTATTTTAGGATTTGACAACAGGCAGTGCAGAACTGTGATGACAGAGAATGGAAACTAGGTAAGAGTTACAATTACCTGATTTCTGCCTGACACAATTTCCAGAACATGGCACAAAAAGGCAGAAACCAAACAGAGCCCAAGTATCTTACTAAATTGAAGAGACAGAAATCAGATGAGAGGAGGACAAAGGGGCTAGAGTTTGTAAGGAACAGTGTGGAGATGAGAGCACTGCACAGACAGAGAGCTCCAGAAATCGGCATAGGGTCCTTGAGTCTTTGGCTGAAAGTCTGCCCATGCAATGGGGAAACCCATGAGGCTAGACAAAGAAACCTTGCCAGGGAAGAAAACAATTACCAAGGAGCTGTAAGCCACAATTCCCAGAGCTCACACAAGGTTGGAATTCATTAGGTCTCCCACCAGACATGGAAGATACATGGTACATTAATTATAAAGGCCAAAAGGATCATCCATTAGTAGTAATGCTAAATTAACCCTTGAGTAAAGACTTTTGTGGACGTTAACAATGCTTTAAAATAATTCTTTTAAAAAATCAAGCTGCTCTTCAAGTAACTTAACTGCCTATCATAACAAACTCTAACACTCTTTAAAGGAAGTCAATAAAACCCAATGCAAAATTCATAATGTCCAACATCCAATCAGAAGTTGCTGGTCACATGAAGAAGCACAAATACGTGATACATAACCAGGAAGAAAATCATACAAAAAGACCCAGAAATGACATACATTTTGGAATTAGCAAATAAGGATCTTCAACTTCTAATATAAATATTATAAGTGTTCAACATTAAATAAAAATGTAAGCATAAAGAGGAGCAAACTTAAGAAACAGAATTAAATGTGACATCTATAGATAGAACATACATCATCTAAAATAAAATTCTCACTGAGTGGCATTAACAGAAGAGAAAGACATTGCAGAAGAAAATGTCAGTTAACCTGAAGCCTTATCAACAGTAACCATGCCAAATGAACCACAGAGCAAAAGAAAACTAAAATAAAATGAACAAATACTCAGTCAAACATATATTTAATTGGAGCTCCAGAAAGGTATATGGAGAGTGACTGAAAACATTGACACGCAAATGGCCAAAAATTTTCCAAATATCATGACAACTACAAACCCCCTAAGTTCAATGACCTCTGAGCAGAAACACACAAAGAACACTGCCCAAAGTTCACTGTCATCAGAATAATAAAAACCAGTAATTCTAAAAAATATCTTTATTTGTAAATGAATGATTACACATATACAGAAAATCATAAAGAATACAAAAAAACTTACTAGAGCTAATAAACTAATTCACTAAAGTTGTAGGGTACAGGAAAATTATATAAAAATAAGTTTTATTTCCAAACAATGAACAATCTACAAACAAAATTAAGAAAACAATTCCATTTAAAATGCCATAAACGAGAATAAAATACTTAGAAATAAATTCAACCAAAAAAGCACAAGACTTGTATAAAATATTCCTGAAAGAAACTAAAGAAGTCCTAAATGAAAGGAAAGGCATCCCATGTCCATGGATTGAAAGACTTAATATTGTTAAGATGGGAAGACTCCCCAAAGCTATCTACAGATTCTTTGCAATCCCTATCAAAAACCCAAGGGCCTTTTTTTCAAAACTAGAAAAACTGATCCTAAAAGTCAATAGAATCGAAAGTTCCCCTGAATAGGCAAAACAATCTTGAAAAGGAAAAATAAAACTGGAGGACTCACACTTACCTATTTCAAAATTTACTATCAAACTACAACAATCAAAACGTGTGATACTAACATACAGATAGACATCTAGATCAATGGAATAAATGTGAGAGTCCAAAAATAAACTCATCCAACCCATGGTCAATCAACTTTTGACAAAGGTGCCAAAAACAATCAATGGGAAACAAATATACTCTTCAAATGGTGCTGGGGCAACTGGATATCAACATGCAAAAAAAATAAAGTTGGCCCCCTATCTCATATGATATATAAAAATTAACTCAAAATGGGTCAAATACCTGAATGTAAGACCTATAAACTGTAAGATTCTTAGAAGAAAACATATTAATAAATCTTCATGACCTTGGATTTGGCAATAGCTTCCTAGATATAACAACAAAAACATAAGCAACCAAAGAAAAAATAGACAAATTGAATTTTACCAAATTTAAAACTTCTGTGCATCGAGGACACTATGAAGAAAGTAAAAATGTAACCCATTGAATGGGAGAAAATATTTGTAAATCATTTGCCTGACAAGGGTCTAATATTAGGAATATATAAGAAAGTCTTAGAAGTCAACAAAAAGACCAAAAAAATTAAAAATGGGCAATGGACTCCTGGCGTTGAAGTTAATAATACTCTTTGGCAATAACACAAGCAGTTTTTAAAGCAGAAAAAAACAACAGAAAGAAGCTTCAAAGGAAATACCCTGATTATTCAGCTTAAGAATTTCACTCCCTCCCTCTTCCTACTAGTCATAAGTGTCCTGGCCACCACTATCTGACCATGATCCTCTAACTAATCATTCTTTAGTGTCAACAACTTTGGCATTTCTCAATTAAGCATTTCCCAAACAAGAAAAGCAAGTTTTTTAGTCTCAGAGTCACTGTCATTAATATCACCATGCAACAGAAAATTGTCTAGTATTCTTTCCTTTGAAAGAGTTTTGACACTAACATACAAGAAGAATATTCTGGAAGTCATAGCACTAATTCTCTGTTGTGAATTATAAAACTCTGTGAATTATTTGGCGAAAGTGAAGATATAATCACAGGAGATAGACAACAAATTTTCATTTCTATATAGTCAAAAAATGGGCAAAGTATTTTTGACATTTCTCCAAAGAAGATATACAAAAGCCAACAAGCACATGGAAAGATGACCAACACAAATAATCAGGGAAATGCAAATCAAAATCACAATGAGATACCACTTTATACTCACTAGGATGGCTACAATAAAAAAAAAGAAAAAGAAAATAAGACTTTACTGGGATGCAGAGAAACTAGAATCCTTGTACGCTGCTACCAGGAATGTAAAATGGTGCAGCCACTGGAAAGGTTTGGAGGTTCCTCAAAAACTTGCATACTATTACCAATTGACCCAGCAATTTCCCTTTTAGGAATATGCCCAAAAAAACTGAAGGTAGGTATTTCAATAGATATTTGTACATCGATGCAGCACTATTCACAATAGCCAAAAGGTGGAAACAAGCCAAATGTCCACTCACGGATGAATGAATAAACAAAATTTGGTATATCCATACAATAGAATACCATTCAACCAACAAAAGTAATGAAGTACTGATGTATGCCACGATGCTGGATGAATCGTGAAAACATTATGATAATTGAAAGAAGCCAGACACCACAGGTCATAAATTGTATGATTCCATTTATATGAAACATCCAGAATAGGTAAATCTATAGAGAACAAAGCCAAATTGTTGTTGCCAGGGCCTGAGGGGTATGGAGAATGGCGAATGACTGTGTAATGTGTATAGTGTATCCTTTTGGAAGGATGAAATGGTTTTGAAACTAAATGAAGGTGATGGCTGCTCAACATTGGAAATGTTGATGCCACCGAATTGTGTACTGTAAGATGGTTAATTTTACATTATGTGAATTCACCTCAGTGTAAAAAAAAAGTAATTGGATATGATGAGCACTTGAAAATAGTAGGTACACAACAAATGTCATTTCCCTGCTCCTTAAACATTTTTAACTAATATAGCAGTAAAATTTATACGTGATAGTTACTACATTGCCCAACCCAACGACATAAGGATTTATTTTTGTTTGTCTATAGTCTAGTAAAGCCAGAGAAATAAACTTCACACTTGACATTTAAAAAAGACACGTAGGGAGGCGGAGGTTGCAGTGAGCCGAGATCTCTCGCCATTGCACTTCAGCCTGATAACAGAGAGAGACTCCGTCTCAAAAAAAAAAAAAAAAAAAAGACATGTAATGTAAAAAAATGTTTTATTGACAACAATAATTTTGTTAGTGTTGGATCTAAAGTTTAATAGCAAAGGAACACAAATGGATGTAGAGGTAACAGGTGAGAGTAAAAATAATGCAATTTATTCAACATTAGGAAATCCATTAATTTATAAGTCAAATGTACAAACATACAATGATCTTCATGGTACTCTCAAGTGAAAATCACATGGAAGGTGGAATGATAACGTGGTTGAGCACACATGCTTAGGTTTTGGTTTCAAATCTTGACTCGGTCACTTTAGGATATTCTCAAGCAAATTACTCAACCTCTCAATTTTGTAAAATGGGAATAATATTAGCACATACCTCATATGCTTATTATGAGGATTAAATGATATAATACATGCAAACAGAAAGTGTCTTATACATAATAATAGTTTTTGTTCATGTTAAAATAAAAAGCAAAATAAGGATCCCTATTGGCACCATCATAATTTGACGTTATACTGGAAATTCTAGATATGAAACAGAAAAGAACATAATTATAAGAAATGAGCTAACCACATAACTGTTACTTGAAGAGGTACTACTATATACCTAAAATTCCCAAAATAATCTGTAGAGTTATTCAGACAGAAAATCAATTCACCAAAACCAAACTCAGAAATTTAGAAAATGAGACAAGGAACAAAATCCTAAAAGTAACAAAAATTATAAACTAGCAAAACAGTGCCTTAGGAAATGTGAGGAAAACAAAAAACAATTGACTGAGACATAAAAATTGACTTGAATCAGAAAATTTGGATGTTGGACTAAGAAAAAAAGATCAAAAAGAAAAATTTTAAGTAATACAATTAGTATTTTGTTTAATGTGCATTAATTCTACCGTTCTCCCTGAGTTATAAACTGTAACTAGTAGTTTATTTCTACATTCTCCACAAGTCTGCCAAAGTATTAAACAAAATTTTTTAACTCCACAAACAATTGAAAATTTATAAAGCTCTAAGGGGTCCAGCTTCACAATCCTGGATACATTTTTTTTAATGTGTTTCATAGAGCAGTTTCCACCTAAAGCATGTAACAGAATCCAAAATGTCCAAGCTGGAAGGACCTTGAAGGATCAATAAAACCCGAAGGACGCCCAAATTTCACAGACACTGAAACCAAAGCTTTGAGGCTTAAAGGGTGCTGTTTAGTATTCAAAACAAACAGACCACATGGTCTTTCCCCTAAACTGCTTCAAGCAGATGGACAGCAACAGAAGCAGCAGTGTTCCTGTGCCCTGTTAGGCAGACCCAGTATTTTCTCAATCATCATTAAAAGAACGAGTAGAGACAGCAGCTGCCCTCTACTCTTCGTCATGCAATCCAGGTTCTCCCCAAATGACACTGGCCCAAATAGCATGGGCCAAAAGAGTGTTTCTAAAATATACCCTTTTATGATTTCATCAGCACTTAGTCAAGCTGCACTGCCTTTAGATAACTTACTGTAAAGTTCAAGGTTTAGAAAGAAGGAAAGAAAAGGCATTGTATGGCCCTAAACAATATTTATCCACACAGGTTACTTTCTTGAAAAAATGTCCTGATCTGCGTTAACTTTCTCTTGCTTCCTGCAGGCAAAACCCTGATGGCGCTGGCCTGTGGAATCCTCCTTACAGGCACAAGAATGTATCAGGGCTGCTTGACATCCATTCTTACCCCTTGTGACTCTTTAAATTAAACATTTATATGACTGTTCTGGGTGACTGGACCCTGTATTCCATAGACCTGTTGGCTCTAAAAATGTAATTTGAAAAAGAAAAAAAAAAATGGAATTTGAACAGCTACCATATAAATTTAAACATCAAAATTGCTACAGGCACTATCTATAACTAAATGTGTACAGAATCTTTTGCACAAAGTCCTAACAGAACATAATCCATTACTTAAACCTGTTCAAAAACTACAGTAGTTCCAGAAACATAACATTATTGGGTTTCAAGTAAAATTTCTACTTTTTATAATATCACTTCTCTGATAGCTACCCTATGAAAGAAAACTACAGTGCTTTTAGAAAAAAAAAAAAATGAGGCATTCATGAAAAACTTGTTTAAATCAGGTCGTCCAAAACAGATGCAATGCAACCAGAAAAAATATTTCCAGAATATGATAAAGCCTATAGTTGAGCAATGCACCATTCTTTATTCCTTGACATTCATACTAGAAAAAACAACAAAAAAATCCAGACTTTTTGTTTCAGAAGGCTATGGAGAAATCTAAGTTAATATGCCTGATTCTAGGTTATAGCATCTGATATTTCAGGTACAACATCCCTTTGAATTACATACCAACTGTTGAGTGAGTTATGAGGAGCTATGCAAGCAGCACTGTGCCACAGCACTCCAAGGCTAGGAATCTAAGAGAAATATAAGTCAAGATTCTTTCTCTCAAGAAGTTTCAGTTAGTTAGAGAGATGAAAACAACAGACTAGGAATAATGTTTTTCAAAATGCAAAGCACTGAATTTAATCAAGCGTAATTATTATGCACAGGCTCCAAGTTCAATAGGAATCTAATTTATTTAGAGAGATGAGGATAAGAGTATCAATATCAGAGAATGCACCAGTTTTAGTTATGCTAGTGAAAAATAAATGTGAAGAAGAGCTGGGTTCTGGGTCAAGGGATGGAGGGAGGGGAAATGCAGTTCTTATCCCATATTTTAATGTAAGACCACATGAAAATAATTATGCATCTATATCAATGATTTTTGAAAGTTCATATGCCTCTTTTGTTTATTTAGTCAACAGTATTCCATAAAACTAAAATTCCCAAGACACAAACTGAGTGTATTAGTCTGTTTTCACACTCCTATAAAGAACTGCCCGAGACTGGGTAATTTGTAAAGAGATTTAATTGACTCACAGTTCTGCATGGCTGGGGAGCCCTCAGGAAACTTACAATCATGGTGGAAGGTGAAGCAGGCACCTTCTTCACAAGGCAGCAGGACAGTGTGAGCACACAGGAAAAAAATACATTGATAAAACCATCAGATCTCATAAGAATTCACTCACTATCACGAACAGAATGAGGGAACCGCCCCCAAAATCCAATCACTTCCCTTCCTCAACACATAGGGATTACTGGACACTCCCTCGACATGTGAGATTACAATTGAAGATGAGATTTGGGTGGAGATACAGAGCCAAATCATATCACTGAGGAAGGATGAAAACATATTTGTTATGCCTTCTCAAATGACGCTACATCTCAAAAACACTGTTTTTGCTGTTCCTGAATCAAATAATAAATTCCATTAATTTTCTTAAATGTTTTCTACTGTAAAACCATTCAAAAATGTTAACTAATACTAACTAATATAAAACTCAACAAATTAATATGTGTTCACCTATCCTGGCGTTCAACAAAAACATTTGTAGTACCACTTGCAGATCTTATTTCAAAAAGGCTCTAGTAACCATTGTCCAAGATGATCTCCAATGATTCCCACCTCCTGAATGGTCACCTCCTCAATGAATAGGACAGACCTGTGTAATCAATAAGATATAGCAGAAATTACAGTGTGTGGCTATTTCAAAAAAATATATATGGCAACTTCCGCATTGCCCTCTCTAGATGACTCGTTCTAGGGGAAGCCATCTGCCATGTGATAACAACACTTAAGCAGTCCTATGGGGAGGTCTGCTGCCAACAACCAGCACCAAATTGCCAGTCTTATGACTGAGACATCCTGGGAGCAGATCCCTCAGTCTCAATCAAGTCTTCAAATGATAGCAGCCCCAGACAAGAACTTGACACAACCCCACAGGTTAGAATTACATAGATAAGTTGCTCCTAGATTCCCTACCCACAAAAACTGTGTGAAATAAATGTTCATTGTTTCAAGCTGCTAAATTTTGGGGTGATTTGTTGCACAGAAATAAATAACTTTAAAAAGGCTCTAAAACTCTAGCTCTTCAGATATTTCATGGCATTTCCTAAAGAACCTAAAATCTCAAAATCTCATAATTTTTATTATTTAGGTATGTGTTTCTTCATTATTACCTATTATTGTGTAATTGTTCTTAGCCTTCTTAAAAGATATCTATTGCTTTACAAAACCCATTAAAAAGTGAGGTAGTTTGGCTCAGCACAGTGGCTCACACCTATAATCCCAGCACTTTGGGAGGCTGAGGCAGGCTGATCACTTGAGGTCAGGAGTTCGAGACCTGTCTGGCCAACATGGTGAAACCCTGTCTCTACTAAAAATACAAAAATTAGTTGTGCATGATGGTGGACGCCTGTAATCTCAGCTACTCGGAAGGCTGAGGCACCAGAATTGCCTGAACCTAGGAGGTGGAGGTTGCAGTGAGCCAAGATTACACCACTGCACTATAGCCTGGACAATAGAAGGAGGCTCAAAAAAAAAAAAAGTGAGGTAGTTTGTACTAGATCCTTAGGAAAAACACAAAGTACGTGTGTTAAACATACTGTGTAATACTTAATATGCCCTCCTTTGTCCCACATAATTATCCCAAATATCAGGAAATATATTTAATCATCTAACATTTCACTATATTGTCAGTAACTTTGAAAGACACATTCCATGTATCATTTCTACAGTATTTGTGAAAAATATGGAATTACAGAAAATTAAAGAGCTTTCTAGAGGCAGGACTCATCATAAGCCCACACCAAGAACATAGTTCTTTGTCCTATTATTAAACAAAGCCAACGAGAGAAACTCTATAAGTCCCCTAACAAACAGAAATATATATTTAATAACATCTAACCTATGTTTGTATTTTAGAGAATACATATACCTTCCCTAATTAAGATGAAGAGTGATTGATTCATATCACCTGTGAAAGAGCATTAATAATCAGCCATCAGTTATCTCTTCTCCATACTAAATTCCATCTCTTCCAAATTTTTCTCATATGGATCTGGGAGAGGAAATGATAAATTTTCAGAAGAATCCATAACAATATTCTCTTAAGCCTCCTAATCTCACAGAGGATTTAATAACATAAATAAATACTTCAATAATAAAATTCAGAGCCTCAAGAGTAAGCATATTTTTGTTTACATCATTCAACAAATATTTATTTATAGAGTGACTACTAAGTCCAAGGAATTATATGAGGTGATGTGAAGGATAAAAAAGCAAAAGATAAATAATCTTGCTTCCAGATTGTTTATGGTCTTATAAAACAAATTCAGCATTCATTTGATCCATCCTACTAAAAATAGAAAGGCAAAAGTCTATTATGATCACTTAGGTAGTCACAGCCTAGACGAACATATATATTGATGTGTAGATAAATAACAATAATGCATGTCATAAGAGAAGCACAAAGTAAACTTGTACCAAGGAGTTGGGGCAAGGGAGGGGAATATTATATTTAGAATAGAAGGCAGCACTTCCTTAAAATAGTTCTTAAGAGAGAAGTAGAAAGTAAATGTGTCCAGTGGATTCAAAGAGCACTGCAAGTAGAGAAACACTTCTTAGATTGATTTTCAGATCCTTTCTCTTCCCCTGAGGCAGGTGCACATGTGCCACTTACTGTACTCAAACAGGGTTAGGATGGAAAGCATCTTCCCATTGGCTCCCTCACTCCTCATCCCCAGCTGTACTTCCAAGGGGTAGTGATGAGCCCTGTGGTTGTGTGCTTATTTGGTGCTCTAACATGGTTTTGCTCACAGCCAGATTCTAATTCAAAAGGGAATTTTTTTTTTTTTTTTTTTTTTTTTTTTTGAGACAGAGTCTCGCTCTGTCGCCCAGGCTAGAGTGCAGTGGCCGGATCTCAGCTCACTGCAAGCTCTGCCTCCCGGATTTACGCCATTGTCCTGCCTCAGCCTCCCGAGTAGCTGGGACTACAGGCGCCCGCCACCTCGCCCGGCTAGTTTTTTGTATTTTTTGGTAGAGACGGGGTTTCACCGTGTTAGCCAGGATGGTCTCAATCTCCTGACCTCGTGATCCACCCATCTCGGCCTCCCAAAGTGCTGGGATTACAGGCTTGAGCCACCGCGCCCGGCCTCAAAAGGGAAATTAATCCATTAATTTCATTTATACGAAGCTATGGAAATATTTACCACATTATTCACTTCTTTCATTTCCCTTCTCTCACTTCTCAAGAGAGACAATCTTTGGGCAGAAGCAATGAGATTATTCAAGTTATCAAGGTATTCAGTCCAGGTTTTCAGTTGGAAGCATCAGAAACAGACTCTTATTATGTAGGAGGTATGGAAAGGCTGTCTGGATTAACAGAATCAGTGAGGAAAGAACCAAAGAAGTCATAGAACCAAGAAGCAAGAGACACCACAACAGTCTTTTAGCAATAATAAACTTTCCAAGGTTCCTCATGACTCAGTCACCTGGAATGAGTCCTTATCATCCCTTTCATAAACAGACATGGTGTGTTCAGGAAATTTTAAAATTCAGTGGATGGCTGGTGTGGTAAATTTTGTATTAACGGCCTCAATTTTTCACCTCTCACTCTATCCACACCTTTTGCCATGTGACTTTGCAGTTTTTTTTCTGTCAAGAAGCAAAGTTTATTTTCCTGCCTCCTGACTCTGGACGTAACCATGTGTCTCTGGATTTATTCATTTTATTGCTTTAGCCAGTAAAATGGGCCAAAAGTAATGATGCACCAATTCCTACCCTAGGACTCAACAGCTTGCAGGTTGCTCTCTTGAACTTCTTCTGTTACTATGAGAAGTGCATGCCTAGTCAATTCACTAGTTCCAGGGGGATAAAAGTGTATGGAGGTCCCTGGTCTCGATGTGCCACATGGAACAGAGCTGACCAAGCTAAAGTCTCCAGCCAGAATAGAACCCAGCCTAGATTAGCTGACTCCAGCCAATCCACAAAGGTGAGAGCTATAATAATATTGTTTGGTACTAAGCCCTTAGTTTTGAGAGTTTGTTACATAGCATTAACCGACTGATACAACTGGTGAATAAATTAGAAGGAAAAAGAAAAAAAAAATGCTAGTAAGGTCAAATTATGAAGAACCCTCTATGCCATCCATAGTTTGGAATTAGACTATATCCTGCAGTCAGGAGGTATCCAGCCAAAAAAAATTGTTTTTAAGAGGAAATCTCACACTGTCACCAGGGCTGGTGTACAGTGGCATGATCTCGGCTCGCTGCAACCTCTGCCTCCCAGATTCAAGCAATTCTCCTGCCTCAGCCTCCCAAGTAGCTAGGACTACAGGCACGTGCCACCATGTCCGGCTAATTTTTGTATTTTTAGTGGAGATGGGGTTTCACTATGTTGGCCAGGCTGGTCTCGAACTCCTGACCTCATGATCTGCCTGCCTCGGCCTCCCAAAGTGCATGGATTACAGGCGTGAGCCACCATGCCCAGCCCTAGCCAAATTTTAAAATAAATTAATACTAATGTCTGGTGAATAAACTTCAGTGGGGGTAAAAACTGAAAGTTGGTCCTGAAGATACTGTAAGGATCCAAGTGAAGGCTGATAAGAGCCTCACTTAAAGCACAGACAGTGAAAATAAGAATATCTACTTATAAACACCCCTTATTCTCATTCTTCATCTTTTAAAGGTATTCTTACAGATCAAAGGAAAAGATTAATAAAAATAACCCTAACGTTTTTCAAATATAGAGAGCCCTGTCTTGAGTCTAACTGGGATTTGAACATGTTTGGGCATGTCTGACAAAGTCTGATGGGACAGACTTTCCAAAATCTCATTTGCATGAGTAATGGAGAGTCACTTGGGAAAACATCCCAACCAATGAAGAAGTTAAGCTTGATGAGCAGAGCCCCATACGAAAACCTTGGTCTTCGGGGAAAGGATGTGGTTCCGTCTCTCTGATCTGTCTCCAGTTCCACCCCATGACATTCACTTCTGATTCATAATATTAATGTGCTGGACAGGGGGCGGGGAAACAGAAAATGAGTATGTGGGTACTATAAGTGAAATACGAAAGAACCAATTAACTTAAAACTGTCCCACTAAGACATGAAGAGGAGTCCTCCTCCCCCAACCTAATCTCCCTGTCCCAAGCAGGGCTGACTTACCCAGTAGACTCAGTAGGTACAGTGCCTAGGGCCTGTGATATTTTAAGGACCCACAAAAATGTTTTATTTTTAATTTCTTTTAAAATCAAAAGAAAACAGCGTGGTTTATAAAAGTAAAAAATTAGACGTAATAAATGTCCAATAATGGAGGATGAGTTAAAAAATAAAAATAAAAAATCAGAAGAAAAATACATATAGTAATAATAAATATATAATAATAAAATCAGCCTGGATAATATTTACTTTTATACCAACATAGTCATAAATTTTTTTTTTCAGTATTTTTATGGGAAAAAGTGCCCCCAAAGGCAAAAGTGCCTGAGGCCCACCAAAGTCAAAATGCATCCCTGGTCCCAGCCCACAGTGTAACTTTGGAACCTTGAGAGCCCTGAATTGTTGTGGACATTACCAGGACAGGGTTGGGTAATTGTCTTTCCCCCACTTATCCCCTCAAAGGATATGGGTAATATGTTACAAAAAGGGGATAAATTTCACAGATTGAGCAAACAGGTTTTGAGGGTATCTTTCCTTACTTCCCATCCCTTTCTCTCCTAAAGGAGTTCATGGGCAGTTTGACAAAAGAGCCACCCTCTGAGAGAAGCAAGGAATCTCCTCAGTGGCCTGACCAGGCACTCTCCCTGCATTGCTCCAGGAAACTGCTATGACACTGGAAAATTAAGAATATTAAAACTATACTTTACATCCATGGCTTTCATTTTTTTTCTTTTTCTTTTTTTTTTTTTTTTTGAGACAGAGTCTCACTATGTTGCTCAGGCTGGTCTCAAACTTCTGGGCTCAAGTGATCCCTGCACTTCAGCCACCCAGAGTGCTGGGATTACAGTATAAGCCACTGAGCCTGGCCACTTTCACCTTTTATAAGTGGTAGGACCTATCTGTCAAGTAAACTCATACTTGGAGGCCCAGTGTATAAAGTAGATCGATGGGGAATGTTGCAATCAGGTGAAGGCCGATGGAGGCTGCTGGAAGGACCATAGCCTATCCACTCATTCCTGCCCTCACCCCTCCATAGGACCCAAGGTCTCTCTGAAACACTGGAAATCACTGCTTTTGCAAGTTGCAGTATAATATAGATGGATGATCTAAAATCAAATTTACACTTAGAATCATTTCATGTGTTGTTTAGTGATCCTATATTCATTTAGCTCCTATAGGTTAAACTCTGTATTTTGGAGGTAGAAGACAGGAAAGAAGTAATGCTAAATCAAGGCTCTGGCATGTGCATGAGAGGACAAGCTTGATTTAGCTGCTTTAAGGTCAGTTTCAGTTCCTGGTGCAGCCCTGGAGTTTGAGTATCTCATCACAAAGAGTGTGATTCTGGTCTTAAGGAGAGGTACAGTCCCTAAATATTAACTAGCCAGTTCATCACAAGCTCAGCTTGGCCCTGCTGAACTTGCTTGTGTTCGTCTCACATAGCCCTTTTTCTTCAAGATGCTGAAGGTTAATTTTGCTAATTCATCATTTTTTTCCCTTCAACTTTTATTTTAAGTTCATGGGTACATGGGCAGGACGTGCAGGTTTGTTACATAGGTAAACGTGCCATGGTGGTTTGTTGCACAGATCATCTTATCACCTAGGTATTAAGCCCAGCACCCATTAGTTGTTCTTCTTGGTGCTCTCCCTCTCCCCATACCCACTGACCAGCCCCACTGTGTGTTGTTCTCCCTCAGTGTGTCCATGTGTTCTCATCATTCAGCTCCCACTTATCAGTGACAACATGTGGTGTTTGGTTTCTGTTTCTGTGTTAGTTTGTTGAGGATAAAGGCTTTCAACTCCATCCATGTCCCTGCAAAGGAGATGATCTCATTCTTTTTATCGCTGTATAGTATTCCACGGTGTACATATACCACATTTTCTTTATTCAGTCTATCATTGGTGGGCATTTGGGTTGATTCCGTGTCTTTGCTATTGTGAATGGTGCTGCAATGAACATTTTCATGCATGTATCTTTATGGTAGAATGATTTATATTCTTTTGGGTATATATCCTGTAATAGGATTGCTGGGTCAAATGGTATTTCTGCCTCAAGGTCTTTGAGGAATTGCCACCCTGTCTTCCACAATGGTTGAACTAATTTACACTCCCACCAACAGTATAAAAGCATTGCCTTTTCTCCACAACCTCTCCAGCATCTGTTGTTTTTTGACTTTTTAATAATAGACATTCTAACTGGCATAAGATGGTATCTCATTGTGGTTCTGATTTTCATTTCTCTAATAATCAGTAATGTTGAACTCTTTTCCACATGTTTGCTGGTCACAAATATGTCTTCTTTTGAGAAGTGTCTGTTCATGTCCTTCACTCACTTTTTAATGGGGTTGTTTGTTTTTTTCTTGTAAATTTAAGTTCCTGGCAAGCTCTGGATATTGGACTTTCGTCAGGACAGATTGCAAAAATTTTCTCCAATTTTGTAGGTTATCTGTTCACTCTGATTACAGTTTCTTTTGCTGTGGAATAGCTGTTTAGTTTAATTAGACCCCATTTGTCAATGTTTGCTTTTGTTGCAATTGCTTTTGGCATTTTCATCATGAAATCTTTGCCCATACCTATGTCCTGATGGTATTGCCTAGATTTTCTTCTAGGGTCTTTGTAGTTTCTCTATTTAGATAAATATATTTATCAATTTATGTTTTATCATAAATATTTATCTTTAGAGTATAATAATTCAAGGGTGGCATTTGGCCATAATTCTTGCTTTTCCAGTCTTTGTGTCAAAATCTCTGGGCCTGCTACACTGGACAAGCAAGTAGTTTGACAGCTGGGGGAACGAGAGCTGTCAGTGGCAGTAACTGTAATGCACATGCTAAAAGCAGCCAAAATAACTCCCTCTCAGTATTCCCAAACCCATTCCCAGGGTACTAAAATCATGCACTTAGTATCAATTTAAAAATAATGGAAGGGACAAATTGATAAATGGGAAAGCGTAATCTTCAGATTAACATAAATTGATTATGAAACCTAACATCATCCCTTATGCATTAGAAAACAACATTTTTCAAAGATTCAAATACCTGACTTGGCCATATTCTGGGAGTGCTATTATTTAAAATAATTTGAATTTTGTCTGGATATCAACTATATATTTTCTCTTAAAAACGTGAGATTAAATTAAAAAGGAGAAAAAATTATCCCTGAGCTGCTCACCCCTGGAGTGATAATTCTGTCAGTTCTAACTTCTATTTTCTTAAGGCTACATTTAATATATTTTCTATAAAGAAAGGATTTCTAAAAAGCATTGTATTAGTCCTTTCTCACATTGCTATAAAGAAATACCTGAGACTAGGTAATTTATAAGAAAAGAGGTTTAATTGGCTCACAGTTCTGCAAGCTGTACAGGAAGCATAGTGGCATCTGCTTTTGGGGAGGCTTCAGGAAGCTTCCAATCATGACAGAAAGCAAAGGGGGAACACCCACACTGTATTCCAAAAGCAGGAGCAAGAGCGTGAAGGGTTAGGTGCTACATACTTTTAATATTTTTTCATTATTTTTAAAATTTTTGTGGGTACATAGGTGTATATATATTTATGGGGCAATGGGAAATAACCACATCATGGAAAATGGGGTATCCATCCCCTCAAGCATTTATCCTTTGAGTTACAAACTACTCACTTATAAATAACCAGATCTCACAATAACTCACTCGCTATCTCAAAGAAAGTACCACGCGGGGTGGTGCTAAACCATTCATGAGAAAACCACCCCCATGATCCAGTCCCCTCACAACAGGCCCCACCTTCAGTATTGGGGATTACATTTCAATATGAGATTTGGGCATGAACACACATGCAAACTATATTAAGCATCTATAGAAACAATTTTCTTAGACAAGCTTTAACTATAAGAAGACATTGCTTTAAATAAACACTCTTCTAATTGGGGACAAATATATAAAAGGAAGTTTACTTTGGACATGACTCGATAGACAGTAAGAACCTCAAAATGTATTCTACAAGATGGTTATTTATTCTTGTGACTGACTACTGTAATGCATGTAGTTAAGTTGCCAGTGTATAAATACATTAAAAAGGTGGACCTTAAAAACAACAAACATGAGTACATTGACAAGAGAATGTCTTGCAAATATTTTATTATTTTATCAACAACTCTTTAAGAAATGTAACTACATTTTACTAAAATGAAAACCCAGAAGCAAAACAAGTCATATCATAAGACCTCAGAAAGATTTAGGAATTGGAGGCAGCTAATTCCAAAACTGATAGTGCAAGTGGACTGAAAACAGCCTCCCTAGATCCACCTCCACGCAGTCCAGTAACATCTCTCCCACACCACAGCAGAAGACAGCAAGGGTCAAACATAAAACATGCCAGCAGGAATGAATACTTTGAGGCAAAGTAAGAAGATAAAATTGAAAATATCCTCTCAGAAAAGAAGAGGAGGGAACAAAAAGGAAAATAGGAGAGATATATAAAAATAAGACAATCAGTCCACACCCCCAACATCCAAATAACAGAAGTTATAGAAAGTAGGAATTGAGAAAACAAAGGGGAAAATATTTTAAAAGGAAATTTCCCAGAATTGAAGGATGTTGGAATGAAAGGGCCACTCAGGCCCCATCGCAAATAAATGAAAAAGGAGCCACATCATGTCATGTCATATATATTTCCCATGTATCCTTTGTTGGTAGAGTTAGTAAATTAAGAAAGAGAAAGATATGGGACCCAATCAACAGAAGAAAGCAAAGGCCGGGGCCACTGCTAAACAGCAAGCCCAGAGGGCCATTAATCCTGATTATACCAGGAGATCAAAGGGTTCCAAGAGGAGTGTCTCAAAAAAAAAAAAGAATAGGAGAGATTACCTGGCATGTCTGAATATTTTAAGAAGACATTTACACGTGTATAAAGAGTTTAGGGATAACTTAGTGATGTACACATAGAAAATTATTTCATGAAAAAAATAAAGCTTGCAATCATGAACTGTAGGAAAAAGCAGCTACTTGAGAAAGGAAATGTTACCTGTGGTATCTACCTAAATATAATATTGCAGATATCAAAAATTATACTTAGCTACTATTGGGAAGCTAGGAAAGTGCATGTGCCATGGGTAGAGGTGGTTGCTAGTAAAAGCAATAAATCATTATATTCCATAATAGGAATCAACAAATCTTCTCTAATGGGGGAGGAGGGGAGTCAGAAACTAGTATCATTAAGATATGATTTAGAATATAAAGGCATAGATAAGATGAAATAACTAAAAGGCTGGAAAGTGGTTGTCTTTAGGGAGTACAAATGAGAGGTGTGAAAAGGTTTGACAAGGAACTGCTTTAATAAGCCTAGTTGTACTATATGATTTTTTTAAACTATGTTCATGTATTACTTTGATCAAAATAAAAGTTAAAATATAACAAAAAATAAAGCACTAAAATAATAACAGCAACAACAAAAATTAAATCTACTTCTTGCATCTTCCATCTCTCTCTCTGTCTGCTAGATCATTCCTCTCATCATATAAACATTCATTTAAAAGAAAATCCCTATATAACCTCTTTCAGCTGTAGTCCAATTTCTTTCTATCACAGCCAGTCTTACTGTAAATTATTCTCTGATCAGGTGTTCACCGTCCCTCTTCAAACTGTTGCAATGGATTAAGGTAAACCATACAAAATTGCTGATCTGATCATTTTTTACCTATAAAAACAGCAATTTCATATGGTTCAACCTAATAGTTTACTGTCATTTCAACCACCTAATGCTGAGTCCATCACCTGAATACTTGCTGTCCTGTTTAACCATATCCTGCTCTCCAGCCTCACTGCCCTGCCTGAATTCAGACATACTTCCTTTCCTTCTGGATTAAGGCTTCAGCTCCTGACTCCTCTGCCCACCAGTCCATGTGAGCACTGCCTCCAGAATGATCTGTCAAAGACTTTAGTTGCATCACATCACTTTGCTGCTTCAAATCCTCCAATGGCAGCCCAGTGCCATCAGAATCAAACCTAAACTCTTTTCCATGGCCACATGTTGACCACTGCCTGCCTCTCCAGCTTCATCTCCCTCTAGACTCTGCATCCCACCCTGGCTTTGCCCCATTTGTGCCCTCTAAACTTTTTTTATTTTTAGAGTCAGGGTCTCGCTATGTTGCCAGGGCTGGAGTGCGGTGGCTACTCACAGGAGCAATCACAGCACACTGCAGCCTCAAACTCCTGGCCTCAAGCATCTGCCAGCCTCAAGCCTCCCAAGTAGCTGGGACTACAGGTGTGCACCACAGTGCCTGGCACCTTCTGTACCTGAGACACACTAAACAACTTATATGCAGAAATGTTCCTTTTATTTTCATACATTACAATGTACATATGGGAGATTAAATATCTCTAATATGTGGCACCTTGAAGGTACTTGATAAATATTTATGAAAGGAAAATTCATTGTTTTCATTAATGACCCAAAAATGAATCATGGATGAAAACATATATATGTGTGTGTGTGCGTGTGTGTGTGTGTGTGTGTGTGTGTATATATATATATATCTCATATACAGTACATATATTCAGTTTCTTCTAAGAGCCAAGTGGAAGTTCAAAAGCCTGACTCTGGTTATTTAAATATTCAAATGGATAGTGACAGGAATCTAAGAACAACATATGAATTGTGTTGACAGAGAAGAATTAGAAAAAGAAAAGGAGCAGGGAAAGGGGGGGCCAAGGGGGTATGGGAAATAGCTTCACTTCAATTTTATAATGTAACAACTAAGAAAAGAAAATTCACAAACACTACAATTAATTTGTGTGCAGGAAATTGTTCTCCACTGTCTAAAAAGTGATGAAATGAAGTCCTTATAGTTAGCCTTAAATAATGTATGTACCAAGTATTAATACTTCTATATGTTTTCTGGTGAAGAACTGCATCATTAAGTTTCAAAAGCTGCCCAACCAGTTCTCAAACTAGCATCCTATCCAACAAATGTTTAATTAGGTTTGGAGTTTTGTTTAAACTGACAGTTGTGGTTCAAAAGCCCCCAGGGTCAGCGTTATAGTTTGCATTGTAAGTAACCAAATTGCCCAAAGGTATTCTGTGGTTCTACGGCTGTTATTTTTTATTCTGATTTGCAAAGGATCCAGTTAATAGCGCTATACTAAGAATATGGATTATTCAAATGCAAAAATATTTTTACAGTATCTCTGAGTCAATTTATAAGAAAAAAATAAACAAGCTGTTATTCTTCACCTATCCACTGTGCAGTCATCCAAAGACCTGACCTCACGGATCTAGCAGAGACAAGAAGCAGGATGTAAGCAAAAAAGATTTTAGAGGAGGCAAAAGAGATGTTAGCAAAGGCCGGTGCAGAGGAAGCTCACACACTTTCCCATAGGAAAGCTTTGAGGCCCTCCCTTGGAGGCTATTTACTTTTACTTTACAAACAATGTAGCCAAGCTTATTTATCTAGTTTCTAAGCCCAGGGCAGAATAGAATAAGATATTAGGATGAGAGCTGTGGGAGAAGGGGCACTTACAGCAAACCAAAATACTGACTGCAAAACGGAGCCAACTGTCGGCCTAATGAGGAGGAAGAAACAAAAATTATAAAAAAAGAAACAAAAGAATTCAAAACACAGCTGAAAGCAGGGTGTGGGGGCAAAGGCTTCACTCACCCAGTGAGATCTTGGGCCATCACTGTATCACAGTAGAGCATAGAGGATCCACATCTAAAATGGTGCCCTTTGTCCTCAAGGAAAAGATCAACTTAGCGCCTCTGCAGGGGCACACCTGTGCCAGGTAATGGAAATGCAAGAAGGAACAAGCAACACCTGCTTTCACAAAGGGGAACGAGCATAGCAGATTTTAGAAAGTGTTTCTTCTGAAAGACTAAGCATAAAAGAAAGCTTACTTGTCCTTAAAATACTAAATCGCTAATTATCAAGAAAAGTTAGTATCTAAAGATGACTCATTTGTTAAGGATAGCAGTTACAATGTAATTAAAAATCTATTTGAAATATATATGGGATTGTAGGACCTAAACTCCATAAGGGTTTCAAATAACTGTTTGACAATATATAACATCAAAGAATACAGGAGTAATAGGGTATCTAGAGTTTGGTCTCTGCTTCACCACCAACTATACATGGCCTTGGCAAATGAGTTACTTCCCGGAGACTCCATCTCCTCATCTGTCAAATGAAGAGGCTAAAGAGATAGTTGTGAAATATCCACCAATGTTTCCCTCCAACTCACACACCCAATATTTTCCCTTTACCCACATAGACCACTGAGGGACCATGGCCTCAGGTAAAAGGCACTACTGCAGAACATAAAATGACAGACAAGAGCCTCTTTCTGGCTTTCAGGTTTCAAAAACCTGGAAACCAGGTAGAATAGAAAGAATAAATGACAAGTGATTTGGGAGAAAACAAAATGAGTTTGAGTAACATTTCCTTTCTCTGCAGTTGGAAATGAATTAAATTCCTGGCCCAGAGGAAGTTGGCAGGTAGGTGAAGAAAACATAAATGTTGTGGGGTTCCTGGGCTAGGGGCTTATACCCAGCTCCCCAGGGCTAAGCCCAAAGGAAACAAAAGAAGATGCATTTGTGGGAAGGAAGAACAGAAAAGACCTAGGACTTCGTCTCATGGAGACTCCAGGAAGCAGTAAGATCCCAGAGAAGAAATAGCCCTGCGGAATGTCGAGGCAGGTGGAGCATTATATCATCTCACAGAATTTAGCAGGCCCTAGACTAGCCTGAGAACAGCAAAATGATTTCTGTGCAGCCACGAGTAGAGGGAGATTGGAACAGGGGCAATTTAGAAGAGACCTGTGTGGACTACCAATGTTGGGAAGACCTAAGTGGACCATCAGATAGAACTATGGATGTCTCAACAGAGGTGTCCAGCATGGCGTGTGATCTTAAGAAACTCTATATATCCTGGGGCGTGGGGAGGTGTGAATCTCCAAATTGTAGATAAATAAACATGATTCTTGCACATCTCTGTTTACAAACGGAGATTCAAACCCACTACATGCTGAGACAGACTCTACAGCTATAAAATCAAAAGGTCAAGCCACAGAATAACAAGAAACAATCTATTAATAACTTCATGATAATGAATGTGGGAAAACATGAATAAAAAGAATATCTAGAAATACACGAGTCACAAAACTGATCGTTGGAATTAACATCCTGAATAAATTAGTAATTATTAAAGAAACCAAGATTATTTTTTATAATCTCTTTACCCAAGACACAAGCCCAGACAATATTACAGGTGAAAATTACCAAACTTTTAAGGAAAATATAATCCCTCTCTTGTACAAACTGTTTCTGGAGAACAGAAAAAGAAATCAGACATCCAACATATGAGGATAGTACAACTTTGATAACCAATGTGGACAAATGCAGTAGAAGAAAAAAAAGAATACTCAATCTCACCTATGAAGACAAATGCAAAAACTCTAATAGAAATCATCAGTGTATAGAAACATACTGTAACCTAGAACATTTTTCCCAGAATCCAAGGATAGTTCAGATTAACTAGTAAGTCACAATAACAGATTAAAGAGAAAAAGTATTCAACAAATTTCAACATTTATTCGTGATAAAAATTCTTAGCAAGCTGAGAAAGGAAGTGAACCTAATAATGAATATCTATCATAAAGCTATAGTGAACAACATACTTAGTGGTAAAATTCTAGAAGTCTTTGGTTTAAAGTCAAGGATAAAACAAGAACTCCTACTATCACCACTTTCATTAAACACCAACCATATTAAACAAGAAATTCCACAAGTTCAACATATTTAAACCAATATGGTAATAAGCAATTTGAAAATGCAAATACAAAATGCATCCCATGTACAACAGCAATAAAATCTATAAGATGGGCAGGGGTGAGAGAGAGAGAGAGAGAGACAGAGAGAGTAATGTTATAGTTATAACGCTATGGTTAAACCTTGTAGTCTTCATCTTACTAGACTTGACAGTATTTGACACAGTTATTGCATCGTTCTTGAAATAATTTTTCCATTTGGTCTCCACCAAACACATTCTCCTGGTTTGTCTCCTATACCAGGCTCCCCTCAGCTTCTTTCATTTATTCCACTTCTCTCTAACTCTAACAGTGGCATGTCCTTGGGCCCTTAGGCCTCTTCTGCTTTCTAGCTACACTTATGCCCTGGGTCAGCTCTTCCAGTTTCATGAATTCAAATACCATCTGATCACTGATGACTTCCCATCCCTCTAACCCTAACCTCCCACCTGAACCCTAGAATTATAACTGAATGCATATTTGATATCTCCACTTGAAAGTGTATTAGGCACTTCAAACTTAACATGTCTAAAATCAACTTCACAATCAGGCTGCCCACCCTTGACTTTCACCATCTCAGAAAATGGAAACTATCCTACCAGTTACACACACCATAAACCATAAAGTCATCCTTGACTCTCCTCTTCTCTTTCCACCCCTGCAACACACATACAAACCATAAGCAACCTTCAAAGTAGATGCTGAATGTGACCATTTCTCTCATCCTTCCTACTGTCACCATGATTGACCCAAGTCGCCATCATCTCTCACCTGGATTATTTTAACAGGTGCCTAACATATCTTCCTTCCTTTACCATTTTCCACCTATGATGTATTGTTCACACAGTAGTCAGATACTCCCTTTAAAACAAGATCAGATCATGTCATGTCCCTGCTCAAAACCCTCCAGTGTCTTCCCCAATCACTCAGAGTGAAATCCATATTTCTTGCCATGGGCTACAAGACTCTATACATCAGTGATTCTCAGAAGGGACAGTACTACTCCCTAGAGAACATTTAGAAATTGCTGGCCAGTGGATGGGAGAGACAGCATTTTTGGTTGCGAGAATGACAAACTGCTATTGGCATTTAGTGGGAAAGAAGGGGCCAAGGATATAGTAGACATCCTGCAGTTCACAGCGCAGTCCACAAAACAAAGAAATACATGTCCTGAAAGACTTTCACGTGGGTAAAAAAAGTTTCATAAATAGATGAGGACGGAATCTAATTCCATTTTATATATTTAAACACACAAAATATATCCCTCATTTAACCCATTCTGTATTTTCCAGAAATGCAACTACTGTGTAAATCATAGCAACTATGCTAATAGTTTAGTCACCAAAACAACACACCTGTTTCACTCTGCATTGGCAGCAGTTATATACAAATATATACAAAGAATATATGAAGTTCATTTTGTAAACTTAGAACCAACCATAATTAAATTAGCAGAGACAAGTAAAATTTGGGAATAAGGAATATTGCATAAATGAAGTTTTTAAAATAAATGTTATTGCCAATCTATATAATTTTTTAATATTTTAGCAAAATAATACATTTATATTGGGAAAGTTACATATTGAAATTATTAATTTTGAATGGCCTGTTGTTTTTGTTTTACCCTGAAATTGTCCACAGAGGTCTATTTCATGTCTTCTTGTATTACTTTCTTTTTTCCTATCCACCCTATAGTCTCATCATCTTTTGAAAGATATGTCTTCCAAAGTCCATTTAAGCACCAGAAACTGAATATGTTCTGATGTGTTGAGATTTCAAGATGGGAGAGATGTTTTGTTTTGTTTGGTTTGGTTTTCTGATACTTTGTCACTTTGTCCAATGTCACAACAGAGATTTATGTTGACCTTACATTTATAAAGAGGCCTAGCTCATTTTCTCCATTTCAAAAGTCTATAACTGGTCTTGGCATACATTCCAACTTCATGTAAGGTTATTTACCACTTTCTCATCATATACACATATGCCTAGTCTGCTACCATAAATCCTAATGTATTATAGTGCCAATTGCACTGCTATTTCATTTTCCAGTCTTCCATACCCATCATGGTTCCTTATATTCCTACCCAAAGAGATTCACTATGGGTAGATAAAAGCAGCTAACAACTTCATATTTCTTCCGGTGTAGTCATTTGTAATTTATTTAACCACATATCACTCTCATTGTTCCTGTACGTTACAAAAAGGGTGTTATATTAATTTTTACATTGCATGAATAGGTAAAAGATAATTATTTATAAATTTTGTTCAGAATATTAAAAAGAGCAAAACATACCCAGTAAGAAAAGTGTGCTGGGTCTGATAGTATTGAGAACCACTGCCCCAGTTGATCTGGCTCTTGGCTATCTCTGTGACATCATCTGCCATCATACTCCCCATACAAAGATCCCCACCTTGTAGTTTCTCGAACATCACAGAACATTTCTACCTTGGAGACTTGCACTGTCTCCTCTCACTGCCTGGAATGTTCTCCTTCACACATGAATTTGATGGTTTGTTCCCTTACTTCCTTCAGACTTCTGCTCAAATGTCATGTTCTCCTATGGTCCTTTTCTGATCATCTTATTTAACTGTCTCTCCCTCCCCCATTATTCTATCTCTCTGTCCTAAATTACTCTTCCTTTTGTTACTTATTGCCACCTAAGACATTACTGATTTGTTTACACTCTGCCTCCTCCCTCTAGATTATAAGCAAGGATTTCATTTATTTACTGACATTTCCAAGCATCTGGTATAGCACCAGATACAACAGGCACCCAATAACATTGCAAGAATGAATAATTGTTTTAAAGACCAAAGAGTAAGAGTGTGCTGTTGAGAGTCTGGATTGAGCAGGTAGGACCAGGTCCTCCATTTCTAATTAAGACACTGCTGACATGCTACTAAATGTTTGAGATATTAAACTTTCACTGAATATTTCATTTGAAGAAATGTTTCCACAGCTGAAAAGTATTGGAAAACTACTGCTAATTTGCCTTTCAAATTAGCAAAGAGTGAAAAGTACCAAAATGCACAAAGCTGGTGAGGATGTGGGGAAACAGACTTGTACTCCCTACTAATTGGCAAGTACTTGGTTCAACCTTACTGGGATGCAATGTAGTAGTATGTACTAAGAGCCTTTTTAAATGCAGCCTATTTAACATGTATTGTCTTATTTAAGAACATTTTATTCTCACAGTATTTCAAGGTAAGTATTATTAACCCTATTGAACAGATAAGAAAACTGCAGCACCAATAATTTAAGAAACAAATAAATCATAAATCAAGGATCCCAACCTAGGTCATCTAACTCTAAACCCAGGGCTTTCTCTGCCCTTTTCCATTGTCTGCTAGCTCCCTTGTTATGTTACCTAACTCCTCAAAGCTAAAAACCGTCGCATAACAAAATATTTCCATACTTAGTGCCAAGCACAGGGCTAAATATTGCCGGTGCTCAAAAAAAAACTTTGCTGGAAGAGTGAATAACACTTTGGCCACAAGAGTCTCTACACGAGGTGTATCACCATAGAGACCATATCAGAAACTACCTCATTATTTCTTCTACCCTTTTCCATAGTAATATAATGTGAACCTTGGCATATGGCATATGGCTGTCCAGGAGAGTGATTTCATTTTTCATCCTCTTTTGTAGCTGGCTAAATTCTGCCAGATTAAATACAAGCAGAAGTGGTGTGCAATCTCAGACACATGCTTTTCTTGTGTAAAACCTTCCTGCTGGCCAGAATGCAGAGGTGATAACTGATGCAGCTATGTTGGACCTTACGGTGGCCTTGGGAATGCAGATGAGTCAGTGGAGCACTCAAATGTCAGGATTCTGGATCCCTGGCCCTATGGAACGTCACATTGGTATTACATATCCTTTTTATAAGACCGTTTTTTACAAGACAGAAATAAACTTTCATCCTGTCTAATCCACTATTAATATTACTTTGGGTTTTCTGATTATCTGGACCCATTAGCTACTTTGAACTAGTTCTATTAGGGCTGCCTCTTACTCCCTCTTTCATTGTAACTTGATACTTAGTTAAACCGATTTGGCTTTGTCCTAGCGACAGCCGATATGAATTATGCATTCCATTTAACATTTTCAAAGATTCCATTGTAAATGGATATTTAATAAGCCTTTTCACTTAACCCTAAAGAGCAACAGAACAGTAAAGCATAAAAAGCCATAATTCCATAAACTGTTTAATAATCACTTTCCAGAGTAATAATTGATTGTCAAAGACTATAAACTAGGCAGGTCTCGACAGCATAATGAAATCAGAACAATGAAAAGTGTCTCAGCTGTCTCAATCTTTCCTTTCTTCATAACCCTATTTCCAATGATTAAGAGATGAAGAGCTTGACTAGTGATGTTCTTGAGGGGAAATTTGGCTGAAATGATGAGGTCTGGCTTTATTATAATCTGCTCCTGTATGCCTAATAAATTTGTAGTAAGCCAAGAAAATGACAGGAATTTTATTTATTGTATTATCTGTGAGGTTTAAAAAAGATAGGCTTCCTCGTTAAAGGGTGAGGAAAGGGTAAAGGGTACAGGGAATTTTACTTATTACCAAGACTGAAAAAAATGTGATGATGAGTATGCTGATTAACAGCTAGCCGTGTGATCATAGCAATCCTGTAGCCCTCCTTAAATAACATCCAAAGCATTGGCTCTTCCTCCTGGCTTTCGGGAATTCCTGGTAAGGCCATAGACACACCCCATTCTCTCAAGTTGAAAATTCTCAACAAGACCCTAAAACTCACCACAGATAGTAAGACGTCTTTTTTGTTTGTTTTTGTTTTCTTTTGGCTTCAGGGTTTTTGTTTTTTGTTTTGTTTTGTTTTGTTTTGAGACAAGAGTCTCACTGTGACACCCAGGCTGGAGTGCAATGGTGCAATCTCGGCTCACTGCAACCTCCACCTCCCCGCTTCAAGTGATTCTCCTGCCTCAGCCTCCTGAGTAGCTGGAATTACAGGAGTGAGCCACCACACCCAACTAGTTTTATTTTTAGTAAAGACAAGGTTTTGCCACATTGGTCACAAACTCCTGACCTCAAGTGATTCCCCTGCCTCGGCCTCCCAAAGTGCTGGGATTATAGGTGTGAGCCACCACACCCAGCCAGATAATGAGATTTCAAATGTCATTTTGTGTGCCACATAGTGACATTTCAGTCAATGACAGACCCCATATATGACAGTGATTCTGTAAGATTATACTGCATTTTTACTCTATCTTTTCTATGTTTACATAGTTTAGATACATTAGTTACATTGTTTGGATACACAAATACTTTCTATTATGTTACAGTTGGGTAGAGTATTCAGGACAGTAACATGCTTTGTAGTCTAGAAGGAACAGGCTATACCACACAGCCTAAGTGTGTAGTAGGCTATACCATCTAGCCTAGGTTTGTGTAAGTACACTATGTTCATACAATGATGAAATCACCTAATGACACATTTCTCAGAAAGTATCCCCATTGTTAAGAGTCAAAGTAGCTCTTCTTCCAAAAAAAGAGATAGGGACTCATAACCCATGCCCATCAGGCTAAGATGAGAAAGTACTTGCAGGTATTCACTTTGAGAACAGTTCAAAGATTTCAAAAATAACTAAGAAGATTAAATAAAAGCAGGTCAGTCTGTTACAGAGGGCATATAAAGATTTTATCTTTTATTCATATTAACAGCAACTTAAGTTGGCAAAATTAGTGGGTTTTGACTGAATGTAACTGGTTAGTGACCATATAACCAATTGCAAATGTCATCACCACCTGCAGATTGTCCCAACTGTATTCTTTCACTCTGATGACAAAATGTGCTACCTTAGGTGCTCAGCCCAAGTCTCATCCCACACCCACCATTCCTACCAACACCACAGGGCTCTATGAGCAAATCCTTGGTTCTTGCTGATCCTCCTCAGGCCCAGGTGTGCTAGGCTCAGAAGCTACCAGCGGAGGCTATGGGACCATCAAAGCAAGGGAAAGGGCAATGGTCCTCCCACCAAAGCAGAGATCTGAGAGAGAAATCAAGGGACAAGTAATTCTGGATACCTGAGTATCTAGATCTTAAGTCAGTAAAGGAAAAAAGGAAGGTAGGAATAGAGTAAAAGAGAGAAAGCAAAGTGTCATCTGCATGTATGTATACATCTGATGTAATATGAATAAAAACAGTTCTGGACTGGCTGTCAAAAGAACTAAATAGTCCTAGTCTCAACTATGCTAATCAACTGTATGGCCTTGCGAAAGTCACTTTCCTCACTGGGTCTCAGTTTTGTTATCAATAATACAAAATTAATCAGGTTACTTTCCAGCTCTAGATACTATTTTAGTGAAAAATGAGGGTAAAGAAACACTATGGGGAATTTTATCACCAGGACTATGAAAGTTTTTTTTCCCAAATAATGAGAAAACAAAGTAAAATATGTCAAATAAAATGTATTAAATGAGAACATATTACTTATAGTTTCAATAAGATAGACTAAAAATTTAAAGCTTTTCCTACCAGGTTCATACAAACTCACAAAGATAATAAATACGACTAATTTTGTCAGGCTATCCTTCTTCACTATGGCGAGACTAAGATCCAGCACCCTTAGCAATGAACTGAGAAAACCAGGTACTTATAAAAAAAAAAAATTCCTCCAAAAATGAAACACATATCCAACACAACTAGAAAATGTGCTGTGCAGTCTGTTAGACTATTTTCATTTGGGATCAGAGATGCTTAAACATGATTGTGGTTGGCTAGCTCTCAAGATTTTGATTTTACTGTCAAACTGTTTATCTACCCATCCCTAAAACCCACATATTTACCTATTCTGCTTTAAAACAAACACTGTAAAGAATACAGCTGCCTAGCTTCAGGCTGTTTACAGCTACAGAATGGCTGACTTCAATGGCAACCAAATATTGTACTTTTCAGTAATAAAAAATAAACAGCTTCCCATGTACAATATGTCAATGTGTAACCTAACTGGGATATTTAGTTGGTTCAATTTGCTGTCAAGATAACTACATTATTTTAAGCTGTAATATCAACTTTACATGTTAAACAACTGTTTTAAACTGTTTAAGTTCTTTCCTGTAGTTTTACACTCAACAAATGAAAATCATGACTTGAAGGTATCACAAAAATTACCCTTAAAGTAGACTAACAATCTACAATGTCAAGACAGCGATTAGTGCTGAATTTTAACTCTGCAGCTTGTCAGCTTGTGGCCCACCTCATCTCCCACCTAGAAAGATTCTAAGGCCTTGGACCAGTCCTTAAAATGTAAAAGCATTAAAAATGCCTACATTGGCCAGGTGTAGTGGCTCATGCCTGTAATTCCAGCACTTTGGGCGGCCAAAGCAGGTAGATCACCTGAGGTCAGGAATTCGAGACCAGCCTAGGCAACATGGCGAAACCCCATCTCTACTAAAAACACAAAAATTAGCCAAGCATGGTGGCGCATGCCTATAATCACAGCTACTTGGGAGACTGAGGCAGGAGAAGTGCTTGAACCCACAAGGCAGAGGTTGCAGTGAGCTGAGATCGTGCCACTGTGCTCCAGCCTGGGCAACAAGAGCAAAACTCAATCTCAAAAAACAAAACCAAACAAACAAAAAAACCCTCTACATTACAAAATCAAAGGTGAAATTGAGTTATGTATTAAAAAAACAATCCGTGGAGGACTAGGAGGAGATGCTTTTACCCTAAATATTCAAGTAATTGTACCGGAAATAGCCAGAAAAAGCAATTATTTTTAAAAACATTTAAAAATTCTTCACTTTATCTCATCTGCAGATCTTAAACTCTGGTATGCATAGAAATTGATCAGTTCCAAAATTCAAATGCACCTGGCCATTGTCCTTTAGAGTCTAAATTAAGGGACTTAATTATGCAAACAAGCAAAAAAAATCATTGCTGAGTAGCATCTGTACTAAGAAACAGAAAACAATATATATGCATTCTGTAATAAATTAGCATTTCATTTTTCAAGTAACTCTATATTCTAATCTTGAAAAAAAAAAATACTCTCATGGAAAATAAACCGCACCTGTATCTGAAAAAGAATAGTTTATTTTGAAGAAACAACTTCTAACTTGATTCGAAATCCTTGTTACAATCAAACCATCTAAAGAAATAGGTATTTTCCTTTAGATCTTATACATATATATATATTAGACCTAGTATATATTATTATAGAAAAGAGATATATATATCTCTATATAGCTATATATCTCTCTATATACCTATATATATGTCTATATATCTCTATATATATCTCTGTATATATATCTTACTTTTCTTTTTCTTTTTTCTTTCTTTTTATTTTATTTTATTTTTTTTTTTTTTTGAGACAGGGTCTCACTCTGTCACCGAGGCTGGAGTGCAGTGGCACAATATCAGCTTACTGCAACCTCCACCTCCTGGGTTTAAGCAATTCTCCTGCCTCAACCTCCCGAGTACCTGAGATTACAGGTGCATACCACCACGCCTGGCTAATTTTTTTTTTTTTTTTTTTTTTTCACTTCTTGTAGAGACAAATTTCACCATGTTGCCCAGGCTGGTCTCAAACTACTGAGCTCCAGTGATCCTCCCTCCTCGACCTCCCAAAGTGCTGCGATTACAGGCATGAGTCACCTCACCCAGTCACTTTCCATTTTTTAAAAATGAATAAAAATTAAATACATAGCATTTGCATTTACTGAAAGCATCCAAATGTTATGTGAGAACTTTTACGTTTACACAGAAAAAAACTGTGAATTAATTTGGCAATAGAAGGAAACTTCTGAATTATTACATAATTTGTACTAGCATAAGCTGTTACATCTGTAAGGATGGAAAAAGAACTGCATGAAGGGAATGTTAAGAGAAAAGTGTAATAAAAGTGTCTGTAATTTTGAGTAGAAATGATTTGCCCAAATGAGTCCCTTCCAATTGTACTGGTGTCATTCAAACAACACATTGCTTTTCTTTGCCCAAATCCTGGTAGGTTATTTGATTTATACCTTCAGTGAGCAAAACTGTGTTCCTAATATAGGAAAAGATGAAATTTGAAAAGCAAAGGGCCAGAAAACATTTAAATACTATGAATTCTGCAATATGCAGCTCTTTAAAAGAATACATCATAAGTTATACATGGCAATGTATGTTCTTTGATATGTATCAAAAAGTTAGTTGCAGAATAATATGTATAGCATGTTCTTATTTTTACAAAGAAAAATGTATTGTATGTATGGATGTACACACACATTTGTACTAAGAATTCAGAAGTGTAGAAGGATAAACAACAATAAGTATTGGTTAGTCTGGGAAGTTGGAGGTTTAAAGAGAATATATTATTTTCATATGTATCTTCTTATAACTTATAAAAAGAGGCACATGCTTTTATAAAGAATCTGCTAGCATCTTTAATTAAAGTTTTTATTTTGAGATGACTGTAGATTTATATTCAGTTGTAAGAAAAATACAGAGATCTCTTTATCAGCTTTTGCCAACAGTACCATTGTGCAAAACTGTAATACAATATCACAACCAGGATATCAACAATGATACAGTCAAGATACAAAAATATTTCCACCACCACAAGGATTTTTCATGTTGCCCTTTTAAAGCCACACACACTTCCCTCCCACCCCCACCCACCCTTAACTCCCAGCAACCACAAACTTGTTCTCCATTCCTGAAATTTTGTCATTTCAAGAATATTATATAGGCCGGGGGCAGTGGCTCACGCCTGTAATCCCAGCACTTTGGGAGGCCAAGGCAGGTAGATCACTTGAGGTCAGGAGTTCAAAACCAGCCTAGCCAACATGGCGAAATCCCGTCTCTACTAAAAATATAAAAATTAGCCAGGCATGGTGGCGAGTGCCTGTAGTCCCAGATACTCGGGAGGCTGAGGCAGGAAAACCTCTTGAACCCGGGAGGCAGAGGTTGCAACGAGCCGAGACCACACCACTACATCCCAGCCTGGGCAGCAGAGCAAGAATCCATCTCAAAAACATAAAAAGAAAAAGAAAAAAGAAAAAAAAGAACTTTATATAATTTAATCATAAAGTGTCTAACTTTTGGAGATTGGCTTTTATTGCCTCAGCATAATCATCTGCAGATTCATCCACGTTGTTGCAGGTATCAATACTTCATTTCCTTTTCTTCCTAAGTTAGATATCCATTTACCCCTCAAAGGACATCTGAGTTGTTTACAGTTTGGGGTTATTATGAAAAAAGCTGCTAGGAACATTTGTCTCAGACTTTTGTACAAGCATAAATTTTCTATCCTGGACAATAAATGCCTAGGAGTGCAATTGTTAGATGACACAGTAGTAGCATGCTTACTTTTTTAAGAAACTGCCAAACTGTTTTCCAGAGTGGCCATGTCATCTTATATTCCTACCAACAACGTATCAGTAATCGAGCATCTCTGCCTCCTTGCTGGCATCTGGTGTTGTCACTTTTTTTTATTATTTTAGGCATTCTGGTAGTTGTGCAGTGACATGTCATTGTGGTTTTAATTTGCATTTTCCTAATGATGAATGATTTTGAACATTTTTTCATGTGCTTACTTGGCATTTGTATATCCTCTTTTGTGAAATATCTGTTCATGTCTTTTGCCTATTTTTTTCTCTTTTTTTTTCCTCAAGACCCAGTCTTACTCTGTTGCCCAGGTGGGAGTGCAATGGCATGATCACAGCTCACTGTAACCTGAAACTCTTTGGTTCAAGAGATCCTCCTGCCTCAGCCACGTGAGTAGCTAGGACTACAGGCATGACCCACCACACTGGTGTCCATTTTCTAATTGAACTTTTTACTGTTGAGTTTTGAGAGTTATTTATAAATTCAAGATACCAGTCCTTTACTGAATGTGTGGTTGCAAATATTTCCTCCCAGTCCACAGCTTGTCTTTTCATCCTCTTAAGAGGGTCTTTTGTAGAGCAACAAAAAATTAATTTGGGTAAAGTCCACTGTCTCAATTTGTCCTTTGGATCATACATTTAGTGTCAAGTCTAAGGACTCTTAGTTGAGATTTAGAAGATTTTCTTCTATGATTTTGTCTGAAAGTTTTATTGTTTCACATTTAAGTCCATGAGACAGATTGAGGTGGGTTTTTTTCTTGTGGTTTTGTTTTATGGTTTTTTTTTTCTTTTTTTTGGTTTTGGTTTGTTTTGTTTGTTGTTGTTGTTGTTGTTGTCGTCATCGTTGTTTTGCCTGTGGATGTCTACTAGTTCCAGAACCAGTTGTTGAAATGAAGTTAACTGCTTCTGCACTTTGTCAAATCAGCTGGGCATATCTGTGTGGCTCCACTTCTGTGTCCTCTATTCCACTCTCTCTCCCTCCACCCCAATATCACACAGTCTTGATTACTATACCTAAATAAAAAGCTTGCAATAAAGTACACTGATACCTCCCACTTTTTTCTTTTTCAAAATCTTTTTCAAAATTATTTTAATCATTCTACTTCCTCTGCCTTTTCATTAAATTTTAGAAATCTGTTTTTTTCTATAACTGTAATAAAATTTGCTTGGATCAAATGGCTTTAAATGTAATTTTCTTACAAGTGGATACCATGTTACTTATTTCAGTAAACCAGCCATTATAACACTAGGTGGAAAGTTAGATAATTGATCTGGTGCTTTTTCTCTTTCCTAATGTATACGTTTAGTGCCATTAATTTTCCCCTCATCATTACTATAGCTGTGGTATACAAATTTTGACATTTTTTAATGCAGCTCAATATTTTTTTTTTATTTCCCTGAGACTTCCTCTTTGACCCATGGATTATTCAGAATTGTATTGTTTAGTTTCCAAGTGTTTGGGGATTTTCCTATCATCATTTTGTTATCAATTTCTAGTTTGACTCTGTAGGGTCAGAGAATACATTCTATATAGTTTCAATTCTTTTAGATGTATTGAGGTTCATTTTATGGTCCCAGATATGGTCCATCTTAGTATATGATCCACAAGCAGTTGATAAAAATGTATATTCTCCTGTTGTTGGGTAAAGTATTCTAAAAATGTAGGTTAGAGCCTAGTGGCTGATAGGGTCCTTGAGTTCCTCTGTATCCTAAGAGATCTTCTGTCTAGTTTTTCTACCAATTGCTGAAAGAAGGGTATTATGCGTTTTTAACTATAATTTTCAATTTGTCTATCTCTCCTTCCAGTTTTTACTTCACATATTTTGTAGCTCTGTTATTTGGTAAATACATGCCTAAAACTGTGATTTGTCTTCCTGGTGTGTTGGTCCTTTTACAATATTATAAAGTCCTCTTTGTCTCTGGTAATTTTTTTGTTTTAATGGAATTTTCCTCTTGTTGCCAGGGGCTGGAGTGCAATGGCACGATCTCAGCTCACTGCAACCTCCACCTCCTGGGTTAAAGCGATTCTCCTGCCTCGGTCTCCTGAGTAGCAGAGATTACAGGCATGCACCACTATGCCCGGCTAATTTTTGTATTTTTAGTAGAGACGGGGTTTCACCATGTTGATCAGGCTGGTCTCAAACTCCTGACCTCAGATGATCCACCCTCCTCGGCCTCCCAAAGTGCTGGGATTACAGGCATGAGCCACTGCACCCGGCCGTCTCTGGTAATTTTCTTTGCTCTGAAGTCTACCTTATCTGGTATTAATATAGCCACTCCTGGTTCCTCCCAACTAATATATGCATAATATATATTTTTCAAACTTTATTTTCAACCCGCCAATATCATAATGGAAAAACATTTCTTGTAGACAATATATCATTGAGTCATATTTTTAAACCACCTGCCAATCTCTGCCTTTCAGTTGGTACATTTAGACCACTTACAGTTAATGATATCTTAGGATTGAAGTCTGCCACTTTATTTTTTTTTGTTTTCTTTTTGTTCTTTATGCCTTTACGTGACTTCTTTCTACCTTTACCTGCCTTCCTATGGGTAACAATATTTTTTAGAATTCTATTTTGATGTGTCTATATTTTTTGAGTGAATCGCTTTGTACATCTTTTTTATACCTTTTTAAGTCATTTCTCTAGATAGTACATGATACCAGTACCAGTAGCATGGTCTCCTGGAATGGAAATTGTTCCAATTAGAGTGACACATGAAAATCTTACCTCCCTTTATATCCACTTTAACTCCTCTATCTATAATAGTCTTAAATATTTCCTCTATCTACATTTAGAACTGCATCAGACAGCGTTATAATTCTAGCATCGATCATCAAACACAATCTAGAAAACTCAGGAGGAGAAGGAAAGTCTATTGCACGTAGCCATAGATTTGTTTATTATGTTCTTTCTTCCTAGTGCTCCAAGAATCTTTTTTTCTAATCTTTTCTGTTTAGAGAACTTCCTTTAGTCATCCTTCTAGGGTAGAACTGCTGTGAAAAAAAATCCTAGTTTACTTCATTTGAGAATGTCTTGATTTCCCCTTCATTCTTAGGAAATTATTTCAATGGAAATAGAATTCTGGTAGATAGTTCTTTTCTTTCAGCATTTCAAAACGCTGTGTCAATTCCTTCTGACTACAATAGTTTTCAATGAGAAACCTACTGTCAAATTATTTTCTCCTATTGGTTAACATATTGTTTCTCTCTCACTGCTTTAAATTTTTGTTTCTTTGACTTTAGTTTTCAGAAGTGTTACTATTATGTGTTTTAGTGTGGATTTCTTTGGTTTGGAGTTCACTCAGCATCTTCTTGAATATATGTAGGTTTATGTCTCTTGCCACATTTGGGAAGCTTCTAGCCATTATTTCTTTTTGTACTTTTTCAGTCCTGCCCTCTTTTTCCCCTTCTTCCAGGACTAAGATGACACCAAATTATATCTTTTGTTTTAGTCCCACAGGTCCGTAAGGCTCTGTCATTTTTTTCCCCTCAGTCTACTGTCTCTGTTTGCAGCTCAAGTATATTGCATTGTTCTCCAAGTTCACTGATTCTTTCCTCTGTCTTCTCCATTCAGTTAACGAACCCATTTGTTGAGTTTTTATTTCAGTTATTGTACTTTCCAGTACTAAAATTTCCTTTGGTTCTTCTTTGAATATTTTGTTTCTTTACTGAGACTTTCTACTTTTCTGCTAAGAATTTCTACTTTTCCATTTGTTTCAAGTACATTCATAATTGCTCACTGAGGTGTTTTGGTGGAGGAACTGTTTAAAATCTTTGTTAGATAATTCCACCATCTCTGTCATCTTGACTTTGGCATCCATTAACTGTCTTTTTTTTCTTTTAAATTGAGATGTTTCTGGATATTGGCATAATGAGTGACTTTCTATTAAAACCTGGACATTTTGGATATTATGAGAGTCTGGATATTACTTAGACTTTCTGTTTCAACTGGCTTTCTCTGACACTGCTCTAACAGAAGCAGTGCAGGGAGGCACTTCCCCTGTTACTGCCAAGTGGAGGTAGAAGTCTAGGTTCCCGCTCAGCCTTTACTGGCACCTGGGATGGGGGCCTCCTTGTTACTTGATGGTGGGACTAGGAGTTCTGGCTCCCCACTAGGCCTCTGCTGATCCCATCCTAGTTGGAAAGAATAGGAGTGTCTCATTACGGTTCTCCACATGGCCTCCATTGACACCAGAGGGAAGAGGGAGAGGGTGGCCTCTTTACTTCTGGACAGTATTGAAAGTCTAGACACTCCATTGTCTCCATCCCACTGGGAAGGGGTAGGGGTAGGGGACACTTCATTGTCTCCATCCCACAGCCCATTGATATTGGAAATTGTATTAGGCTGTTCTTGTGTTGCTATAAAGAAATACCTGCTGACAAGATGGCTGAACAGGAATAGCTGCGGTCTGCAGCTCCCAGCAAGATCAACGCAATAGGCAGGTGATTTCTGCATTGCCAACTGAGATACACAGCTCATCTCATTGGGACTGGTTAGACAGTGGGTGCAGTCCACAAAGGGTCAGCCAAAGCAGGATGGGGCATCGCCTCACCTGGGAAGTGCAAGAGGTTGGAAAATTCCCTCCCCTAGTCAAGGGAAGCCATGAGGGACTATGCCATGAAGAATGTTGCACTATAGACCAGATACTACCTTTTTCCCATGGTCTTCGCAACCTGCAGACCAAGAGATTCTCTCGGGTGCCTACACCACCAGGGCCTTGGGTTTCATGCACAAAACCAGGTGGACATTTGGGCAGACATCAAGCTAGCTTCAGGAGTTTTTATTTCATACGCCAGTGGCACCTGGAACACCAGCGAGACAGAACCGTTCACCCCCCTAGAAAGGGGGCTGAAGCCAGGGAGCCAAGTGATCTTGCTCACTGGATCTCACCCCGACGGAGCCCAGCAAGCTAAGATCCACTGGCTTAAAATTCTCGCTGCCAGCACAGCAGTCTGAAGTCAACCTGGGACACTCAAGGTTGGTGGGGGTGAGGAGGGGGGGTTGTCTGCCCTTACTAAGGCACTGAGTCTTGAGTAGGCAGCTTTCCCCTCAAAGTGTAAACAAAGTCGCTTGGAAGTTCGAACTGGGAGGAGCCCACAGCAGCTCCACTATAGCCAGACTGCCTCTCTAGATTCCTCCTCTCTGGGCAGGGCATCTCTGAAAAAAAGGCAGCAGCACCAGTCAGGGGCTTATAGATAAAACTCCCATCTCTCTGGGACAGAGCACCTGGTGGAAGGGGCGGCTGTGGCCGCAGCTTGACAGACTGAAACCTTCCTTCCTGCTGACTCTGAAGAGAGGAGAGCAGCAGATCTCCCACTACAGCACACCAGCTCTGCCAAGAGACAGACAGCCTCCTCAAGTGGGTCCCTGACCCCTGTGCCTCCTGACTGCGTGACACCTCCAAGCAGGGGTAAACAGACACGTCATACAGGAGAGCTCCAGCTGGCATCTGGCAGATGCACCTCTGGGACAAAGCTGCCAGAGGAAGGAAAGGCAGCAATCTTTCTGTTCTGCAGCCTCCACTGGTGATACCCAGGCAAACTGGATCTGGAGTGGATCTCCAGCAAACTCCAGCAGACCTGCAGCAGAGAGCCTTGACTGTTTGAAGGGAAACTAACAAACAGAAAAGAATAGCATCAACATCAACCAAAAGGATGTCCACACAAAAACCCCATGCAAAGGGCACCAACGTCAAAGATCAAAGGCAGAAAAATCCAAGAAGATGAGGAAAAACCAGCACAAAAAGGCTGAAATTTCAAAAACCAGAATGCCTCTTCTCCTCCAAAGGATCATAATTCCTTGCCATCAAGGGAACAAAACTGGATGGAGAATAATGAGCTTGACCAACTGACAGAAGTAGGCTTCAGAAAGTGGGAACGAACATGTTCTAACCCAAAGTAAGGAAGCTAAGGATATTGAAAAAAGGTTAGAGGAATTCCTAACTAGAACAACCAGTTTAGAGAAGAGCATAAATGACCTGATGAAGCTGAAAAACACAGCAAGAGAACTTCATGAAGCATACGCAAGTATCAATACCTGAATTGATCAAGTGGAAGAAAGGATATCAGAGATCGAAGATCATCTTAATGAAATAAAGCAACAAGACAAGATTAGAGAAAAAAGAATGAAAAGGAAAGAACAAAGCCTCCAAGAAATATGGGACTATGTGAAAAGACCAAATCTATGTTTGATTGGTGTACCTGAAAGTGACGGAGAGAATGGAACCAAGTTGGAAAACACTCTTCACGGTATTATCCAGGAGAAATTCCCCAACCTAGCAAGACAGGCCAAAATTCAAATTCAGAAAATCTAGAGAACATCACAAAGATATGCCTTGAGAAGAGCAACCCCAACACACATAATCATCCGGTTCATCAAGGTTGAAACGAAGGGAAAAATGTTAAGGACAGCCAGAGAAAGGTTGGGTTACCCACAAAGGGAAGCCCATCAGACTAATAGTGGATCTCTCAGCAGAAACCCTACAAGCCAGAAGAGAGTGGGGGCCAATATTCAACATTCTTAAAGAAAAAATTTTCAACCCAGAATTTCATATCCAGCCAAACCAAGCTTTATAAGTGAAGGAGAAATAAAATCCTCTACAGACAAGTAAATGCTGAGAGATTTTATCACCACCAGGCCTGCCTTACAAGAGCTCCTAAAGGAAGCACTAAATATGGAAAGGAAAAGCCAGTACCAGTCACTGTAAAAACATACCAAATTGTAAAGACCATCAGCACTATGAAGAAACCACATCAATTAACCGGCAAAATAACCATCTAGATCACAATGACAGGATCAAATTCACACATAACAATATTAACCTTAAATGTAAATGGGCTAAATGCCCCAATTAAAACACACAGAATGGCAAAATGGATAAAGAGTCAAGACCCATCAATATGCTGTATTCAGAAAACCCATTTCATGTGCAAAGACACATATAGGCTCAAAATAAAGGGATGGAGGAATATATACCAAGCAAATGGAAAGAAAAAAAAAGAAGAACCAGGGGTTGCAATCCTAATCTCTGATAAAACAGACTTTAAACCAACAAAGATCAAAAAAGACAAAGAAGGTCATTACATAATGGTAAAGGAATCAATGCAACAAGAAGAGCTAACTATTCTAAATACATAAGCACCCAATACAAGAGCACCCAGATTCATAAAGCAAGTTCTTAGAGACCTACAAAAACACTTAGACGACCACACAATAATAGTGGGAGACTTTAACATGCCACTGTAAATATTAGACACATCAACAAGATTAAAAAATCACCAAGGATATTCAGGACTTGAACTCAGCTCTGGACCAAGCGAACCTAATAGACATCTACAGAACATCACAGTTAAAAGAACTAGAGAAGCAAGGGCAAGCAAACTTAAAAGCTAGCAGAAGACAAGAAATAACTAAGCTGAAATCAGAACTGAAGGAGGTAGAGATACGAAAAACCCTTCAAAAAAATCAATGAATCCAGGTACGAGTTTTTTGAAAAGATTAACAAACTGAGTCCAGCAGCACATCAAAAAGCTTATCTACCATGATTGAGTTGGCTTCATCCCTGGGATGCAAGGCTGGTTCAACATACTCAAATCAATAAATGTAATCCATCACATAAACAGAACCAACAAAAAAACCACATAATTATCTCAATACATGCAGAAAAGGCCTTCAATAAAATTCAACAGTCCTTCATGCTAAAAGCTCTCTATAAACTAGGTATTGATGAAACGTATCTCAAAATAATAAGAGCTATTTATGACAAGTCCACAGCCAATATCATACTGAATGGGCAAAAGCTGGAAGCACTCCCTTTGAAAACTAGCAAAAGACAAGGATGCCTTCTCTCACCGCTCCTACTCAACATAGTATTGGAAGTTCTGACCAGGGCAATCAGGCAAGAGAAAGAAATAAAAGGTATTCAAATAGGAAGTGAGGAAGTCGAATTGTCTCTGTTTGCAAATGACATGACTGTATATTTAGAAAACCCCATCATCTCAGCCCAAAATCTCCTTAAGTTGACAAGCAATTTCAGCAAACTATCAGGATACAAAATCAATGTGCAAAAATCACAAGCATTCCTATACACCAATAATAACAAACAGAGAGCCAAATCATGAATGAACTCCCATTCACAAATGCTACAAAGAGAAAAAAATACCTAGGAATACAACTTACAAGGGATGTAAAGGACCACTTCAAGGAGAACTACAAACCACTGCTCAAGTAAATAAGAGAGAACATAAACAAATGGAAAAATATTCCATGCTCATGGAAAGGAAGAATCAATATCGTGAAAATGGCCATACTGCCCAAAGTAATTTATAGATTCAATGCTATCCCCATCAAGCTACCATTGACTTTCTTCAAAAAATTAGAAAAAACTACTTTAAATTTCATATGGAACCAAAAAAGAGCCCATATAGCCAAGACAATCCTAAGCAAAAAGAATAAAGCTGGAGGCATCATGCTACCTGACTTCAAACTATACTACAAGGCTACAGTAACCAAAACAGCATGGTACTAGTACCAAAACAGGTATAAAAACCAATGGAACAGGGCAGAGGCCTCAGAAATAACACCACACATCTACAACCATCTGATCTTTGACAAACCTGACAAAAGCAATGGAAAAAGGATTTCCTATTTAATAAATGGGGCTGGGAAAACTGGCTAGCCATATGCAGAAAACTGAAACTGGACTCCTTCCTTACACCTCACACAAAAATTAACTCAAGATGGATTAAAGGCTTAAACATAAAACCAAAAACTATAAAAACCCTAGTAGAAAACCTAGGCAATACCATTCAGGGCATAGGCATTGGCAAAGACTTCATGATTGAAACACCAAAAGCAATGGCAACAAAAGTCAAAATTGACAGTTGGAATCGAATTACACTAAAAAGCTTCTGCACAGCAAAACAAACTATCATCAGAATGAACAGGCAACCTAAAGAATCGGAGAAAATTTTTGCAATCTATCCATCTTACAAAGGGCTAATATCCAGAATCTACAAGGAACTTAAATAAATTTACACGAAAAAAACAATCTCATCAAAAAGTGGGTGAAGGATATGAACAGACAGTTCTCAAAAGAAGACATTTATGCGGCCAATAAACATATGAAAAAAAGCTCATCATCACTGGTCATTAGAGAAATGCAAATCAAAACCATGATGAGATTCCATCTCAAGTCAGTTAGAAGGACAATCATTAAAATGTCAGGAAACAGGCCAGGCACAGTGGTTCATGCCTTTCATCCCAGCACTTTGGAAGGCCAAGGTGGGCGGATCACCTGAGTTCAAGAGTTCAAGACTAGCCTGATCAACATGGTAAAATCCCATCTCTACTAAAAATACAAAGTTAGCCGGGCATGGTGGCACACGCCTGCAATTCCAGCTACTCGGGGGGCTGAGGCAAGAGAATTGCTTAAACCTGGGAGGTGGAGGTTGCAATGAGCTGAGATCACAGCATTGCACTCCAGCCTGGGCAACAAGAGCGAAACTCCATCTCAAAACAAAACAAAGCAAAACAAAAAGTCAGGAATCAACAGATGCTGGAGAGGATGTGGAGAAATAGGAATGCTTTTACACTGTTGGTGGGAGTGTAAATTAGTTCAACCATTGTGGAAGACAGTGTGGCAATTCCTCAAGGATCTAGAACTAGAAATACCATTTGACCCAGTGATCCCATTACTGGGTATATACCCAAAAGATTATAAATCTTTCTACTATACAGACATATGCACATGTATGTTTATTGCAGCACTATTCACAATAGCAAATACTTGGAACCAACCCAAATGCCCATCAGTGATAGACTGGATAAAGAAAATGTGACACATATACACCATGGAATACTATGCAGCCATAAAAAAAGGATGAGTTCCTGTCCTTTGCAGAAACGTGGATGAAACTGGAAACCATCATTCTCAGCAAACTAACACAGGAACAGAAAACCAAACACCACATGTTCTCATAAGTGGGAGTTGAACAATGAGAACACATGGACAAGGGAGAGGGACATCACACACTGGGGCCTGTCGTGGGGTGGGGAGCTGGGGGAGGGATAGCATTAGGAGAAATACCTAATGCAGATGACGGGTTGATGGGTACAGCAAACCACCATGACACTTATATACTTATGTAACAACCCTGCACATGTATCCCAGAACTTAAAGTATAATAATAAAAATTAAAGATTTAATACAATTTAAAAAAACAGAGACTTGGTAATTTATAAAGAAAAGAGGTTTAATTGGCTCATGGTTCTACAGGTTCTACGGGATGCACAGCTCTGGCGTCACCTTCTGGGGAGGCCTCAGGAAGCTAAAAATCATGGTGGAAGGCAAAGCGGGAGCAGGCACTTCACAGGATGAAAGCAGGAGCAAGAGAGAGTGGCGGGGAGGGGCCACACATTTTTAAATGGCCAGATCTTGCAAGAACTCTCTCACTATTGCAAAGAGAGCACCAAGCCATGGGGGATCCCACCATGGCCCAGACACCTCCCGCCAGGCCCCATCTGCAGCACTGAGGATTATAATTCGACATAAGATTTGAGTGTGGACAAATATCCAAATTATATCAGAAATACAGGCTCCCCATCCAGGCTTGATGGGTGGGGAGGGAGTGGGGCCACAGGTTTTTCTGCAGTATTTAGCCAGAGTAACATAGTTATTGTCTAAAAACTTTTTGTCTTGCTAGGCTGCCCCTTTCCTGATCTTTTGGCTAAAGAGCAGGCTTTTGTTGCAGCTTTTTCCAGCTGTAACCATTGGCATTCCTATGTATGTTACTAGCTTCTTTAGCTACAAGTCTGGGAGAAATTAGGAAAAAAGAAAAGTCAGAGAATTCACCACCAGGTCATTCCTTGTGCCCCAAAGTCCCTAGATGTGCTGTCTTCTGCTATTCATGTTTTGGAGTCTTCTGGTATTTGTTTTATATACAATGTTCAGGGTTTATAGTTAGTTTTACTAAGCAGGAAGAATAGAGAAAAAGGATATCTATTTCATCTTCCCTGAGGCAAACATAAGCATAAGTTTTATGACATAACTTTTTTGTAGACTGTATATTATTTGCTTATAGGAGACTTGGACTATGAATTCTCTCTTATCTAGGTCACGTTAAGCCATTTTCCTTTTGAGCTGTATGATCAGAAACAACTATGCATGACAGAAGCAAGGACCACCTGGATACTTCATCCTCCAGTTAACATCTAGAAAGTGGTCTGTGAATCCCAGCCTCGTGTAATTAGAATATATCTTTGTGACTGATGCTATTGAATGTCTTAGCAAAACAAACAAACATTCATAACATTTCTACTTCTCCTGCCAAGGTATATGCATACTTTTTAGGTCAGTGTTTCTCGATTGGATAAAAGAGGATGGCACAATTTTGCTCCCGCCTCAAGGGCTCATCTGGCAACATCTGGAGACATTTTTTATTGTTATGACTTGGGAGATGCTGCTAGTATCTAGTGTGTAGAAGCCATGGATCCCTTGAAATATCCTACAATTCACAGGACAGCCAGCCTCAATGAAAAATTAAGTGACCCAAAATGTCAAGAGTGCCAATGTTGAGAAATCCTGGTTTAGATGTCTGACATCTGACAGCTAAGTTTAACCCTCCGTATTCTTTGCAACTCCAGGCCCACGTAACTATGGACCTCTAAGTGCTGCATGTGGAATGTCCTTTAACAAGTTCTCAACAAAGACAGTCCAGCCTGCCAAGATCATCTTACCTCTCAGCTTCCCTCTAGGGATTCCTATGTGGCTGCAAGTTATGATTTCTAAAGGGAAGAACCATGTTCCTTGTTTTTCCTGGAAAGAACATCATTAACATAAGCCCCAAACGTTTAAAACAAACATTCTTATTCTAATCTTAAGAATTTTTTCAAATCATAATTTGGATACCACTTTTACACTTGCATACTTACATTTTTTTTTTTTTACAAAGTCTCACTGTTGTCTCCCAGGCTGGAGTGCAATGGCACGATCTTGGCTTACTGCAACCTCCACCTCCCAGGTTCATGCGATTCTCCTGCCTCAGCCTCCCAAGTAGCTGGGATTACAGGCACCTGCCACCGCGCCCAGCTAATTTTTTCATTTTTAGTAGAGATGAGGTTTCACCATGTTGGGCAGGCTGGTCTTGAACTCCTGACCTCAGGTGATCCACCCGCCTCAGCCTCCCAAAGCTCTGGGATTATAGGCGTGAGCCACCACGCCGGGCCCATACTTGCATTCTTATTACTGTCTCTCACCTACCACCCATTGCCATTGCAACAAATTCCCCATTGTACATTTTTCACCCTAATAAAACTTCCGAAGCCACTTTTACTTTAAGAAATGCAAGTTCTATCTTCTGGAATTGTTGTGGGGTGGGGGTGTCAAAATTTTAAAAGCCAAGAACAAAATCCAGGCTGCACTCAAAAAATCAAGATAATGAGAGGCAGGGATGGGACTGAGATACCTGATACTGTCCAAGATACACTTTATTCTAATGCTCCATGATCCATGCCACTCTCCTACATAAAACAATACGTAGGATAAATGCCATAAAAAGAATACACAAGGGGGGGCCAGGCACAGTGGCTCACGCCTGTAATCCCAGCACTTTGGGAGGCCGAGGTGGGCAGATCACAAGGTCAGGAGATCGAGACCATCCTGGCTAACACAGTGAAACCCTGTCTCTACTAAAAATACAAAAAAATTAGCCAGCCGTAGTGGCAGGTGCCTGCAGTCCCAGCTTCTCGGGAGGCTGAGGCAGGAGAATGGTGTGAACCCGGGAGGTGGAGGTTGCAGCGAGCGGAGACCGTGTCACTTCACTCCAGCCTAGGCGACAGAGCACAACTCTGTCAAAAAAAAAAAAAAAAAAAAAAGAATACACAAGAGGAATTAACACTTCTGGTAGAAGAGCCGAATACACTGCAATGTTCATTATTCATTTAATAGTCTCTCTTCATATATCCCTAAGTCCATTTGAGCCCGCCAAAATACAATCTTTCTTATGGGACACTGCTCTGAGGTATAACTTTCCTCAACCGTACGGGACCTCCGGGCCAGTTTCTAATACCATCCCCTCTTCATGTCAAGTACCTTAACTACGTCATAGAGCATGGGGCCTATGTCAGAAGAAGGGGCGCCGAGGCCTCTCCTCTCTTTGCTAAGGCTCTTCATTGGGCATCCCTGATTTCTTATTAGATTCACAGAAAATCTAACTAGAAATACCCATTTTTAAATGGCCTGAGCAGTCACCCTGATCTTGTTCAGTAACAATGGGGAGGTGTGAGTCTCAACTCAGAACATTTGTCATACTCTGCCCACAAACATTAGGCCAAAGGCAACACCAGAGACTCTTGCTCATACCTGTTTTTGCTTCCCTTTATGGTCACATTCCTTAAATCACAGCCAAGAGTGTATTCTGGGGCTGAAACAATTTTAAAGACATAATGCAGTAGCAGTACTCTGTGTACTAATAAGATATTTGTAGCTGCAGCCAAGAACAGTAATAGAATCTTCTTGCTTCTGTCATTCTCAAAAAAGACTGTGTCTCATATTTTTCTTTCTTTCTTTCTTTCTTTGGGTTTGGGGGTCAAGTTCCCTTGTTACTACTTTTGCTGTCAATGTCCCTGCCACAGCAAAGTCTGTATAATGGACAACATACCTTAAACTTAAATATGACCCTATCTAGCTTAGCTTCCTACCCAGGACAAGTCATAATGAATCAGTGGGCTGTCCCGGGCATGGTTCCAGCTCAGTGTCTCAGATGAGACTGCCTGGGGTGGAATCCCAGCTCTGCCATGCATTAGCTCCAGAACACTGTGCCAATCTTTTTTAACTTCACTAAAGCTAGAAGGCCCCCATGTCAGACAGGACTTTTATTAGTATCTATTGACCTGATAGGGTTGTCATGGGGACAAAAATGCATGTATAGTGTGTCCCATAGAGTTTGGCACACAAGACGCACTTACAAATCTCTATGATTGGGAAGACCTAGAAAATATTTTTTAAAATGTTTCAAGAGAATGATTTTCACTGAAAGTACAGAATTCTTATAAATTGTAATATGCTGATCTTCTTAGAATATAAATGCACTTTTACTTTAATTTACTACTGCTAATATTAAACTGTAACAGAAAAAAAGAGTTTTTCACATAAAATGCCTGTTCCTTTAATACTAAATAATCACAAAACCTTTGAAGGGTAAGGCTACTAGTGACGTATTACTGAAGTCTTCAGCTAATGTTCTCTGAATCAGTTTTGGGGATCATCGCTCAGTTTCTTTCGCTTTGAAAAGAGGATACACTCCCTAGACAGAAAATTCAAAAATTCAAATGGAAAATTCAAACAAAATGCAAAGAAGTTGAATAACGCCGCAGTGTTTTTGTGTTATAATACATGACACCCTGTGCACCGAAATAGCATCCATAATAAACTACGCTTACATATGCAATGTACCTCAAATTGCATTTGGGAGAAACATTACTCTGGTTTTGGTTCACCTACTTCCATTCTAATATCGTAGTTCTGGCCAAGGATGCTCCGTATGAGCTCTTTGATGGTCTGGTCGGAGGCCAGCTGGGCCTCGGACTGCAGCGAGGCGATGATCTCTTCGATGGACGTGGGGATCACGCGGGCGGGCAGCAGCGCCTGCCAGGCGGCCTCCCGCGCGTCGCTGGGCGGCAAGCTCTCCTGTTCTCCCTGGGCTCCTAACCCCGCCGCTTCCCGCGCCTCGCGGGCCCGGCTCTCGCTCATGAAGTGGGTGCGGATCCTCACTTTCCTCCGCCCGCTGCTGACATCCGTGTAACCGTCCTCTGTGGAGATGGAGCTGACCTTCCTCTCTTTGGCCATGCAGGGCCCTGAGAGAGGAGCTACCTCCTGGCCCTCCTCGCGCCCCCTGCCCAGGTCAAGGACCGGCCTGGGGGCCGCGTGCCGCGAGCTACCCAATACCCTGCACGCTCTGCGCTTCACGGGCGGCTCGGGCGGTGGCAGCAGGACCACGGGTCTGGCCGTGCCGAACCCCGAGGCGATGACTGGCGGCTTTTTCAGGGTCTGATGCCGTAGGAACGCGGAGCTCCGCAAGTAAAAGTCCCGGGGGCGAAACGACAAGGTCTTGCCTGGAGCCGCCGCCTCACCCAGGCCCGAGGGCCGCGGCGCGCCTCCGAGCACCTCCTGCAGGAGGGCAGCCGCGGACATTGCAGGGCCTTTAGCCGAAGGGGACCCTCTCGACGTCCGGGCTGCGGCGCAGGAAACGCGCTCGGGGCGGGCCGCGCCGGGGGCATAGAGGCTGTGGACTGGCCTTTCATCTACAGCCGGCTTGGAGGCCAACTTCTGCTTGAATCGGAGAAAATCCTTTTTAGTTTCCTGCCGAACCTTCTCAAGCTCTTTAAACATATAGGATTCCTCTTTGTATTTCAGGCCAAAGTGCCTCGGGATCGTGGACATCTTGATAAATTTGACCTGTAAAGTAAGCCCCAAAACAATCATATGTGTGGTGTGCGTATATACATAAATACAAAACAAAACTGGAATAAAATTCTAGCTCAGCAAATCTTCTCATAATAGAACCTCACTGTGCTCCCTGAGGCACAAGTGAGTAATATTATCATGTAATTTTATGTCCACCTATTGGCCATTTCACAAGAACCATGAAAAACCTCTAAAGCAGTCATTTTTTTCGGTGGAAGTTTCCCAAACCTCTATTGGATTTCTTTTAACATTTCTTTAAACTCTAATGTAATGTTTCACTTCCAGGCAAGTAGTATCGTACTAAGCATAGCTTACAAAATCCCCAGGACCCCTGCTACAACAGAATGAAGGCCACAAACTGTGGCCTGAGGCCTGGATCATTCAGCCCGTATTGTTCAGAGTATTTCAACAATTTTTTCTTTTTTTGAGACAAGATCTCGTTCTGTTGACCAAGTGGCTGGAGAGCAATGGCATGATCATGGCTTAGTGCAGTCTCTGCCTCCTGGGCTCAAGCGATCCTCCCACCTCAGCCTCCTGAGTAGCTGTGATCAAATGTGGTACACCACATCCAGCTAATACTTTGTTTGTAGAGATTCCGTCTCTTTGTGTTTCCCAGGCTGGTCTCTAACTCCTGGGCTCACGCCATCCTCCCACCTCAGCCTTCCAAAGTGTTGAAATTACAGGCGTGAGCAACCATGTCTGGCTTACTTCCACAATCTTAATTCATAGCCAACTATTTTAAATTGGAAGATTTTCATATACCAATTCAGATTTGCAGTTTCTCAGAAAAAAAGAAAAATGAAGGGTCTGTCAGTGCAAGGGCCAAATCCCAGCTCCTGTGGCTAGACAGCTGTTTCCCCTTCCCTCTCCAACTGGTCCCAGGTGTCCCCTTCCTTACCCAGCTCACTCCCTCAAAGTGTCATCTAAGCCACAGCAACATGTAGGAAGGGAATGCGAGAAACCTCAGGATGGGCTGCAGCTAGATTATGAGGCCTTCAGTGCCACTCTCTGTACTTTTTCTGTGAGCTACTGGAAACCACTCTAAATTTTTAGCAGAAAAGTAACGATATATTGAGTAGAAAACGGAATAAAGCCTGGAAGGACAAGTAAGAATCTGGTAGCTGGAGCCTGAGTCTGGCCTTGATAATGAAGCAGAGTAAAAATAGAGACAAACCTAGGTAAAACTGACAGGACCTGGCCAATGATTAGGAATAAATGGGAGCAATGAAAACTCCTTCAAAAAATAGGGACTTTGAGTCAGCCTAATGATGTCTTAGTCATAATAAAACTTCTGTTATTCACTGAACTGTACACTTGAAAATGTTTAAGAGGACAAATTTTGTTATGTGTATTTTAACTACAATTTTTAAAAATTCTGTTATTCAGCAGGGCCAGCTAGCTATGATCATAAGTACATTTTGAGATCTTAAAAGATCATTACCCAAAGCCAGGCTAGCAGTAAATATAAATAGGGGACCAATGGCAGGTTCTGTGGCATACTTACCTGTGTGAGGTGGCAGGGGCAAGAGCAATTAGAGAGTTAGAAAAATGAAGAGGACAGTGTTCCACAGAACACACCAAGAGGAGCATTTCAAGAAATCAGGGTAAAACAATGAAAGTAAAACAAAATACAATGAACTAGAAGAATAATAAGTCTTTAGAGAACACTCAAGGTCAAGTTTCTTTGAAAATAAATAAAACAGTAAGGCAGAAACACCTCTGGAATGTCATCATTATTTCCAGATATGATTATCTACTGAAAACACCGACACTAGAACTCTAATAGGATTCTGCAAGGCATTTGAATGTAAAATATATATAATATATATTTAATGTATATTATTATTAATTTATATATAAATATATATTATAATATGTAATATATAATTTATATATAAATATATAATAATATATAATATATAAATTATACATAATATATATTTTATATATTATATATTATATGTAATATGTAATATATATTAGCTGGTTATTTTGCTCGCTAGTTGATGCAGTTTCTTCCTAGCATCGATGAACTTTACATTTTGACATGTTTTTGCAATGGCTGGTACCTGTTGTTCCTTTCCATGTTTAGTGCTTCCTTCAAAATCTCTTGTAGGGCAGGCCTGGTGGTGACAAAATCTCTAAGCATTTGCTTGTCTGTAAATAATTTTATTTCTCCTTCACTATAAAACTTAGTTTGGCTGGATACAAAATTCTGGGTTGAAAATTCTTTTCTTTAAGAATGTTGAATATTGGCCCCCACTCTCTTCTGGCTTGGAGAGTTTCTGCCGAGAGATCTGCTGTTAGTCTCATGGGTTTCCCTTTGTGTGTAACCTGACCTTTCTCTCTGGCTGCCCTTAACATTTTTTCCTTGGTTTCAACTTTGGTGAATCTGACAATTATGTGTCTTGGAGTTGCTCTTCTCAAAGAGTATCTTTGTGGCATTCTCTGTATTTCCTCAATTTGAATGTTAGCCTGCCTTACTAGGTTGGGGAAGTTCTCCTGGATGATATCCTAGAGAACTTCCATCCTTATATCCTTATATCCTTATATTATATATAATATATATTATATATTTTAAATTCAAATCCCTTGCAGAATATAGTTATATATAATTTATATATAATATATTATTTATATATAATAATTTTATATATATATTTATATATTATATAGTAATATATTATAATTAATATATTTATATATTATAATTTATATATTTATATATAATTTATATATTTTTATATTTTTATATATTATATTATATATATTATATATAATTTTATATATAATATATTATATATAATTTATATGTATTTACATATAATATATAATACATAATTTACATATATTATATATTATATATTTTATATAATATATTACATATAATTTATACTATATTATATTATATATAATTTATATTATATATTATATATAATTTATGTATAATATATATTAGATATAATTTACATATTTATATAATACCTTATATATAATATATATTTTATATATATCCCCCAATAATTTCTTTATACCAAAATGGTCTCATCAAAAACATAATGGACTTTAGCCTGGGCAACAGATGTAAAACAATGTTTTTACTATAATGGTAAAATTTCATTTGTAGTATTTTTAAAGTAAGTATCTGGGCATAAACCTAACAAAAACATGTACTGAAACTACATGATTAAAATTTTTAAATTTTACTGAAGGATATTGAAGAAAGATTCAACTAAATAGGAAGTTAATGTTCCTTGATGGAAAGACCAAATATTTTAATTATATCAGGACTTACCAAAATACTGTATTGGTTTCATGCCAATGCAAAACTCTGAAAATGATATTTTGAACTTTGAAAGGTAATTCTGGATTCATTTGAAATAATAAACAGGCTGGATTAGCCAAAAAAAAAGAAAGGAAAACAGAAATGAGGCAGCACTTCTTGCTCAATGAAGAGCAACCAGATAAAAGATTTACAGATACAATAATTAGAATTGAAAACCTCCTGCCGGGCGCGGTGGCTCAAGCCTGTAATCCCAGCACTTTGGGAGGCCGAGACGGGCGGATCACGAGGTCGGGAGATCGAGACCATCCTGGCTAACACGGTGAAACCCCGTCTCTACTAAAAAAAAAATACAAAAAACTAGCCGGGCGAGGTGGTGGGTGCCTGTAGTCCCAGCTACTCAGGAGGCTGAGGCAGGAGAATGGCGTGAACCCGGGAGGCGGAGCTTGCAGTGAGCTGAGATCTGGCCACTGCACTCCAGCCTGGGCGACAGAGCGAGACTCCGTCTCAAAAAAAAAAAAAAAAAAAAAAAAAAAAAAAAAAAGAAAACCTCCTGCTAAAATCAATAAGTACACTGAGAAAGTGAGAAAAAGGATGAAATATTAGTTATATTATAAAGGCAGCATTAAATTGATGATAAAAGAATTTTTCAATAAATTGTGCTGAGACTACTACACAGCTATTTGGTGCAATTTTTTGGTGTATTTCATGACAGGTACCCAAATAAATCCATATGGACTTAAAACTTAAAGGAAAACATATTTTTATTTTACTTTGCATTTTTATCACTTATCTACATTTCTTAGTTGGACTCATATCAATTCATGAAATAATTATCTTTACAATTGTAATTATTCATTTATCATGATGTTTGATAGTATGAAGAAAATCTCCTGTTTATCCTCCAAATATAGTCTTATTGCTTTTAATTGAAGACCCCGCTACATGAAGAGCTCATCATATCTGGGAATCAATAGGCTTTCTTTCTTTACCTAGCTCCACCACTGACTAGACCTTGGACAATTCAATTCTATCCATACGAAGGGTTCATGTTAAATAGTGAAAATTATCTGTTGCCAGTTTTCCAGACCATAGGATATGAACAATAGAAATTATTTCTAAAGCCCTTAAGAAAGTTTCCCTACTTTAAAAAATGCTGTATAATCGCACCCCCTCCCCCAGTATTTTGACTGTTATTGTTTGCACAGGTGGCAATATGTTCATATCAACACTATCTGCATTTCTTCCTGCAAAAGGTTGAAAGGTAGTAACTGGAACAGAGCACAGACCAGAAGTACATTAGTACCTGATGAGAATCTGACTTGACTCTCCCACTCACACTTCCCTTTTATTTCTTAGTTCCTGCTTTCTCACTTCTCCCAGGCCTTTTGTTTGCTATTGAAGTTTAACAACTGTTCATTGTTTAACACTTCTTAGTACATTCCCATGAGTTCTTAACAGGAAAGTTGCTCTTTCTATCTAAAATTAAACCAACAGGAAATAGAACTTCTAAATTCAACAGGAACTTCCATTGTGCATTCAAGATGAGTGGTATACCAGTGCTTCATGGGCCAGTCCATCAAAGCTAAGTGCCTTTATTCCCCTACCCACTCCTACAACACAAAATACATAAAATGACTTTTAAACATTCATTCTCGTGAGAAAATAGCATGTTCTCTTTTTCAAAGGAGCAATTTACTAAGAGAAACTAGTTCTAGCTTGGAGATACCAAGGGAAAAATAATGTAGTTGTCTCTGAAGGAGAAAGTATTCATCTACATGATGTGTCAAATAGGCAGCTCACAAACCAGGCTGATTATGTTTACCCTACCCTTTAAAATGGGACAATGCTCTTAAAAATCTGTCTATGCCTTTTCCTTTCTCTTCTGCCAGGAGGTTCAAGGCCTGAGCAGTGAAGTAGTCAGAAGCGTCAAGAGCCAGCCTTTTCTTCTCTCTCACAAGGTCAGGTCAGCCATCAGAAGAAAGTTCTCCAGCCAAAAATGGCTAAAGACTCAGGCAGGGCTGCCCACTTGAATTCTCTAGACCATTGCAGGTTGCTCTCTGGTTCTTGCAGTTGTGTTTATTTCTCCTATTGGAACAGAAAATCCAAAACTTTGCTCTAGACTATAACTAAAGTCGAAATAAATGGAGCAGATTACCACATGACTTGGTTCCAAGCTACACAAACCCACCTCACAAAGGGAAAGCAGTCTGCATATGTTAGGCTTAACTCATCAGATGATTACATTAGGAATGGGCCCAGAAAGTAATATGGATTACCTGACCTTGACCTCTTCCTATATGTAGTCAGGGGACCACACTGAGAAGGATAACATATTAAGAACAAGATTTGGGTTTTCCTAGGTCCATAATCAAATATCATCTCAATTGACATACTTCCTAAACTTCAGGCCAATGTCAATTTCCAATGCACAGTACTAAAGTTCCAAAACAAACTTCTTAGCCCAAGGACAATCTATCTCATTTAGTGAAATCTTCAGCCTTGCAAGGAAAACAAAAATATTCTGAAAACAATACTTGCTTTTGAAATATCAGTGGGAGAAATGAGATCTGTTTGTGCCCTCATTGTCATTTACAAAAAAAAAGCCTCAAAAGAAATATATAAACACATTAATAATTTTGCTGAAAGAATGGGAAACCAGTGATTTATTTCTATTTTTCTGCACTTTCTATACTTGTTTTGCTGCCTTTAATCCTGTTAATATCAATAATAGTAAAAACCACTTACATGTGCTCATTTACAAGGATATAGAAAATAGAGAAAATGCTATTTTTCAGGCTCAGAAAAGGTTTCTCTCTAAGCTATTCAAAAGCTCACAGAAATTTCAATAACTATAAAACCTCAGCCCTTTATAACAGTCATCTAGAATATGCCTATATCCCTTGTGAATGTATACTTACATTCAAAAATACATACATATATAAATACATAACAGCTAATGAAACAACAAAATACTCCCCTGCCTTTTTCTTCTCCCCATTTTCTATCTTCCCTTCTTGGACTCCCTTTAATTGCTTAAAAAGCCAAAATTTAAAAATAAAATGTGGCCAGGTGCAGTGGCTCATCTTGTGATCCCAGCTCTTTGGGAGGCCAAGAAGGGAGAATCATTGAGCCCAGGAGTTCAAGACCAAATAAGGCAACATAGGGAGACCCCATCTCTACAAAAAATAAAAGATTAACCAGGCATGGTGGCACATGCCTCTGGTCCCAGCTAGACAGAAGGCTGAGGTAGAAGGATTGCTTGAGCCCAGGAGGTCAAGGCTGCAGTGAGCCATCATTGTGGCACTGCACTCCAGCCTGGGTGACAAAGACTGTCTTAAATAAAAATTTTTAAAGAATAAATAAAAATAAAATGATATGTGTGTGTGTGTGTTTAATGGTCATCGTACTTCTGACATGTTAAAATATTGCCTGCTCTCAGTTTCAAATGCAATTTGTTGAAGAGCCATAGATGCATCTCTTTTTTTTTTTTTTTTTTCTGAGATGGAGTATCACTCTGTCGCCCCCCAGGCTGGAGTGCAGTGTTGAGATGGAGTATCCCTCTGTCGCCCAGGCTGGAGTGCAGTGTTGAGATGGAGTATCACTCTGTCGCCCAGGCTGGAGTGCAGTGTTGAGATGGAGTATCACTCTGTCGCCCAGGCTGGAGTGCAGTGGCGTGATCTCGGCTCACTACAAGCTCTGCCTCCTGGGTTCACGCCACTCTCTTATCTCAGCCTCCTGAGTATCTGGGACTACAGGGAGCCGCCACCATGCCTGGCTAATTCACAGATGCATCTTTACAGACCAATTCCTCACAACAACATATAAAGTCTGGACAAAATATTTTTTTATTGACCTAAGAATTCTTCAGAGTAAATAAAACAGGAAGATTGTGGAGGAAAGTCAACATTTGTGTAAACTGGCCTGGAGAGAAGTTTCTGGTTTATTGTGGTTTTTCTTCAAACACAGTCCATAATTGCAGAATGGCATAGTGCAAGTGTCAAAAACATTGATAGGAAGCCCTTCATTATTCTAGCCATAAGAATCAGGGAAAGGAACCCAGACAACAAACATCGCTGAGAACTGAGAGAGAAATTCTGGAGGGAATAGACCCAGAGAAGATAATCCCCAAATTCTTCTAAACCCCACATATCTCCGACTGACCTTTGATTCATGTATATGCAAGACAAACTCAAAGTAGCACAGCAAAGCCTTAAAGAGCTGAACTGAACCACCAACCGCAGAGTAAGACAGGTCTTACAGTGAGTTTAACTGACTGATGAAATGCCTGCTAAATGGGAAACAACAACATTCTTCAGAAAGGATATGACAGAACCTAGACTCTACATGATAAAACATTCACAATGTCCAGGATATAGTCCAAAAATACTTGGCATGAAAAGACTTGGGAAAATTGACTCATTCTCAGAGGTAAAGATAATAAACAGATCCCAGTCCAGAAATTACTCAGGTGTTGAGATTATTAGAAAAGGACTTAAATTAAAGCAACTCTCATAACTATGCCCAATCAAGTAAAGGAAAATATGCTAGAGATTAATAAAAAGAAAAAGAAAATTGAACAGATCCCATTCTAGAAATGACTCAGATGTTGAGATTATTAGAAAAGGACATTAAAGCAACCATTATAACTATGCTCAATGAAGTAAAGGAAAATATGCTAGAGATTAATAAAAAGAAAATCTTGGCAGAGAAATTAAAAAAATAAAAATAGAAATTTTATACCTGAAAATATATTTTCAAAAAAAATTGATTAGGAAAATGGAGATATCAGAGAAAAGAGTAACTGAGTTTAAAGATAAATGCACAGAAATTATCCATTATAAGAAAAGAGAAAAAAGAAAGCCTGAGATACCTGTAAGGATAATACCAAAAAGCACTAACATTCAGATAATTAGTATCCCAAGGAAAAAGGAGAATGATTGCTCCACTGCACTCTAGCATCCTGAGTGACAAAGAGAGAATCTGTCTCAAAAAATAAAAAATAATTATGTTTGAGAACTTCCTAAATTTGAAGAAAGACAAATTTATAAATTCAAGAAGCTCAGTGAAACTCAACCAGAATAAATGTAAAGAAAATCATATGTAAAGTGATAAAAAACAAATTCAAAGATAAAATTCAAAAGCAGACAGAAAGAAACAACACGTTATTGACAGGAAAACAATAATTCAAAGACCATGGACTTCTCATCAGACATCCCTAAGAACAGAAGACAGGGAAACAGGATTTGTAACATGCTAAAAGATTTTTTTTAACTGTCAACCCAGAGCAGGTGCAGTGGCTCATGCCTGTAATCCCAGCACTTTGGGAGGCCCAGGCAGGCAGATCTTCTGAGGTCAGGAGTTTGAGACAAGCCTGGCCAACATGGTGAAACTCCGTCTCTACTAAAAATACAAATATTAGCTGGGCACAATGCTGGGAACCTGTAATCCCAGTTGCTTGGGAGGCTGAAGCAAGAACACTTCTTGAACCCAGGAGGCAAAGGCTGCAGTGAGCCAAGATTGTGCCACTGTACTCCAGCCTGGGCAACACAGCAAGACTCTGTCTCAATAAATAAATAAATAAATTGATTAATTTAAACTGTCAACCAAGTTTTCTATATCTAGATGCATATTCTTTTTTAAAAGGTAAACAAAATAAAGACATATTCAGATAAAACAAAAAATCTAAGAGAATTACTCACCAGCCAATAGAAATTACAAGAAATGCTAAAGAATGGTCTTCAGGGAGAAGAGAAATGATACCAGAAGGAAATTTAAATCTTTAAAAATGAATGAAGATGAAAAATGTGTCAAATGTCTGAATAAGTACATGAAGCTATTTTTTTTCTCTTAAGTTTAAAAATAATGTATAAAAAGTATAATATTGTGTTGTGGAATGTTTATGTAAGTAGGTGCAGTACATATGACAAGAACCAAAAAGACTGGGATAGGCGTGGGCAAAAGAACTATATGGTTGTACAGTTTCTGCATTTTATGTGAACTAGTTCAATATTAACTCTAAGTAGACTTTGAAATGTTAAGGATGTGTATTGTAATTACTAGAGAAACCATTTTTAAAGTAATGCAAAGAAGTGCAACTAAAAAGCCAACAGGTAAGTAAATTGAAAACAAAAGATATTATTAAATCATAGAATATATTTTAGACTGAATAATAATGAAAACACAACATATCAGAATGTGTGGGGTGTAGCTGAAGCAGTGTTTAGAAGGAAACTTATACCCTATATGATGAAATCAAAAAGAAGAAAGGTCTAAAATCAATAACCTAAAGTTCCACATTAAGAATCTAGGAAAAGAAGAATAACGTATATTCAAAGTAATGGAATGAAATAATAAATATAAGGATATAAATCAATCACATGGAAAACAGAAAAAGAATTGAGAAAATTAAGTCAAGAGTTGGTTCTTCTAAAATTTCAACAGAATTTAAAAACCCATCTGACTAGACTGTTTAAGAGAACAAAAATCACCAATATCAGGAATGAAAGAGAGGATTTCACTACAGAACCTAAAGATATTAAAGGACAATTTTAAAAATGTGATAAACAACACTACACCAACAACATCTAACAATTTAGACAAAATGGGCAATTCTGAAAATTACAACTTAACAAAATTAACACAAGAAACAGGAAATCTGAATAGCTCTATATTTTTAAAAAATTTTATCTGTTATCAAAAAATCTTACCACAAGGACAATTCCAGCCCTGGATGGTTCTCTCAAATATTCAAGAAAGAAATAACACCCATCTTACATACATTTATTTCAGCAAATAGAGGAGGAAGGAAAATTTATTTTATGATACCTGCATAACCATAATACTAAACCTGACAAAGGCTTTTTTGAAAGAAAGAACATTACATACTAATATTCCTTAGGAGCATATATGCAAAAATCATTAACAAAATATTAGCAAATCAAATCCAAAAATATATTTTTGAAAAGGATAATACATTTTGACCAAATAGATTTATCCAAGGGTTGAAAAATTGATTTAAGTATCTTGATTTATTATATTTATTTGAAAATCAATATAATTCACTATATTAACAGAGTACATGAAAACAATATGATTATTTTGGTAGTGAAAAAATATTTGAAATAATTCAACAACCATTCAGGATAAAAATAAATTAGTAGCTTTAGGCAAACTATGAATCACACGGAATGTCCTCAATCTAATTAAGAAAATCTACAAAAACTTTACAGCTAACATTATATTTATGCTTTCCTCCTAAAGTTGGAAACAAGGAAAAAATATCTCACTCTTTTCATGCATATCCAACATCATACTGAAGGTCTTAGCCATTGCAATATGGCAAGATAAAGAAATAAAAGTAATAAAGATTGAAAAGGAAAAGGTTAAAGTGCCCCTATTTGCAGATGACATAATTTTTAGGGTAAAAATCCTGAGGAATCTACAAAAATCTATATGTCCTAATGAGTGAAAATATAAAGGTTGCACAATACACAGTTAGCAACATACAAAATCAGTTCCATGTTTATATAGTAGCAGCAAACAACTGGAAAATATTTTTTAAATTCCACTTACACTAGTGCCTCCACAAAACATAACATTTAGGAATTAATGTAACAAAAAATGTCCAAAATCTCTACACTGAAAATTACAAAACATTATTTACAGAAATTAAAGATCTACATAAATGAAGACATACCAGGTCCATAGATTGGAAGACTCAATATTCTTAAAATCACAATTCTCCCAAATAGATCTATAAAGTCAATGCAATCCCAATAAAAAATACAGCAGGTTTTTAAATAGAAATTACTAGCTGAATCTAAAATGTATACATAAATTCAAATGACTTAAAATCACCAATGTGATTTTTAAAAAGAAGAGGCTGGAGGACTTGCACTATCCAATTTCAAAACCTACTACAGTAAGCTACAGTAATTAAGGAAAAGGTCATGGCAAATCATTATGCCAAGTAAGGAAGCCAGACACAAATGGGCATATACTGTATGCTTTCTTGCATATAAAATTCTAGAAAATACAACCTATTCTATAGTGTCACACAGCAGATATGTGACTGGTTGCAGGGTGTGGGCTAAAAGCAGGGATGAAGAGCAAAGAGGGCAGAAGAATAAAAAGGTTCAGTTATATTGATTGCAGGAAATGTTTCAAAGGTGTATGCATCTGTCAAAACTCATCAAATTGTATGCCTGTACCTTGTATATTGTACAATTGTTCATTTGTGCAGTTTACTGAATATAAATTATGCCTCTATAAAGTTGTAGATACGAAAAAAGCAATTTGTTCAACTTTGAGATTTGCATGTTAAAAACAAAAAAACAAAACAACAAAAAAAAAACTATTGATCTCCTTTAAATTTCTGCAACAGTAGTTTGCAACAGTTCCATTGTGGATCTGTGGGCTTCAATGCCAACAATCCTGGCATTAAGCCCACAGTGTCTCACCGTCCATCAAGGAGTTAGAGCCAAGCTCAGGCAACTGCTCTCTATTCTGAAACTGCACACATTGACCCTAGTGAGAGCAGTCACCTAATGGTGGCTAAGGTTTACTCAAAACAAGCTGCCCTGTAAAGGAACAGCAGAGGTCAGGTAGATGGAAATTAAAGTACCTCCACTGTGACCTTTCACCTCCCGAAGTCTCTTTGAATCCCCCCTCTTTCTCCTTCCTAGCCTCTTTTTCTCCTGTCCCCACAGCCCGGTCTGGCGTCGTACACCTACCTCTCCCTTCCACCAGGTTCTCAATCCTCCCAGCTCCTCTTCAACCCGTGGTCATTCTCCCACGAAAGGCAGCCCAAACTCCAGCCCCAGTGCCCCAGCCCCTTCTACCCTGATTTCTGCCGGGGTGAACCTGCCACAACGAAATAGCCACGCGGAACAGAGTGGACAACCACTCCGCCCAAACAACGCACCTCTCCTTCGCAAAGCGCCCACACGAAGTCACCGCGCCCCAGGCCGCGTCCTCCTCTCACCCGGCCTCGATGGCGCCTCCGCTCCCATTCAGGTGGCGGTGAGATTGGCCCCGCCGCTCGGCCTGTGTGCAACAGGCCCTTCCGGTGCCGAGGGGCCGGGTGGGGTCGACTGGCTGGGTGGGCTCGACTGGCTCCACGGAAGAAAGGACGCGTTCCGTCGCCCAGCAACTAGCCGCGCGCCCTCCCCGGCCCCGCCTCTCCCGCGCCTCAGCCCTGTAGGAGCCTCCAGCACCGTGGCGCCTGCCTCAAGTGCACCCGCCTTGCGGGACCCGCTCCAGGGCAACCTCGGACTTGGACCCCAAACCCAGGCCTCACTTCTCCGGGCGCTAAAAGACACTGCTCCGGAAGAGCCTCCTGGACTGAAGCCGCCTGGATTGGCAGCTGTTACGGAACTTAACCAACTGCTTACTTAACACTCTTGCTCTTTCTACGTTTAAAAGAATAATACTGGACCCCGAGACTTAAACCTTCAGCTTTGGGGAGCAACACAGATGAATGTCTCACAAACATAATGTTGAGCGAAGAAGCCGGACACCGAGGGGTACATACTGTATGATTTCAGCACACAAAGTTCAAAAACTGTGGTGCTTATGAACGTAGGCTCAGCTGGTATATTACAAATAAACAGAAGAAAGTAATAACCATAGAAGTCCAGAGAGTAGCCATCTTGGGAGTGGGACGGTGATGGTAAGTGGGCAGGCAGTACCAGGGCAGTCGGGATGCTAGCAACATTCTACTTTTAACCTTGGTGATGGCTTCTCAGATTTTCTCTTTGTGATAAACCATTGTTTTCTATTGTGTTCATTTTCTTGTGTAATATCTCACCATTTTTTAACAGCTCAAAAAGAGAAAGAAAAACCAATTAGATAATATAGTGTAGATGAATGTGCTTTGCTCAGTACACTTAGCAGAACCGCACATGTTTATTTTCTGTTCCTCTGTACCAACCCTTCTCTCCAAATTCAGGCAACTAAAAAATTATGTGGGAGAATGGCAGATAAAATGTACTGGAGTTTGTTGTCATGAAGAGTCAAAATAAGAAATAAACGTTCTAGAGATCCTCCGTAAGATCTGTCCTGGAAGAGGGCAACGTGTTTCCCGTAAGTCCAAGATGAAAGTCTTGTGCTGCACAGTTCCCTAGAGAGGGGCCCCTGAACAGCCTTGCTTTGGAGACTGATGCATCCTCAGGCCTCCAGAAGGAAGCTCTTGCTCTAGAGACAGACAAAGCCAGGGTGGGACACACAGCTTTACCATGTGGGCCAGTTGCTTTTCCTCTCTGGGTTTCTGCATGTTCGTCTATAAAATGGAGATCATAATCCAACCTCTAAGGTCTGTTATTTCACTCCCTAACACAGTATGTTCAAAAATGGTTGCTGAATGCTGTCAAGATGAGAAGCATTCTACAGAAGAAGATCTGCCAACCCTGCGATGTTACTGCATTTACATCACATCTCACTGCCCTGTGAGCACTCTGCATGGGCAGCCCCTTCAGGCCAGGAGTAAATTACTTTTCCCTCCTAATCAAAATAATAAGCAAGCAGCCAAAGTGCTTGTGAAGTGACTAATTGTTCATGGTACTATCGCGAAAGATGCACAAAAATAATATACATGCCATGTTCCTAAATTGAAAAAATATTCAAATTAATATAACCTTGAAATATGTCTATCATATAGTCAGGAAACAATTTAAATGACAAATAAATATTGTTCATTAACACTTTATGTAATCAAAAAACAGTAACTAAGGACACAGGTATCCATGTCATAGGATAATACAATCCATGAGCTAGGTAGTATTATCATCTTCATTGTACAGATAAGAGATTATACAAAGAGATTAAGGAATTCACCTGAGGTCCCCTAGCTAGTAATCCTGTGCTAGGAATCTCTGTTCTAGGTCTAGTTGATTGATTGATTGATTGATTGATTGAGACAGGGTCTCACTCTGTCACCCAGGCTGGTGGGCAGTGGGGCAAACACGGCTCACTGCCGCCTTCCCAGGCTCAAGCAATCCTCCTGCCTCAGTTTCCCAAGTAGCTGGAACTACAGGAGTGTACCAGGATGCCCAGCTAATTTTATATATATTAGAGACAGGGGTCTCTACGCTGCCCAGAGCTGAGCTTTTGGGCTCAAGGAATCCTCTCACCTCTGCCTCCCAAAGTGCCTGGTGTTACAGGCAGGAGCCACTGTGCCTGGCAGATCTAGTTTCATTTTAAAAAGGTGAGAGTGGGAGACAGAAGAAGTGGGAGGAGGAGGAGTTAGTTATTGAGTTAAAGGTATTTCAAACTTGTTGATGTTGTAATGACTTCATATGGAAATGTTAACACTTCTAGTACCATCTTAAAGAGAGGGCAATTAGACTCAAAAGAGCAGCATAAAATCATTCAATAGTCATTGAAACACTATGATTTCCTCTAACTTTTGCCACTTTCCAACCACCACCTACCAGTCCCCTTGCCACCCAGCTTTGAAACCCCCTGTAGTTCACTACAGCATGAATGAAAGTATGGCCAGTGTGACTTTCCAGCTCCCACACCTTTGATGTATCACCACAGAACAAAGTCCAAACACAGTTCTCCAAAGAGAATTTGAGTCTCCTCACAATTAGGGCCCACCTAAAGGTTTATATACTTGGGAAATAAATACTAAAATCATGTCTTTACTTCATATTGTGCACAAAATAAGTTCCAACTGGATGAAAGATTTTGATTTTGTGCAGATAAGGCTTGTAAGCACTGGTGGCCCACACCTGTAATTCTAGCACTTTGGAAGGCCAAGGCCAGTAAAATCACTTGAGACCAGGAGTTCAAGACCAGCCTGTGCAACATGGTGAAACCCTGTCTCACCTGGCAAAAAAATTAGCCAGGTATGGTGGCATGAACCTATAGTCTCATTTACTTGGGAGGCTGGGGTAGGAGGATTGCTTAGGCCCAGGAAGTCCAGGCTGCAGTGAGCCAGGATCTTATCACTGGACTCCACTCTCGGTGCCACAGCAAGATCCTGTCTCAAACAACAACAACAACAACAAAAACTTGTAAGCACTAAACCATAAAAGGCAGAAACTATAAATAAAAATACCGATTTTTGAAACACCTGCATTATGCATTAAAAAATAAAATTAAAATGCAAATAAAAACCTGGTAAAAATGTTACTACACTTATAGCAGACATGGGACCAGTATTCTGTGGATGCGAAGTAGCCACTCCAAATTTTCAATTGGCTAATGAAGGTGTGAATGACAGTTCCCAAAAGAAGAAATATTATGGCCAATAGAACTATAAGAATATTCAACTCAACTAATCTCATAAATACAAATTAAAACAATGTTTTGCAGTTTTCATCAATCAAATTACAAAGTTAGTAATAGAGTGTGTGCATGGGAATGAGGAAACAGCATTACTCACAGATTTCTGAGGGCATCCTGCTAGATGTCATATAGCAAAATGTCTCAAAAGGCTTAAATATACCATTCTGAGCAACATAACAAGACTCCACCTCTACAAGAAAATTTTAATAATTAGCTGGGCATGGTGGCACACACCTGTAGTCCTAGCTACTTTGGGGCTGAGGTGGAAGGATTGTTGGAGCCCAGGAGTCCAAGGCTGCAGTGAGCTATGACTGCACCAATGCACTCCAGCCTGGGAAACAGAGCAGGACCCTGTCTCAAAAAAAGAAAAAGAAAAAAAAAGACTAAATACTTGCATGTATTTTAACCCAGAAATTCCACTTTTATGAACTTTTCCTACATAGAAGTATGCAAAATTTTCAAATAATAATATTGGAACATTGTTTTAATCTTTGGAAGGCAGAATCTTGTCTTCAGTTTAGTGTCTTTAGTATCTAGCACAATGTTGGCACATAGAATTCTCATGGATGGTCACACCTAAATAATGTCACTGGTTTAGCACTAGTCAAGACTGAGTTGTTGCCAGACACAGACCTGTAAAGGACTGAGCTCTAGACTGAATATTCTAGAGATGAGGAGCCAAAGATGCTGAGGCCTTGGGGAACACACAAGGACATTTCCCATGAGCCCCTCGGTCACTGGACCTAGTTTAGCATCTGCTTCTATTAACACAACTCATCACTAGCAAAAGTCTCAGTCCTTGATTTATAGCAAAGCTCAGTTCACTGAAGGCCAAAAAAACTTGATACTATCAATATTTTATTTTAGCATCAGTTACTTTAACGATTATGTCAAATGCAAATCAGCAAATTAAAATGGCAAATGTAATGCAAATAAACTCAGAGTGTGCTTACCTGCTAGACCCATAGGCAGGCTTTCCTGTAGAAACCAGCCACCACAGAAATCCTGGAGCCTTCATGGCTGTACTCCAAGATGGTGACATGGAAGGAGTAGAGCCTTTTGATGAGTTACAGGATGAGGATGAACTGGAAAGAACTGAAGACACCATACCTCACTTCTACGAATCCTTGTTCCTCTCCTCATCAGTCAAGGCCCCAAGGAAAACAGATGGTACACTCGAAAGGGTTTTCCTGGGGGAAAAAATTTGAAGGTGGGATTAAAGGGAATTAACAAGAGAAAATGAGTCACTCAAGGTCTAGCAATATTAGGAAGGTATTAATACTTTTGATCTGAAGGGGCAAGGGGGGAAAAGGAGGTGTTAACAGAGCCTGGTGAGAGCTGAAGCTGTGGAAGATGAGCTGCTGATGGGACTGTAGAGACAGAGACGGGAAGTAAAGGTCAAAACCACAGTGAGGCAGGGAGAAAGCAGGAGGCCTAAGTACTCCTACCACTCTACCCTCCTGCCCTTCAGTCCTGCACCGTTGTCCTCCATTGGTCAAACCCATTTGTAAGTCCAAAGGCAAGGAAGACTAAGTAGTGTGGTCCATAGAGAACTAGGCAAAGCGGGGAGCTGGAGAGTATAACAGAGAATAACCAGCAGAGTCCCCTACCAAAAGTTGCCTGTACTGCCACTGATCCACAGAAATAAACATATTGAGACAGCTTGCATTGCCTTAGGGCCTTCTCTGGCATTGATTACCTCCAGCCTTCTTCAAGCACCTACGCACCCCACCTTCCCCATGGTAACCTAATTAACATCTGCCAGGCTTCCCTCCAGATCCCAAACTTGAACGGGGTTCTAACATCTAAGCTTATGGAGTTCAGGAATGGACCCCTGGGAAGTCAGCTACCACTCTTCTTTGGAGCACCTTGGAAGTCTGTCACTGGGGAATGACCTCGGGATTCTTAAGGCAGGATAAAAATAGCAAACACTGAGCAGAAAGAAAAAAAAAAAAAACCTGTGAATAAAACTATCCATTTGAAAAAGAAAAGATACAAATAACAGTAATGAGCCTGGTCCAAAGCAGGTGTACTTGGCCAGGAATTAAGGATTTATTTTTCTTGGAGGTAGTGGCTGATGTTTAGCATTCCATTTACACGTTACATCTCCAAAGGGCTTTGCTTAGATGTTCTCCAGCTATGGTAATACACTAGAGATTTTGCTGAGTTTTAGGTCAGAGCCATTCCTTTTCTGAAGGTAAATATGTAAGACTGTTGTATGTGCTTTGTAGCCTAAACATTGAACTTAGAGAACCAATGCCTGGTTTACGCTTAGAAAAACTAACAGCTCTCCCAAGTAAGCTGTAAAAACAGAAGCTGCATTTAGCCAGAGATCACTGCCTGAGACTTCTGTGTATGATCCCACTTCCCCCATACTCACTCACCCACATACCAATCCAAGAAAAATTAATAAGCTTTGAAGATGTGTTGTTTTTCTGTTTTCCAGTGAAGGAAATATTTTATTTTATTCACCTGGATTCTGATTACTGAGTGAAGCAGAATTCAGAAACCTACTGAAACTGGTATGCAGGACCTTCTTAGCCCATCCAAACTCTGTCTAAAATTTGTGGGACGTTTCTCATGAAAGAGTCCTGGATCCACAACTGAACTGCAGCCCTTCCAAACTTCGTCAGTAGGAGGGTTTAATCAATTTCTGGTCTTCATTTGAGCAGACATACCTATATCTGAGCAGACAAATCACTGAAACCCCTCTGTGATTTGGTCTTTTCACAGACTATATTGTCTGTCTTAATTAAACTTTAGCATCCCACTAAGCTTTCTTGCACATGCGAGGTAACATTTAAGTCTTTAATATTTGAAGCATACACCGTAAGCCCAGCATGCTCGCTTCATTTCAGATGGACTTCAACTCCCAGGAAAAAAGTTTTAGGGAATTTAAATCAAATAATTTTTGAAGAGAGCAACTAAAGCTTCCTTGATGTAATGATGCCTTGAGTTTTCAGGATTTTAGAAAATGTCTAAGTATACTTCTCTAAATGAGTTATAAGTGGTCCTAACTGTCCATGAGAAGGGCAGAGGAGGAAGGAGAAAGTGTCTAAGTGAAATCAAGAGTCTTGCTTTCTCATCTCAGTTCTCCCCAAGTTCAGGTGCTGAGGATGGATTGACCTCTCAGAAGCCCAGACTTCATTTTCTTCCTCTTCCTCATCTCCCCTCTCCTTCCTGGGTGCCTCCTAGATCCAAACCACAACCCATGTTTGCCTGAGGTACACATAGCCAGGGTGATGATCGGGGTCTCTGAGAGAGGCATGCCCAGACACCCAATGCCTACAAGTCCAGCTGGTAAATTCAGGCGGGCTCCGACGATACTCTCAGGAGCCCAGGAAAGGCACAGGCAGACTCTTGGGGAGGCATCTTCCCTCTCTCGCCTAGGGGGAGGAATGGACAATGTGTTCTGCTACCCCAGTTGGGTTCAGCAGGACCTAAAGGGTAGGAGGTTCAAGACTTCTCATCTCCTCTCCCCTTGAACCACCTTCCCCCAGAAGGTCCTTAATGTGAGCTTGATGCTGTCTCTGGATCTCCTTCGGATGGTGCTTTTCCTTTGTCATCCATCACTGACTGAGTGAAGAGTGGCTCTGCCAGTCAAGGAAATTAGGAAATTCCCAGCAGGGTCCTGGTGGACACTGAGACTCCGCCCCCCGGCAGTCCAGTTCCCATGGGAGAGCTCCCTCCTCCTCCTAGACTGTAGCTTGGAGGAACTGCAACAATGCAAAGAAGGAATGGTGACAACATACAAAAGATGTAGAAGGCGAAGCACAGGAGGCACACCTGGTCAGCAGCACCTGCCACTACATGTCCCAGCATCCAGCACCACCCAGGCTCCCAGAATTCTGTGAAGGCTCTTTTTGTTACCACTTATTGCATACTCAATCTACACTCAACTGGTATGAGGTGGGTACTCCCACGCCCATTTTACAGTTGGGAAAACTGAGGCTCAGGGAGAGCTAGTCCCCTGCAGTATCTGGATTGGAATCTAGGTCTGATTCCAAGCTGGAATTGCATTGAACATGTCCAACTGCACTGTCGATTGCAAGGAATACGCCCCAATGGAGTTTGTCTAATGAGAAAAAGTCTCAGAGATCTTCAGCCTCAGAAACGAGTGGCCTGAGCCTGCCAGCCCTAGGGAGAGGAGTGTGCAGAGTGCTGAGCCTTCGCCTCCCTGAGGAGGCTTTGCCTGGGCTTGGAAATTGGGAGGACAGGTTGGTCTTTCTCTTCTGCTGCTGCTGTCTTTGGAGATGACAGGCAGTGAAACAGAGGAAAGCTTTTGCCCTAAATTTACCATAAAACATACACCACAAACCTGGATATTCAGCAAAAAGGAAGGAAATGTTTGCGGTATCAATTATCCCAGAGCCTTCCTCCCCCCGGGAAAGTCGCTTCACCACTTCTGGAGCTGAGCCACCCACCACCACAATCACCATAGCGGTTTCCTTCTTAGGTTCACACAGGTTCCTCATTTCTCTGGGTGAGGTCTTCAGGGCTGACTCTCACGTCAGCCACTACTCCAGACTTTGTTCCTACAACTGACGATTGCCAGAACCCGGCATCGGATCCAAGCTCCTCACTTGGGAAAAGAGGAAACGGCGGCATAGAGGGCCCGGCTGGGTTCCCTAACATATTAGAAGTTGGCAGCACTGCTGCCAATGTCAGAACCATGCTGCCCCACCCTAATCTTAACACCGGGTCCGCATCTCCACACAGCTTCTGTAGTCTTCACTTCCTCTCTCTCTCTGTCATCTCTTGGGATGGTGGTTTATTCCCATCCAGCACCTGCAGGAATTTGTGAAGCTCCTGCTCCAGTGTAAACTGACCTTTAACCCCAGCACCGGGATTTATTTATTGAAACCACTTTTCTTGGCGGGGGTGTAGGGGGAGGGTCATGAGGAGGTCAGTGGAGATCAGCAATTCACAATGGAAGGTATTTTGGCGGGAGGCGGCCAGTGGCGCGAGAAGAGTGGGATCCACGCCACCAACTGCATTCTCGAAAGCATTTGAAAGAAAACAAATCTACACCAGATCTGCTAAAACTCGAAACCTGAGTCTCTAAGGTGGGTGAGGCTTGATCCAAGTTCCGACCACCTCCCCCTGACCGAGGTGACAGAGGTCTGGGTAAGCTGTAGCTTGGAGAAGAGGACCTGAAAGCAGGAAGGTTGGGGTGCAGATCCTCCGCCGCATCGGAGCCACGGCTGAACCCCACATCCACCCGGTGGGAGAGTGGGGGTGGGAGGAACATCGAGGACACCAGATGCGGCCGGAGGACCGCACAGCCTTGTGGCTTCTCGAGTGATAGCAGCCCAGAAAAGGAGGTAGGCATGTTTACTCTTGAAACGTCTCTCCCAACTCCTGCATTTTATTTCGGGGCAATTAAAATTTAAGGATGAAAAAATGACAGAAGGGGTCTCCAGTTATTACATTTCCACAACACTGCAGATTCTGAGATTGGTGATCCTTTAAGGAAATCGTTACATTACACATGGAAAGTGTGTAGAATAAAATACTTTGTATCTTAGGTAGAATAAAACACTCTATATCTTATGATACAAGACAGAGAGGCAATTAAGGTCAATGCCTGGTAGTTTCAAGTGCGCTGTCTCCGCCGCGGCCAGCGAAGAGGCAGGCACCGAGGAAGATCACCTCTGTGACGCTCGGTGCGAAAACCCGCCCCGCAGGCGCGCAGAGCCCCAGGCGCCCCCCACAGCAGGGGCCGGAACGAACACTCAGCGCGCTCTAAGTCGGGCGCGCAGGCTCGGACTAATAAAGAGCTCTAGTGCAAGGCTTTTCCTTCTCACAACGTGGGCTCGGCTTTATTTGTTTGCCAATTTAAACATATTATTTAAACACCGATGTTTCCTTTCCAGCTCCTGGTGAAAAGTGTTGCCTGACGGAAAATTCATGGGGTTCTTCAACTTCTAGTCAATATCTGCTATTGACAGGTGTGGCTGTTGCATTTTCACAGCGAGGAAAAGTGAAATATTTGACTTTGGGTCACACGATGACTGTCCTATATGGGCAAAGCGAGGAACTGATTCCGCCCATGTCCAGGTGCCCAGGAAAGGGAGCATTTATTTGTTATGCCACCCGATAATACTGGTTAAAATGAGGCGTGGTTGACAGGGGAAGAGCCAGACCCAACGGGTTTGGAAGCTCAATGTTCTCAGATGTCTGAGACCCTGTCGGCTGTGCCAGAGCATCTTTCCCATCCAATTCTTCACTCAGTCCATCGGCCCATTCATTCCACAAAACCTTTGTTTTTTTTCCTAGTGCACCTGAATCAAGTCCCTCAGATCCTCTCACTTGGGGACTTTGGATGTGGTGGATATGGTGTCTAGACTCATGAATTCTTCCCTGACTGAAGCTAACCTGGCCAGTCTCAGGGATGGGCTAGTCAGTTGACTGACTCAACAAATCTTTATTGAAAGTCTACTATGCTACAGGCTTTGCTCTGGCAGCAGGAACCACAGCAGTGCCTGCCCTCAAGGAGCTACTAGACCAGTAAGGGAAAGAAAAAATGAAAAAGAAACAAATAGAATTTGCTGTTGGTGTGTGATAAAAACATAGCAAGGCATCCAGAGCAAGGTGTGAACCTTAGGAGGGCAGGGCTCAGTTGTTTGTGAAAGGCTGAAACGTTTTAACAGGAACTCCAGGAGGTTGCTCTGGACTTCCACCACAGGTAGTGTCCAGTGGTAGCTGCTGCATTTGTTTAGTTTGATCCATGATTCTGGTAGGCATCCAAAATTACAACATTCAGAAAGTAATCAGAGTTCCTGAAAATCTTGCTAGTAACCCAGCAAAAACAAATGCTGCCAAGGAGGCTGCTTCATAGCGCTTAGTTTAGAAGCAAACTCACTGCAAGGTAAGCTAAGCAGTAGTTTTGCTCTGTGGTCCACAGAACAAGAAAAATCAAAACACTTCACGCAAATGCACAACTCTTAAAACAAAACTTTCCTCTGATGTTAGCTCTTGGAACAGCTGCTGGAAGTCCCAGAAACAGCCACCCAACAGTGCTCTCCAATCGAATTTTAATTTTAAGTAATGAAGGTAACCTCCCTCTAGGCATGCCAGTAAATTAGTCAAGGAGTCCAAAGCATAATTTCAAAATATGGGGGGAAATCAGAAAACTGATACAATGAAAAACTACCGGCAGAATATATTTTTATTTTCTTTCTAAGTGTAAGATATGACATATGATTTTTTATTAAAGCATCTGTTAAATAGCACTATGTAATTTGAGGGTAATCACATATGAATAGCCAAAGTTCAACTACCAGGGACAACTGAGAGACCGTGGGAAAGCTCCTGGGTGTGTGTGGGGAGGGGCGCGAGTGGATTGGCGGGGGCTGGCTGGCCTAGGACGGAGAAGCTAAACACTGGTCGACCCTTCAGGAAGGATTTAGATTTAAGCTACAGCTTTAAGGCAGGATATGAAATAGTTGACTTTTCCAAGCTCCTCAGCTTCCATCACTGCTCTCCATTAACGCGGGCTTCTGCTGATGGAGAGGAATGGAGGTCCTGACCTACCCTCGCCCAGGTTTCCAGTCTCCCAGCTATTGCACACAGGAGCAGCAGGTGGGGAAACGCCAGGATCTCCAAGCACCCTGCCAAGTCTGTGGCACCCAGTAGGACCTCAGCTGCTCAGGTCCTTTCTGCTCTAACGGATACCTAAGAGGTGTCACGTTTACCTCTAATTTTCCAACTCTTTGTGTGAAGCGCGCATTGCCAGTCCCTCCCCTAGGACCCTAGTCCTAGAGTTTTTAAAGTAGAGCCGGAAAGCCTGAGGATCCTTTCAGCAGCACAGAGCAGACACCGCGCTCCCCAGGAGGGGCTGGATGAGGAGGGACTGGCTGGGACTGAGCACGTCCTCCAACAAGAGCTGACCGGTGTGAACAAAACAGTCAGTAACTCGGGGGCCACAGAGATCGGGAGATGCGCGCGGTCGCGGGGACCCAGGCCTTGGAGGGGGCGCCGTATCGGTTCCGGGGCCTCGAGGGAGGTTGGTTCCCGTTTCCACGAGGCCCCAGGGGGCACTTCTTCCTTCCAAGGCTGTCGATTGCCCAGCAGGGGAACTTGCCCTTCTCAATCTTTCTCATTTGAATACATGAAAATGCGAGTTGATTTTGGCAAGGCCATGCTCTCTCACGGCCAGAGGGACGGTTTTGTCGCCCGCGGGCGAGGCCGGGTGGGGAGCAGCTCCGGCTCCGACATCCGGCTGCGGGTGAGCTAGGTCCGCGCCCCCGGCAGCTCAGAAACCCGGCGGCGCTCAGGCAGCAGTAGGGGAAAAGACAAACCCAGTAGCTGTTTTTGTTTGCTTCAATAAAATAAGGGAAAGCCCTGGTTATGTTTATGCGTTGCTTTTACACACAAAGACACACAGACACAAGCACATGCACACACAGCCAGGGTTGAGGCCGGTTACAGGATTGGACTCTGTACAGAACTGCCTGCAAAGGCCCGTCAAGTGGTCCCAGGGCCCCTACCTACTACAGAGTTGTGAATTAATCCCTTAAAGATTTAATGATGGAACGAAGGGAGAGAGGAAGGAAGGTATAAGGAAGAAAAATAAAAAGAAGGCAGCGAAGGAAAGGAGTTCGAACCTGGCCCCGCCCATGCTTCTCTCTCGCGGGGGACCGCCATCTCACGGCTCCCTGGCCCCCTCCCCAGCTCGGCGCACACATCCAACTGCGAAGGCCAGGCACACGCAGGTGTGACCCCTTGTGTCCAGCGTCCCAGGCCTTCCTCACTTCTAAGCTAAGCCGGGTCCCAGTTGGGGTCGGCTTTGAACCGCGTTCACGACCACAGGTCTTAGTTTCATTGGATCCGATTCTCCCCTGCAGAAGGAGGACTTAAGCTTCTTATCTGGGTGAGGGGGTGGGGGTCCGCGGGGGAACTCGGACCACTCCACACCAAGCTTGGCTGGGCTGCTGCAGCCGCCACCTGACAACAACCCCGTCCAGGGAAGGGTAGGCAAGGAAAGGGGACAGGCGAAGGACAGCCACAGAGGGAAGCCCTAGATAGACTCGAGTGGGCACCGCAGAGCCCCACCGGCCCAGGCCCTGCTCTCTGCCCACCCTGCGGTCCTGCTAAATGGGAAAGACCCCGTCGCCGCGAGAGGCCGCCGGCTGGGCCCGAGGCGCGAGCCCGCAGCCTTTCCTTCCACCTTTCGCCGTCGTCGCCCTCTGGTTCTCCCTGTCTGGAGAATATCTAAGGAAGGGGCTCCCAGCCAGAGCTTGCTGGGAAGTGTAAGCTGAGGCAGCCCAGCGTGGTCGAAGGACCCAGTGCCGCCCAGGTACTGCGGGACTGCCTCGGGAGCTGGCCCCATGGGTGTAGCAGGCGCAGCTTCCGGGAAGGGCGGGGCGGCTTCCTCCGCTGGCGGCCACCTGGAGTACCCGCGCACCCTACAGTCCTCACTGCCGCGGCTCCCTCCACTTGAGGAGCCCGCCCTCCCCGCGACCTGGACCGCCCCGGGCTGTCGCAGACCTGTCCTTACACAGGCAAGCTTAACCCGGAACACCCCAGGAGCCGCCACGTGCCTGCCCTCGTGGGTACCCTGCCCCAAGTCCACCCGTCCTCCCCAGAGCTGAAGACAGGCCTGGTTTCCTCCAACGAGCAGCGCAATCCTTGCAAAGCACAGTTTGCAGTAGCGTAGGTGCCTATTTGGGAAAAGAGGTTCGAAAAGAGCAGGCTGCAGTCGCTGGACCTGGCTACCGACTGGCCAGCAACTCCCAGACAGCAGCATGGAAGTTATGTATGTATGTATGTATGTATGTATTTCCAAGTCAAAGACCTAACACGACCCTGCTGATTCGCTTTTAAACCTCAGGGAAAGTGACTGGCTGGCATCTGGGTACACTAGAACCTCACCTCCTAAATGTGTTAGGTATCTTGCAATGCGGCCACTGAGATGGAGAGAGGCTGAGAGCTGGACGAACTGCCATCTCTCCTTCCATCTTGGCCTTAGCTCTAAGAACCTAACTCCCTGGCTGTGGGACGCATGCGGAGTCCAGTATCGCCTGGCGGTGCTCCCTGGAGGCGGGAAAATTCAGCTTTCCCTCTCCACGACAGGAGGCGCTGTGTTTGTTGAAATCCCCCTGGCCGCGAGCCGCGAACCTGGGATCCCTGAGCTGGATCAAGGCTCCGAAGCTGTCAGAGTCCATTCTGCATCACCGGTCTTGGGCTTTGAAGAAGCCTAGAAGACATTCCGCTTTGGCCATCATGCTATGAAAAGTGGATTTTTTTTTCCTAAGACAACTTTTTGTTTTGTTTTGTTTTGTTTTTGAAAATATGAGACTTAGCAGGTTTGGGAAGTGGGCTAAAAGAATATTTAATATTGTAATTGATCCCCCATTTAAGGTGACAGTGTTTTCCCCCTGCTTAAAGCACCAGCTTTTTTGTGCACTATAAAAGCTATTACTATCTATAAATTGTTACTCTCGGTAGAAAATACCCTAGTCTTGCTCCGTGTTATTGGAGAGCCGAGAGGGTATTGGAGAATCACCTCCAGAAGGAACAAGGAAGCTCATTAGCACTGAAAGTCCCCCGGATCAGGCCGAGGAAGCTGAGCATCCGTGTACTTTACAAATGGAACTAAAGTCAGCTACTGATGGGAACTTTGCAAAAAAGAATTAGTTTCTGACACACAATTCGCAGATACATTTACACAAACTGATGGGACAACTTGCAGTCACAGGAGAAGGCTGCATTAGGGAGGGTTCCTGCCCTCCTGAGGTCCAGGTGGATTTAATTTCATTCATTCCTTTCCTTATGTGACGTTTCTATCCCCCACCCTTTTTGTAAAAAAAAAAAAAAAAAAAAAAAAAAAAAAAAAAAAGTAATCCAATGCTTTTATCTTTTTTATTTCCTTAACTGCACATCTTCACCCTCTCTGCTCCCCTGCTGACTTAAGAGATTTGTTTGGTTCAGGGATTTAAAGTGATTCGCTTGCCAGATTTCAAGTAGAAGAGATTGAAAAGAACAAAGCACAGGGAAAAAGGTATCTGTTTGGAAAACAAGTTAAAACATATTTCTTAAAATGAGATTAATAACATTTTAAAAACTTTGCAAAACAAGAAGATTTTGCGGATTCTTAATTACTTTAGATTTTATTTTATTGTTACTTAAGGAAACCTAGTGGTTCTACAGGCAGTACAACAAACCCATGGTCACAGGACACTCAGAAACAAACACACTCAGTCACACGTGCTCAGAAATACACAAACGGTCACACAGTCAGAAACACACTCACCATCTCCCAATCTATCACCAACTCATTGCCTATCACCCAGTCACTTCAGTATTCTCTCTCCTAGGACAAGTGGGCAATCCACCACCCAGGGCCTCAGGAGAGTAAAGAGACTTTGCGTTGGAGAGACTCTCCCACCGACGTCCAGGACCGATTAGGAACCAAGTGAGCCCCTGAGATCTCAGCCCGGACCCTCCGCGTCACAGGACCAAGCGCCGCTGCCGGCAGTCTCGGGCTTCTGCCTGGCACCTCTTTCGCAGTGCACACGCGTTCCCGCGCCCAGGCCCTTGCTCTCCCAGCTAACGCGCGTGTTATGGGAGATGTCCCCTCCCCCTGACCTTTTCCTATCAGAAACCAGACGGTCGTCTCCAGCTCAGTCCCTGAAGCTGCTGAAGGGGGGCGGGAGGAGGAGCCCGGCAGAGGGAGGACGGCCCGACTTGGGTCCGCCTGCCCTATCACACAGACATCTGCTCTCAGTTGCTTCCTCTTTATGGTCGCTACAGATGACAGGAGAGAGGAGCGGAACGAGGCGGAAAAAAAAAAGTTATGTCATAAAGATATAAACCGGTGCTGTGACTCACCTGCTCTTAGCCGCAGGTACGAGTTTCGTGGCAGCGCCTCCGCTCTGCTAGCCGGGAGCCCGGGTCGGCCTAACGTCACTTGGCTCGGCTGACTCAGATGACCCGGTTTCTAGTGACGAAGCAAAAGTGGGGCTTTTTCCCTTTTCTAGTCGGAAGCTCAGGAGGAAAGAAAGAAAGAAAAAAAAGTCTGTATTCTCCAGTCTCCTGGGGTTGAACTTTGGGTCAGGAATCAGGAGGGAGGGGGCAAGGAGAGCAGGAGGGGCGCGAGACTGGGCCGCAGCCCGCGCTCAGAAGGTGGCAAGTACCTCTGGGGAGGGACCCCGGGGTCACTTAGCCCACAAAGTCTCTAAGCCCAGTCTCCGACGCCACCGCCCCCAGCCTTCTCTGGCTATGAGGTTCCCATCTAGACCCCTAGCCCGCCCGCCTGGCCCCGCCTATTTTTTCTTTTTCCAAAGGGTGTTACACCCCCTCCCACCCCACTTCCCTCTTTCCCTAGCCTCCGGGCCTAAACCAATTACACTGCTTTGCAAACAAAGTGAGGGCCGCGCTTGGGGGAGGGGTCGCGGGGGAGGGGGCGCGCGCAGCGGTGGCGCGGCGGGGCGGGAGGCGCGGCGGCCGGACTGGCGGGCGGCCGCCTTGCAGGTGCACCTCGGGCTTTGTAGGTGCGAGCGTCTTTGTGCGGCGGACAAATGGGGAGAGGACGAGGAGGTGGGCACTCGAGCGACGTAAGATCCACATCAGCTCAACTGCACTCGCCTCGCAGAGGCCGCCCGCTCACTTCCCGCGGAGGCGCTCCCCGGCGCCGCGCTCCGCGGCAGCCGCCTGCCCCCGGCGCTGCCCCCGCCTGCAGCGCCGCCGCCGCCTCGCAAGCCGCGCCCCGCAGCTCTGGGCTTCCTCTTCGCCGGGGTGGCGTTGGGCCCGCGCGGGCGCTCGGGTGACTGCAGCTACTCGGTTCTCCTCCCCCGCCCCGCGCCGCGCGGCCGCCCGTCGCTTCGCACAGGGCTGGATGGTTGTATTGGGCAGGGTGGCTCCAGGATGTTAGGGACTGTGAAGATGGAAGGGCATGAGACCAGCGACTGGAACAGCTACTACGCGGACACGCAGGAGGTGAGAGGCGAGACGAGGCGGGCGGCCGGCGGGGCGCCGCTGGAGCCCGTGCCAGGGGAGGCCGGGGAACGGTGGGCGCCGGGCAGGGCGGACAGTCGGGCCGGGGGCGCCTCCTCGGTGCCACCGCTGCCCGCCCGCCGGTGTGGTCCCGGCCGGGCCTTGGCCGGGCCTGGAAGCGGGACCTGCTGCCCTGCTCTGTCCCGACTCTAGCAGCCGGAGAGGGAGTTTTAGGAAACTCCGGTCTTTGAAAACAGCGGCCCTGGGAAGCACTTGCCTCTTCCCAGCAGCGAGCGGGAGCAGGAGCCGGGCCCGGGGTGCCGCGGGCGGGCGAACGCTGGCGCGAGTTGGAAGCAACTCTGAGAAAGCCGGAGCATACCCGCAAGGCGACCTCTTCGTCCCGCCGTTTAATCCGCAGACGTCTTCTGATTAAAGCGCTCTGCCGCCAAGTTGGGTGTCTCAATAATGAAACGATTTCTAAATTTTATAAAACTTGTTCTTCAAAAGCCCTATGTGGGGAGAAGTGTGCGCCTTCTCTAAAACCGCTGGGTGGCGCTAGTGCGACCAGAATCTTCTTCAGAACTCCGGGCCGAGAACCTGTTTCTCTTCATTGTCCCCTTGGTGGCACGTTCATGGGGGTTATTTTTACAATGTGCACAAAAGGATTACAGGGAAAACCAGGTACAGGGAGGACTAGCACCTATTAAAAGTATTTTTCTGGAAACAGCTGGCTATTACCCCCCAAAAGTTTAATTACCATTATTGAAAACGCGTATTGGAACTGCCTTGGATAATCTTGGGAAGAGGGAAAGAAAATAAAGCCCCAAAGTAAAAAAAGAATTTTAAGACGTGGACAGAAAAATATAGAATCACGTAATATTTTGATGGTAACTAACTTATTTAGATTTATATATTCACAAGTTTACCTCTGAGTTTATTTGCATACCATAGTTTACTGGGTGTTCCTATTTAAATCTATTTGTTCTCATGTTTTCAAACTGAGTCATACTTGCTGATGAAAATAAACTTAAGGACATCATTATTCCTTATTAAATTATCAGAGGAGTGCTTTTTAATATGCCTAGGTTCTGTATGTTTAAAATACTGTACCGAATGCATTCCCACATTGCTATTGATAAGGATTTTCGCTTGCTGATGATTTTTAAAGCAGCTCAGAGGTCTTCCAGAGATTTAATTCTGACGCAGTCATCTCGACCCTACCATTCAACTGAGACCCCTAGCGAAAGTACTTTCTAACATATTAAAGCTGAGAATTAGGAAATACAATAGCATTAAGAGAAAATAGGTAGAATTTGATTTTTGAATTTTAAATTATTCAAGACTACTCACGGAATTTCAAAGCCGGGCATTGAAATCATCAGCAGCAACATCAGTATGTGGGAAAAAAAAAGATTTATTTTGACAAACTGTGTCACCAGTATTTTTAAATAGGGGACGGTGAAGTGGTGACAAAATTAATGCGAGTTTCTAAATAGCTTGCAGAGGTGTACATGCAAAGTCACGTTAAAATAAAATGCATATAGCACATTGAGATTATTATGGCACCCCCTCCCAGCCCGTTCTGTTATGGATGTACTTTTAGTTTGATTTTTCCAAAACTTATTTAACTTCTGAGTTTGCTTCCCTTTTTAACATTACAGTTGCTACAAGCAGGTAGAAAACAGTACTTCTAAATACAATAAAAAACAAAAAGTCACCATAAGCAAAAACTCCTAGGACAATAAAGCCACTTGTTGGGAAATAAATGATTCAGGGGGTCCCATGTCCATAGGTGATTTGCTCTATCAGAGAGTTTCATTAACAGTCAGCTATAACAACCGAAACCGCTGTGCGGTCAGCCAGGCCTGCAGACTCAGGCGAGGAGGGCACAGAGCTGGTGCCCTGTGGCCCGCTCAGTGGGCCTGTGACGCGGAACCCATTGCACCCTTAGGGTGAAGTGAATAAGCAGAGGGTCAGAGATTAATTCTATTTTCGGAGTTTTAAAGACATTTCCCCCCAAAGAGCGCTTTGCCGAGGCTGGCTGGGGTGGAGACTTGGAGACCGCCTAGCGTGGATGGAGGAGGCGATGAGGGGGCCCTGGAAGCCAGCCCCTGAGCCTGGCGTGTAAGGCGATTACACATCTTCCTAGGGACATATTTTCTGTGAGCGCTTATCTTTCATGCCTGTCGCGCTAGGATTTTCCCCCTACCGTGCAAGACATCTTTGCTCGGTCTGGGGAGGGCGCTTAGCCGTTTGCCCTGGGTGGGGGTGTCCCGTGTTCTGCAGAAGTGCTCTGCACTTGCCCCCGGATTAACTCCCGGCCGGCCGCCCTCCGGTGCCCACCACTAACCCCGCCCTCCGGGGCTTCTTCGCTGTCTCCGCTCCAGGCCTATTCCTCCGTCCCGGTCAGCAACATGAACTCAGGCCTGGGCTCCATGAACTCCATGAACACCTACATGACCATGAACACCATGACCACGAGCGGCAACATGACCCCGGCGTCCTTCAACATGTCCTATGCCAACCCGGGCCTAGGGGCCGGCCTGAGTCCCGGCGCCGTAGCCGGCATGCCCGGGGGCTCGGCGGGCGCCATGAACAGCATGACTGCGGCCGGCGTGACGGCCATGGGTACGGCGCTGAGCCCGGGCGGTATGGGCGCCATGGGCGCGCAGCAGGCGGCCTCCATGAATGGCCTGGGCCCCTACGCGGCCGCCATGAACCAGTGCATGAGCCCCATGGCGTACGCGCCGTCCAACCTGGGCCGCAGCCGCGCGGGCGGTGGCGGCGACGCCAAGACGTTCAAGCGCAGTTACCCGCACGCCAAGCCGCCCTACTCGTACATCTCGCTCATCACCATGGCCATCCAGCAGGCGCCCAGCAAGATGCTCACGCTGAGCGAGATTTACCAGTGGATCATGGACCTCTTCCCCTATTACCGGCAGAACCAGCAGCGTTGGCAGAACTCCATCCGCCACTCGCTGTCCTTCAATGACTGCTTCGTCAAGGTGGCGCGCTCCCCGGACAAGCCGGGCAAGGGCTCCTACTGGACGCTGCACCCGGACTCCGGCAACATGTTCGAGAACGGCTGCTACTTGCGCCGCCAGAAGCGCTTCAAGTGCGAGAAGCAGCCGGGGGCCGGCGGCGGGGGCGGGAGCGGGGGCGGCGGCGCCAAGGGCGGTCCTGAGAGCCGCAAGGACCCCTCTGGCGCCTCTAACCCCAGCGCCGACTCGCCCCTCCATCGGGGCGTGCATGGGAAGGCCGGCCAGCTAGAGGGCGCGCCGGCCCCCGGGCCCGCCGCCAGCCCCCAGACTCTGGACCACAGTGGGGCGACGGCGACAGGGGGCGCCTCGGAGTTGAAGACACCAGCCTCCTCATCTGCGCCCCCCATAAGCTCCGGGCCCGGGGCGCTGGCCTCTGTGCCCCCCTCTCACCCGGCACACGGCCTGGCACCCCACGAGTCCCAGCTGCATCTGAAAGGGGACCCCCACTACTCCTTCAACCACCCGTTCTCCATCAACAACCTCATGTCCTCCTCGGAGCAGCAGCATAAGCTGGACTTCAAGGCATACGAGCAGGCACTGCAGTACTCGCCTTACGGCTCTACGTTGCCCACCAGCCTGCCTCTAGGTAGCGCCTCGGTGACCACCAGGAGCCCCATCGAGCCCTCAGCCCTGGAGCCGGCGTACTACCAAGGTGTGTATTCCAGACCCGTCCTAAACACTTCCTAGCTTCCGGGACTGGGGGGTTTGTCAGGCACAGCCATGCTGGTAGCAAGAGAGAAAATCAACAGCAAACAAAACCACACAAACCAAACCGACAACAGCATAATAAAATCCCAACAACTATTTTTATTTCCTTTTCATACACAACCTTTCCCCCAGTGCAAAAGACTGTTACTTTATTATTGTATTCAAAATTCATTGTGTATATTACTACAAAGACAACCCCAAACCAATTTTTTTCGTGCGAAGTTCAATGATCCACAAGTGTATATATGAAATTCTCCTCCTCCTTTGCCCCCCTCTCTTTCTTCCCTCTTTCCCCTCCAGACATTCTAGTTTGTGGAGGGTTATTTAAAAAAAAACAAAAAAGGAAGATGCTCAAGTTTGTAAAATATTTGTTTGTGCTTTTCCCCCCTCCTTACCTGACCCCCTACGAGTTTACAGGTCTGTGGCAATACTCTTAACCATAAGAATTGAAATGGTGAAGAAACAAGTATACACTAGAGGTTCTTAAAGTATTGAAAGACAATACTGCTGTTAGATAGCAAGACATAAACAGATTATAAACATCAGAGCCATTTGCTTTTCAGTTTACATTTCTGATACATGCAGATAGCAGATGTCTTTAAATGAAACACATGTATATTGTGTATGGACTTAATTATGCACATGCTCAGATGTGTAGACATCCTCCGTATATTTACATAACATATAGAGGTAATAGATAGGTGATATACATGATACATTCTCAAGAGCTGCTTGACCGAAAGTTACAAGGACCCCAACCCCTTTGTCTTCTCTACCCACAGACGGCCCTGGGAATCAATTCCTCAGGAATTGCCCTCAAGAACTCTGCTTCTTGCTTTGCAGAGTGCCATGGTCATGTCATTCTGAGGTCACATAACATAAAATTAGTTTCTATGAGTGTATACCATTTAAAGAATATTTTTTCCAGAAAAAGGGAATATTACAATGTTGGAGGAGAGATAAGTTATAGGGAGCTGGATTTGAAAATGTGGTCCAAGATTAAAAAATCCTATTGATTGTGGCCATTTTAATCATTGCCATCGTGTGCTTGTTTCATCCAGTGTTATGCACTTTCCACAGTTGGACATGGTGTTAGTATAGCCAGACGGGTTTCATTATTATTTCTCTTTGCTTTCTCAATGTTAATTTATTGCATGGTTTATTCTTTTTCTTTACAGCTGAAATTGCTTTAAATGATGGTGAAAATTACAACTTAAATTGTTAATTTTTATCAATGTGATTGTAATTAAAAATATTTTGATTTAAATAACAAAAATAATACCAGATTTTAAGCCATGGAAAATGTTCTTGATCATTTGCAATTAAGGACTTTAAATAAATCAAATGTTAACAAAAGAGGATTTCTGTTATTTTTCTTCACTTAACTAAATCCGAAGTGGATATTTCTAAATATGATATTTTTCAAATTCTAGAACTGAATATAAATGACAAAAATGAAAATAAAATTGTTTTGTCTATTATTATAATGAATTTATAGCTAGTAAAAGGGAGTGAAAGAAATTCAAGTGTATAAATTGATTTAATATTCCAAGAATTGAGATTTTTAAGATTCTTTATTCCCAGTGATGTTTACTTCATTTTTTTTTCCACACCGGCTTAAGCCTTCTGTGTTTCCTTTGAGCCTTTTCACTACAAAATCAAATATTAATTTAACTACCTTTCCTCCTTCCCCAATGTATCACTTTCCTTTATCTGAGAATTCTTCCAATGAAAATAAAATATCAGCTGTGGCTGATAGAATTAAGTTGTCTCCAACGGAGACTCCTGAACCCTCTTCTCATTAAAAGAGAAACAAAACTTAGCCATCAGGGTAGCTCTGGAGGAGGTTGGGGAGGGGAGTTAATTCAGTCTGGCAGAGGAAGCGTTGTGCCTACAGGACATTTTAGGGTAGCCGCTGTTTTGCATTTTGTGAAGTTATTTTTTAAATTTTGATTCAAAAATGTCGTTCCTAAGAACTTAAAGTTGATAATTTGTCTGACTTCTAAGGAGCTTTTAAATGCAACTTCACACCCCATAGTTGCTTGGGATCACAAAATCATTAATCTCCTTTGATAGCAGGCTCACTTTCCAGTCCACCTATTTCTTTGTAAGTCTTGTTCGGATTGACATCAACAATAACAACACCAGCTCAAGCAGAGGCCGGCCTGCCTGAGCTCTTGTGTATGAACTCCATCCTCACCAGGGCTTGAACTTGGACAGCCTTTACTTTGATCGCGCCACTCCACACCGCGGACAAGATAAAAAGAGCTGTGTGAGTCGCTTAATTATCGCGTAATTGCCTCCCCAGATGAGAGAAAGGGTGCCATGTAGCACTTGAGAAAAATCCAGAAATCCCAAACCCCCACTCACTTTAGTTAATGAAAGGAGGAGGGGAGGGAAATTACTGGTTTGAATAATTTCAAACCCTAATTTGGAGACCTCGTAAGGACATCAAAGTCCCAAAGAGAGGAAAAAGCTTCCAACCCCAACAGTTACTCATATTTACATAGGGTAAACAAATGTGGGCAAATTCAGCTTCCAAATGTAAGACAAAGGCATGGGCTTGGGCCTCGGAATCCCGCCCCCACTGAATCTAAGATGTTTAACTTCTGTGCTGTCCTCTCTGCGCTGTTCCCTTTCTTGTTTTCAACGTATTAGAAACATCAGCGCCTTGCCTTCACCCCACCATTAAGTTGGCCTTAGCTCTTGCTCTCTTACTTGCCGGAGACGTTGTCTAATTATGCGGGGGACGGGGCACTTTGGAGACCTGCCTCGGGAGCTGGGCCGCGAGGAGCCTGCAGGCCCAGTCCCTGCCTCGTGGGCTTCTCGCAGTTCTCAGACCGCATACTCCGCCACCTCTGAGCGATGCGACCTGCCACCCGCGCGTTAGGACGCGCGCGGGTTGGCGGCCAGGACAGCTGGTTACCAGGGAAGGCGGACAGAGGAGGACAGCAAACGTCTCGAGGTGACAAGTGCAGTTAGTTCTTCATTGTTTGAGCATTTTCCCCTCCTAGCGAATAAATCTCCTGTTGAGCCTGGGACCTAAAAGTCAACAAAGAAGGCCAGCCGCCTCGTTACGGCTCCTGCGGCCCCGGCTGCCTGCGTTGCCGCGGCTGCTCCCGCTGCGTAATCCCTTCCTCGGAAACCCGGACACACAAACGCCCGGGCGCCCGGGCTGGGGCGCCGCGCCCCTGGGCCAGAGGAAACCATCTGTGGTTCCCAGGGAGTGCGGAGACCCTCCCCGAGGGCGCCGCCTTCCTGCGACCCCCACCCCATCCCCTTTTCGTCTCGGGGTTTCCACATTTCTTCACCTCGCCAGCTCCCGAAGACCAGGGCCTGAAAGGGGTTGTTGACCGTCCCGCCGCGGTGCTCCCGCTCGCTGGACTTAGGAATTTCGCCCGAGATGGGGGAGGGGTCCCCAGGGAGGGGAGGGAGGGGGCGAGGAGGGGCGAGGAGGGAAAGCCTTCCTCCAGACCCAAGTGTACAGCTCCGGAGGTGCTCGGACCCACCAACGCCACCAAGCAAACACTTTTACAAAAAAGAAAAAAAACAAATGTTTTGGGGGTGAGCATAGGACAGGGTAGGGAAGCTGCAATTGTTACTCTCACCTTGCGTTTAGGAAGGGCAGGTGTGAAACATTTTTCAGGTGATAAAAAGAGAACCAAAGATAGGGAAGAAGAAAAGCTCACCAGTTCTATTCAGCAAAAACTAAACAACTCACAAGTGTTCGCAAGTAGAAGGCAGCTCCGTCCATTTTCTACATGATGGCTAATACAGTGTTTAAATCAAAGGCACAATTTAATTTCCATTGTTCCTTTGTGATCCCCCTCATAAAGGATAAACTGATTAGAATTATTAGGAAAGGAAGGATTAAAACAAACAAGATCCTAGTAAAGCTCCTAACCTCTGTTTTCATTTTCTGAAGGATAGATACCTAATTGATTTCACTGAAAGTATAAAAAACATTCTATTTCCCAGAAGTCTAACCGATTTGAATGAGCCATAACAGAAAAGAAGTCCTGAAGTGATAAAAATGTAAGCCCTTGTTTTGGCGTTTTAAAAAATTGGTCTCAATTCCACAAACATGCTTAAGTTTCTTTGCAAAAAACTGCTGAGATCAATACAAATTCCTTTCAATGCGGGCCAAAGTAGAAGACCTGTCGCCCAAATTAATTAACCTTTCCTAAAGATCAATTGGTTTTCTGTTGATTTAGCAGTAATATTGTAGAACATTTAGCTATAATGTATTTTAATGTGATCCTTCAATGTCAACAGGAAAAAATTCGTTGAAAAACAAAATAGCTTAAGTAAGTTAATAGACATTTTATACATGTGTAAAAAATATTTTGCCTTCAAAAATTAAATACCAATTGTTTTTCTGAATTGTAATAAAGTGTGTTTTGCAACTAAATGGAGTTAAGAGCATGCCTAATTACTCCAAGATAGTTATATGCAAAAAGGTGATTGTTTTAAAGATACCTAGAACTACATAGGTAATCAAATTACACTGAAATATAAAAACAAAATTTTCTCAAACTAAAAGAATCATTAGAATCAATAGATTCTCATGAGAGTCAGAATGTAAGAAAATGAAATGAAAAAACGTGAATATTTCACAATATTCCTGTTTATAAATAGAATCTATTTGGAAGGTAAAGCGTTTCTTAAAGTAGCAATTTTTATTTTGCAAGTTTTATTTTCATCCACGATGCTAGTGTATCCAAATAACATTTAACAACAGATTACCTTAAATCTTACGTTTTTTCTTCCAAATAGTTAAGTTTGGGGGCATAATAGTTCCATTGTTTTTTCTCTTTTTAGCCCCCGCCCAGCATGGTTCTTTGAACTTTGGCCAGTTAGGACTGCAGCCCTCACCTTTTTGTTCTCCACCATCGTTTTACCAAGCAATCTGGGGCTGGAAAATACCCATGCCATTCAATTTTAACTTGTAAAATGCATGCATTTTCCTATTATAAACATTTTAAAACACCTGACAAGGGGGAAATCCTCACTTGCCACCTTTCTTTTTCTATTTAACTTCCTTATTTCTCCGATTATGTTAGCTGTGACTACAGAGTAAGAGCAAAGCGCATGGTGAGAGTGAGCGCCCCTCCTCCTTGTAGCCCCGGGAAATAAGGAGCCCTCCTTTTTCTAGGTGCCACTCAGTGATCTTTTGGGGTTCTCTATGTTCCAGTCAACCTACAGGACAGAGGCAAGATATTCTCCCTCAAAATCCAGGAAAGAAAGGGCTGAAGTAGAATCGTGCTCGAACACATCAGAATCCAGGTGGAATGCGGGTCAAGTCACTGGCGAAGTCAGGTTAAGAACCAGGCCAGTGACACCAATGGCAGGCCTTACCCAGAATTTAAGTGTGAGGTTGCCTTGGTTTAACTTTTTACGTCTCTCAACTCCCCTTCAAGATTACACATCAGGGGCTTTTTCTTTTCTCTTCTTTCAATTTCTGAAACCAAGAAAAAAACAACCTGGAAATTCCCCCCCAAAGCATTGCCTGGAAATAGAGAACAATAAATTAAATTGGAAACCTCCTTAGTCAACCACCCCACACACACACACACACCTTTATAAAGGAGTACATTTGTTACTCTTTTGCTTGCCTGCTTATATCCCAGGTCAGTTTTTTGGTTTCTCTCTCTTACGCCAAATAATTGTTTTAAAACACAAACAGTTTAATGAAAAGACTGTAAGGAGCTCTGCGGAGGTTTGTATCCTTTGTATATTTAATTTTAAGGGCCTATTATGCACGAGGGAGGAAGTAGGCGCCCGCCTAGTCCCGTGCTCCTGGAGAGCGGAATTTCTTTGCATGGTTCAGGTGACTGGGATATTACTGGAACGTTCCCCTAGCTCTGGGTCCCACCTGGGGGCTTTGTGCTTCACTGCCACAGTCCAGCTATACACTGCGGCTCAACAGCGGCTCAACCCTGGGCGCCAACTCCCGCTGTGTCCTCCACCGCTTTTAGTAGGTGGAGGCCGATTCAGGAGCTCAAGCGGCAATGAGCCGTGTTGTAGCGCAAGGCCTCGTCCAGGTTTCCTCGCCTCTCCCTGGAGTCACACCGCCTTCTGCTGACACGCGCTTCCTTTGTGTCATGCTTGGCTAATATATTAATGGGGCGGATAACCCGGATCCTTAGCGGAGGGGAGGAGGGGGCTGGAGATGGGGAGGGCAGGGAAGGGAACCGAACAGCTCTGGTTGCTGACCCTTGGGCCAGAGAGCCCTGGGGCCGACCGGGAGTGGAGGAGCGAATCGAGGTGGGAAAAGTTCACATTGGGGGCACTGAAAGTAAACTTAACTGCCTGAAACAAGTTTTAGAAAAGGTGATCTGATGCTAATGCTCGGTCCTGGGCACAAACTGCGCAGCCAGAAGCGGCGGACGCCAGAGAAACTGTCCCTCCGGCGGAGCGGGCCGCGCGCCTGCAGCGAAGTGTCCGCTTCCCCTACCCAACTCCGGGCCGGGAGCTCCGCCGCGCTGCGCGATGTGCAGAGTCACGGGTGAAAAGTCCTAACTACGTGTCGCACGAAGGCCCCTTGCCGAGTGCACACCTTCGCGGACTCAGACTCATTAAGCTCTAGTTGAGCCAGCTACCTTAGATGCTGGGTCCCAGTGCTTAAAAATAAAGACCAACCCGCTCCCTGCCCTCAAGGAGAAGCCAACTTTTCCCACCCTCACCCCAAAGGGTTGTGCGGCCTCCCAGTCGGACTCATCAGCCACACAGGTGGATCTCCTGCGCTACGCCAGGTGAGCAGGAGGAACGGCAGACCCCTGGCCCGAGGCCTGAAGCCCAAGGATCCCCGCCGCTGGGTACTGGCCTCATTCCAGTCCCGGCCTCCTGGGCCAAGCCCCCTCCCCACCGGGCCCCAGGCCCCGCCCGCCAGACGGTGCCCGGGTGCCCTGAGACATATGCTGCCCGCAGGCCGCGCGGCCCGACGTAGTGCTCATTGCCGAGGCGGTTCTCAGCCCATCAAAAGCCAGGGCTTTCTTCAGCCGTATGGGCCGCGAGGTGAACAACAATGCCCGGGCCCCTTCACTTCAAAAGCAGCGATCAGGGGAAAGGCTCCCCCAGAGAATTTTTTTTTTTTCCCTCAGCCTTTCATTCCTGGTTTGAAAAAAAAAAAAAAAAAGCATCAGCAACGCCAGGGCCCGGGCGAGCCTAATGCCCTTTGATGGGGATTGAATTCATTATCTCCAATAACACAATTGTGCTTGGCCAACGAAAAGAGCAAAGCAGAGCTCTATCCTGCCCGAGGGGCCCGGCCGGGCGGGGCTGGCCGGCTAGCAGCGCTCCTGGGGACCCGCACAGAGGCGCAGTCCTAGCCCGCCCGGCCCACTGAGGCGCCCCCTGGGCTCCGGGGCGCGGGCATGCCCGAGGCTGCAGGACCAGTGGCGCCGCTCGCCGGGACCGCGCGGGGAGGGGCGGGATGGCTCTCTCGTTTGATTTATTTTTCATTTCTCCCTTCGTAACCATCCCCCGAGGGCGGCCCCCGCAGAATGGGTATTAACTCTCCTCCCTCCCGTCCTCCAGCTGGGAAGCCATCCCTGGTGCCCTGGGAGCGCTGGGCAGAAGGGCCGCCCTGCGCCCCTGGCTGACCACGCATGGCTCTCAGCATCCCGGCCGCGCCGCCCAACCCTGGCGCGGAGCCGGCTGTACCCGCAACCTGGCACCGAAAAACTGGGCCCCCTCTCGCTTCCACGCCAGCCATTGAGGAAAAGCGCCCCAGGAGCCTGGGCGGGGACCGCGGAATACCAGGTCTCGCCCCCGGGTGTAGGGGTCTGGGCGCCGGGCGTGATGCCTCATCCCCTCCGCTTCTGGGCCCATGGACACTGCCTGGGACCGCCACCTGACACGAATGTCGCCTCCTCCCGGGTTCCACCGCCATTCCTTCCCTTTCAGCCACCTCCAGCCCCCGCCTTCTCTGCCCTCTTGATTGTAGGGAGGTGGAGGTGACAACCGACTAAAACAGACACTGTGGGTCTTGACTGTGTGTGTGTGTGTGTGTGTGTGTGTGTGTGTGTGTGTGTGTGTGTGAGAGAGACAGAGAGAGAGAGAGAGAGAGAGAGAGAGCGGGGAGAGGGAGAGAGAGAGAGGAAGAGGGAAAGAGAGAGATTATATTTTGAATCTCTCAGAATCGTGATCAAAGAAGACTTCATAGCCCCGTGTCTTAAATTGCAGTTCAAGGTATTACTGAGATGCTTCCTACACAACCTTACTTCCCGCTCTTTACCCCCATTACTGGGGAAAGTTCAGATTAAAGTTTTATTTCAGTCAGATAAACAATAATAATAACAACAATTTAAAGTACTTTAAACAAACAGAAGACTTATTGAAATACTCTGCAGTAGTAACTGAATTGGTCGTTCCTCACCAATGAGTCATGACTATCCCAGCCTCCAAGCAATGGACTCTTCACCTTTCTCTTCAGAGAATTAGAGCCAGTACACACATGCTGTAGGAGGTATATAGACAGGTAGATAGCTATATATACTCACACAAATATATACATGGACTTAGAGGAGCATCCACAAGAACTTCCTATCTATACAACTGTCCTGAAAGCAAGGAAGCAAGAAACTAAGTAATATGCTGCTTTCAGGTCAACCAAGAGAAGTGTTTCAGATTTGACTTCCAGCGAGGCATTATTTTCATCAGGAGATACAGGGATTAGTTATTTAATTCTCTTCAGCATAGAGTAACCTTTACAAATTTAACCCATTGACTCTGACAACAACCTTCAATGGCACTGGGGGTGGCGAGACGGGGGTTCCTCTCAAGTATGTAAGATTAAAAGACTTCAGTTCTTCTTTCCAGGCTTTCTTTCTTCCCCTTTGTCTTATAGAGCAGCATCCTGAATGTAATTTACATTAAAATATAGATTCACTTTTGTGAAGTCTTTATAGTTTTCATTTACCTCAGAAAGGATGTAAAACATTTACCCTGCAGATATTCTGAGTGTCTAATAAAGAAGTGTATGGGAAATTCTATTCTTTAGGTGAGTTTTAAACTCTGAATGCTACAGGTTGTCAAAAATTGAATGAATTCTCTTTTGGACCCCTAGCCCATTTTTATTAACTTATTAAAAATAGGTTTGAATCTTGGTGACGGGCTCATTTACACTGTGGTGACTTACTTCAGTCACCTTTTATAAAATCTCTTTTGCAACATCAAGTGGAGGTTTAATCTTTGTCTTGAATTTTGCCACACACATCCCACACCTGGTGGACCGCTGCGCTTCCTTTGCATATTCATTGTCACATGCTTAGAAATACTGGGAAGAGAAAGATGTTTATACAGGGTAAAGATGGCAGTGAATTAGATTTTACATATTAACAATTTGAATAAGAGTTTAACATAATATGTATAATAAGAATAAGTTATATGTAGGTATAGCTATTTAATAATTTTTATGATATTTTGAGGACTTCAGAGGACTCGGGACCCAGCGTAAGAACAATTCCCTGCATAACTATATGTTTAAAACAACCACCAAAAAAGCTTTAATTCTGACATATAGTCTACCCAACCTCAGAAACTACAGGACAGGCCCGTGGTTTATCACATAAACAATTTATCTAGTGTCTGAGTACACATAAAGGATTATGTGGCTTCAGGTGAGCAGGGCCCCATAGGATGGATGAATTACTAAACAAAAGATACTATGATTTTCATGTAGATGTCTTTGGCCATGGAATAGAATTAGGAAGGAAGAAGATGTGAAGCATTTCAACAGAAATGAAAATCCAGTGTTATCTAAAGTGCAACCCCAATGCCCATTTCAGCCTTGAATCATGAATCATGAAGCCATGGAAAATAGTGATGGAAAAGACTCTTTATGTCTTCTAGCTCACTCACCTTAAAGATTACTCTCCTCAGAGTATTCCCAAGCCATGGTTTGAATAGATTTAAATGTCAAGAACTGAAGGACTCCCTTCCACTTCTTGAGTTTCTTGGAGAAATTATATTCATGGTGCAAAACATTTTGCCAACAGTATTTTCTTGGTTATTTATTAAGGTAAAATTGTCTTGCATTTTAAATATGCCTCTTCGAGGATCCATTTTTATTAGTTCTCAAACCTGTTTCAGATACCCACATGCTTGTCTCTCTGTTTATTCAGCCAGTCTATACACACTTACTTTATTTAGTTCCTACATAAGATTGATCCTGATCCAAATAAAATGCCCAGGTGGGAAACTTCCTTTAATATGTATTAAGCATTTGATTTTCTATCCTTAATACTGAGAGGAAAATAATAAATTTAAATCTCCAAATTCCTTTGAATGATACCAGCATTATAAACCTGAGACTTGATCCATTTGTGAGATGTCACCCAAATGCTAAGTCATGAAGTCTCTTTGCCTTTTAAGTATAATTTATGATAATACATCACAGGACCTCAACTTCTTAAAATATGCTAAATTCTTAAATAAAAGAAAGAAAAACTAGAAACCAATTGGGAGTTGGTTCATTGAGAATACTGTTCCTCTTACTGGAGAATTTTCAGAGTGTTTGTTCCTTGTGACCCAGAGATTTACATGTGTCCTATCAGGAATATATTTTATCAGAGTTTTCAATAGCAAATAGGTCAAGGCAGTTCATTATAAAACTTCCAAAGAGAAGTAAAACCTTTATATTTCAATTGCAGAGATTCAAAAGCTGGAGCTGGAGCACTGCATAATGATTTGGCCTCCCAGACTCAAATCCAGACTCTGGGCTTCCAATGTGCCAAAGTAGTAGCCCGCCCTCTGGACAGTGAAATGCCATGCCCAGGCTTAACCCTGGAGTCTGCACCTGTCTTTTACACTTCAGCATTTCTACTGAGTCAGGCAATTAGGAAGGAAATGCTCCTTTAGTCTGACAGATAATTCACTTTAGAAGTATAACCATAGCAAGAACAGATTGTGAGGTAAGCAGAGAGAGAAATGAGAAATATTGAGAAATGATCTCCACTGCATTCCATTCACCTATCTCATCTTACAAAATAGAATAGGTGAAAAGGGAGAATGGGAATTGTAAGCAAAATGAAAGATTGTAAGGTCTCTGATGAGTCAAAGAGTGACATTGAGAAGTTGTGTAATAATACTATAATTTATATACTCCCATTGAATACAAGATTGCACAGATATCAGCTTCCTCCCAATTTGCTACTGGGTCTTGAGAGGGGAAAATTCTATCCAATTCTTGATGATTCATATGATATAGCAAGTGACAGTGTTGCGTTTTATTTAATTCCCTGTACAATGACTACTACCTTAAAATATCCAAAGAGCCTTCTTAAATAAAGTAAGATCTGCTATTTTTTTCTCCAGGATTTGTAGTAAACACATATTTTAAAGTCTTATGTTCACTTACAGTTGTTACCAGGTGATGTTGTTTGTGGAATAACCTGAGATTTTAACACTAAGCACAAATTAACTTTCCCAGAGTATAACAGAGTCCTATTTTCATCTTACCCTCAGCAACAGAAAGAGTAGTGTAGTAGCCAGTGTTCAACCTGAAATACAAAAAAAATGTAGAACATAGTAAGATTCTTCTCAACTATATACAAGACCCTTACAATTAAATTTATCATTGGGGTAATAAACAATGATTACCATGCTTTGAAATAACATTTTTAAGTGTTTTTAACTCAGGCGAGTAACTTGTTTTCAAGAGGAACAGAAAGCAGAGATTCCCAAGGAAATATAAGTGATGAAAAGATGATAGAAACAGAAGTACCATAGGAGAAGCAGCAAAAGGTATTAGGTCATGTATAGACTCACAGTCCAGGGGACTGAGGGAGTGAGAGCTGGGACAGAGGCAAATTAATAGCTGGAGAGAGCTAGACAGAGTGTGCTGAGGAAGGGCCAGGCGTGAAAAGATTTGGTGTCGTCATAGCAACGGGCTCAGCCCTGCTCCCCCTGAAGCCCATTCATCTCTGAGCTGCCGGAACACGTTTTTAATTAAAGCGTATAAAAGTTGTTTTGTAAGGACTTCTCATCCGATAGATTTCAAAATGGTTAATCAGGCTTCATCTCCTTTTGATGCTCACAAGAGCATGGGCTACAGCATGCACAGAAACTGCTGCTGCTGCTGCTAAGTGAGTTATATCTCTCAATCACACCTAATACCAGAAATGAGCAAGGCGTCTATTTATTTAGATACACAAAAACAGAGGATTCAAGTGGGAGTGGGGAGTCCATTTTTATGGAACTCAGTCTTCTGGATGGCCATGGTCCCTGGTTGATGTTCTATTTAACTTTTGAAAATAGCAAGATTTTTTTTTTTCCTTTGAGAGACACAGTCCAAAAGCCAAAATAAAGGTTACAAATTATTTGTATCAGTGAATATTTACCCTAGCATGGGTATTTCAAATAAAAGGTTTGTACCACTCCCATATAAAAAGATAGTAACCTGTCTCATTTGTTTTTTTGGAAAAAAAGAACTCCCACTCCTAAATCTTTCATAAATTCATGATATACAGCAATAGCTGCATTTATCTCTTTAATAAAATAGATGATTTAATAGAAAATGGCATCTTTTGTTGATTCACTGAATAACCTCTTAGATGAGTTAAACTTTCTCTAGGCTTTTTCATCTCCCTTTCTCCCCAATCTTGATTGATGGCCTTATTTCTAACTTCACTGAAAAAGAAAAAAAAAAAAAAAAAAGAAAAGAAAAGTAAAGAGACAGATGATTTTACCTGTCATCCATTTCTTCATCTACCCTTATCCCAACTGAACATTTCTACTCCTATACCAGTGCATCCTCCATGAGGTCATGGATGAGAAGGAGTCCTGCCTCCTCTCTGAAATAAACATGCCCACCAAACGATTTTACTGAACACTAACATTAGTCAAGGCCACTCTATAACCAGAGTGAAGTGAGGCAAAACCAAGACCACTTTGTAATTTTGTCTAAGCACAGATGAAAACAAGATCCCTATGTAAACTACAATTATAGCAAGCATCCCTTCATCCCATCTAATAAGAGTAACTGTTGCTTATTTACAAATTACAGCTGTAGCCAAAGTCCCACTATCTTGAACTCTCCCCTGAATAACCTAACACAAGCCCCAATCATATAATGTCCTTTCTAACACCCTCTTACTGAAATGCCACACAATTCCCCATGATGCATAGTCTCCTTATTTGCAACAAGCTACAAACCCAACTTATTCAACTATAGATATGCCTCTAATGATCTGGTGTGAGAATATTGACAGACCTTTCGTTCCTTTGTTTCATGGCTTGAATTATCACGCAGCAAACTAAAAGTTAACCGCTACCCTTTGAACAAAACTTCCTTCTTATTTCTATACTGGTCTACAAGGCATTTCCATGATTATTTAATATATTTAAATTAAAACAACACATTTCTTTCAGTAACAGGGCATCCCTCCTGACTTTTACATTTTTCTCAAACTCTTAGTCACTCAGGCCCGAAAAGTCATAGTCATCATTGACTTGTCTCTCTTCTTGCCCATATATCTCTAATTGATTAATATGCCCTGTCAATAATTCCTGTTCCCAATATCTATTTTCTGGACATTACAGAGGTCACAATTTTAGTCTATAATACTGTCCATTATCTATTAAAATAGCCTCCAGATGCTCTTTGGCCAATTCTTGTCTGTACATCATTTCTAGCCTAATGTTCCTGCAACAAGCTTCCAGTGAGTGCAGTTAAGTTCTAACCTCTTGAGGCCAGAGTTTTCACAGAGTAAAATTAGAAATTATATAGGGATAACTAGCATGCTTTTCCTCCCTTAGAAAAGATAATGTCATCTTAGGCTGCATACATGAAATGGGGAAGGCAAGAACACACTGGTCAACACAGGGTCATGTTTCCTATGTTAGGATTTATTCTCTGAGAACTATAGGTCAGACATGGTTGCTCACACCCTTAATCCCAGCACTTTGGGAGGCTGAAGTGGAAGGATTGCTGGAGGCCAAGAGTTCAAGACCAGCCTGGAAAACAAAGTGAGACCCTGTCTCTATACAATTTTTTATACAACTAGCTGGGCATGGTGGCATGTGCCTAGTCCCAGCTACTCAGAGGTTGAGGCAGGAGGGTCACTTGAGCCAGGAGTTGGAGGCTGCAGTAAGCTATGGTCATGTCACTGCATTTCAGCCTCAGTGACAAGAGAGACTCTGTCTCAAAAAAAAAAAAAAAAAAAAAATTAAAAAAAAATTAAAATTAAAATTAAAAAAAAGAAAAAGCAAGACCTTTAGGAGATTGTAAATATAGATGAGAACTAAATCAGGCCTTGTGAAGGATGGTTTAGAATGGGGATGTTTTGCCACAGAATAAAATATTTATGTTACAGTTGAAGGATATTACAGTTATTTCAAGCATATGTGAGGGAGACTAGAACCATTTATTGTATGTGAGTATAGAGGGCAGAATTAGGGCCAAAGGGTAGAAATTAGAGACTTACAGATTACAGCTTATATGAAGACATCCATAACATGATTTTAGATTGAGTAGGTCACCTCAGGAAATACTGAGCTTCTCAACATTGAAGCTTCAAGTGTACATCAGATGACCACTTGGATATACATTTTCCTCAAACTTATGCTTTATTTACTTAGCTCTAGTCATTCAACTTTCAATTACAATAGATATATTTGTTTTGAATAAAATAAACTTTTTGTTTCATGTATTCTATTTTTAAAACGCAGTCAATGTTCATTTGCTTTATCCCACATATTTATCCTTCCTGCTATATTCATTCATTCCTCTGTCAGTATGATCCATCTGTGACCACCTTCCTTTTGCCTACTTGACTTCCTTTAGGATTTCTTTTAGTGGAGTTCTGCTTGTGATACTCTCTCACTTTTTGCTGGGAATTTAATTCCAGGTTGTTGCTGTTGTTTTACTTTCAGCCCTTTAAAGATGCTATTTCATTTTTTCTGGCTTCTGTTTCTCTGAGAAGACAGAATTACTCCTACTCTTTTGAAAGCCATATGTCGTTTTATTCTTTTTGTTGTTTCTTTCTTGAGTCTCTAGTAGTCTCTAGTCGTTTCAACTTCTGAGTCACCTCTGGGTCTGGTTCTGCTGACTATTTTATCTTTTGACATAGGTATTTTAAACTTTTTAAATGTGTGTTTTTTTTTTTTTTTAAATTAAATGCCAGGTATGTTTTATAGAAGAAGAGTAGAGACTGAAGCAAATGTTCAAAGTGGGAATATCTATCCTTCCATCAAGGTATTAATGTGGAGCTATTAGTTGATTTAGTCAGCATTTGCGGTAAATTGGGTTTTGTTGTAGCTATGGTTATTTTCAGTGTACAACAGACTTGAAATCCCTCTGGTGGTGGGCTGGGCTGCTCCTATTTTGTGCTTAATGTAAGACCTGCAGTTCTGGAGAGTGATCGTTGCTTTTTTCCTCTTTCCCTGCTCCATCTTTTCCATGCTTTTCTTCTTTCTCCAACAGTAGATGGCTATTGTTACCTGTTACCAGACACAAGGCTTCTGGCGGGGGAAGGGGAGGAGTTTCTCAGTTCTCCTGCTCTCTTCTTGATTTTAGGCAAGCCCTGTACATCTGAGCATCCTCCAGCAGCAGATGATCTCTGCTTCCTACTCAGTGCAGGCTTTCTAAAACTGATGAACAATATGCCACAACAAACATGAGATTCTAAAAACCTAAAAACACACAGGCAGGTTCCTTGCCCCTTCCTACAAATTCTACCTTGTATTGGAGTGTCTTCAGTGTGTATGAGTTTCTTGAACCTTTCTAAATATCACCAATCTTTACCTAGGCCTAAGGCATAGGATGGTTCTTGCCCTTCTTCCCACGAAGACAGCTTTTGCCTCATGTTAAAGCAGGGTTGGATACAATGTATGGGCAGATTTCTTACCTCTCTCCACTTGGTAGATGCCCTTTGCCTGGAATCAGTAGAGGACCCAGAGTGTAGGTGGGTTTTATACCTGTTCCTAGATACATACCTGCTCATAGCTGTGGCCATTCATCAACCTGTATTCAAAAGGGGCCTGGACCTTGGGTGTGCTTCTCCAGGTACTCCTGCTCTAGCCTCAAACCTTGGCAGGCCCTGCAGAAATCTTCCATAGAAAAGAAGACTCTCTCAGGTCCCCGCTCTACTCTCAGTCTTTCTCATATGCGCCCAGTGGAGGTCCATGAAAAAGTGTTGGTGAGTGTGGGCAAATGTCCTCTGTGCTCTGGGATTCCCAGGGATTCTGAACTGTCATGCTAGTCCATGGGTACGTTTAAGGCTTTGTTAACATTTTCTTTCCTGCTTACCCACTTTATGACTACCACCTCTTTCTCCCATGCTCTGCCAAAAAATGAGACAATTCGTGTGTTTCATTTCTCCTCAGAGGGACTCGTTCTTCTTTGGAATTTAATTCATCTAGTTGCTTTGTAATCTCAACTCTCTGATAGGCTAAAAAGTTATGATTTTATACATAATAATTTATTTTTTTCATTCTTAGGCAGGTGTGACACTTTCTTATGGTTTTCTACATCCTAAGTGGAAGTAGAGCTGTCTCTCTTGTTGTTTTGAAGATTTGTCTATTTGTATTTTTTTGAGCTGTTTATGATGTGCCTAGGGGTGTGTGTGTGTGCATGCGTGTGTGTGTGTTTAAGTTTTTAGAATCTCATGTTTCAATAGCATACTGTTCATCAGTTTTAGAAGATTCTTGGTCAATATCTCTTCAAATACTGATTCTATCCCATTTTCCTTCTGTCCTAGAACCCCAATTACACACACTAAGTCTTTTACTATGTTCCATATATCTTTTACAATGTTTTATAGATTTTTCTTTTTTTTCTTTCTCTTCTTCAATTTGGACATTTTCCATTGACCTCTCTTTCAGTTCCTAAATTCCTTTTCTGGAAAATTTCCTTTTCAGGAAATTCAGTTTCTGAATTTCCTTTTCAGTTCCTGAATTCACTTTTCTCCTAGGTCTAATCCACTAAAACCATCTATTGAATTATTAACTTAGTTCTTATATTTTTCAGTTCTAAGATTTCCATTTAATTTTTTAAAAATTTCCATTTAAAATCCACTTTTGAGCAAATTTGATTATAATGATTATAATGATTTTAAAGTCTGTGTCTGATAACTGCAATATCTGAATCACATGTGGATTTGTTTCTATTTTCTGTTTGTGTTGGTTTTTGGTCATTTAGTTTTATTGTCTGCCATGCTGGATAACTTTCAGTTGAATGATACATATTGTGTATGAAAACAGTGGGGGTTCTAGCTGATATTGTTGCTTTCTACGGAGATTTTTTTAAGAGTTTGAGAATATCACCTTGGTATAGTTGAGGGTAATCTAGCTATAAATGTGTCCTTACTCTTATGATGTAGATTTTCCAAGGTGTGAATCAAAAGCTGAGTTTCTCCTCTTTGGTGAGACCTGCACTCCAACTTTTGTCTCCTCAGAATCATGGAACTGACAGATTCTCTCCCTAGATTTAATCTTCCTAATATGTATTTTTTTACTTGCTTTTTCTGTGTCTCGTCTTGAGTTTAGCCTGTTGGATATCAGAAAATGCCTTGAAGGAAAAATGCACATAGAATGTTGGTCTTAACTGTCCATAGCACTTTTCTCTAGATCTTGGCCCCTCATGTAATAACTGCTTAATTTAACTCTGAACTCCACTTTTTCTGTTTCCTCAGCCCAGTACAACTGCCACAGGCTCAAGAATGCTCCATTTGTTATGCCTCTATGCCCCAAGCCTTGAATCAGCAAACATTCCAAGGCGAAATCGCTATTCTCAGAGCAGTACTCACTTCAATATGTTTTCCTTCTCTCCAGGATCTTGGTCCCTGAGGTCCTGGCTGCACTGGTTGTTCTCCAGAGCTTTCAGATTTTGTTTTGTTTTGCTTTGTATTTTGTCCAAGTTTTATAGTTATTCTCAGTGTATGAATTCATCTGATTCTAGCAACTCTGTCATAGCCAGAAGCAGAAGACCTTTCCTTATTATAGTCTAAACCTGAGTCCTTAGCCATCAAGTCTTGGCAATTCTTATAAGATCCTCTTAATTACCTGCGTTCAAGCCTCAAATTCACTTTCTTACCTATATTTTATGGGTTAGCATATATTTGAGTCATAGTTATGGCAGAATTTATTTTTTGTAAACTTTGGTTGACTAGACAATTAAGATAATTTGGGTACATACTGTAATGCTAGAATAGTTGAAGATCTTGGAATTATTTCCTACTCTTTCATCTTCTATTTGCCAACAATCTTTAGTTTAAAATGTTAGTCACCTCTAGAACATTCTACATCTTCACTTCCACCAGCAAGTTTACTATCACTTTAGCTCTCTAGAACCCAGCTTAAATCCATTTCTCAAGACTAGGAAACACAGATTAACATCATCATGAAGAGCAAATCTTCACACTTAGAATACAGATCAGTGTACAGGATTCCTATTGGAGTTTGTCCAGTTTGGATTAGATAATGCCCATAATGGAGTACTCTTACAGAGAGCAAGTTGAATACAAATTTAGTTCAAATTATTATAGTAAACAACATATAGTAATTGAACAATTAAGGGTAGTGATACACAAATCTAGGTTAATCAAAAAACCCTCCTGGAAATGGATTACAAACTGGGTTCTAGAAAGCTGAACTGATAGTAAACTATGCTGGTGGAAATGAACACATAGAACGTTCCAGAGGTGACTAACATTTTAAGCTAAAGATTGTTGACAAATAGAAGATAAGGGATTAGGAAAGAAATGAAAGTGTGTTAGTGTTGGTATTATATAGTATATTTGTTTGTTTCTTTGTTTTTTGTTTTTTGTTTTTTTTTTTGAGACAGAGTCTCACTCCGTTGGCCCCGGTTGGAGTGCAGTGGTGCGAACGCTGCTCACTGCAACCTCCACCTCTCAGGTTCAAACAGTTCTTGTGCCTCAGCCTCCCGAGTACCTGGCATTACAGGTGTGCACCCCCATGACTAGCTAATTTTTGTAGTTTTAGTAGAGACGTGGTTTCGCCATGTTGGCCAGGGTGGTCTTGGACTCCTGACCGCAAGTGATCTGCCTGCCTCGGCCTCCCAAAGTGCTGGGATTACAGGCGTGAGTCACTGTGGCCAGCCGTATTACACAGTTTAAAAATGTCTGTTGAAGAGAAGAAATTTGGAAAGCCATATAATCTGAGTCCATGTTCAAAGACAACACATGTAGTGTCAATTGAAAGAAGGAAGTCACTGGGGCTGAGTGAATCTTTTTAGAAAGAAATTGTAGCATGGTCACCAGCTAGGTGAGGTAGTAATGGACATAAAGTGGAAGAATTTGATTAATACTATAACTTGCAGAATCTTTCAGTGGAATGGTGGAGCTGAGGGCAGGGAAGAGGTTAAGAGAATAAATACAAGGAAGATAAATGCCATTTTTAAAAATGCCATATAAAGACATTTAAGCTGAGAAGTTGTCAAACAGTATTCTTGCAGATAATGGCAGGAGGGAAATCCATAGCAGGGAGGATAAATGATTTGGGTGCTATCTTTGCCTTCTCAAATTTCAGGGATGAATCTCCATTTGAGATTAATTTATTCATTAACACATTCAGCACATTTGTTGAAAACATGGGTAAAGCATGTGTTAGCTATTTATAGAGTTATATTAGATGATCCTTGATCTTGAGGAATTTATAATGTGATAGAAGTGATAACACATGAATAATTAGAAGAAAGAGAGAAAATGGCCAATTTAGTTTCTGACACATAGTAGGTGTCCAACACAGGTTTGTGGAATGAATGAATACGTGAATGAATGAATCAAAGACATAGGAAGCACATATAAAATAGTAAGAGTTGGGAAGAAAAGTTATTTATATGCAGAAAGACAAAAAATGTCTGGGTGCGGTGGCTTATGCCTGTAATCCCAGCACTTTGGGAGGCTGAGGTGGGAGGATTGTTTGAGCTCAGGAGTTCGGGACCAGCCTGGGCAACAGGAAGAGACCTCATCTCTGTGGAGAAAACAAATAAACAAACAAATAAACAAAACCATTAGCCAGGAAGTTGGTGCACATCTGTAGTCCTGGCTACTCAGAAGCCAGAGGTAGGATGATCACTTGAGCTCAGAAGGTCGAGGCTGTAGTGAGCTATGATCATGCCACTGCACTCCAGCCTGGGAGACAGAGCAAGACACTGTCTCAAAAAAAAAAAAAAAAAAAAAAAAAAAAAAAAAAAAAGCTTTTATAGGGAATATGACAACTGAGTAAAACCATAAATGTCAGATAGGATTTAGGATTTAGATATGAGATTGCAGTGAGGGACAATTCCAGGTAGAGTTAAGTGTAAGAAATTGGAAGCCAGAAAGTTCAGGGCACATACAGCCCAAGGTGACATTGCAGCATGAAAGGGGAGGTCACAGAAAGATAAAGCTGAGAAAGTAGGCTGGAACAAAAGTCTGTAGGGCCTTAAATGCTCTAAGACGTTTGGTGTTTATTCAGTTAATAATATTTAACATTAGAAAGATAATGTATGGATAATAAAATATTTGAATCCCTCGAAGAGATATGGTTAGAGGGGTAAAGAGAATTTATAAGAAAGATAGAAGAGAGGAAGAAAAGAGAAAATTTCATCTGGGTGTATTTGGCAATTAAGACTGTGAAGTTCCACAGTAGAGAAAAGAAATAGAATTGGTAATCAAAGCTGTTCATAATACAAAGGTGTAGCTATGACCCTCCTTCAAGTACTGAGGCTCTTGATGGAAGGATTCATGTTATTGAGCTTGTACAAGCAGAATGCTCTTATTTCACTAACACCCAGAAAATAATCCATTGCTATAATTAGCACTTAATTGTGCTATGTAATATGAAATTCCTTATTATATCTTTTCAGAGGCAGTAAGTAAGAACAGGTAGAAGGCAATTTCCTGGGAAAAGTGGTCTATATTTACTGTCTCCATTTCTACATTTTTCATTCACCTCTCAGCTCACTGCAATCTGGATTTTGCCTCTCATTTCAGTAGAAATCACTCTCATTAAAGTCACCAAGGACTTCCTAACTGCCAATCCCAATGGCACTTAGTTCAAACATCATCTCCTTTGGGAAACCTTCCTTAATGTCACAGAAAGAGCAAGATGCCCTTTTACCTGTTCTGAGCCTATGTCTGTCATGGCCCCTAACACGATGTATGACAATTATTTAAAGCTATGTGAATTCCCTTTCAACTGCGATTTCCATGAGGTCAGAGACTACGTCTTATTCAACTTTGTATCCCCAGCACCAGGTATGGTATTGCCTAAATAATTAAGAAATAAAAACAATAAACCCCCCTCTATGATCTCATTCAATCCTCTCTGCAGGATATACTTTTAGACAAAATACTGAAGACTCTTTTTTTTTTTTTTGAGACGCAGTTTCTCTGTGTCACCAGGCTGGAGTGCAGTGGCGTGATCAAGACTCACCGCAACCTTTGCCTCATAGGTTCAAGCGATTCTCCTGCTTCAGCCTCCTAAGTACCTTGGACTACAGGCATCCGCCACCAGATCCAGCTAATTTTTGTATTTTTAGTCGAGACAGGGTTTCACCATTTTGACCAGGGTGATTCAAACTCCTGACCTCAGGTAATCCACTCACCTTAGCCTCCCAAAGTGCTGCGATTACAAACCTGAGCAAGTACACCTGGCCAAGACAAAATACTAAAGATTTCTAAATATAATCAGAACACAAATTGTCCCAAGGACTTCCAAATAGAACGAGAATGGAAACATTTCCTCTGAGAACATTACTTTTACCTTTCCTTGTACTGTACATTATTTGTAAATCATTATATGATTAATATATATTGATAAAACTTACATGTTTTACAATCTTATCTCCCTACCCCTCACCCATTGCCACAGTTTATTACCCATACTTCTCATGACTCTATCATGTTGTGATTTCATTGGGTAAGGACTATTTTGATTTAGCTAAACATTTTAAAGTGTCTCTTATAAGATTCAAACATAAATAGAAATTGATAAAAATAAACAACTCTCATGAACAAACATTATTTCTTATTTTATCTAACATGGTTTTGTCTAGTAATACAGCTCATGGTTAAGTAATATTCCTCATGATCAATAAAGAAATTCAGTGTTTTATTATTCTAATTGTTTTGTCAAATATTTGCATCTTTGAATTTAACATGTGAAGACCATTCTTGTCTATATTTTTATACACACACACACTATTAATCTTTTTAATCAAATTTTGCAAATATTTTGGAATTTACCAACCTGGATACATATGACAGTTTAGAGTTATCTTTGGTTCTTTCTCTTCCTTTTGCTCCTTTATTGCTATATTGTTTCTTCTCCTCACCTATAAAGCTCACACTTTTTATTATTTTCTTTAATTCTGGTTAACATTTGTCTATTCAACCTTATTCTTACCTATCTTCACTTCTCCCATCATCTTGTTCATCTATTATTTGACCATTTTACACCTGTGAAATGTCTTCCTATAACCTTCCTATCATATGGTAGAACTATCTATGAATAACTATACAGGTATCTACAGATGCCATGAAGATAATCATCCAGATCATCTTTGGAAAAAATTGGGGACAGCATTTAGTAAGGCATCAAGAGGAATAGGGTTGTCATCTTTTAAGAAAGTTTTTTTTTTAAAGTCAAATTAGTATCTAATGCAGCACAAAGTCCAAGAGGACTAAAAACTTAGAGTCTAAGAGGTAAAGTATTCAAGCTGTCAGTTCATTATTACCCCATGTGAGTTTATAATTTCCATGAAGAAACTTGATATATATTATGAACTTAAATAACAATGATAGTATATAATCATATGCTAACAAGTAGTAGAGACTAAGCTTCAATGATCATTATATGAGGGTTGCTTGGGGTGGAACTAACATAAATAGATGGAACTGAGGTGGGAAAACAATGATATCTTGATTTGATATTACTTGTGATAAATGTCCCAGTCCCTTAAATGCATTATTTATATATATTCCATATTTTAAGAATACGGTTATCAAACTAATTTCAATATTATCATTTAAATAAAATATATGATGAGATAATGAAGTATGTGAGCAAAGGAATCTGTAAATGCTTTGTTCTAAAATTATTATTATTTTTGTTTTTGCTACGAAATTTTCAATTTAATAATGCTGAGGATAGTTATTTTGGGAGGGGTTGCATACAAGTATATTTTAAAATTATGTTCAGTTTTTAAGAATAAATTAATATCTAAACATATTTGAATTTAGTTTCTGATTTTTCTTTAATGTAAGAAAAGTCAAGAAAGGAAAATCATTTGGATGACTACATGTTTGTTGGTAGACACTATTAAAACATATTAAGCATTTATATAAGCAACATTTTTAAAATGTCAAATAAAAGTATTTTCTTTTTGAAATGCTTTCTTTGATGCTTATTAAACAACCAGGCTGTTATGCTGAGGCAGCAGTAATGGAGGTTCTGCTTTTGCTTTTGAAAGGAAGCATTGGAGCATCTCTGGATTTTAGATACATCGGAAACCCTCACAAAGACTTTGCAAACAGACTGACGGAAAACAGAGATCGAAAACTGGTCTTTCAAATAGCACCTCATCATCGTTCCCAATGGAAACTTTTCTTACTTCTAATTCTTTTTTACTTCTAATAAGGTGTAAACTATGCACATATAACAATGTTTGCTAGCAAGAGAATCTTAGAGACGATATGCAGGAAATAAAATTTTTAGGAAATAAAATATTCTTTACAATGTACCTTAAAACAACAAAATGAAAAACGAAGATGTATAAACTGGCTGTGCATTTACCTAACTTTAAGGATGTCAGAATTAATATACTACAAAAAAAATTCATTCTTAAAAGCAAAGCATAATTGTTTGCCACAATTATTTTAATATATTTCTTTCCCAGGATAAATTTTAAACTCAGGAAAGCAAGGACCGGAATTGGAAGAGTTAAAAAAACACGAAGCAACAGTAACTCCATTTAGATAAGGGGATAGAAGGGTGGAGCAAGGGAACAATACACTAAAGTACTTTTCTTTCACAGATCTTGGTTCAAATTAAGGTTAAATTCCAAAGGAGGATGTGTTTTCCCCATATGGAGTCTTAAAGGACATGCCTTTGTTTCCAACTTCCCAGAGAAGATATATGTTAACACAAACAAAGCATTTCATAATAAATTTAACTTTTATAGAGTGACTAATGCCCTGTGGAGATAAGGCGGACTCTCAGTCACCTGTGTTTAATCCAGGCTGAAGAAATTATGCCAAGGGCACACTGACAAAACTTTATTTCTTCGGAGAAGATGGCAGTAACTTGGTAGGGAGCAGAAAGGGTCTTGGTTTTAAAAGTTTTGTTGGAATGACTCTCATTCTCACTGTGAACCCAGTTTAGCATTTATGTACTTTGGAAGGACAAAGAGGTGAGGTAAGCCTGCCAAAATTTGAATCTGTGTTTCTGGGAACCTGTTAGTAGGTCAACTGTTACAAATGTAAGAGGAACTGCAAAGGAGCGGTAAATACTAGAAATTTGGGAGTTGGCCTGCAAATAGCTTTATTAAAGCTTGCATACTGTTTCTTCTTCTAGATCTCAGGTCAGGTGACATGATATTTAAAATGCCACAGAGTATCACTATTTCTCAATCCAAACAGGCTTGGGTGCAGGTAGGGTGGGAGGTAGTACACCATGTAAAGAGACAACTGCTTTCTTTTAAAAATATTTTACAGTTAACAGACAGAAATGGAGATCTTTAAAATTTTACTTGGGATCTTGCTAACAATAATAATTTATTAATCTATCTCTTCTTCCTAAGAAAGATAAATGGTTTATTTGTGAAAATAGTACTTTCCCTTGCTTTTATTTTTATGTTGTTATTAACTAGAGGCCTAATTGTGAAGTCCTTATTCTTGCAAAATGTCACTGAATTTGTGGTTAGGTAAAGTTACTCATTGAATATATATATCCCCTTTCCATGGCAAATTCTATTGACTTCAATTGAAGAGTAAAAGTTAGTGCTGTGGCATGTGAGGAATGAATTCTTTTTGAGAAAAGGAAACAATCTATTTGCGTCAGTCATATCAAACACACTTGACTATACATTATACAAGATTCAATTTATTTTTTATATTTATATATTCATCCTTGATGAAAGGCTTAGGCAATCTATATAAAATTTAAATAAAATAGAATACCAGTCTCCCTTCCTTCTCCACTCACTAAAAATGGAGACACTGACATGGAATAAATTTTATGTAGTTGCTATATGAGAACTTTTTAAACACTTCTTTAGTTTATCAATCTGTAGGTCACTAATATTGATTCTAGACAAAATTAGGCATTGTCACTTATTTTATACTTCTCATTTCTTTATAGTGCTCAAGTTCCTTCTTGTGCTCTGAATAAGAAAAAATATCTTTCATCTTTTTATGTTAGCCAGTGGCTAAAAGAAGATAACTTTTCCGACTCTAGACTACTAGCCAAGGGTAATGAGGTTTCTCTTCTCAGGCTATGTAATGCCAAATCCAAATATCAGAAATTAATTATCTTTCCCAAATTTCAGAAATTAACTTCTCAGAGAGGAACACCACAAGGGGGCAGGTGAATCCAGGCTAGGTCCTAGGTAAGAGGGTCTCAGTATTGGGAATCCTGGTCAAAAGATAGGGAAAGGTTAGGTGAGAATTAGAAACAACTCTAAAGATAGTATTTCTTCATGAACACAAGCATTGGATCTGGATCACCCAAGTGCAATTTTATTTAGAACATCTCTAAGACATTAATTACAATACAGCAAGGAAATAAATGAAATATATCAAACCAGTGTAAATAGTCCCATGTTGAAAGTGCTTACTGTGTTTAAGAAGGTCAACGGGGTAATTTTGCTGAGAAAAAAAAGACTGTATGTGAGAAGAAATCAAAAATTTACTGCAGAGCAATTGGGGTATGGTTTGAAGATAAATTACAACCAGATAGGCAAAGTAGCAAGTAATTAAAAGACGACACGAGAAGATATCTTTGCTTCAAGGTGATCCTAATAATGAACAATTTTGTAACAGAAACATAAAGTTTCAATAGAGCTATGCCATTTTTTTTTTCTGAAAACAAAAATTAAGAAATTATCTGAGGCACTTTAGGAAAGAGAAAATCTGCTGTTTAAAAAGATTAAAGAGTCCGTTTTGATTTTCATTAGGAATTAAACTAGCCTATGAATAGGAGGCAAAAATTGATATTTAAAAATTAGTTCTCCCAAACAAATATTTTTAAGTTGCTACCAGATATCGCCCGTGAGAATGTCAATGACAGTATCTTCTATGGCCAACATACACGCATACCTTCTATGCAAAACGGCCAGGATGAATTCTGTTTGGCAAAGCTGGAAATTATCACCAGTTTCTCTTTTATACCTCACTAAGAAAATACATTTAATTATTTGATGTGAATAGATAGTATATTATCTTTTATAGATTAACAAAATTAGGCACACAGAATAGTGTAGGTTAATGAAGTACACAAGTTTTGGCTGTTACTGGTAGTTTCTATTTCATTTCCAATAGCAATTAGAATCTTTAAAATGAGCTCTTAAGTAGCTTCTTTCATTTATGATAAAATTAACTTCTTTTTAAGGCCTATACAATTTTTTTTATAATGATAATGTACAAGTCATTTCTTTTGTTATAATTCTATTGATTGATGAGGTTATCTCATAATACACTTTAGGGCAAGCAGGTTTTAGAATGTGGGATTCCAAATTGATCAAACTTTCTGTTGTACCATGATATATTTTGGTTTTTTGTTATCACAGGACTTGACACTAGTTAAACTAGTAAGCCTATTTTTAACACAAAACTCTGGACTAAAATGTGAATGCCTATTCCTATAGTACTTTAATGAAGGTTATTTCTCTCCAAAATCACTCATTCTTCTCATTGTATGTATATGCAGATATAAACACATACATAATATAGACGCATACACATAAACTCACACGTACATACATACATGTTGCAGTCCATTGGTGATATTTTAGAGCACTCTTTCTCCTCTTTTCACTCTGTGAATTCTCTCCTCTTCCTTTACTCCAAGTACTTGCAAAGTCCTCACATGCTTTGTCACCTTAAGGACATGGAAGCAGCTTCAGCAATGCTTGAAATAATAATGCTTTGATTTGTTAATGTGAAAAGTTGGATGACTTTTAAAAGCTGACCAGTCCAGGGCTATTTGCACATAGTAGACATTCAATAAATATTTGTTGATTTGATTTATTCTAGGGTAAAGAACTGAGTAACAACTCTTTTTGTCTTCACTGATGTGCTATGGTTAAGCCTGTGTACAAATCCATTTATGAGTAAATATTAATGGTCATGGTCAATGACGATGTTTTAGAGAGAAAAAAAAATCTAGATCTACAGGCTGTTAGAAATAGCAATGATTGGGAGCATGTTTAATAAAATAAGTAGGTATAAAAGAGTAGATGACAGGCACTGTAAAATAGGGGCTCACTAAAGAGAATTCTGAATAAATTATCTGGAAAGAAAGTGGCTATTCCAAGAGTTTTGCATTTTTGTTTCCATATACTAAGGCAAAGGACTTTTTCATTAAAAAAAATTACGGATAATATTTTGGTTACAAAATTTAGTAAGCATATATAAGCTACATAATATTTCCTTTGGTAGATTCTCCTTTACAAAAGTCACAAAAGTGTTAATGTATGGTTTTATTGACAACTGAGAGGTCCTGAAAATAGAGAATGAGAATTTGTCCCAAATTTCAAGCAATGTGTAACTTTTAGGGAGTTAAACTCTATACTCCTATCATTCAAAAGAGCATAATTGATTTATTTCCCTTTCTGGATCACCAACAGTAAAAACTGTTTCTGAACTTACAACATGTTAAATTTTGGCTCAAGGCAAATTTACAGCATCAAGGTTTATGATAAAATCTGTCAAAACATTAACCATGATGGCACAAGTTTCAGCTCTAAACAGCAGCAGATAGGGAAGCAGTATGGCTGACAACCTGAACAGCTTAGGGATGGATGCACATTCGCAATTCTAGCTGTGAAAATGCCTGCTTATGTCACATTATAAATGTTTTTCAATTCCTTTGTTCTCATTTTTCACAAATGTGAAGGTTTTATATAAAAGGACAATGTTTTAATTAAGTGGTTTCAAAGTGATTAGAGATCCTAGAATTAAAGATACAATTCTAAGTAAAAAGTTATTAGCTAAGAGAACTTCAGATGTTCAAGACAAGAGTTAGGAATCAATAGCATTTTCATTTCTTCTGTGATTAATCTCAAGAAAAATTAAGTATGAACGCAGGTAGTATCTTAACCTTTTTGCTACTTTAAGGCAAATATGATTCATTTGGCCACATGCTAGCATTTGAGCAATATTCATCTATGTAATTTTAATTTTTCAACATGGAAAACAATGCTGAAAGTTTTGGTTTCCTGTTCCTTCATGGTAAAAAAAGCTAATTTCCTAGAAAATTACAAGCAAAATACAGTTACTCTTATCAAAAGTGAATCACTCTGCCAGCAGTCAATTATAATCAACATAGTTAACTTTGTGTATGAAGTACATACTAGAAACAATATTGGAGAAGGACATACTATATTGAAAAATATAATTTGATTAGCCACAGCCAAAACAGATTTATGAGAAGAAAATCTTCTTTAAGGAACTTAAAGTATGTTAATGTCATGGTCATACAAGTAAAATGCAGTAAATATTCTTTGCTTGAGTATTTCAGAAAGGCTTTGATACAACTGACCTATTTGTTGAAGAATGGCAGGCATTTTTTGAAGCTTTAGAATCATCATTCAACAAGTTACATGATGAAAACTGGTGGATACTGAATCAGAGACAAAATAATATTAGTAACCAAATATCAATTTTTGAAGCTGTAGTTTGGTAGGTAACATTCATGCACAATTTATTTTTGCTCCCAAATATCTTAAAATATGACTTGGGTATTGAAAGAATAATATAACCAGAGAGTAAAATCTCAAGAAAGTATATCAAAGTAATAAGAGCTCATATAACTTTGGTTGTTTTTAGAAAATGAGGGACCACTGAATTTGAAATCATGATCTAAAGTACATGCAGCAACATAAGAGGATATCCAAACAATTTACACTGGTTTATACATTGTTTGCATTCTCCTTCTCCTTGCCTGAATTTGGACAAGCAATGTAGTTATCATTATTGCTCAATAAGGATTTAAATGACCTATTTTCTTACCTGGAAATTTTGTATAAACTTTGTAGTCAACAAAATAAAACCAGTCTTCAGTTCATCATGGAGTGAAATTTCAAACTTTGGACTGCACAGTACCAACATTTAACAGCTACACAAGAAGTTTGGATTAAAACAACAAACCAAGGCTGGGTGTGGTGGTTCATGACTGTAATCCCAGCACTTTGGGAGGCCAAAGCAGGAGGATTGCTTGAGTCCAGGACTTTGAGACCAGCCTAGGCAATTTCAGAAGACCCTGTCTCTACAAAAAATTTAAAAAAGAAGTGATTCAGGCTGGTGACATGTGCCTGCAGTCCCAGCTACTTGGGAGGCAGAGGTGGGAGAAACACTTGAGCCCAGGAATTTAGGGTTGCAGTGAGCTATGATCACACCACTGTACTCTAGCTTGGGTGACAGAGTGAGACCCTGTCTCAACAAAACAAAACAAAACACCCAAAACAAAAAACAAACCACAACAGACACCACACACACACACCCCCTCCCCAAACCAAACAACAAAAAAAATTAAACAACGTCAAAAAAACCCCATAGCAACCCTTCACTTTAAATTGATAAATTAATTATAGTTAAAAAGCTACAGTATTCAGGTAAGTACAATGTTTTAGCTGGTAATGTGCCAGGTGCTAGATAATTTGACATAATTGTATATTTTAACATCACTGATATAGGAAAAATATTTAAATTTTAATATTTTAATGTCATATTTTTAGAAAGGCATATCACACAGATGTTTAGAAAGTTAAAATAGTTTGAAAATTTAGGTTTCTCATTAAACAAGGATGATTATTCATCAAGTATTTACCTGTGCAAAGAAATATGAACAAAACTGAATCTCTCATCTTCAGGAGCTTGCATTCTAATGGGAAATAGTAAAGGAATACTGAAACCAAGAGAAAAGTTATTAACTGCCCTAATAGAGAGATGAAGAAAGAGCTAGATGGCAAATAGAAGGGAGATTAACTACAACTTTGTGGGGGGGTGGGGGTGGGGAATTAGGGAAAGCTTCATGTAGGGGGTGGTACATAAGTGAGCTTGATGGATGAACTGGATTTAAAAAGTGAAGGTGGATTTGATTGAGTATAGGGTTGAAAATGGCGAATGAATCAAACAGTGAAAATATGGGGTAGGAACTGAAATGGAGAGTATGCCTGGAGTACATGGTCTCAGGTATTAGTACGTTATGAATAAAAGTCACTTTTATTAATTTTCTTGCCATTCATAAGAAAACAAAATGTAGCATAGAACTTCTATGTATAGTTTGGGAAACTGGTTCTTTAAAAAATGCAACATGGGCCCAGGCAACTTTCCTAAAACGTAAAGAAAATAATATCTGCAATAAATAACTAACTATATTCCTTGAAAAGTTGTTGCAATTTATAAAAGTTTTTTATTTATAAAAGCAGAAACAAATTATTGCTGTGATATAACTGAAGCTTTAACTGAAAGGAAACTTCTGATTTCAAAAACTTTTCCTCACTTTTTTTTGACAACAATTACATATTCACATTCCTACATTCCTCTATGTCACCTAAATAAAATTATATAACTACTCTTTATGATATGATCACAGTTTAAGATGCAAAAAGCAAATCCAATTTTGCAAAGTGCTAAGACTATATCATACTGAGACATTAGTAATCCGTGTACACATTTAAATGAAGTGTAATTCTTCAAAGAAATAACACTGAGATATTTTATGTCAAATTATTATACTATTGTTCAAAATATATTTGAATTTTCTCCCACAGAAGTATCTTCAGAACTGGTTTATGAGTTAGAGGAGAAATTCAGCCTCTTGTCTTTCAGTCACTTGGCTTTTAGACTCAAGATAGTATAGTTAGAAGCAACATGAAGCTTAGGTATTTTAAAGAAAAACTTGTTCTTAGCCAATGTGTACCTAATCTATATGGGTCTGAGAGACATTCTTTGTGACATTATCAGGAAGATCTCCCTAAGCAACAAAAAACATTTGGCATGGAAGAAGGGCCACATGAGATAAAGTATACATGACTGGTGCATTTGGCAGTTCTCACCTTATAAAAATATTAAAGTACAATAATAATAAATAAATTAAAAAAAAAAAGAAAAAAAATATTATACAGTCATAGTTCCTCTATTTTAGGCAAAGTTCCTAAGTTTTAAAACAGGTATACTTTTTGAAGTTTCTGCCACAGTGGGTATGATTTTTGAAATGAAAGTTACTTCTTAATTTTTGCTAGTGCACTTTGGCTTATTTCTTTACTTTTCATATATATATTTTAAAGGCTACCTTTTAGGAGCAGTTGGTCTAGGAAGGCAAGAGCATCTTAGTTGCATGAAGACATATAAATTATATAATCTTATTATAAAACCAAAAATGTTGATCACTGCTGTTTTCTAAGTCTTGCTTTACATGGAGCCAGTGTGAAAAGTTCGTTAGCTAGAGCTTAACAACACAATGGCTTGAAGGAATGGAGTTACCACACAAGTGTTTAAATTCCACGGCGGATCCCTAGCTACAACGGAGAAGAAAGTTCAAACAACAAAAACAGAGTTGCAAGGTCTGAACTTGTGTGTCACGGATACCTCTTACTCATCACCAGGCAGCTCTTATTCAGGGCAACCATGCCCTCCCAAGCAACATGGTTAATTGAATAAGGATTCTGAACCTTTTGGCTGCAGATAAACCAAAGTGGTACATGGCTCATAACTCAAACATTTCATTTTAGGCAGCTGTTAATTTTCTTGCCCAGGCTAATTTGGATTATTCAATCATTTTCTTTTCTTTAATGAAAAACTGCTTGTAGTTACTGGTGGGGAAAAAGAGCTGCAATTATGGATCTTGGAAGGTAAATTTATTATCTGCTCATTTTAATCATGTATACAAGTGATACTAAATTCAGAACATTTTATTAGCAGTGCAATTCTCTCTCTCTCTCTCTCTCTGTGTGTGTGTGTGTGTGTGTGTGTGTGTGTGTGTATAGGTTTAATAACATTCCACCTTGACTACTGTTTCCTGCTATGATGGACCTGGTACCTCCTGCAGTAAGCAACTAAAAATGTTGGATAGAATATGAAAAACATCTTTTCAAATTCATCAATATGTTGGCAGTCAATAAGGAATACTCTGAGGCCCAAACCTAAGTAAAATGCAACCCTGAGTGGTAAGTAAAGCACAAAAGGCAGTTTTCATCTCAAAAGCATTTGTCTTATGACAGGGGTAAAGTTGAGCTTGGGTTTTCATGGCCTTGTAATGTAGCAGGGGACAAAGTACAAAGCCAGAACCCATCTGGGGAGAGAAATCTTGAACTCAGGCTATGAATGAAGGATAAAAAAAAAATTTCCCATATGAAGTTTGTAACCATAAGCTAGCTCTTCTGTGGATTTTCAACCCAAATTAACATTACCTAAGTGGCCTAATAAAAGTCAAATTAAGATTTTAAAGTGATCCAACATGCTTCCAAATGACTGGCAGAAGCAAATGCAAAACTCTGTGGAGGAACCCACCTTTAACCCAGGCTTTGAAAAACTCCATAGAGAATAGTTCTAAGAAGATATAAGTTTACATTAATGAATCACCAAACATTTAAATAAAGATAGCTAGCAGAAATAATAGACAACAAAATCAGAGCAGCAAATACTTGACATGTCAAAATTATCAGAAATTAAGTATGAAATACATGTTTAAAACATGTAAGAAAATAAAAAAATTAAAAATACAGGAACTCTAAAAATGATCAAACGCACTTGGAGACAGACAAAATATAACCTCTAGAAATGAAAATTATAATAAAGGAAATTTAAAATTCATTGAATTTCTGCTTCGAGACAAAACAGAATAGTTTGTGATAGACCAGTCCTCCTGCCAACAACAACCAGAAAAGCTGAATAAAGTATAAAAAACAGTATTTGTTTAGAAGTGTTGAAGAGGATGTAAAATAAAGGCAAATAGAGAGACTAAGATTCCAGAAAGGAGAACAACAGAGAGGTAAACTGATGATCTGCAGCCACTTTTCCTTTGGAGGCATTTGCTGGTTCTGGGTGAAGATGAGGGAATTGATAATGTGGGCTCTGTCCTAGCAGAAGATTGCTTCTAGGAATAGGGAAACTAGCAGAGCTTTGGGCAATTTTGCAGGGCTGGAGTGACAAAATTGGAGACCTAAAGGGCCTGACACATATATCTAGTTGGCAAATTCTGAGATATCCTAAGTGAAAGATTAAAAAAGCTAAAATGAGAATTTCTAAAAAAGCTCAGTGAAGATATCACTTTCACCACTGAAGGCCCTAGTGAATTATGCAACAAGAAAGGAGGCAAACCAGAAACAACTGATCCTTATTCAAACTGGAACCCAGATTCAAGCCAACACAGTACTTTACTAGATAAAGGTGACTGGGTTTCATTCAGTCATCGCAGGAGAACAAAGGATAAACCCTCTTGGGAGGCAGACAAAATCATCTGGAGGTTCAGGTTATGTTACATTCAATCAAGAATTAATAGGCATGCCAAGAGACAAGATAGATGATAGAGAAAGACCCAGAGGTAATTCAGATATTGGAGTTAATAGGCATGGACTTTAAAGTAATAATGACCAGTATGTTCAGGAAAACAGAGGCAAAGGGGGAAGAAAATAGATTTAGAAAGATGAGTATTTCACTGGAGAATCCGAATGTACAAAAAAGAAAAAAAGAAATTGTAGAATTTAAAAATTCAAAACCTAAAGTTAAGAATTCAATAGATGGCCTTCAAAGCAGAACACAGGCTTACTGAAATAAAAGACAGGTAATCAAAAAATTCAAAATTGTCCAGGTGTAGTGGCTCATGGCTGTAATCCCAGCACTTTTGGAGGCTACGATGGGAGGAATGCTAGAGGCCAGGAGATAGAGACCAGCTTGGGAAACCTAGCAACACCCCGTATCTTAAAAACACAAAAACAAAAACAAAAATCAAAACTGTTACACATATAGCTAGAAAAAAAGAACGGAAAATATAGGAACACAGTGAAAAGGTTAACATATATGTAATTGAAGTCTCAGGAGGAGAAAGAGATATTGACTAAAGATGTCCTAAAATTGAGAAAAGATGAAGACAGAGCTTTAACAAGGTCTCTGAATTCAAGCAAGAAATATAAAAAGAAGACCACATCAAGGCATAAAATAAAACTGCCAAAAAACAAAGTAAAAGAAAAAAATGTAAAAAGCAATCAGAGAAACAAAAAAGTTTACTTCAAGGAGACAATAAGACTGACGGCTGATTTCTAAACAGGTAAGAGAGAAGCTAGACATTAACAGGATGACATTTTAAAAGATCTACAGGAGGGCCTACACTTCTGGCTACAATGGAATAACAGGGACCAGATTTATCCTGCCACTGTCCTCAAAAAACTGAAAAACAACAACAACAAAACCAAAACCAACACCACCAACCAAATAAAAAGCAATAGTGAAAATACATGAAACAATGTTTTTGGACTTTGGACAATAGGCAGTCCAGGACAGTGAATCAAACAAATGAAGTGAGCCCTATGATTGCCCCCGCTTATAGTCTGGAGAATTTACAGAGTGTAGAGTGGGGCAACCAAAACAGAGCTTGGAAGGCTCCCTGAGTTGAGGACACAGAGTTGAGAATCTGGGGACACCAGAGCAGACAGAATTTACAGCTCAGAGTACTGGAGAGAAGAAATTATATGCAGAGAGGGCTGGGAGAGGCTGCACAGAGAAAAAGAGAGAGAGAGAGCGAGAATATACCAGAGAGCGAGTTTGGCTCTGAAGAGCTGTAGACCATTCCTTGAGTCTTTCTCGGAGTATTGATCAACACACATATGTGAGCAAATTAGCAAGGCCAGGGTAAAAATCACCAGGAAAGAAAAGGCAGAGCAATGACCTAAACTTACATATGGTCATCATATACTATAAAGAATATAAGGTAATATATTCAGAAGGGGATTGCCTTGGTTGTGAGGAAAACTCTGCTCTAGAATAGCTGCTCTGGTCTTGCCCATCAAAGCATAAAACAGCTTTAAAAGTATTATACTGTTTCTAAGTAATGTAACTGCATTCCTGAACAAAACTCAAAACATTTAAAAAAATACAAAAATATTCAGCACCCAACCCGATAAAATTTGCAATAACTGGCATTCAGTAAAAAGTTACCAGCATGTAAAGCAGAAAAATATAACCTATAGTAAGAAAAAAAAATCAGTCAATAGAAACAGGCCTGGAAATGGCACAGATAACATAATTAACAAACATGAACATTAAAACAGTTATTACAGCAATCCCTTTTTATCTGTGGGGGACACATTCCAAGACCCTCAGTAGATGTCTGAAACCAAGGATAGTACCGAACCCTATATAAATTTTTTCCTATATGTACATTTTTATGATAATGTTTAATTTCTAAATGGAGCATAGTAAGAGATAAACAATAACTAATAATAAAATAGAATAATTATAACAATATGCTGTGATAAAAGGCATGTGAATGTGGTTTCTGTCTCTCAAAATATCTTATGGTACCATACTTACCTATTTTTGGACTGTGGTTAGTTGTGGGTAACTAAAACCAAGGAAGTGAAACCACTGTATATGTTTTATGTTCCTGAAGATAATGCAAAGCATGAACAAGTTAAGGAGAGCCATACAAAATTTAAAAAACTCAATTCTAACTTATAGAGATGAAAAATACAATGTCTGTGAAGAAAGAGGCCCTGGATGGATTAACAACACATTAGACACTGCAAAAGAAAAGATTAGCAAACTTGAAGACAAAGTAATAGAACTATCCAAAATGAAACAGAAAAAAATTGAAAAGAAATATAATAAAAATATAGTTAGTTAGAATGAATAAGATCTAATATTTGATAGCACAACAAGGTGACTACAGTCAATAGTTTATTGTACATTTTAAAATAACTGAAAGGGTATAATTAATTGTAACAAAAAAGTAAATGCTTGAGGTGATGGATATCCCATTTACTCTGATGTGATTATTATGCACTGGATGCCTATATAAAAATATCGCATGTGCCCCATAAATATATACACCTACTAGGTACACACAAAAATTAAAAATTAAAAAAAAAGAATGAAGCATGAACAAGTTGTAGGATAACTTTAAGTAGCTTAATATCCAGAGAATAGTAGTTCCAGAGAAAGAAGAAAAAGTGATAGGGAAATATATTGGAAAAAATAATGGCTGAAATTTTCTGATAAAGACTGCAAACATGGATCCAAGAAGTTCAGCAAACCACAGGCACAAAAACATGCAGAAATCGACACTGCACATCATAATCAAATTGATTAAAACAAGTGACAAAGGGAAAATCTTTAAAGCAGCTAGAGGACACATAATGTACAGAAAATAAAAATAAGAATGACAGCAGGAACAAAGCAAACCAGAAATATTAGAGCAACGTCTTTAAAATACTGAAAAAAATCAACCCTGTAAACCTCAAATTCTATATGCAGCATTTTTTTCACAGAATGAAGGCAGAAAAAGAGTCACATTTTCAGACATACAAAAGTTGAACCAACAGTTCTTCACTAGTATAGATGATAAATACTTTGGACAGAAGGAAAATGGTAACAGGTGGATAACATGGATGTATGCAAAGAAAATAAGGGCGCTAGAAATGGTAAATATGTGAGTAAATATCATATACGTTCATTCTTATTTTAAAAATTTTCTTAAATATAATTACTTTTTAAAGTTAAAAAAGTTACAATTATGTGCATATGTAGAAGTAAAATGTGTGACAAATCACAAAGGTCATACATCATGAAACAATAATTTAGCAAAGTAATGTGATAGTTTAGATATTACCAGTTTATAGAATTTTTGCCCCAAAGACACCTACTGCCCACTTCCACTGCATTCCTCTTGTACTCACGTACTAAATTCTAAGTTCACTCCAGGTGATAACAGTGCTACATAGTCTGTTTACATTTACCTTATCATGATTGAATAATCAAATGCAACAGAAACAGTGTTTTTAGATTTCAGCTATTGACAGCAAAATTCCACGTACATATTCCAAAGTGAGTAGAGGTGCTTTATGGTAGATTTGAGTCAGTCTATTATTTTTTAATTAAAATAATTTGATCTCCCCTCTTAGGTTCTTTCTAACCATATTCACTAAAAATGATATTTCTCTTCAATATTTTATTGCTATAATTTTATTTTATATCTAAATAGTTTTGAAAGATTCCTAAGGTGCCTAACAAATTTGTTCATATTGACATTTCTCTTTATTAAATTTGTTAAGGAAGTCAGACAGTTTGACAGTGAACTTAATCTGTTTCCTTACTGCAATATATTTTATACTGCATATTTTTAAGACTAGTACACTGTCTTCAGGATTGTACATTTATACATTTGATTAAGATTGATGTATAAGAATTGCATTGAACTATGCATAGGATTTGCAATAGGGGATTTTATTTGAATACAAAGTAAATATATCTTTTAGACATTTGGGCTTGTGCATTAAAATACATCTTTGTTAATAATCAGATAGTCCAGAAATTGGTGGCTTCTAAAATACTAGCATACACCAAAACTATATTTAGAAGACAATTAGATTAAAAATTAAGCATATAAAGACTTCTGCAAAGGAATATCATTATATACAATATTTTAATGATTCTCAAAAATACACATTTATCATTGTCAAATTCTATTTATGAAGTCCTACATTAAATAATTCAACTTTTAGAAGTAACTTAACATACACTAAAACATGTAATAAAAAAGGTTTTTTTTTCTAATTTCAGTATATATGCTGCCGAAGCTAGCACAAGAAAACCTTTTCAAAAAAGATTATTCTAGTAAAAGGATTACAAAAAATTTGGTAACTTGAGATGCTCTTCTGGAACGTATGCTGCTAGTTTAAATGTGCAAGCTCCAACTTAACAAATGCTTAAAATATTTGAGTTTTTAAAACAGTGCCAAAACAAACCACATCTTTTCTAGAGATGACATATTTAGCTAAGCACGAGCAAAATAAATGTCTCAACCATTCCATGTATTTGTTTAAAAGCCTAAGAAACCACGTGCATTTCCAATAAAACATGAACAAAATACTGAAATCACTGGAGCCTAGCAGTTCATTTATAAATGATTTTTTAAAAAGGTAAATGTATCAGTGTGTGTGCATGCATAAATATGTAAAATATGAATAGATAGGTTAGCTGTAAATACTAGTTACCAACAACACAATAAAATCAGTAAAAAATGTGGGTTCCAAACACATCATATGTGAAAAGACAAAAATGTATGAGCCATGGCTATTTCATCATACAATGCCTTATTAATCACAACTATTTGAAAATAGAAACTTTAAAAATAATTGTGATCTTTAAGAATAGTACATATAAAATGTTTTTCTGTGAAACTATATTCAATATTAAAAGTATACACTTTAATTTTCTAGCTTTTTAATAAAATAAACTAATTATATAAATAAGTGACCTGATAAGATGATAGGACTGAGTTTATTTGAATAAGGAAATATACAAAGGATCAACTTTATCATTGAAAAAATAAGCAAAATATTTTATTCCATAAAGTATTTAAAATACATTAATAATTTCTACCTTATTTATAAAATTTTAAATTCTCATATATTAATAATTAATAACTTTGCTTTAACTGCTTATACCTTGCTTATAACCAATAACTTTGCTTATAACTGGTTTTAGCTCTAAATTGTTCTAGGAGATACAGCAAGGCTTGAAGTTTAGACTACCATGTTATAAAACTAAGCTGACAGGTTTTAGCATCAGGCCAAATTAAAAATAGTACAAAGAGACTCATGATATGTTTTATTAGGAATGAATTGTCACAATATTCCTAATTAGTGAAGGCTGAGGCAAAGCATACTGCCACTATAATACCACAGAGAGGTGGTAATAATGTGATGCTGTTTACACATGCAATTCACATTATTGTACTTCATTGAAAGAAATGTGTACAATCTTTTGATTACTAAGGAATTCGTATGTAGTATGTGAAAGAAATGGTACTATAACAACATAAATTGCAAGAGTTAAAATCTTTACTTTGAAATTTTTTTCTTACAGAGAGATTTACAGACTCATAGTTACATGGAATGTGGTTATAAGATCTTAGCTCCAGGTCCCAGCCAGTCCTTGGCAAATTTCAAGACTTACTGAGTCTGTTTCCTCATCTGTAGAATGAATATAATAATAATTATAATGACAGTAATACTAAAATTATCATCACCATCATTATTATATGGGTTATATATAATTTATTATTATTATGATTGTTGATAGGATCAAATGAAAAGAAAAACAGATGTAAAACGACTTTGTAAATCAAGTGCTACAAATGTTAGTATTAGCATTTCTGCCTTTCCTCTAAGTTACTTATTTTTACAAGAAGAAGTAAATTCTCATGTTACTATAGGATTTAGTAGATGATGTATAAAACAAACTCAAAGCAACATTTCTCAGCAGTGTGGAATACTTCTAAAGTTGCATTATTGTTGAATATATAGAGAACCTATCTTCAGTAGGCAAGGCTATTCATTCATACAGAAAAAATATATAAAGACCATCTGACACACTGTTGATGGACACTTTTAAGTGTAAGAAATTAAGATAATATTTGGCTGTAATACTTTGAACTTGAAATTTTGTAGACAACTCATTTTCAAGAGGATGTGATATTTTTGGGAGATTACCTATACTGAACAACAGTGGATGTTACAATTATTTTGCAAATTTAACTTTATAATATCATATTCTATAAAAGTTCCACATCTTAATTATAGGAATTGGTTATTCTAATTTGATCATTTAAGTGTAGAAACATTTGTTTGGAAATCGTGAAATGTCTTTATACTATATTTTGTGTCTTCTAAAAACTCAGACAAAATAACTCAAGAAAAGTTCATCTGTTTTCAGGATTAAACTGAAAATTCAAGTTTACTTGTGACTTATTTTAAGTGAGATCAGGAATGGACTATTTTGTGACAAGAACTTTCTCATTACTTACCTGCACCTCCCAGATGACTTTAAAGATGCTCTTTCTTCACATAGGGAGCTGTTACACGTTTCAAATAGAGCCCAGAGACAAAAACTGCATGCATGACTAAATCATTACATATTTCTCTATTATAGAGTCATTGGTCTATGAGAGGATATAATTATCTTTAGGACTATAGAGCAAATTAAATTAGTTTGTTTTAACCTCTGTTGTCCCTTATTTTCTAATTCTCATAGTTAAAAAAGGTACTTCAATGGATACAGATTTAATAAGGAAGAAATAGAGTTTGTTAGTACTATGATTCTTTTGTCACCTATGACAAAGTAGCTTACATTTTCCTGTGGAGTAAAACAAAATTCAAATGGATAATCTACGATAGTATATGAAAGAATGGTGCAATAAATTGTCCTGAATGTACTTATCCTGTAAATAGGCAATGGTAGATAATTTAGCCCAATCTTAAAGATGAATTAAGAATATATAGACTTAGAAAAAAATTTTACTTGCCTACAAAATTTTCACTAATTAAATTGCGACTTGTCTATTTCATTCTGTTCCAGGCACAGTCATTTCCTCTTGGTCTTTCATCTGTCTCGTCTAAAAATATGAAAGTATTTTCTCTATAGCTAATTACATAAAAATCTCAGTTCTATTCATAACTTCATATGACTGCTATGCTGTAATGATCTTATTTCTGAAATAAAATAAAAAGCAGGTAACCTCAACCAAATGGCAAGTTTACTTTTTTCTGAATTCTTATATTTCTACATTATAATTTTATTGTATATTATGTATTAGATCCCCCTCCTCCACAACAAAAATCAAATGGCAATTAAAAAAAGATAAACAATAAGAATACTTAACAGGTTTGATGGTCTCTGTTCTTTTAAGACAGAGGCATGCTAATTTTCAAGCAAAAATGACAGAGATTTATAGCTTAAGTAGAATTTAGATAATTATTCAGACCCAACATTAAAAAATACTGACAATGTGAATTTATAAGTACACATTAACAGTCTGCTCTTTTTATTGAAACAGTTTGCATTATTTACAGTGAAACAAAAATCATGCCTTGATGAATGTAATTTTAATATATCCATCTCTTATTAAACAAATTATACATTTAATTCATGGCATCTATATTTAATATCTTTTAATACTAACAAAGATTACATACATGCATTGAAGGAAGACTACACACTCATGTTTAGGCCTCTCTCATCAGTTAAGAAATATTGAAAAATGCATGTATTTGAAGTTTTGACCTAACAGTGGATTAAAGCTTAGACAATATTTACTTTGCTGCACTTTGATTCAGAAAGGGCCACATGTGAAGATATGATACTAACCAACTTTAACATGTTTCTATAATGATCTCTCAGTAAAAAGATTTATATTAAAGATATTGAGATATAAAATAGTTACAAAATAAGCTGTAACCTTATAGCTACCCATTGGTAAAAGTCTGTAGTTAATATATTTGGATAAATAACTCAAGTCAGCAGCAAAGTGGTTAAACATTTGTGATTTGATTTTATCTCAGCTTGGAATGTGGTTGGAGTGTCCCACTTCTAACAACTGTTTGCTAAGTTAAGGCTTTAGTGTTTACACAGTGTTGAATGAAGCAGCCTGGTCACCAGATGTGATCGCTTCCCCAGACTGTCGTTTTTTTTCAATCAGATCACTGTCCTCATGGTCCCGGTTCCAACCTTCTTTCTCAGTACATCCACCAGCCTTTCCAACCTAAGTTGGGGTTGGGATGGGGGTGAGAAGGGGAAAAAAAAGGGCAATTATTGTTAAGAATGTCCTGGCTGATAAAGGACAGTATTTGCCTGTGACCAAGCAGTCCTCACAGTCATGTTAAGAAACAAAGCATTACTGTGAAAGACACTGCTACAGAGTGCCAAGTATCTGAGGTTTCAAAAACCAGCAATGACACAAACTTTAACCCAGATCCTTGAATTATGTCAGCATTAGATGCCACACAAAGTGGCATCTAATAAGATACTTACTTCAATGCATTTAATGCATTTACCTACTTGTATTAAGGTTGTGAATGAATCATTTACTATGCAATGACAGGATCACATATTAAATGTAGAATAAACTGATTTTTACCTAAGAAAAGCACATATTTCAAAACAGAAATACCAGCAATGTTTCACTTGTCACTTAGCTAGATAAGTGATTCACTGGTTGGTATACTGTGTAACTTCTATGAGGTACTAAATTCCCATCTTTTCATAGAATCAGCTGATAAAAATAAAGCCAGAAATTATGTGGCTAGGTGGAAAAAATTTCAAGTTACAGTAGAATGGAAATAATTTAAATATACAAAATGATTTGATACTAAGAAAACCAGACTTTTTGTTCTAATTAAAAAACAAGGATCTAGAACTAGATGTACCATATGACCCAGCCATCCCATTACTGGGGATATACCCAAAGGATTATAAATTATGCTGCTATAAAGACACATGCACACGTATGTTTATTGCAGCACTATTCACAATAGCAAAGACTTGGAATCAACCCAAATGTCCATCAGTGACAGATTGGATTAAGAAAATGTGGCACATATACACCATGGAATACTATGCAGCCATCAAAAAGGATGAGTTTGTGTCCTTTGTAGGGACATGGATGCAGCTTGAAACCATCATTCTTAGCAAACTATCACAAGAACAGAAAACCAAACACCGCATGTTCTCACTCATAGGTGGGAACTGAACAATGAGATCACTTGGACTCAGGAAGGGGAACATCACACACAGGGGCCTATCATGGGGAGGGGGGAGGGGGGAGGGGGAAGGGATTGCATTGGGAGTTATACCTGATGTAAATGACGAGTTGATGGGTGCAGCACACCAACATGGCACAAGTATACATATGTTACAAACCTGCACGTTATGCACATGTACCCTACAACTTAAAGTATAATAATAATAAATAAATTAAAAAAAAGAAAAAAACAAGTTTCTATTTCTGAGTAGCATAAATACACTGGAAATTACCTACATAGACTTTTTTGTCAAAGAAAATGATTTTTTTTGGTTGATTAAAAACTAGTCAATTAAATCGAAAAGAGAGTCGAAAGTTCAGAAGTCCATTCTGCAGTGTTCTTAGACTACTCTATGAGCGGGAGGTCACATTCATGTGGATCAGTGAGAGTTTTGCTTGACAAAAGATGATAGAATCAGACCATTAATTGGTTTTCTTCTTTTATTTTCTTTACTGAAAGCATAAAACCTCAACCAAAAATCTTGCTTGATGTTATACACACAGAAATCTTCCTTATAAGTAAATATCATGCCTAGCAGTTTTCATATACACAATCTTTCTCTCTCAAAGACTGGTAAGCGGCACAGTGTAGTCTGCTTCACAGTTTGCCTCATTTATATGGATCCATGCATGAGGGTCCTCTGCAAATAAACACAGCACAGAGCTAGACACGAAAGGAATGAGGGTATTCTTAGTGTCATATACGCTGGGTTAGAAGATTTGGAAGTTTCAGTAAGGAATGGACAAAATCAACTGCATATAATGCTGAAAACTAGCTGAAGTTTATTGGATGATTTTGTATCTATCAAGAATTCTGTTAACAAAAAACAGGAAAATAAAACAAAATCATTCAGTACATCAAAAAACTTTGCTCTAAGAAACACAGTAATGGTCTTAGAGTAAAAAGGCAAATCTTGTCTAAGTTCATTACTACAAACTTTTCTAAAATGCAAACTATACATAAACGTTGTATATCCACTATAACAGTCTAGTGGTACAAATACCCGAACTAGAAGAGTCATTAGAAAATTCACTGTATTCTCAGATTAGTCTGCAATACTTGAACCTTCCCTAGTGGTTAAAAACTAGTGCTAACTTATACACTCTGAATATTATGACTCATAGGACTACATGAATCCTTTAAGGCAATATTTAATTAACTTGAGTTGTGGATGAGGGGAAAGAAAAATGTATGAATTACAGAATTACACTATGAAATTTTAAGTTTATTGTTAAAATCTGATAGTAACTTGAAATAACCATTAAACAGCTCCCAGCAGAAATCATTATAAGACATTAGTAGCATTTCTTTGCATATATTGTTAAAAGCCAGAAAATATTACTTGCAAACTGGCTGAATGTATCCCTTCTCCATAATATAACTTATACTACTAACTAGTGAAAAAACCTTCTTCACAATATAAAAGCTCTATTTTGTCTAGTTATTATTATTGTTACTATAAATTCAGAATCAGTGGAATCCCAAATTATTGAGATGAATCTGTGTTGTGCTTCTTCTGGCTTCTCCTTTACAGACAGGCTCATCTTACTTTTGTTTCCTTTTTCTACATTAGGACATCTTTCCATTTAGAACTCTTATATCTTGTTAAGGTAAGAGATTAGGAGGAAATACTTAAATATCATGTTTTGCAATGTCTTCATTATATTTCAACAATTACCAGATCAACTACATTCTCAATTTATCCAGGTCGAATGATTTATGAAAATCTGCTCTCAGAAATGAGAAAAATGTCACTTACTTAGTTTTGTGAAAGCTTACTGACTTCTGTAACACAATGAAGCACCTATTCCTTCCTGTAAGGAATGGAATACACCTGCCAAACATGGGCTGTGCCAACAGGAAGGTAGACGTGTGTGTCTGTTGAAGCACCTTGCAGGATTTGCCTGCAGGCTATTCTTACTATCCAAATCAATAATGTCCTTAAAAAATTATGTAGCTCACTAAAATAGGCTCCAGATGCTTTAAATATTACTCTATGATATCTTCCCAACAGCTTCATGAAACACGAAAAGGGCTAGAGCTAGGATTAGGATTTCTCCATTTTAAATATGAAGAAACTGAAGAACAGACAAGTAAACCCTTATACAAGATTGTGAGGTAAAACAGTGATAAACCTGGGCCTGGTTTCCTTGTTTTTAGTTCAGAGCTATTTCCATTAGGGTTTGAGTTACTATAGACCTACAGATTTCACATTACAGGTTAATGAACTATTTGTCTTAGTAGCATCGTTAAAAAATTTTCCTCAAGTTATTCAGTTTATCTGAGGACATATTTGCTGGTGTATTTCATCTGGTATTCTAGTAACAACATGTTATAAGAAATTAAATTACAACCACAGAACATACATTCTTCTCATCTATACAAAAAACATATTCTAAGATCAACCACACGCTTGGTCATAAAACAAGTCCTCATAAATTAAAAAAATAAAATCATACCAAGCACACTCTCAGACTATAGTGCATTAAAAATATAAATCAATAACAAGAAGATCACTCAAAACTACACAAATACATGGAAATTAAACAGTTTCCTCCTGAATAACTCCTGGGTGAATATCAAAATTGAGGCAGAATCAGAACATTCTTTGAAATGAATAAAAACAGGTATACAAATTACTAAAGTCTCTGGGATGCAGCTAAAGCAGTGTTGAGAGGAAAGTTTATAGTGCTAAATGTCTTCATCAAGTAGTTGTGAAAATCTCAAATTAACAATCTAACTGCATCTAAAGGAACTAGAAAGAAAAGAATAAATCAATCCCAAAGTTAGTAGAAGAAAATAAATAACTAAAATTAGATAAGAATTAAATGAAGTTGAGATGCAAAAACCCATACAAAAGATCAATGAAACCAATTTTTCAGAAAAATAAAGAAGACTGATAGACTGCTAGCTAGATTAATAAAAGAAAAAAAGAGAGATGATTGAAATAAGTACACTCAGAAATGACGAAGATGACATTACAACTAATCCCACAGAAATATAAAAAATCATCAAAGAATACTATGAACAACTCTATGCACACAAATTAGAAAATCTATAGGAATAGACAAATCAGATGAATCAGTAATAAAAGATCTACTAACAACAACAACAACAACAACAAAAGCACTGGACTGGATGGACGCATAGCTGAATTCTACGAGACATACACAGAAGAACGGGTACCAGTCCTACTGGAAACTATTCCAAACAATTGAGGAAGAGGAGCTCTTCCTTAACTTATTCTATGAAGCCAGCAATAGCCTGATATGAAAATTTGGTAGAGACACATGAAAAAAGAAAACTGCAGGCCAATATCCCTCATGAACTAAGACATAAAAAATCCTCTACAAACTATTAACAATCTGAATCCAGTAGCACATTAAAAAGTCAATACACCATGACCAAGTAAGCTTTGTTCTGGGATGCAAGGCTGGTTCAACATATGCAAATCAATAAATGTGACTTGCCACATAAACAAGCCACAATGACTTTTGCACCAACCTATAGGAATTACCATCAGATTACAAAACCAAAGTATATAGGGGGGTAATTTGATAAGAGCCATACAGCTAATGGGTTTTGAAACTGAGACATGATGCTAGGTCTAACTACCGTGTTCCTGATTGATCCAATTTGCCACAATGCTTCCAAAAGTATAGAGACTTTTAAGGCTTATTCCTGAATTTTTGTGGCTTGAATTACTCTTATTGACTAGGTAATTTATTGCAAAGGGACAGGAAGGAGTAAAAGCAGAACAAATTCCTCATCATTAATTGAATTGTACCAAAGTAAATATCTCACTGTAGATTCCCTTTTTGAAAATAATTTTTGTATTTGTCAATGTGAGAATAGGAAAATTCTTATTGGTTACTTTCTTTCCAGAAAAAAGCATTCCTATTACTTAGGCAATGAAGTTGGCTTTTTGTTTATTTTTCCTTTCCAAGAGGAAAAAACCAGGGAAATCCAAGAGAGGCAAATAACAATTATCCTTCCAGCAGAGGAGACAAAGTCACTAAAAATGCTGCACCTAGGGTTTGCCATTAGTATTCAAGATCTTGCCCCCTTTCAATCAGAAGGATGAGAAGACTTTAAATATGATTTTTGTTTCTTTTATCACTATGGTTGTTGTTTTGTTGGTATTTTTAATGTTGATGTATTTTATCATCTTTTCTTTACATTTTGCTCCCTTGATGACACTTAAATGCTCATGACTTCCAAATTTAGACCCGTTTCTCAAAATTCTCTTCTGCATTTTAGACTCACTTATCCAACTGCCTTCAAGGTATCTCCTCTTGCTTATACTGTCGGCATATGATACTCAGTATATTTAAAACAAAAGTATTTTAATTCTTACGCATGTTTCAGTATTTCTTGTCTTGATTAATGTTGCCATCCATTCACTCACTCGATCTTTCAGCTAAAATATTTAAGAAAAACTTGGTATGTTATTTATTTTATTCTTTACTTCAATTTGAACCTGTGAAAACTTTGTGATGAAACTGCTGATGTAGACAGTGGAACACAATGAAAGGGTTTTAACTCATCTAGTAACATAATTTGCATTTTAGAAAGTTCATATTGCCAATACTGCAGAGATGGGATGAAGGCGGGTTGACCTGTAAGTCAGAAGACCACATAGCCTTTTATTTAAAAAATACCTTAGTGAGCATAATGGTATGAATGTACTTACTGCCATTAAACTATACACTTAAAAGTGGTTAAGTTGATAAATTTATGCTATGACATTTTACCACAATTTAAAAATATGTCAGGCCAGGCAAGGTGGCTCACACCTGTAATCCCATCACTTTGGGAGGCCGAGGTGGGCGGATCACTTGAGGTCAGGAGCTCGAGACCAGCCTAGCCAACATGGTGAGACCCTGTCTCTACTAAAAATTTAAAAATTAGCCAGGTGTGGTGGCACATGCTTGTAATCCCAGCTACTCGGGAGGCTGAGGCACAAGAATTGCTTGAACCTGGGAGGCAGAGGTTTCAGTGAACTGAGATCGCACCATTGCTCTCCTGCCTAGGCAACAGGGCAAGACTCTGTCTAAAAAAATAAATAAATAAAAATAAAGGCCTGAATTAGAGCTGTAGCAATGCAGATGGAAAGAAGGAGATGCATTTGAAGGATATTTAGGATATGGGATCCAAAGGACTTCATGACCTCTGAGGATAGAATGAGCTGAGGTGGGTTGGGCAAGATTGGCTGACTCCTAGGATTCTGGTTTTGGTGACTAGATAGATAGTAATGCCCTAATCAAGATAATGGAGAGGAAGAACAGTAGATTTTTGCTGGGGAGTATGTGTGTGGGTATGTGTGTGTGGGGAATATGTGTGTAAGTTAAGTCTTACACGTTTGTGGTGTCAGTAGGACATAAAAGTGGGGATCTTAAGCAGGCACTTGGATATAAGAGTCTGTGTTAAAGAGAGAATATTAGGTCTATTTCAGTTCAATCAACAAGTATTTGTTGGGTAATTCCTATATGCCAGGCATTGTGCTGGGCTTTGATTATTTAAAGAACTGCTTCTTACTCATAAGAAGCAGTAAGGTGGGAAACTAGATCTTTATATGGATAACTCCAGTAAGTTATTAGTAAATGTTATAATATAAACACAGGTATTAACAGAACCTACCTTGGGTATGGAAGGAGAGGAAAGGTCTATAAAGGCTTCCTGATGATGCCTAAGTGTTGAAGGATGAGAGTTACCTCAAGAAAGGTAAGAATGGAGACAGGGCATGGATGTGCATTCCAGGCAGAGGAAATAACACACAGGTATAAAAAGCTTGATGCATTTCAAGTACTGCCAGTAGTATGGTTTCTCAGAACAACAAAATAAGAGGTGAAAGATAGCAGGAAATGGGGCTAGACAGGCATGCCATACATACTACATTTTACTTTCAGTTGCAACTGAAGCCAGCGGAGTGGATGGAAATGTTTGGAGAGAGAAGAAATAAAAAAGAAGAAAGGGAGGAAGAGGATAGAACCAAAATGACAAAAAATATATAAAGAAAATAAATTTTAAAAATAATTTGAGCAAGAATGGTCAAAGAAGTAAAAGATGGACCAAGAATATGACAGTCACAGAATCCAGAGAAGAGAACTCCAAGAAGGGAGTGATCATCAGAGTTAAGTAGGTGCTTAAGCAAGATCAAAGTGAAGTGTCCATTTGATTTGCCAGGAAGTGATAACCTTTTTTGAGTGCAATTGTAATGGTATGATAAAAGTGAGATAAAGCATGAATGGAATGTGAAAAAGTGAAAACTAAGTATAGGCTGCTTTACAAGATCTTCGTTAGAATGTAAAGAAAAGAGAATTGTAGTTACAAGGGGATGTTTGGCTGAAGGAGTCTTGTAAGAAATGGAAAACATGTGAATGTGTTGATAGACTATGGAAAAGGAGAATACAGAAACATGCTAAGATATAAGGGAGGAAGGTCATGCTTTTTAAAATGGGCCTCTGAGGAATGGATCATAAGCATAACTTGTAGGATTATCCTTGAAACTATGACTGGTTAACTTTTCCTTGAAGACTAAAAGAAAAGAGGTGGAAAGAATATATCTGTGGATAATTCTGTAGGTGTAGAGGAAGGAAATGACAGAACTCATGCCTGCTAGATTCAATTTTCCTCATGGAATAGAAAGGTAAGATTTCTGCTGAAAGCACAGAGTGAGGAAAAAGGCTGAAAGACAATAGTGAGGGTTTAATAGGACAAGAAAGGGAGGTGACCAGGGATATGAAAAAGGATTTTTAAGTGGTATTCATCTAGCTAAAGCTAGACACTACAGCTTTGTAGAAGACATAAACCATCATAGTGGTATACTTTCCCCCTCATCAACTCTATACTTTGGGGGTACATTTGGGGAAAGCAAGTTATAGAAGTAACTCAGAGTTTATGACTTACAGGACAGGAGCATGAAAAAGACCAGGACATAAGGAAACTGAGTGTCTTAGGGAGAAAGTGATTAAATCTAGACTCCAGACTGAGGAGAGAAGAAAGCAAGTCAACAAAGGGCTGTTACTCTACGGGGAGAATGGAGAGAGCAAGGGACTGGATATCTTGATTTGTGTTGAGGCTAAAAAGCAAGAAAAGTTGGAATAAGACTGTGATTCCTGTCAGAGAGGCAACTTTGACCTTAGGATTTCAGATGTAGAAAAGTTCTGAGTGACAACAAGATCCAGAGTGAGTAGCTGAAGTGAAAAGGTAAAGGTCATTAACATTCAGGAGGCAAATGAATAATGCAGGTTATTGACACAGATATTGAAGTTTGTTAGCATGAATGCAGAAGCTGGAGTAGAGAGGAAGACACTGAATGAGATGCTTGAAACTCACGTTAAATAAATGGCATTGATCAGGAGATCAGAAGCAATTACTGAACAAGAGGGATAGAGAATGATAGAGATGGATGATGTAAACCTCAAAGAAGGGGTTTTACATGGATGCAGAAGGTATGAAAGTACTAAAAGGGAACCAGAGCTTTCCTTCCTATTATATGGGGTAAAGGAGAAATGCTAGTGTTCAGTGGGCTACTGGGAAAATAGTGTCCTTGGTAAATTCAAGTTTCGGGTAAAATGTGAGGGCGACACATTCAGTGCAGAAGTTGTGGATAGACACAAGTAGAAACAAAGGAAAGAAGGTTCGTGAAGACAGATTAAAAGGAGCTGAGGTGTAAGGACAAAAGGAGAAGGAGGGAAAGATGGGGAGGGGAGGAAGCACAGAAATATATGGAAGAGGACAGGCAATTAATCGGGCTTACCCATTCCACCATGCAGAAACTGTAACTAATGAAATAAACTTCTTGCTCAGTTTTAGCCACAACCGAAAGATACATATACAGACTATAATGCACACAGATACATATAAAAATGAACATATGCAGACATATTTGTGAATAAATACAGATACTACCATATAAATATGAACACACACAAATATGCTCACAAAAGTACATATAAGAAATCAGGGAATATAAAAAATGAAATTGATAAAAGTATATCTGAAAAAGACTGAAGAAAGAATTCATAAGTGAAAAGGTGAAGGTAGAAGTAGATGGGAAAATGGGTTGAAAAGTCATACAGAAAGTGAAAACAAGAATTGTTAGAAAGTGATAAGAATAGTGTATTAGTCTGTTCTCACGCTGCTATAAAGGGCTGCCCAAGACTGGGTAATTTATAAAGGAAGAAGGTTTAAATGACTCACAGTTCAGCCTGGCTGGGGAGGCCTCAGGAAACTTACAATCATGGGGGAAGGGGAAGCAAACATGTCCTTCTTCACATGGCAACAGCAAGGAGAAGTGTAAAGCAAAAGGGGGAAAAGCCCTCTCTAAAACCACCTGATCTCCTGAGAACTAAGTCACTATCATGAGAACAGGAAGGGGGAAACTACTCCCATGATTCAATTATCTCCACTTGGTCCCTCCCATAACATGTGGGGATTATGGGAACTACAATTCAAGATGAGATTTGGGTGGGGACACAGTCAAATCACATCAAACGGGGAGGTGAATAATAACTATATAGTCAGATAATTATTCCTTATTTTTATAGAGAGTTAGCCTCCTGGGCTCTTCTACCTGTCTGCCTACACCTACCCTTTAAATCATTACCCTACTTGATTTCCTTTATGAGGTGTTGTCAAAATGTTAAGAGAATTGTTATATCTTTACTGTGTTTTACTTTTTTTTTTTTGAGTCTAACACTTCCAGTCCTCGAAGGGCTTTGTATAGGTTAATAAATTGCTCACCGTTATTGGTTACTCTCTCTGCTGTCCAGTGTCTTTAAAAACATAGAGTCCTACAGAACAATCCAGTATGGTCATTACAAAGGGAAATGGAACTTATATCTCTCTGAATCTGGGAATTTACTTCTATCTTAATGCTGCCATGTTTCACTATGGGCTTAGACTTAGCGTTGGGGCAAAAGGCTCACACACTAATACCTGGGCCTGCTTTGCCAGCAAAACCAAGGCAAACTTTCTTTTTTGACATTTACAATTAATATTTCCATTTCAGAATAAATCACCCAAAAGTCAGTAGCTTAAAACAACTCTATTTTATTTAATCATATCAATTTGGGCTTGGCTCAGCTATAAGCTTTGCCTGGAATCACTCAAGCAGCTATAGTTCACTGGGGCTGCGTGGCACGTGCTAACAGTTGGTCCTGCCTTCTGGCTAGGACTCCCACTTTATGTGCGATCTCACTCTCAAGTAAGCTGGCTGGGATTTATTTACATGGTGAGCACAAGTCAGCAAGAGGGCAATGCCAGAATCAGTGAGGCCTCCTGAGACCTTGTTCAGAAGTTGTACAGCATCCCTTGGTTTCTTTTGTTGGTTAAAGTGAATCGCAGCCAGCCCAGATTCAAAGGGTGGATGGAGCAGGAGCAGCTGAAAAAAATTTGTGGCCATTTCTCATTCCACTACAGTATTGATCCTAAATTTAAGATTTTTACATTTATCCCTGTCAGATTTCATCTTAGTAAATATAGCTCATTTTCCCCAGCAATTCATATCTTTTGGCATCCTGAATTTGCTATCACTTTTTTTTTTGTTCTTTTGAGAAGTCTACTCTTTATGTTTTTAACTTAGGTCTTCAGAAAAATGTTGACTAGGAAAGAACCAAAGATAAAGTACAGAGAAAAGCTCTTAGAGGCAATTTTACAGATTATAATATGTATTCTTTTTCAATTAGCTATAAATTCTCAGAACTGTGCAATCATTTCTTGATCTTTTCCAGAAAGTTATTTTGAGACAGTTTGTGAAATGACTTCTGAAATCAAGACATATTAAAGTTCATTATTCCTCCTTACCTACTAGCTATAGAGGTTAATTCCTGAAATATAGCTAGACCTGCAAGGCTCATTATATGGCAACTAGGACTGTTTTCACTGTCAGAGCATACTAAGTCCTTAGTGAGTAGATCACTGAGTTATTAGGTCAGTCTGCAACTAAAGAATCTGGACCAGCTATAGTGTATCATCCAGAAGCATTTATACCTATTTCAATTAGAGTGTTAAAGGGCTTAATTAGGGCTTTTACAGATATCCAAAAAAGCCTAATACCTAATTTCTTGATCTGTGACATGGAAGCAGAAGTTTCTAGACTGTGATGATACTTGGCAAATATGGTGTGTTTGCAGACCATTTCTTGTTGAAGTTGATACTATGCCTTGTATGGCTCACAGCATAGAGCATTTACTTTATTTTTAAATTTAATTTTAATGAGTGATCTTTCAACATTCAATATATAGTCACCGGAAAGCTTTACTGAAGAGTTCATGAGTCACTTTTATCAAACCCAAACCGTGAATTCCAAAATACTACCAACCTAACAATGCTGTGTTTGGTATCATGCATTTTGCCTTATTAAAAAATATCTTTTTTTATTGAACAGGTTCACTATTAAATGGATAGGAACTTACAAATTGATCTTGTTTTACACAATTTTGAGACTAAAACACTTGTTTGTAATCTTATTAATAGAAAACTCAAATGTAATAATGGGTTGTGATTGATTTGGCTGTGGGCATAATTTATTTACCTAGAATTGGACACTACAACAATAATAAAGTGAGATTTCAGCTGTAATTATGGTAGAGAAAATGCAAAAAAAAAAAATTGACACCAGCAGGGATGTAGAAAGCCAAAGTAACTATCAACTATGACTTATATCATACATATAAGTGTTTTCCGTGACAAAGGATAGTGTTAAAAATCTTAGCCTAGCTAAGGTGTCATTGAAAGTTTACATGGATATAATAATTAGAATCAAGCATTCTTCTCTCTGTTAATCTTCATATCAAGATCTTTGAGATTAAGTAGAAACCAAAGAATGCATTTTAAAAGGCCCTCTTACTACCTACTTGATCCAATGTGTTCAGGTATCTCCAATATCTTGTGATAGTCATGAGATTTGAGAATTTTCATCAGTACTAAAATGTTGCTAAATTTAGAGCTTTATGTAAGTTTAAGCAGAGTAGACACCTAGGTTTTGTTTAAACACATTTCAGTAAAAAAAGCCAACTTTCAGCAAAAGCATTGATTGTATTATCAGTCTAGTTTTTGACCTAAAAATGATGACTCCCAATTCAATACTTATGTACACATTGTTTCCACTACCAACCCTCACTATCCCAAACACAGGGGATACTCAGGAAATGAAGCTTAGAAAATTCTTTTTTTATTTTTTATTATGATTATACTTTAAGTTCTAGGGTACATGTGCACAACGTGCAGGTTTGTTACATATGTATACATGTGCCATGTTGGTGTGCTGCACCCATTAACTTGTCATTTACATTAGGTGTATCTCCTAATGCTATCCCTCCCCATACCCCCTCCCCACAATAGGACCTAGTGTGTGATGCTCCCCTTCCTGTGTCCAAGTAATCTCATTGTTCAATTCCTATCTATGAGTGAGAACATGCAGTATTTGGTTTTCTGTTCTTGCGACAGCATGCTGAGAATGATGGTTTCCAGCTGCATCCATGTCCCTACAAAGGACACAAACTCATCCTTTTTTATGGCTGCATAGTATTCCATGGTGTGTATGTGCCACATTTTCGTAATCCAGTCTGTCACTGATGGACATTTGGGTTGACTCCAAGTCTTTGCTATTGTGAATAGTGCCGCAATAAACATACGTGTGCATGTATCTTTATAGTAGCATGACTTATAATCCTTTGGGTATATACCCAGTAATGAGATGGCTGCGTCGAATGGTATTTCTAGTTCTAGATCCTTGAGGAATAGCCACACTTTTCCACAATGGTTGAACTAGTTTACAGTCCCACCAACAGTGTAAAAGTGTTCCTATTTCTCCACATCCTCTCCAGCACCTGTTGTTTCCTGACTTTTTAATGATTGCCATTCTAACTGGTGTGACATGGTATCTCATTGTGGTTTTGATTTGCATTTCTCTGATGGCCAGTGATGATGAGCATTTTTTCATGTGTCTGTTGGCTGTATGAATGTCTTCTTTTGAGAAGTGTCTGTTCATATCCTTTGCCCACATTTTGATGGGGTTGTTTGTTTTTTTCTTGTAAATTTGTTTGAGTTCTTTGTAGGTTCTGGATATTAGCCCTTTGTCAGATGAGTAGATTGCAAAAATTTTCTCCCATTCTGTAGGTTGCCTGTTCCCTCTGATGGTAGTTTCTTTTGCTGTGCAGAAGCTCTTTACTTTAATTAGATCCCATTTGTCAATTTTGGCTTTTGTTGCTGTTGCTTTTGGTGTTTTGGACATGAAGTCCTTGCCCATGCCTATATCCTGAATGGTATTACCTAGGTTTACTTCTAGGGTTTTTATGGTATTAGGTCTAACATTTCAGTCTCTAATCCATCTTGAATTAATTTTCGTATAAGGAGTAAGGAAAGGATCCAGTTTCAGCTTTCTACTTATGGCTAGCCAATTTTCCCAGCACCATTTATTAAATAGGGAATCCTGTCCCCATTTCTTGTTTTTCTCAGGTTTGTCAAAGATCAGATGGCTGTAGATGTGTGGTATTATTTCTGAGGACTCTGTTCTGTTCCATTGGTCTATATCTCTGTTTTGGTACCAGTACCATGCTGTTTTGGTTACTGTAGCCTTGTAGTATAGTTTGAAGTCAGATAGCATGATGCATCCAATTTTGTTCTTTTGGCTTAGGATTGTCTTGGCAATGCGGAGGGGGTCTTTTTTGATTCCCTATGAACTTTAAAGCAGGTTTTTCCAATTCTGTGAAGAAAATCATTGGTAGCTTGATGGGGATGGCATTGAATCTATAAATTACCTTGGGCAGTATGGCCATTTTCACAATATTGATTCTTCCTATCCATGAGCATGGTATGTTCTTCCATTTGTTTGTGTCCTCTTTTATTTCACTGAACAGTGGTTTGTAGTTCTCCTTGAAGAGGTCCTTTACATCCCTTGTAAGTTGGATTCCTAGGTATTTTATTCTCTTTGAAGCAATTGTGAATGGGAGTTCATTCATGATTTGGCTCTCTGTTTGTCTGTTACTGGTGTATAAGAATGCTTGTGATTTTTGCACATTGATTTTGTATACTGAGACTTTGCTGAAGTTGCTTATCAGCTTAAGGAGGTTTTGGGCTGAGACGATGGGGTTTTCTAAATATACAATCATGTCATCTGCAAACAGGGACAATTTGACTTCTTCTTTTCCTAAGTGAATACCCTTTATTTCTTTCTCTTGCCTGATTGCCCTAGCCAGAACTTCCAACACTATGTTGAACAGGAGTGGTGAGAGAGCGCATCTCTGTCTTGTGCCAGTTTTCAAAGGGAATGCTTCCAGTTTTTGTCTATTCAGTATGATATTGGTTATGGATTTGTCATAAATAGCTCTTACTATTTTGAGATACGTTCCATCAATACCGAATTTATTGAGAGTTTTTAGCATGAATGGCTGTTGAATTTTGTCAAAGGCCTTTTCTCCATCTATTGAGATAATCATGTGGTTTTTGTCTTTGGTTCTGTTTATATGCTGGATTACGTTTATTGATTTGCGTATGTTGAACCAGCCTTGCATCCCAGGGATGAAGCCCACTTGATCATGGTGGATAAGCTTTTTGATGTGCTGTTGGATTCGGTTTGCCAGTATTTTATTGAGGATTTTTGCATTGATGTTCAGCAGGGATATTGGTCTAAAATTCTCTTTTTTTGTTGTATCTCTGCCAGGCTTTGGTATCAGGATGATGTTGGCCTCATAAAATGAGTTAGGGAGGATTCATTCTTTTTCTATTGATTGAAATAGATTCAGAAGAAATGGTACCAGCTCCTCCTTGTATCTCTGGTATAATTCAGCTGTGAATCCATCTGGTTCCTGGACTTTTTCTGGTTGGTAGGCTATTAATTATTGCCTCAATTTCAAAGCCTGCTATTGGTCTATTCAGGGATTCAATTTCTTCCAGGTTTAATCTTGGGAGAGTGTAAGTGTCCAGGAAATTATCCATTTCTTCTAGGTTTTCTAGTTTATTTGCATAGAGGTGTTTATAGTATTCTCTGATGGTAGTTTGTATTTCTGTGGGGTCAGTGGTGATATCCCCTTTATCACTTTTTATTGAATCTATTTGATTCTTCTCTCTTTTCTTCTTTGTTAGTCTTGCTAGTGGGCTATCTATTTTGTTGTTCTTCTCAAAAAACCAGCTCCTGGATTCATTGACTTTTTGGAGGGTTTTTTGTGTCTCTATCTCCTTCAGTTCTGCTCTGATCTTAGTTATTTCTTGCCTTCTGCTAGCTTTTGAATGTGTTTGCTCTTGCTTCTCTAGTTCTTTTAATTGTGATGTTAAGGTGTCAATTTTAGATCTTTCCTGCTTTCTCTTGTGGGCATTTAGTGCTATAAATTTCCCTCTACACACTGCTTTAAATGTGTCCCAGAGATTCTGGTATGTTGTATCTTTGTTCTCATTGGTTTCAAAGAACATCTTTATTTCTGCCTTCATTTCATTATGTACCCAGTAGTCATTCAGGAGCAGGTTGTTCAGTTTCCATGTAGTTCAGAGGTTTTGATTGAGTTTCTTAGTCCTGAGTTCTAGTTTGATTGCACTGTGGTCTGAGAGACAGTTTGTTATAATTTCTATTCTTTTACATTTGTTGATAAGTGCTTTGACCAACTATGTGGTCAATTTTGGAATAAGTGCGATGTGGTGCTGAGAAGAATGTATATTCTGTTGCTTTGGGGTGCAGAGTTCTGTAGATGTCTATTAGGTCCGCTTGGTGCAGAGTTGAGTTCAATTCCTGGATATCCTTTTTAACTTTCTGTCTCGTTGATCTGTCTAATGTTGACAGTGGGGTGTTAAAGTCTCCCATGATTATTGTATGGGAGTCTAAGTCTCTTTGTAAGTCTCTAAGGACTTGCTTTATGAATGTGGGTGCTCCTGTATTGGGTGCATATATATTTAGGATAGTTAGCTCTTCCTGATGAATTGATCCCTTTATCATTATGTAATGGCCTTCTTTGTCTCTTTTGATCTGTGATGGTTTAAAGTCTGTTTTATCAGAGACTAGGATTGCAACCCTTTCCTATTTTTGTTCTCCATTTGCTTGGTAGATCTTCCTCCATCCCTTTATTTTGAGCCTATGTGTGTCTCTGCATATGAGATGGGTCTCCTGAATCCAGTAACCTGATGGGTCTTGACTATGCAATTTGCCAGTCTGTGTCTTTTAGTTGGACCATTTAGTCCATTTACATTTAAGGTTAATATTGTTATGTGTGAACTTGATCCTGTCATTATGATATTAGCTGGTTATTTTGCTCATTAGTTGATGCAGTTTCTTCCTAGCATTGATGGTCTTTACATTTTGGCATGTTTTTGCAATGGTTGGTACCAGTTGTTCATTTCCACATTTAGTGCTTCCTTCAGGATCTCTTGTAGGGCAGGCCTGGTGTTGGCAAAATCTCTAAGCATTTGCTTGTCTGTAAAGGATTTTATTTCTCCTTCACTTATGAAACTCAGTTTGGCCTGATATGAAATTCTAGGTTGAAAATTCTTTTCTTTAAGAATGTTGAATATTGGCCCCCACTCTCTTCTGGCTTGGAGAGTTTCTGCTGAGAGATCTGCTGTCAGTCTGATGGGCTTCCCTTTGTGGGTAACCCGAGCTTTCTCTCTGGCTGCCCTTAACATTTTTTCCTTCATTTCAACTTTGGTGAATCTGATAATTATGTGTCTTGGAGTTGCTCTTCTCGAGGAGTATCTTTGTGGCATTCTCTGTATTTCCTGAATTTGAATGTTGGCCTGTCTTACTAGGTTGGGGAAGTTCTCCTGGATGATATCCTGAAAAGTGTTTTCCGACTTGGTTCCATTTTCCCCCTCACTTTCAGGCACACCAATCAGACGTAGATTTGGTCTTTTCACATAATCCCATATTTCTTGGAGGCTTTGTTCATTTCTTTTTCCTTTTTTTCCTCTAGACTTTCCTTCTCACTTCATTTCATTCATTTGATCTTCAATCACTGATACTCTTTCCTCCAGTTTATCGAGTCGGTTACTGAAGCTTGTGCATTTGTCACGTAGTTCTTGTGTCATGGTTTTCATCTCTATCAGTTCTTTTAAGGTCTTTTCTGCATTGATTATTCTAGTTATCCATTCATCCATTCTTTTTTCAACGTTTTTAGTTTCTTTGCGCTGGGTACGTAGTTCCTCCTTTAGCTCTGAGACGTTTGATTGACTGAAGCCTTTTTCTCTCAACTTGTCAAAATCATTCTCCGTCCAGCTTTGATCTGTTGCTGGCGATGAGCTGCGCTCCTTTGGAGGGGGAGATGCACTCTGATTTTTTGAATGTCCAGCTTTTCTGCACTGCTTTTTCCCCATCTTTGTGGTTTTCTCTGCCTTTGGTCTTTGATGATGGTGATGTACTGATGGGGTTTTGGTGTGGGTGTCCTTTCTGTTTGTTAGTTTTCCTTCTAACAGTCAGGATCCTCAGCTGCAGGTGTGTTGGAGTTTGCCTGAGGTCCACTCCAGACCCTGTTTGCCTGGGTATCAGCAGTAGAGGCTGCAGAAGATAGAATATTGCTGAACAGCAAGTGTTGCTGTCTGATTCTTGCTCTGGAATCTTCGTCTCAGGAGTGTACCCAGCCATGTGAGGTGTGAGGTGTTGGTCTGCACCTAATGGGGGATGTCTCCCAGTTAGGCTACTCAGGGGTCAGCGACCCACTTGAGCAGGCAGACTGTCCATTCTCAGATCTCAACCTCCATGCTGCGAGAACCACTGCTCTCTTCAAAGCTGTCAGACAGGGACTTTTACCCCTGCAGAGGTTTCTGTTGTTTTTGTTTAGCTATGCCCTGTCCCCAGGGGTGGAGCCTACAGAGGCCGGCAGGCATCCTTGAGTTGTGGTGGGTTCCAACCAATTTGAGCTTCCTGGGGGCTTTGTTTACCTACTTAAGCCTCAGCAATGGTGGGCGCCCCTCCCCCAGCCTCACTGTCGCCTTGCAGTGAGATCTCAGACTGCTGTGCTAGCAATGAGGGAGGCTCTGTTGGCGTGGGACCCTCTGGGTCAGGTGTGGGATATAATCTCCTGGTGTACGGTTTGCTAAGACCCTTGATAAAGTGCAGTATTAGGGTGGGAGTTACCTGATTTTCCAGGTGTTGTGTGTCTCAATTTCCCTTGGCTAGGAAAAGGAATTCCCTTCCCCCTTGCACTTCCCAGGTGAGGCGATGGCTTGCTCTGCTTCAGCTCTTGCTGTTCGGGCTGCACCATGGACCAGCATCGACTGTCTGACACGCCCCAGTGAGATGAACCTGGTACCTCAGTTGAAAATGCAGAAATCACCTGTCTTCTGTGTCACTCATGCTGGGAGTTGGAGGCTGGAGCTGTTCCTATTTGGCCATCTTTGGCACCCATCCCCTAAAAAAGTCGAAGCTTAGAAAATTCTTATGTTTCTTAAAATGATTTTGGGCCGCATTTTTTTTCTTTTTTACACCTGGTATCAAATAGTCAAAGTAACAATCGTTTGGGCTAGTCATGGGACAGAACTGTGAAAGTGGAAAGTTTGTCTTTATTTCTCAAAGAGCAAAGTCTAAAATAATTTGGTAGTAATAATTAAAATGGAGTTCTGATACTAATAGAGAATTCTAGAGAGAGAGAAAAAACTCAAAACAAAAACTTAATGCTTAGCAGAAATTTACCCCAATGATACTTCACTCATTTCCTATCAAGAATCTAAGTATCCTCATATTCTCCCCCTAAAGATGCTTAGCACTTGTCCTGAACTTTATGATGATGTTATGTGATTCACAAAAAGGCATATCTACAATTTATTACAGTACAAAGCTTTAACTCAAACATGGAAATATCTGATGGAGAAATTTCAGGTATCAATTGATAGATATCAAAATAGATGTATTTTGGTATTCACATTTTTCTCTTAAATGACTCCTGGGATGTGACTATCATCTCTGTCTGCATATAAGATTGTCCCTTACATGTCCCTCTTATTGTCAACTGGTATCATTGGCTGGATATACATGCATTTTAAAAAAGGGAGAAAAGCAAGAAAAATTTTGGAGATACAGCCAACAATATTTACCTTTAAAGCCTCATTACTAATCAGGTATGAATTAATTTGTCGATTTCTACTATAACTTCAAAATTAATCAAATCTAATTCAGCCCTTCTCCCCAAACCATTTTGCTATGTAAAAAGTTATCAGCCAGGTATTGTGGTGCATGCCTGTGGTCCCCAATTCTAGGAAGGCTGACGTTGGAGGATCGCTTGAGCCCAGGAGACTGAGGTTAGAGTAAGCTAAGACTGTGCCACTGCACTCCAGACTGGGTAATAGAGCAAGACCCTGTCTCCAAAAGAAAAGAAAGGGAAAATAAAGCAAAGGAAAAAGAAACTGAAAAAAGATAAAGAATTACTGGAATAAAGGAAACAAAGAAATAATGTAGATAATTTAGCTCCTAAGATACATAATTACACAAAGTACTGTCGTTCACTCATTTATGCATATTTGTTAGGTAATTATTTTGTGAATAGCACCTTCTAAACACTTGTTCTATACAGCCTTTTAGGTGTTTCTACTGTAGATATATATCATATGAAGTCTTTTTACAAAATTCTCTGTAAGGATAGATTATAAAAGGAGTTTTCATCCATAGCAAGTTATAATACCTTTTTCAAGTGGCTAAAAGGTTTTAAATACTGTGAACGAGAGAGTGTGTTAGATAGGAAAACAGTGATAAAGTGAGAATAAGCTGTACTCAGATCTCACAATTCCTGGGTCATTTTATTTACCATGCTGCATTAAGTTTGACTTTTAGATTTACATTAACATTAAGAAGTTACTTCATGCCTTGAAATTCAGCAAGAAACTTGGATTTACTGTTGAGATTAAATAGAACACAGAAAAAACTTGGTATGTGTATATTCAACTGTGCTTAGATTAGATATATGACATTCCCTTTTCAATGTCATTAATATTAAAAGTAGACAAGGTACCAAAATATTACCTATATTTTAAACATTGACTACTATCTTTTAGGTAACCTTGAAAAATGAAGCTCGCCAATCAATCATATCATCAGTTAATATCTACTTAGGTGAATAATAAACATAAAAGTTAGATATGAAAATTAAAATATGTGAAACTTTGTTTTCTTTACTTTTGTTTCACCTCCTTTAAAAATGAGAACACAGAAAATAAAGCAATATTTCCTTCTTTATAGTATCACTAAAATAATTTTATTTCAACTTTTGGATTTTAAAATACTACCTTTGGTATAATTTTACTCAAGGCTTAATTAAGGTTTTGTAAGTTAGATGTCTAGATTGTCCCCTGGATTCCAGTTGGCCCATGGCAGCACTAAGTGTATTGGATGATACTATCAGGAAAGTACGTAACAGAAGATAATGGAGTTATTTTGCTTAATTCCCTAAAAACATTAGAAAGTGACTGAGATAATAGAATAAATTAAGATTAAGTTACAATTTTATTGGGCTCTTTCACTTTGTCTATCAGGGGATATTTAAATCATATGTAACATCCCCAAGAAAACTCAATTCCCATAACAAGCCCATGAGGCTCCATAAGGGTAGGGACAATGTATTTACCCCTGTATATTTGGTAACCAGCCCAATAGGCTCTCAAAAATCAATAGAATATTGTTTATGAATAAATATAGCACACATATGTTGGGAATAAGGAGTACATTTACATTTCTTATTTTAAAGTAACGGGCTGAAATTTTGATGCTGACCTCCTAAAGGTAGGTTTCAAGAATAAAAGAAAGTCAATTAATTGATGTGAAGATTTATAGTATATAGTTTGTCAATAATCTTTGCAGAATAACATTGAATGATAGAGCAGTTATCTAAAAAGAACAGATTTCTCTCACTTGGTTTGGTGAGAAATATGTTAGATAAAATTTCACCCTAAGTAATAACTAAGTAAAGGTATTTCAGTTCCTCTTGTTCTTCGTCTTCTTTTTCTTCCTTTGTCTTCTTCTTCGTCGTCTTCTTTTCTTCTTTTTCATCTTCTTCTTTTCTTCTTCACCTTCTTTCTCTTCCTTTTTTTTTTTTTTTTTTTAGAAGGAGTCTTGCCAGGATGGAGTGCAGTGGCATTATCTCAGCTCACTGCAACCTCCAACTCCTGGGTTCAAGGGCTTCTCCTGCCTCAGCCTCCCAAGTAGCTGAGATTACAGGGATGTGCCATCATACCCAGCTAATTTTTTGTACTTTTAGTAGAGATGGAGTTTCACCATGTTGGTCAGGCTGGTTTCAGCTCTTCTTTTGATTTCATAATTTGTCAGAAGAAAAAAGAAGAAGCTTACAAATGAATGAAGTTGCCTTGAATGTGGACTGCTTATGCATCTTCTATGGAAGAAGCATCGGAGTCAAAAATAAGCAGGCATGTGACAGAAAGTAGGAAAAAACAAATTCAGTGTCAACCATTTCAATGATCCCATTTAAAATTATTTGATTTCTAAGAATTGTAATGGGGTACATCAGTGGTATTTTTTAAAAAGGATGTAGATGAGTGGGAAAGTCTCTCTTTTTGCCTTATTCTTGTGTTTGTGTTTTACTCTCCTACTCCCCATGTGAGCATATGCTTAAGTTACAACTGAAGGCTCATAGAGTATCTTGATGTATCCTGATTTCTTTCAGCTGGAAATGGAGTTTGTTGGTTACATCATTGTCTTATTTAAAATATCACAGTTTCACTATTTTTAGAGTGTCTTTTGTTAAAAATTGAGTGATAAGTTGTTTCCTTCTTAAATATTGTTTTGAAAACTGCCCAATTATACTGTCCTCACAGTCTTTTTCTTATGGGGAATCAATCCTTGGTTTCAAGATAAGGATAAAATAAATAGAAATCTGAAGTATAATTTCATTCATGGTATTATTGGACTTTCAGGTAGCCACTGCTTCTTTCTGGCAGTTTAAAATTGCATTTTATTGGGCTTAGATATTTTACAGAGTCCTAATCTTTTTACATAAATAAGAGTGATTTACTTTTCTAAAACATCAAATTTAGTTGCTATATAACCACGAATAGGCAGATTGCTCTGAAATTGTTATGATGCATACTCATCATAGACTATACTTTATTTAATTAGTATAACATCACAACATAGAAAATAGAAAATGTTATAAAGCCCATACCACATATGTTTATATTTTCATTTATCACAAAATAGTGTAGAAACATACATACTTCTTTTGTATTTTATAGACAAGGAATTCTTAATGCAGAGAAAGACTGAAGAATTAAGAGGTGACTCAGAACCATCTTACTCTATGAAATAATAAATGAACAAGAAAAAACATATTAATATGTTACTAGCATGATATATATACATAAGCTAATAAGCAAAGATTTACAGCAACTATTCATTAATATTAACTAGATGATTTACTCAAAATAGGTATTTCTACCAAAGTTAGGTAACAAAACACATACCAAAAGAGGTAGATACTGCATATTGCCCAAACCTAAACTAATCTAAGGAAAAATAACAAATTACAATTTTCACATGTCGTGTTTCGTAGAGTTTCTGAAAATCCTTGAGGATTTTACCAGGAGACAGGTTTGAGACTATTCTCTTAGTAAGACTGTAAGACTGACTTTCATTTTTTTTTCCTGATTCCTGATTTTCATATGCCACTTGTAAATGTAATTTTCATTCTTTAATATCCATTCACTTCACAGTTAATACTTTTCAAGCACCATAGATGACTTGAAATTAAATCACATACATCTTTCTTTTATGCGTTAAAGTGTTAGTAGTAAGGATTAATGGGCTTTATTCTCAGTACCTAGATTATTCTTTGGTAGTAAGTTAGTAACATAGGAACAAATTAACTCTTTTGAACTGACAGGACACTAGTAAACTATATCAGGGACTGAGTTACAATGATCTTAAGTGTGAATTACACTTATGTTCAAATTTATTTACTGTGAGTGATCACAGAGATAGACTTTTCATGTGATTTCCTTTAGACTTACAGTATTTGTACTGTTAACAATATATATAGATCTATGTATTCTAGAAAATATCCGGAAATTGGCAGCAAATAATTAAGGCCTCATTTATTTATAATGATTATGATTTAGAGAGTTATGGAAGATACTTTGTCAATTTTTTTTGGAATAACAAACATTTACTCAAAAATGGGTAAGTAATACATAGTCACCCTCCATCCCTTAATGCCTCTTCCTCTCCTTTTGAACAGATGGGTAATGTATGGGCATGGGAGGTGGAAAGGACACAAGGACTGGCCCACCACCTTCTCTGTCCCCCAAGATGACAGCTTATAGAGCAGAGGAGGCAAATAGGTCCCCTTCCCTCCTCTCAAGGTACCATATGGTCACCTAAAGCGCCAGCTCTGTAAGGCCAAATGAAAATTATTGTTTCATCTTAATTAGCAGAACAATTCTCATCTGTGTGCTAAGAAAATAGTCACAAACCTGTCTCCTGATAAAATCCTCAAGGATTTTCAGAAACTCTACAAAACATGACATGTAAAAATTGTAATTTGTTATTTTTCCTTAGATTAGTTTAGGTTTGGGTGATATGCAGTTATCTGCCTCTTCTGGTATGTGTTTTGTTACCTAACTTTGGTAGAAATACCTATTTGAGTAAATCACTTAGATAATATGAATGAATAGTTGCTGTAAATATTTGCTTATTAGCTTATATATATATACATATCATGCTAGTAATAAATTACTTTTTTTTTCTTGTTCATTTATTATTTCATAGAGTAGGATTGTACTAAGTAACCTCTTAGTTGTACAGTACAGGTAATACAGAGAGAAGGAAGGCTTCAAGGGAATTGAACTTGGTCCTGTAGAATGGGTGGGATATGAAAAAGCAAAGAGGAAAGAAAAGGGGGTAAGGTATAGAAAAAAAGCAGCATAGGTGAAGCACAGGTACAAGGATGAATATAATCTATGAGAGGAACTGAATAGAGGTCAGTCTGGCAGGAACAAAGAGGGGCAAATAAGCAAAGATTTACAATAACTATTCATTGTCCATCCTCATCATGTGCCTTCTTAAACAAAATAATTAGTAAAATTCTTTCTGGTTGGGCACGGTGGCTCATGCCTGTAATCCCAGCACTTTGTGGGGCCAAGGCGGGTGGATCACAAGGTCAGGAGTTTGAGGCCAGCCTTGCCAACATGGTGAAACCCCGTCTCTACTAAAAATAGAAAAATTAGCTGGGCGCGGTGGCGGGCACCTGTAATCTCAGCTACTCGGGGGGCTGAGGCAGGAGAATCACTTGAACCTGGGAGGCGGAGGTTGCAGTGAGCCGGGATCATGCCACTGCACTCTAGCCTGGGTGACAGAGTGAAACTCCATCTTAAAAAAAAAAAAAAAAAAATCCTTTCTACATGCAGTCTCCAGCTGCTTATATCTGGACTTTAAAATATTCACACATCAGGCTACTTCTGATAATTCTCAGTCTGAATGACATCACTTCAGAAAGTGATCTGCTGTTTGCCCAGTAGAGGAGTTACATATTATTGCCTTTTGAAGGATGATATCTCAAACTGCAGCCTTGACATCTGGCCTATCTTTGAACGGCTTGAAATACAGCTCTTATGAATAATCTTTATCATTCAGAATAACTTTGGACATTCTGACTTTTAGCACTAAACTCCATGGAAAGAGTTTAATTATTTGGGAAATGGGGTTATACAATCTAAATTGCTGTCATTCCAAAGAAATTCTCATGGGTATTTCTATTATTCCCAGAGAAGAATCCTTACAAGCCCTTCCTTTCTTTTCCTTGTCAGTTTCTAGAAGCCAGTTTTGATGAGTTTTATATCTGCCATCTGGCCGTACTTTTTTCAAACTCAACTTAATATTTTTTCTCATAAGTTTATAAGTTAGGGTTACACAAAAAGAAAATGAAATTAGTTCTTACTATTGAAATGAAGATGTTCTATTAATGGCACTGTGTTTTTCCTATCTCTTATGCAGAGAACGTTAAAATGCTGAATTCTTTACCCTTCACATCTAGTTGGTCATTAAATCACATTTTGTCAATAGTGTTTCTGATACGAATTTCTTCCTCCCATTCTCACTGCTACCAACCTACATCAGCCCATCATTTGTCTATCTTAAAATACTATACTATCATGACTGCTTCTTAGCTGGTACTCTTACCTGTAACACCAACCTGATTTAATTAATCTTCCAATGCTAAGTGAGAGATCGATGTTCCTAAAATGCTATTTTCATCAAGTAATCATCGCTGCTTTAAAAACTCTACACTGGCTTCTTATTTCCTATCACATGAAATCTAAATGTCTTTGCATACTTTTGAAGGCTCTCAGTAATTCAGACTAGTCTTGCTTATCTGATCTCATGCTCCAGGAGCCTCTGCTCCTGCCAGGGTGACCTCTCTGCAGCTCCTTTCATAGATTATATTTACTCTTGTACCTGTGCTTCATCTCTGCTACTTCTCTCCTCTGTATTACCCTCTCTTCTTTCCCCTGTGCTAATTCATATCCCACCCATTCTACAGGGCCATGTTCAATTTCCTTGAAGCCTTCCTTCTCTCTGTATTACCCTGTACTGAACAACTAAGAGGTTACTTAGTGCCATCCTACTCTATGAAATAATAAATGAACAAAGAAAATTATGTTAATATATTACTAGCATTATATATACACATACATATACACAAATTACAACATGCCAGATACTTTTTAACTTAATTATATTTGCAGGCACTTGAACCCTCTCCAAATATTTAGGTACAAGTATGTTTACTGTAGCAGTATTAGGAAACAACTCAAAACCAGTGGTATAAACTTATCACAGGCAAAGGAGGTATGAAATGCTTTTAATATATCCAACCAGTAGTGCTAAATACATGACACAATTTTTTCGATTAGCTGTCTTACTCTATATCTTGTAATAACAGTAACAGAGATGAAAATAAAATCAATTTTGTTGCTTTTTTCTTACACTAGTCTATATTTTCCACTAAAATCCTACATCTTTCCAAAAAGTGATAAAATCTTTTAAATTCGAGCAAGATGGCCGAATAGGAACAGCTCCAGTCGCCAACTCCCAGCGCGAGCGACACAGAAGACCGGTGATTTCTGCATTTTCAATTGAGGTACTGGGTTCGTCTCACTGGGGAGTGCCGGACGATCGGTGCTGGTCAGCTGCTGCAGCCCGACCAGCGAGAGCTGAAGCAGGGCGAGGCATTGCCTCACCTGGGAAGCGCAAGGGGGAAGGGAATCCCTTTTCCTAGCCAGGGGAACTGAGACACACAACACCTGGAAAATCGGGTAACTCCCACCCCAATACTGCGCTTTAAGCAAACAGGCACACCAGGAGATCATATCCCACACCTGGCCGGGAGGGTCCCACACCCACGGAGCCTCCCTCATTGCTAGCACAGCAGTCTGTGATCTACTGGCAAGGCAGCAGCGAGGATGGGGGAGGGGCGCCCGCCATTGCTGAGGCTTAAGTAGGTAAACAAAGCTGCTGGGAAGCTCGAACTGGGTGGAGCTCACAGCAGCTCAAGGAAACCTGCCTGTCTCTGTAGACTCCACCTCTGGGGACAGGGCACAGTAAACAATAAGAAACACAGCAGAAAACTCTGCAGACGCAAACGACTCTGTCTGACAGCTTTGAAGAGAGCAGTGGATCTCCCAACACGGAGGCTGAGATCTGAGAAGGGACAGACTCCCTGCTCAAGTGGGTCCCTGACCCCTGAGCAACCTAACTGGGAGACATCCCCCACTAGGGGCAGTCTGACACCCCACACCTCACAGGGTGGAGTACACCCCTGAGAGGAAGCTTCCAAAGCAAGAATCAGACAGGTACACTCGCTGTTCAGCAATATTCTATCTTCTGCAGCCTCTGCTGCTGATACCCAGGCAAACAGGGTCTGGAGTGGACCTCAAGCAATCTCCAACAGACCTACAGCTGAGGGTCCTGACTGTTAGAAGGAAAACTATCAAACAGGAAGGACACCTACACCAAAACCCCATCAGTACATCACCATCATCAAAGACCAGAGGCAGATAAAACCACAAAGATGGGGAAAAAGCAGGGCAGAAAAGCTGGAAATTCAAAAAATAAGAGCGATCTCCCCCGGCAAAGGAGCGCAGCTCATCGCCAGCAACGGATCAAAGCTGGACGGAGAATGACTTTGACGAGATGAGAGAAGAAGGCTTCAGTCCATCAAATTTCTCAGAGCTAAAGGAGGAATTACGTACCCAGCGCAAAGAAACTAAAAATCTTGAAAAAAAAGTGGAAGAATTGATGGCTAGAGTAATTAATGCAGAGAAGGTCATAAACGAAATGAAAGAGATGAAAACCATGACACGAGAAATACGTGACAAATGCACAAGCTTCAGTAACCGACTCGATCAACTGGAAGAAAGAGTAACAGCGATTGAGGATCAAATGAATGAAATGAAGCGAGAAGAGAAACCAAAAGAAAAAAGAAGAAAAAGAAATGAACAAAGCCTGCAAGAAGTATGGGATTATGTAAAAAGACCAAATCTACGTCTGATTGGGGTGCCTGAAAGTGAGGGGGAAAATGGAACCAAGTTGGAAAACACTCTTCAGGATATCATCCAGGAGAACTTCCCCAACCTAGTAGGGCAGGCCAACATTCAAATCCAGGAAATACAGAGAATGCCACAAAGATACTCCTCGAGAAGAGCAACTCCAAGACACATAATTGCCAGATTCACCAAAGTTGAAATGAAGGAAAATTTCTTAAGGGCAGCCAGAGAGAAAGGTCGGGTTACCCACAAAGGGAAGCCCATCAGACTAACAGCAGATCTCTCGGCAGAAACTCTCCAAGCCAGAAGAGAGTGGGGGCCAATATTCAGCATTCTTAAAGAAAAGAATTTTCAACCCAGAATTCCATATCCAGCCAAACTAAGTTTCATAAGTGAAGGAGAAATAAAATCCTTTACAGATAAGCAAATGCTTAGAGATTTTGTCACCACTAGGCCTGCCTTACAAGAGACCCTGAAGGAAGCACTAAACATGGAAAGGAACAACCGGTACCAGCCATTGCAAAAACATGCCAAAATGTAAAGACCATCGAGGCTAGGAAGAAACTGCATCAACTAACGAGCAAAATAACCAGTTAATATCATAATGGCAGGATCAAGTTCACACATAACAATCTTAACCTTAAATATAAATGGACTAAATGCTCCAATTAAAAGACACAGACTGGCAAACTGGATAAAGAGTCAAGACCCATCAGTCTGCTGTATTCAGGAGACCCATCTCCCACGCAGAGACATACATAGGCTCAAAATAAAGGGATGGAGGAAGATTTACCAAGCAAATGGAGAACAAAAAAAAGCGGGGGTTGCAATACTAGTCTCTGATAAAACAGACTTTAAACCATCAAAGATCAAAAGAGACAAAGAAGGCCATTACATAATGATAAAGGGATCAACTCATCAGGAAGAGCTAACTATCCTAAATATATATGCACCCAATACAGGAGCACCCACATTCATAAAGCAAGTCCTTAGAGACTTACAAAGAGACTTAGATTCCCATACAATAATAATGGGAGACTTCAACACTCCACTGTCAACATTAGACAGATCAACGAGACAGAAAGTTAACAAGGATATCCAGGAATTGAACTCATCTCTGCAGCAAGCAGACCTAATAGACATCTATAGAACTCTCCACCCCAAATCAACAGAATATACATTCTTCTCAGCACCACATCGTACTTACTCCAAAATTGACCACGTAATTGGAAGTAAAGCACTCCTCAGCAAATGTACAAGAACAGAAATTATAACAAACTGTCTCTCAGACCACAGTGCAATCAAACTAGAACTCAGGACTAAGAAACTCAATCAAAACCGCTCAACTACATGGAAACTGAACAACCTGCTCCTGAATGACTACTGGGTACATAACGAAATGAAGGCAGAAATAAAGATGTTCTTTGAAACCAATGAGAACAAAGATACAACATACCAGAATCTCTGGGACACATTTAAAGCAGTATGTAGAGGGAAATTTAAGGCACTAAATGCCCACAAGAGAAAGCAGGAAAGATCTAAAATTGACACTCTAACATCGCAATTAAAAGAACTAGAGAAGCAAGAGCAAACACATTCGAAAGCTAGCAGAAGGCAAGAAATAACTAAGATCAGAGCAGAACTGAAGGAGATAGAAACACAAAAAACCCTCCAAAAAATCAATGAATCCAGGAGTTGGTTTTTTGAAAAGATCAACAAAATTGACAGACCACTAGCAAGACTAATAAAGAAGAAAAGAGAGAAGAATCAAATTGACGCAATTAAAAATGATAAAGGGGATATCAGCACCGACCCCACAGAAATACAAACTACCATCAGAGAATACTATAAACACCTCTACGCAAATAAACTGGAAAATCTAGAAGAAATGGATAATTTCCTGGACACTTACACTCTTCCAAGACTAAACCAGGAAGAAGTTGAATCCCTGAATAGACCAATAGCAGGCTCTGAAATTGAGGCAATAATTAATAGCCTACCAACCAAAAAAAGTCCAGGACCAGATGGATTCACAGCTGAATTCTACCAGAGGTACAAGGAGGAGTTGGTACCATTCCTTCTGAAACTATTCCAATCAATAGAAAAAGAGGGAATCCTCCCTAACTCATTTTATGAGGCCAACATCATCCTGATACCAAAGCCTGGCAGAGACACAACAAAAAAAGAGAATTTGAGACCAATATCCCTGATGAACATCAATGCAAAAATCCTCAATAAAGTACTGGCAAACCGGATTCAGCAACACATCAAAAAGCTTATCCACCATGATCAAGTGGGCTTCATCCCTGGGATGCAAGGCTGGTTCAACATTCGCAAATCAATAAACATAATCCAGCATATAAACAGAACCAAAGACAAGAACCACATGATTATCTCAATAGATGCAGAAAAGGCTTTTGACAAAATTCAACAGCCCTTCATGCTAAAAACGCTCAATAAATTCGGTATTGATGGAACGTATCTCAAAATAATAAGAGCTATCTATGACAAACCCACAGCCAATATCATACTGAATGGGCAAAAACTGGAAAAATTCCCTTTGAAAACTGGCACAAGACAGGGATGCCCTCTCTCACCACTCCTATTCAACACAGTGTTGGAAGTTCTGGCTAGGGCAATCAGGCAAGAGAAAGAAATAAAGGGTATTCAGTTAGGTAAAGAAGAAGTCAAATTGTCCCTGTTTGCAGATGACATGATTGTATATTTAGAAAACCCCATTGTCTCAGCCCAAAATCTCCTTAAGCTGATAAGCAACTTCAGCAAAGTCTCAGGATACAAAATTAATGTGCAAAAATCACAAGCATTCTTATACACCAGTAACAGACAAACAGAGAGCCAAATCATGAATGAACTTCCATTCACAATTGCTTCAAAGAGAATAAAATACCTAGGAATCCAACTTACAAGGGATGTAAAGGACCTCTTCAAGGAGAACTACAAACCACTGTTCAGTGAAATCAAAGAGGACACAAACAAATGGAAGAACATACCATGCTCATGGATAGGAAGAATCAATATCGTGAAAATGGCCATACTGCCCAAGGTTATTTATAGATTCAATGCCATCCCCATCAAGCTACCAACGAGATTCTTCACAGAATTGGAAAAAACTGCTGTAAAGTTCATATGGAACCAAAAAAGAGCCCGCATCTCCAAGACAATCCTAAGTCAAAAGAACAAAGCTGGAGGCATCACGCTACCTGACTTCAAACTATACTACAAGGCTACAGTAACCAAAACAGCATGGTACTGGTACCAAAACAGAGCTATAGACCAATGGAACAGAACAGAGTCCTCAGAAATAATACCACACATCTACAGCCATCTGATCTTTGACAAACCTGAGAGAAACAAGAAATGGGGACAGGATTCCCTATTTAATAAATGGTGCTGGGAAAATTGGCTAGCCGTAAGTAGAAAGCTGAAACTGGATCCTTTCCTTATTCCTTATACGAAAATTAATTCAAGATGGATTAGAGACTGAAATGTTAGACCTAATACCATAAAAATCCTAGAAGAAAACCTAGGTAGTACCATTCAGGACATAGGCATGGGCAAGGACTTCATGTCTAAAACACCAAAAGCAACAGCAGCAAAAGCCAAAATTGACAAATGGGATCTAATTAAACTAAAGAGCTTCTGCACAGCAAAAGAAACTACCATCAGAGTGAACAGGCAACCTACAGAATGGGAGAAAATTTTTGCAATCTACTCATCTGACAAAGGGCTAATATCCAGAACCTACAAAGAACTCAAACAAATTTACAAGAAAAAAACAAACAACCCCATCCAAAAGTGGGCAAAGGATATGAACAGACATTTCTTAAAAGAAGACATTCATACAGCCAACAGACACATGAAAAAATGCTCATCATCACTGGCCATCAGAGAAATGCAAATCAAAACCACAATGAGATACCATCTCACACCAGTTAGAATGGCGATCATTAAAAAGTCAGGAAACAACAGGTGCTGGAGAGGATGTGGAGAAATAGGAACACTTTTACACTGTTGGTGGGATTGTAAACTAGTTCAACCATTATGGAAAACAGTATGGCGATTCCTCAAGGATCTAGAACTAGATGTACCATATGACCCAGCCATCCCATTACTGGGTATATACCCAAAGGATTATAAATTATGCTGCTATAAAGACACATGCACACGTATGTTTACTGCGGCACTATTCACAATAGCAAAGACTTGGAATCAACCCAAATGTCCATCAGTGACAGATTGGATTAAGAAAATGTGGCACATATACACCATGGAATACTATGCAGCCATCAAAAAGGATGAGTTTGTGTCCTTTGTAGGGACATGGATGCAGCTGGAAACCATCATTCTTAGCAAACTATCACAAGAACAGAAAACCAAACACTGCATGTTCTCACTCATAGGTGGGAACTGAACAATGAGATCACTTGGACTCAGGAAGGGGAACATCACACACCGGGGCCTATCATGGGGAGGGGGGGGGGGGGGGGAGGGGGGAGGGATTGCATTGGGAGTTATACCTGATGTAAATGACGAGTTGATGGGTGCAGCACACCAACAAGGCACAAGTATACATATGTAACAAACCTGCACGTTATGCACATGTACCCTACAACTTAAAGTATAATAATAATAAATAAATTTATAAAAAAAAAAAATGTTTTAAATTCCATCCAGTAAGTAGTCAGACTAACAAGAAATTTTTTGTATTAATGCTTACAATGAAATGGCAAGAAGAGTTGTTGCCAACTGTAAAAAACAAGTTGAAAGAGTTATTCATACTTGTCACCTTTTTGCCAAAAACTTCCCATAGGTATAGTACTTTGAATGCTATGTTCATATACCTGAAGATTTAAATCACTCACATTAATCGATCAAAGACTCTGGTCCACTATTTTGACATGCTTACTGAGAACAGAGGATGACTGACTATTCTCAAGGAAGTTATTAACTTCTGTCCAAACCTTCTCTCTCAGTCTGTGCAAACCATAGCAGTGAAGCTCTTTGATGGGACACACACTGCCTTTTTCAGCTTCACATCATTCTTTTCTATTAGGATACCAGTGTCTTTGAAAGTTATTAAAAAAGCATGTTTAAAAAGTATAGAAATTTTGAATACAGACTTTCTCAGTATTTGTACCATTGTGTATTGTCTGGAAATTACTAATCAGGGTTTATAGTTTTAAAAGTCTATAAAGAAGTTGACAGTGTTGAAGACACTAACATTTCAAAGTTAATTTTAGCACTATGAATATACACACATTTGTTTTTATCTTTCTTGGGCACATCAGTAAAAATTTTTATTGACAAATAGGCTAAACCCAAATTAAATTCTAGCTATTACTATATATCTTTACAAATTTTGCAACTTAGATCACTCAGAGAATATTATATTTTATAATTAGAGGGCAAGATGAAATGCTACCTTCCTGCTATTAAAAAACAGTACTATATTTCTCTCTTTTCCATGTACTTGAAGGGAGTTAAAAATACACAATTCCTCAAGGATATCTCTAAAAATAGCCTAATTGTTTTTCTAATTGATCCAGAAACTTCTTCTAACAGTTCTAAATATTCTTTAACTCAAGAATTCCACTTCCAGGAATTTGTTTCCTCTGTAATAATCGCAGCTGGGCCCGGTGGCTCACGCCTGTAATCTCAGCACTTTGGGAGGCGGAGGTGGGCAGATGACGAGGTCAGGAGATGGAGACCATCCTGGCTAACACGGTGGAACCCCGTCTCTACTAAAAATACAAAAAATTAGCTGGGCGTGGTGACGGGCGCCTGTAGTCCCAGCTACTCCCGAGGCTGAGGCAGGAGAATGGCGTGAACCCGGGAGGCGGAGCTTACAGTGACCCGATATCACGCCACTGCACTCCAGCCTGGGCGACGGAGCGAGACTCCATCTCAAAAATAAATAAATAAAACCAAATTACCTGCTTTTGTCACAGAACTTGCACTCTGGTCTACAAAAAAACAAACAAACAAACAAAAAAACGTATAGGATACATTTTTGAGATTCAAATTATACTTTTATAAAATTGTGTATTGTCTGGAAATTACTAATCAGTATTTATAGTTTTTAAAGTCTATAAAGAAGTTGACAGTGTTGAAGACACTAACATTTCAAAGTTAAGTTTAGCATTATGAATATACACACATTTGTTTTTATCTTTCTTGGGCACGTCAGTAAAAATTTTTATTCACAAATAGGCTAAATACTTCCCTTAAAATAGTGATTACATTCACCAAATTGTAAAGAAAGACGCTATGGGGAGGAGTAAAAACAGCTTTCATCTGGTTTCAATGAAAACTTGAGGCTTTAAAACAATTTTAATTGTGTATCTATTTTGTTTTCTCCATTAGTGGCCCATCCTTCAAAATCTAGCTGGAGGCCGGGCACAGTGGTTCACGCCTGTAATCCCAGCACTTTGGGAGGCTGAGGCGGGCAGATCACCTGAGGTCGGGAGTTCGTCACCAGCCTGACCAACATGGAGAAACTCCGTCTCTACTAAAAATACAAAATTAGCCGTGGTGGCACATGCCTATAATCCCAGCTACTCGGGAAGCTGAGGCAGGAGAATTGCTTGAACCCGGGAGGGGGAGGTTGCGGTGAACCGAGATAGCGCCATTGCACGCCAGCCTGGGCAACAAGAGCGAAACTCTGTCTCAAAAACAACAAAACAAAACAAAGCAAAAAACAAAAAACAAAATCTAGCTGGAGCCTGATGCAAAAGGACATCTTCTCCAGAAAAAAAAAAAATTACAAATCTCTCCTTCAAAAAAACCTTTCATGTGTGGCATTTGACATTTTCTTTTTACTTAACCCAACTAATATGTAGTTTTGCATCTCATTAAAAATAAAACTTAACTGGTTTGTCAGATTCTAGAAAAAAAACTTTAATAACAAAGAGATAAAGTTTTGGAGAAATGTTGAAATATAAAAAGTTCCCAGTTGGGACAAATTTTTAATAACAAATTCAGCCTTGTCTGTTAAGTTACTATATCAACTGGTATTATAAAATAGCATATACATGGCTGGGCGTGGTGGCTCACGCCTGTAATCCCAGCACTTTGGGAGTCCCAGGTGGGCAGATCACAAGGTCAGGAGACCAAGACCATCCTGGCTAACATGGTGAAACCCCGTCTCTACTAAAAACAAAAACAAAAACAAAAACAAACAAAAAATTAGCCAGGCGTGGTGCCAGGCGCCTGTAGTCCCAGCTACTTGGGAGGCTGAGGCAGGAGAATGGCGTGAATCCGAGAAGCAGAGCTTGCAGTGAGCTGAGATTGTGCCACTGCACTCCAGCCTGGACTACAGAACCAGACTCTGTCTCAAAAAAAAAAAAAAAAAAGAAAAGAAAAGAAGAAGTACAAGTCCACTTTGCCTTTCCAAGTGCCTTCTCACTGTAGTATAGCAATAATTCTAAACATAGCATAACAAATTCCTTATCAGGAATAATAGTCATTCTGTGTAAAATGCATTTAGTTGATAGGTTTTGCTGTGTGTAGCATTTCTTAGAAAAAAAAAAAAACAAATATACAACTACATTGACTAGAGAGGCTTGATTATGAGACACTAATATTTAGTCAAATTATTAAGAAATCATATTTTAAGTTATCACATTTTTGGTGATTCTTCTTTCTCTATAACTTTAACAACATTTGATATGTCATAGTCTCTTAGAAATACTATGATAAAGAAGCCATTAAGCGTATCCTCTACTTTTTCCCATTGATTCTCTCCCTCATTGAGGAATATTCAATACACATCATAGAGGAACAAATTTAACTGAATGAGTTCTCCTTAATTTCAACAATTACTATGGGCACAAAACAATATAAAATTTTCACTGGGTATCTTTATTGTTAATTCATCAGGTCCAACTTTTTTTATGGACAAGTAGGCTATATGCATAATCCTTTAATGTACAATTTCAAAGTTCAGAAAGCTCTGAAAAACAAAAGGTACTTTGATAAGTTTGCTGCACTCCTGTTGCAGCAAAACCTGACTTGATTTAAGGTGACAATTCACATATATCTCATTGCAAAAATATTCATGTGTTTGATTATAGGGTGCTTTCTGGAACAACATCCCTTTATAAGATTTGGAAAATTCTGAATTATGAAACACATATAAACCCAAGGGTTTTAAGTGAGGGATATCGATTCGATTAGATTCTATGTTATTCCTTTAGTAGGTGAACAATATTGTTCATGTGCCGTAGCAAATTCAGTATTTTAAAATCATATTTTTGGAGGTTCTAAAATTGAAGATATTACACTCTATGGTACACTCTAAAAAGTAATAAAGACTTACAGCAACATAGCCCAAAGAGTTAATGGAATATATGGTTTTCACAATGATAACACCTTCCTTGATTCACCCAAGTTGGAGACAGACGTCCTTTCTAAGTGTTCCCACGTACTATACACTTCCCCTATTATGATTGCTGTTTACTAGTCAGTGTCCCTTGCTAGACTGTATGCTCAGTGATGTCAGATGCTGCTGCCTTGAATTATATTTTACCAGTAATTCTCAGTGCTTGCCTCACTGCTTGGTGCATAGCACATGCTTGATTAAAATAATAATTGAATTGGAGAGCAGAAGAAGTAAGTTTCAAAGAATTCTCTAAGTACCTTCAAATAACTCAAGGTAGGACAGGAACTACTCTCATTCAACTTCCATCCTTTCATTATTTAAGGACCCCTTTTATTCTTATTTCACCAAAATATTTTAGCAGCTGTCCATTCATGCTCATTTTATTTCCAGTTTTGTTTTTTTTTTTTTTTTTTTGGTAGTCTTTCATGTTAATGATTATACATCCCTTGTCCTTTTAAAGTAAGCTTCAGGCCGGGTGCGGTGGCTCACACTTGTAATCCCAGCACTTTGGGAGGCCAAGGCAGGTGGATCACGAGGTCAGGAGTTCAAGACCAGGCTGACCAAGATGGTGAAACCCTGTTTCTACTAAAAATAAAAAAAAAATTAGCCAGGTATGGTGGTGGGTGCCTGTAATTCCAGCTACTCGGGAGACTGAGGCAGAAAATTGCTTGAACCTGGGAGCCAGAGGTTGCAGTGAGCTGAGATCGCGCCACTGCACTCCACCCTGGGTGACACAGCGAGACTCCATCTCAAAAAAAAAAAAAAAAAAGAAAAAGAAAAAGAAAAACTAAGACGTCAAGACGAACATCCACCTGGATGTTTTACATACTACTGAAATTTACATACTACTGAAATTCAACCTGCTAAAGATGTCATTCCATTTCACTCTGTTCTTCCTCCAGTCTTCCAAATCTCAGCAAATGGTATTCCCATCTATCAGACTGTTCAAGACAATTATCTGGGAGCTCTCCTCGACACCCTGTATCTTTCCAGAAGTCTACTGTCCAAATTTATCTCATCTCACTATTTCTCTCAATCTCCCCCCACCAACATCCAAGTTATCACAATTTCTCATCAGTTCTATTTCTTCCTAGTGAGTCTCTCTATTTCTACTCTTGTCTCATTCCAATTATCTTCCACATAGTAGTCAGTGTTAGTCTTTTAAAAATGCAAATCAGAATATATCCAAGATTGAAATCCATCAACAACTTCCACTGTTGTAAGATATAGTCAAAAAATGGGAAATAACACAACGGGAGTTAAATGGTTCTATAAGATCTGACTCTGCATACTACTCCATCCTCTTTTTTGCTCCAAGCAGCCATTATTTTGCTGCAAAAATCTTCCTTCAGTTTCTCCAACAAGCCAAGTTATTTGCTTCGGCTTCCATACAGAAGGCTATTTCTCCAGGCTAATTCCTATTTATACTTCTGGTCTTAGCTTAGATAAACACCTCTTCCCTTACCACAAATCTAAATCTACCTGTTATACTTTCCTAGCGTTCCTAGGAATTTTTCCTCATCATATTAAATGAATTTATAATTATATACTTACGTGTATGAATATTTTAATATGTCTCTCCTGAAAGATTTACTTTATGAGGTAAAGGTACAGTGAGGTCAAGATACAGTTTGAGTTTGTTCATCAGTGCCTAACACAGTGCCTGGAACACACAGAATATGTTTTAAAAAAATCTGTTGAATTAGGACATGAATACAATTGATCAACATCTAACTATTATAATTACTAAATAGAAAAATATTTAAATCATGACCTGTTTTGAATGTGCAACAATCTTTCTGCTTTTATCCATTAGGAATTTTTCTCTTTCATCTTTTTTATTTGGAATGAAATAGATTTGTATTTGAGATCTGGAAAAAAAACGTCTAATATTTATATTTGGCTTAGCTATTATAACTCACCTATTTACTTCCTGAGATATCTGTAATGATTTGTGTTTAAATTTTCACTTTACAATAACTAATTAGGATACTTAGATCACCATTTAAAAATACAAACAACCACTTCCAGTAGTCAAAAGGGGTATTTCTAAAGGGACAAAATCTATCACAAAACAGTATCAAAGCTAAGTTTTATCATAAAAGTATGGACTCATTAAATAATTAGGCAGACAGATAGGCTAACTATCATACTTAGAACTTGACCCAAATTCTAATGAGTAATGAAACTTGTTCATTAAGCAGGAATTAAAAAAAAAAAAAGCAAGGTGACATGACTGCTAACATAAATCTTTGATGCACTGATCTGATTCCTTTCTAAAGACATTTACTTAGGGTAGAGTTTATTGTGTTTAAATTGTTACTTAAATGCTATTTTAAAGTTCTTTATTTTTGTTTTCATACGATATAGAAAATGTATGAAACCAATATAAAATTCAATTACTAAGGATAAAAATTGTATTAATGGGTCCTAGTTTCACTCCCTAAGTAAGAAAATAGGATTCATATCTATTAATTTGTCACTAACATGTAGCTCTCCAGAATAACTATGTATTCCTAGGACACAAACATTTTTATTATTTTACTATTCACTGGATTCATTATTCAAAAAATTATGAGCAATAATACAACCAATTTATACTACACAATAAATTATGTATTCTATGAAAGTCAAATATTTTCAGAGTCAATATAATCACAACATACTTTTTTTGGACTCACGTGTTCACTCACAGTTTGCTTTTAACTGCTTCATAGAGATGGCAGTTTACACATTACAATGAGGTTTTATTGATTTATCAGTTACACAGTATAATAAGCATTCTCAGTAAACTGGAAAAGCTAGCTCTGAGGCTAGTATCATACAATAGTAAGTTGCAGAATATCAGAGCAAATCAGAAGGTTGGCATAAGGAAAAGATATATGGTGTAAACTAGACTAGCAAAGACTAATATTTAGTAAGTCCGCTAACACAAACAAATTAGGTTTTTAAGTTGTACACTTTGTCCATGATGGGAAAAATGTTTACTTAGTATTTTATGTTATATGGTCAACTATTCTATATCAAACTATTAAATTTCTTTTTTGGGAAAATGTTTTCTTATTTGAAGACATGTAAAGTAACATTTAACATTAATATGATATAACAAATACTTTTGCTAGCAAACAAGTCCTTTCTTTCAATAATGTATCTGAATTTAACTAGCTCAGATAACTTGACTTTTGCAATGTATTTGTTAATAAATAATAAAAATATTAAATTTTTTTTTAGTATTTTAAAATAAATACTTTTAAACAATAAAATGTGTTAAATTGGTAAGAGAGTAAAAGGGTTGAGCAAAAACTACACAATAAAATTCTCTAAAGCATCATGTAAAAATTTTGTAATTTAAAAATGTAAAGATCATGTAGGCAAAGGTGGTAATGTTCTCTGTTCTATTATTGAAGCCAAAGAATATATATATATATATATATATATATATATATATATATATATATATATATTTTACTTTTTCTTTAGATAAAGTCTTAGTCTGTTGCCCAGGCTGGATTGCAGTGGCATTATCTTGGCTCACTGCAACCTCCACCTTCTGGGTTCAAGCAACAAAGAATAAAATTTTTATTAAAGTTTTTTTGCTTTTTAAAATGGAATAGTTTGAGGACTTCTAAGAGCCTACAAATGAGCAAAGTGGAGTACTGGAAGAGATCCGCAGAGCAATTCATGACTCAATCAGCTGACTGAGTTGTTTGTCATTCAGCTGAACAGAACTGGCCAACATGTTGTTTTAGATAATAATTTTTTTCTTTCTTAGTTGTAACTTGTTTAATTTCCATCCCTAATAGGCCATTGAAGAAGTAAAGCAAACAGAAAGTATATGGATGTTGAAATACAAATTAATGAGGAGCATAAAAATAAATCTGTAAATTCACCTCAGGATTCTCTTCACGAGATCTATAAATTGTGTTCATTTGATCCCACTACTCACATTACCCATTATGTAGCTGCTTCTTAAAAAAAGAAGTTAAAGAGAGAACATATTAGAACAATAATATTCAATTTAGTTTTTCATATACTGGCATAAAGGCCAAAACACCCACAATGTGCTATTTGTGAAAATATTCTAGAAAATAGAGGCTCTATTGTTTTATTTTAAAAGTAAAATGTGACTGGGCACAGTGGCTCATGCCTATAATCCCAGCACTTTGGGAGACCGAGGCGGGTGGATCACCTGAGGTCAGGAGTTCAAGACCAGCCTGGCCAACATGGTGAAAGCCCATCTCTACTAAAAATACAAAAATTAGCTGGGCATGGTGGTGGGTGCCTGTAATCCCAGCTACTCTGGAGGCTGAGGCAGGAGAATCACTTGAACCTGGGAGGCGGAGGTTGCAGTAAGCCAGGATCTCGCCACTGCATTCCAGCTTGTACAACAGAGCGAGACTCCATCTCAAAAAAAAAAAAAAAAAGTAAAATGTTAAGAATTCCAAATATCACCTCACAAGCAGTTATTTAATGTCATAATATGTTATCAAATTTTAATCTACTTTCTTATTTATATTCAGACCCTAAACTCAACTTAATATTACATTATAAAATTTAACAAATTATGATTTTTCTTATATAGCTGAAGTCAAACACCATGTGATGTTACATAAGTATTAAAGATTGTGGTAAATAAAATTTATAAAACAATCAATGCAAGTTAACTTCTTTATCTTATACCAATGCAAAAAAGGATGTTTAAAACACTACATAGAGAATATATACTGGAGAGATTCAAGAGGCAAGAAAGATTGGGAAATGTTGCTTTCACATTGCTAAAGGTTTTGATCATTTTAAACCCAGAAAAGTTTCAATTAATGATGGAGGATGTGAGTCACTGATTTTTATACTGCCAATGAAATGCAGCAAGCTAGAATAACTGGTTAGTTTTATTAAGGTATCTTATTAAGATGGCTTATTAAGCTACTCACTATTGTTTTCATAGGGCTTTAGGCAGATACTAAACTTTAAAATGTAGGATTCGTTCCTTCCTAACTTTCATAAAAGTCATATATAATTAGCACTGAATGAAATTTTCTAATGTCAACATTTCAAATTTTGATTAACAGGGAATACAAATCAACCTAACTCAAGTTTAATTCAAAAGACAGGCAACATCCTTTGGGAGACTAGTAGAGATAATATATCAATGCAACTTCAAATTTTAGACTAAGCCATGGGCCTACAAAGTAAAAGTAATATTCAACTTATTAAGCTGGCATCATCACAGTCATTTTCCCTACCTGTTTTAACTATGATTCATAAAAACCATACATTCTCATCTTTAGGTCAACATTTAAGGTCTCGAAAGCAATTGGGCCCTATTGATAGATACGATGATTGATATACATAGAGTATAAAAGATGATTGAAATAAAGATAAAGTAACAGTTGATAAAAGTGATGCAGGTTCCAAACATGAATTGAGATACAGAAATTTAGACAGTGGTAAGGTTTACGGACACCATATAATTAAAAACCTGGCCAAATTCTGTAAGGTGGAAAGAACCACGATAGTTCAAGTTTACGATATTACTATCATTTCTAAACATAAAATACCATTCAATAGAAATCATACAAGTTAGGATAACTTAGCAAGTTATCATTATTATTCTTATTTTTAAAGAGAATAAACTAGGAGTGTCTTTTATTCCCCTGTAACAGTATTTTTCCCCCCCTGTAATAGTGTCTTTTTCATCTTTTATTGGGTATTCAAGGCTAGAACTAGAGTGAGATGAATGAGGCACTCATCTCAGGTTGAAATTTAAAAGGATGTAAAAGAAAGTAATCAAGATGAGGAATATGTTAATAAAAATAGTTTTGAAAATCACAACACAAAAACTTCATGAGAAAAATATCAAAATTTTAAATAAGGAAAGGATCAATACCTAGTCTAATACCGACAAAGTCTCTAAAGCAAAACTTCTTTACCTCATAGTTTCTTTAAAAGATGACTTCTGATAAAGGGTTGAGTGGTTTAGGTCTATCTGCTATCATTTACATAAGCACAGAATACATGAGTGAGAAAAATACCCAAAGTAAATTTTAATAATAAATCCCTAAATATTGTTCTAAGGCAGTTGATATCCTAAACCCCTATGTCTAAACCCACCCTGATTTCTAAGCTCTAAACTCCTTAGTTATACTAAGTAAGCTCTCTGAAACTATTTAGACTGACTGATTCTAGTACCAAGGTTGCTTCTTTTAACTAATTTTATAGCTGATTAATGGTCTTTGCTTGAATTAATTATGCTGGAAGTTACAAGGTACTGATTTTCTAATTGTATCACTCTCTCTATATTTATTAACTGACATTATTCTGTACAAAAGGCTTTTTCCTCTTTATCCTTCATCTCTTGTTTTTGAATATGTTTGTAGACTCTAAGATGTAAAAGTTCAATATTTTGTAATCAAATAGAGTTTATTTTTTCGACTCACAAATCATCCCAAATTTGGTCAGTGGAAACCTTTTCACGCTGGCTTATGTGTCCTTTCTATACAACCCCGTTAATCTTTGAGCATTTGCTTGTTTCTTGGCACAAAAAGACATCCCAGACTACTCTGCATTTTACCTGACCTAGAAGCTTGGTACTTTTTAATGGGAAATGGTACTTAGAAACTAAAATCTGGATGCTAGATATGTCTACTGCTTTTAAGCCCTTTTCAGTTGACACAGCTAAGAAAAATATGTATATATTTAAAATCATGCAGGCGCGGTGGCTCATGCCTGTAATTCCAGCATTTTCGGAGGCCAAGGTAAATGGAACACTTGAAGCCAGGAGTTCAAGACCAGCCTGGAGAACATGGCAAAAACCCATCTCTACTAAAAATACAAAAATGAACTGGGTGTGTTGGTATGTGCCTGTTATACCAGCTACTCAGAAGGCTGAGGCAGAAGAACCGCTTGAACCCGGGAGGCGGAAGTTGCGGTGAGCCGAGACCCTGCCACTGCACTCCAAAGTGAGACTCTGTCTCAAAAAATAAATAAGGAAAATCAAATCATGAGATTCATTTTGATATTTCTAATTCAAATGTAATATTTCAGTTTCTATTTCCTAATTCCATTTATTTTATGGTGGAAATCTTGGTTCCTAATAACATTTATTTATTTATTTGCTCAGTTCAACAATATACATAAAATCATTTCAAAATGTTAATACCAGTAGGACTAATAACTGTTAACATAGTGAGTAAACTTTAAAATTTCTTTGCATGTATTTCTATTCTTAGACTATATGCCACTAAGGATGTATAGTCAGAGTATGATGATCAAAAGATACTTTTCTGTATTTTATCAATTCTCTATACAGTTAGGTATATTTATTCCTATTTATAGTCACTTTTAGGGCTTTCTTTTTATCTTTTTAATTTGATTTCAATTTCTAAATATGTAAAAGATTTACATGACTCAAAAGTCAAAACTGTACAAAAGGGCATACTCAGAAAAGTTGCACTCCCATCTGTGCCTGTATCTCTTTCCCTTATACCTCCAAAGGTAATCATTTTAGTTTCTGGCTGATCTTTCCTGTTCCTTTGATTCTTATTTCTCACACAAAAGGCAGTAAATGAGAAGCACTTGATTTTTTTTCAGTTAGCAATCTGTCCTGGAAATCACTCAATATCAGTTTATAGGTATTGTTCTTATTCTTTTTTACAGCTGCATTGTATTACACTATGTGCATGTACCATCATTTATTTAACTTCTCTCCTATTTGGGTTATTTTTATTTGCTATTAAAAACAATACTGTAATTCTTATGTTGCTTCATATGCATGGAGGTTTATATTCAGGATAGAGTCCTAAAAGTGATTCTTCCTTAGTCAAAGGGCAAATGCATATGTGCTATTGTTAGATATTGCCAAATTCTCCTCCACAGGGGTTTTACCATTTCACGTTCTCACCAGTAATGTATGAGAATGCACAGAACCCTCTTTACTTCCAGTTTCAAGATCTATGTAAAGAATCCCTTTCAAAAGTTACATGGTTCTTGTATCGTTTCTGAGGCTACAATATAATTTTTTTCCCTTTTTGTTTCCAAACAAGTGATCATAATGTTTTAATTAAAAATATATAAGTTGAAGATATTAAACAGCTGATGTTTGCAGAGCACATTATACTTTTCAAAGCACTTTTATGCACATGCATTTCATTTGATCCTTATAGCCATGTTTTGAAGTAGATTAGAGCAAGTATGTCTTCCAGATGAGAACATTGAGAGCAAATTTAATGATTTGTACATACCTAGTTAATGACGGTTGAGGGTCCTGTTAGTTCACTAATTATTTTTACTAGATACTAAGTTGCCTCCCCTTTAACTTCCAATTTTAGTGTCTTAATTTTCTATATGTTAGTGTAACTTGCTAGATACAAGTATTAGGAATGCAGACCTAATCATTATATTTACCTCATAAATGGCAGAAACAAGAAAGCTATTATTGAGTTATTGAGCTTGTATTTTATTTTGGAGAATAAAGCTTCATTTGTTTGGTTTAGCTTAAATATTTTATAAACTACAAGTGCTAACCAAGTACAATATAGTTTATTCTAAAAAAATACAGCATATTTCAATTTAAAGAAAGACTTAGTAATGTAAAATAAGTAACAGCTTAAACACAATGAATTATATTTTAATACATAAGCAATTGCTGTACATTTCTAAAGTCATAGCAAATAAAGTAAAAAGTAGCCAAAATGTAATTTCAGGACTGAATTAAAGTTCAAAGTCTTCCTTTGTTCTAAACAATGTCTCCTTGCATTCTGTGAAAAGGTGAGAGAAAAAGTTCTGTTCTGAGAATAAAATGTTTGAACTATATTTTAATTAGATTGATTCGTCCTTGAGAAAGGCAACATATATTTATCCTATCAAGCGTACTTCAAGAAAATATTAAAGAATGACATTAACAAATATAAACTGAGAGTCCTCAAATCAGAAGAAATGAAATCATTGAGCATAAATATAAACTCCAATTTTGGCCTCTTTTTCATAATGTAAACTGGACTCCATAAAACACAATCTGTATGTTAAAGATGCCATTTATTTTTCAGGTTGAAAAATAACAAAAAGACTTTAGACCCACATATAAAAGGTACTCTTTTTATCCTTTTCTGAGACACTGACCTGTATACTCATTTAAAAATGAACACCACATCTTTACGTTATTAAATCTTTGTTTTGATCTATTAGTATTCACCAAAGTGCCATTTTATAAAACCCCACACTGAATAGACAAGGCTGGAGGTGACCATCTGCAGCTTTAGAGTCTGCATTTGAATTGATGAAAAGAGCTTTGTGTTTTCATTGCCAAGTTTGATTCTTCCAGTCATTAGGAATTCCCCTCAGATCGCATCAATGAAGCCGGACTCTCTTACACCCATGTGTTAAATTCTCTTCTCCTCATGGTTTCCTTTGCCAGCTCTTCTCAAGAATGACTACTGGGTCTTAAACACATTCTTCTCACAGCTGTGTTAAAAAAGAGCATCAGAAAGTCTTCCTAAAACCCATATGTGTATCTGGTCAGTTCTCTGTCCTAGGGTCACCTTACATTGTGGTGTGATTATACAGAGATTCATTCTTGTTCTTGAACTGTGCTACTGCCATCATTCTGGGAAAGATTTAGGCCCTCTGAGAGTCAGTACTAGAGAACTTCTTGGAAGTTATGTGAAATACACATAACTTAGCTAAAAAGTCAGATTAGTTTAACTTAAGAAAGATCTTTCAAGACACTAAAAATGTTTTATGTTATTTTTACCATTATATAGCTTGTTATATGGCACACAGTAACAGAAAGAGATACAATATATGCTTATACATATACACAGGATAGTGTTGTTTGAGGCAAAGGAAAAACTAAAAAGATGATGATGTTCTAAGAACTATTAGTTTGTATTGTATAAACGCCAAAGCAACTTAAAAAATTAAAATTAGTTTAGTAGGTTCCAAAATATCATTTACATGGAATTTGTAGAATCTTTTTTTTTTTCACTTTTGGTCAGTCTTCCTATAGAAAGACCTGCTAAAGTATTCTACAGTGGTATAACTTATTTTTTTCATTATATTTAGGTTAAGAAGTGACAAGTGCCTCTGCTGAGTTGTTCAAGAATGTATAACACTGAAGGAATAAAGAAGATATGCATCAGCTATAACTATATTCAATATTGTTATACAAACTTTTTTCTCCTTAAATGTAGATGATCAAGAATAAAGTTAATCTATGGACAATGTTTATGATTTCACCATCAAAGTTACAATGAAACAAGCAAAGGATTCTTCATTCTGTAAATTTACCAAGGGGCAAATATGGACATGGGCAAATCCCTGACCCAGTAGGGATAAATAACCAATTATGGAATCTTAGAATCCAAGTGAAATTTGTATTTCTATGTGCTCTTGGGTTCAATTGAGTTTCTCCCAATTATATTTTGGGAATAAAATCTATACCTAGTAACCTATTTGTCTATTTAGGATAGTTGCACAACTGTGAAATCAGATTTTAGATGAGTATACCTGACCAATGTGGAGAAACTCCATCTCTAGTAAAAATACAAAATTAGCTGGGCATGGTAGCACATGCCTGTAATCCCAGCTGCTCGAGAGGTTGAGGCAGGACAATGGCTTAAACCTGGGAGGTGGAGGTTGCCATGAGCCAAGATCGCGCCATTGCACTCCAGCCTGGGCAACAAGAGCGAAACTCCATCTCAAAAAACAAAACAAAACAAAAAGTGTATTTTTTCTATATTAACCAGCAAATACATTATATCTAACCTGTGTGTTTAATAACAGAGACAACAAAGGGGAAAGTTTTGAGTGAATTATATAAAGTATCAAGTTAAACAATATGTTACATCAAATCTAATGAGACTGAGCAATGTTTTCACAGGAATGACTAAAACTTCTAAAAATCTAACTTCTACAATACCTTCCTTTTCCCCTTTATTATAAAAATATTTTAAAGTACACTAACAATTAGTGTCATTTAGTAATCTTTTCCTAGGGAATTCAAATCACTTTATACATCTTATTTTTATCAATTCTTCAACGAATCTCAGGTAAGGTAGTTGAGTACTTCTAACTTCACAGAAGTATCCAGGAGCTATGTAGCCTGTCAAGTGATAAAAAATTAGAAAGCTATTGACTGCAGCTAAGAATAGAAACAAAGAAAAGGATACTTGTTAGATCATATATGCCTCTAAGGAGCTTATATTTCATATAAAATAGTTATGTGAAAATCACATGTATGTGTCTCTAAGGTATAAAAAATGTGGTATTTTTCCCTATCAAATTTTAGTTAAAATGTATACGATCATCATAAGTGGATTCTATCATTTCCCTAAAATAATAAAAATTCCGGTCTTTGACTTTTAAAATCACTGTAGTACTGGCATTTATAAAAACCAAAACCCAAAACTTTTGTATTTTATTTGAACTGAAACAGTATGGATATCTCATATTTAGTCGTTTGTTCTTTTTCTTCAATTCCTATTGCGTTCATCTGAAACATGTTTTATCTATCTGAGTATGCAGAAACATATAGTAGCTCAACTCTAGTTCTAATCACTGGAAGACAGTTTCTGAAATGAAGAAGTACATTAAATACAAAAAGCCATGTTGTAATTTAAAATTTTGGTTCCTACTTTTATGCTCATTTTCATTCATTCCATAAGGTTAGTTACAAAAGGGATCTACCTTATCGGGGAAAATACAGAGGCTAGGTTTAAAGAGCCCTTTTTCTTCTTTAGCCTGGATCCTTCACTTTGCACTCCATTGGAATTCTTATATTCTGGGTTAGGCACCAATCCTAATAATCCCACATTAATCCTTCCCTGGCACAAAGGAGTAACTCAGATAATTAAAACTATGTTTCTTCTTCATATCAACATGAGACATTCCCCAATAGTTAAGATATAAGCCCAAATTCTTTAGTTTTTATAAATAAATGAATATAATTATGTATTTGTTAAACATTGTAGGTATATCTATGTGTATAATAAAATCAGCTCTAAAGAAACCTACTTTATATATAGATGGATGGGAAAGGTGATCCACTCTGTAAGCATATAATGGAATTAGTGATAATTTTAATGAAATGTTTGTTTAACAGAGTATGAGATGACACATTTCACAAGTCAAATACAATTTAACTTTTATGATTCACAAATTCAGAATATTAAATTCTTTAAAAGCATATTGCACATCAAAGAATAAAAATTAAGCATGTTTAGATGTTGTACATCTTATGATGACTGTTTAGGAGCCATCTGAGTCCATCTTCCATATATAGATGATAATAAAATTATCTCTAATTAGATTTAGAAGGTGCCCTCCAAAGCTAATTAGGGAGGGCATTTGTTGATAAACTATCACAAATAAACATTCGACTTATTACTTGCTGAAGTACATATATTTCACAGCTTTCAAATTTTAAACACAAGAATATATTTTAAAGAGCAATTTCTAGAAAAGTTTTAGGTCTCCTCCCACTTATTAATAGTACTAATAAATCAAAGCTAACTTTCAACATTATATAAAATATTGATTTATACCTTCTGCTGAGTTGAGGAATTATGAAACTTATTCTTTGATTCAATCAACAAGTACTTACATTGTTCAGATATGTCTAATTTTGCCTTGACACTTACAGTCCAACAAAAAATTTATAGAAAAAATATCACAGGTAAAGTTGACAAGAACCAGAATAATTTTAATGAAAAGACAATGAAATTATTTTAAAAAATTCACTGAGGCCTTTCATTATGTTAAGCATAATTATTTTTCATATGGTTAAAATAGTTAAAATCAGATTCTAGAGCCAGCAACAAAAGTAAAAAATCTAGTAAAATCTATTGATGAAAATAGTAGGCTTTTTTTTTTCAACTGAGAAACTTTAGAAATGCTCTGTCCCTCTTCCCAGCACCCACAGTCATCTATCCTGTTTTATAATTCAACCTGCAAACAGATTAAGCAGCTGAGTTTGTGGAAAGTATGTTTGCTCTATGCTAAGAACCCTTGTGTGACACTATGGTGACTCCCCTGACACTTCGAAGAGAACTACAGACGGTTCTTACTTGTCAGCAGGAAAACCAGGCTGAGAATTCACAATTTCTTTGTAACACCAAATTCTTCACAGAAATCAGTATTTGGTCAAATAGCAGAAAAGACTTTAAACAGCTGTGTGTGTGTGTGTGTGTGTGTGTGTGTGTGTGTGTGTGTGTTTGGTCAATACTGATCAAAAGATATAGGGTGCCCTATATTTCAAAAGACAATCTACAACTTAAGAAAACCTACAAATTGAAATGTTTTAACCTGATCTTTGATGTTTTAATTATGTTATAAAAATTTAAGATGAGCAGAACTCTTGTAAATTTTAAATAATGGATTTTTTCTTTTTAGAAAAGTATGGGAAGGATGAAAGTTCTTGAGTTGATACATCTTTTCTTACAAATCCGTTTAAAAGTTTACAATTTTTTCCATATCTCTTTGTCTCATCTATTCATTATATAGTTACAGTATATGATTTTATATAGTTTATGAGGGAATTTGAATCATAGCACTGTAAATCTGGACCACAGTAAAACTGACATATGACAAAAGTTATTTCCATGTAAAATCCAGATCTTTGAGAGTTCTAACCTTATAAGCCTGGTTGTAATTACTTTTACTTTAAGTAACTATGTGGAGCTTAGGCATGCTAAGTATAGCAAAATGTATTTTTAAAAGTCCTTTGGCACTTGTTCCAGGCCACAAGAAGCAAGCATACTTGTAGATGGAAAAGAAACTATAGCATAAAGAATTACAAAGTTTTAAATCTCTCATGATGAATAAAAACATCTTTTAAAGGATTGATATGTCAGTTTTCTCTTTAATAAATGGGGATTAGGGATAGTCTTTGACAAAACTATTAAGAGAAGTTTTTCCTACAAAGTTCCCGTGTTCTTAGCTGCTCTTTAATTCTCTTTACTTCGACATAACCCCTCTGTCCAAAACCAAGTACAAACATTCAGTACCAGGAAAAGAGCAATCTAAAAGCTAAATCACAATATGCTATTCATCCACAAACACACACATTTTTCAATAAAAGTACATAAATAAAAGAGAACGAATTTCCACTGATAAAAGATTAGGCTTTATGACAGGTGGGCCAAGAAGACATTTTTTGGTGATGAGGTATAGCATGCACAGACTTTTCCCCTGTAAGTGATGATCTGCCTATACTGGCTAGCTTATGGATGGTAATCCTGTACAACTTGTCTTTCTAGGAATACTCCTATAGGCTAAAATATTTCATAAAATATTAAATTTTTTATGATTCTGAAAGAAAATAAATGTAAAATTCTATGAATAAATAGCAACAGTAGATAGTCTGTATTATTACCAAAGATTTCAGGTCTTCTAAATGTAATTATATTTGATGGAAGTGCGTGGTTAAAATCTGATCAACAGGAAGTAAGCACTGCCAGCTCCTCGGAGAGTGAAAGGTATGGTGGTGGCAGTGAGGGGAGGGAGGGAAGGACCAGCCATAGAAGTCATGCTTTTCTATGAAACTAGTAAACTCTGGACTCTGGGTTGGGAACAAAAGTATTTGTTATGGGCCTAAAGTAGAGGGGAGTATATCTGAAATTTTCCTGTGTATCTCTAACTTGACCTGCTTTAACTTTATTCTGTTATTCTCTCAAACTATTAAACAGTTATGGTTGATTTGTTCATAGCATTTACAGAGTACTTACTTTACAGCAGGTATCTGCATGAGTTTTTAGAAGAGATGGAGAAACAAAGATGAATAGAACACAGTCAATGTCTTAGGAAATCTGGGAGAGAGTGCACTAGGTAGAAAATAGATGTAAAAAATATACCACCTATGCCTGGTGCAGTGTCTCACACCTGTAATGCCAGCACTTTGGGAGGCTGAGGCGGGCAGATTGCTTCAGCCCAGGAGTTTGAGATAAGCCTTGGCAACATGATGAAACCTCAGCTCGACAAAAAAAAACACAAAACACAAAACAAACAAAAAAACCCACCTAAAATATTGGCCAGGTGTGGTGACGCATGCCTGTAGACCCAGCTCCTGGGGAGGCTGAGGCTGCAGTGAGCCATGATTGTGCCACAGTACTCCAGTCTGGGTAACAGAGCAAGACCCTGTCTCATAAAAACCCCCAAAACCAAAACAAAACTATATATATACACAAACACGTACATGTATGTGTATATATATAAACCATATATATACACAGAGTCTATATCTATGTCTATATACATGTAGTTTATATATATGTGTGTATATATAAGCTTTATATATAGACATATATATAGTTTATATATGTAAGTATATATAGTCTATATGTATATAGACCATACAAAGATGAATAGACTATATAGACTACATGTATATATATACACATATAAACTATATATGTGTGTATATAAACTAAGTATGTATGCATATACATATATATAGTTTTCAGGTTGAATATAAAATATGATCAATGACTGTGGGTGCTGGGAAGAGGAACAGTGCATTTCTACAGTTTCTTAATTTAAAAAATGCCTACATATATGTACATATACATAGCTTACATGTGTCTATACACATACACATATAGTTTTTACATAAGTATATAGATATACATATATGTATATACACACATACATGTGTATGTGTATCACGTGTATGTGACACATATATGTATAAACATGTACAAACATATGATACCTATATATCACATATAAGTATATATACATATGTACATGCACATATATAAACAATATATGTGTATATTCATATATAAATGATATATGTGTATGTATATATGTACCTGCACTATATATGTACATATATGTAGGCTTTTTTAAAATTGAGAAACTGTAGAAATGTACTCTGTTCCTCTTCCCAGCACCCAGAGTCATCTATCCTGTTCTGTAATTCATCCTGCAAACAGATTAAGCAGCTGAGTTTGTGGGAAGTATGTTTGCTCTATGCTAAGAACCCTGTGTGACACTACGGTGACTCCCCTGACACTTCAAAGAGTGATATATGCATATATCACTCTTTGAGTGTGTGTATGTATATATACACATAGATGTATATATACACATATATATAAAAAACCCTCAGAATTGTCAGGGAGGTCACTATACACAAACACACACACACACACACACACACACACACACATCCTCGATCTTAGATGATTAGTAAAGGTATGGATTAAATACTATGAAAACATTAAAGAAACAGAAAATAAAGAAATAATTAACTGGAAGAAGCCAATAAAGTCTTTATTGTAGACGTGACATTTGGACTGGACTTTAGGAAGTAACAAAAATTTGGCCAGGCAACAATAAGGGAGAAATATATTCTGCGAAGAAAAAATAGCACATGCAAAGATGTTGTGGTATGTGTTGTGGGAGAAAATGATACTAGAACAATGGGAGAAGGCAAGTGATAGGCCTCATATGTCATGTTAAATCATTTAACTTGTACGGAATGAACAGACCCTGAAAAATTTTAAACAGGGAAATAATATGATACAAATTACATTTTAAAAATATTAATTGGTGGCAGTGAGGAGGATAAATTTGAAAGACCCAATGCAGGTCAACTAGTTTTATGATTATTGCAAGTCTAGATGAGTGATGATGAGGGTCTCAATGAATGCAATTACCAAGAGAGGATGAGGTAGAGGGAATCAGGAGATATTTAGGCAGCAGGCAAAACAAAGATTCATGACAAAGTGAATGTGAAAGGCAGAAAAAAAAAGAGTGAGGAAACAAGGACAGCATGGAAGTTGCTGAAGTGCATTAATTGAGGCAGGAAATACAGGAGAATGGACAGGACTTTACTTTCAGGGAAGTGAAGAGTAAAGAGTTTTGGAAACATGAGACTGGATCTCAGGGGACAGGTGAGTACTAAGATAAGTATTTGGAAGTTATTTGGCGAATAAGTAGTAGTTGAAGCTTAAGGAAATAGATGGCATTACCGGGAATTGTGTAGAAGTAGAAGAAAAATAAAATCTTTTAAGAAACCATTATTTTCGGATAGCTGGGAGATGTAATCCCTCAAAGAAATGGAGTAGGAACAGTCAGAGAAGTAATAAAGGTAGAAAAAAATGGTGCTACAGAATCTAAGAAAAGAAAAGGCTTCAGGAAGGAATGATGAACAGTACTAAACGATGAGAGTTCAAGTAGGATAAATATTGTAAAAGTTAACTGGATTTGTGATCGGATGCTTGCTAACCTTAAAAAAAAATCCTAAAATAACATTGTATGAGCAGAGGAACCAATATACACAAAGGCATTTAGTCCTGAAAAGGTAGAGCCCTTCTGAGGAATGAGATAGTACAGTGTAGAGTGAAATGCCAAGAGAAGGAGGAATTATGTAACACATATTGTTCTAAAAGTATTATATATATTAGCTCACCGAATTATCATGGCAATGTTAGGAGATAGAAGCATTATTGTCCACATTAGCATAGTGTTTTATATCCAGGTTCACATACCTATACATTCTGAATTCAAAGCTTGAGCTTTTAAACCACTATGCTATATTGCTGAAGATATGAAGGTCTTTATTTATTTTCACCATAAACATATATTCATTGTATAATAAAAATACAGTTTAAAATAAGCCATTGAATTTAGTAGTTAGAAAATTACTGCTGATCTTAAGAAGAACAATTTCAGTATACAAACTAGCCATACTGTACTGAGTAGCAGAGGAGTAAATGGGAATTGAAAAATTAGAGATGGTGAATACAGATCAGTTATTCAAGAAATCTGATTGTGAAGGGAAAAGAGGAAAGTTATTTAAGAAATTTGATTGTGAAGAAAAATTTGATTGTGAAGAAATTCCTTTAGTTCAAATTTTAAATTCCCTGGAATACTGACATATTTTCAAAGAACTTTCTAAAATTATTTGCTAATAATATTGATTTCAGATTTTTAAGGAGACTACGAATACCATCTTGCAAAGTCTTATAAGTTGGTTTCCTTTAAGAGGATAACATTTCTCTTAAACTCAATAAAATAGGCTAATATCCTCATGAAGATATACTCTGCCCAATTAAATATGAAATACAGTGGATCAAATATGAAAAGGAAAATCCGATAATACTTCATCTAGTGCTTACTGTTGGAAATCAGAAGAATAAGAGATTTAACATTTAATTCTCATAAATGACACAGTTGTGCTTAAACTCTGATCCATGGATTAGTGCCATTCCATAAAAAAGTTTTGATCTGTCTATGGTTAATTGCAAAAAATAAGGAAGAGAGAGTGAATTTTTCAGAATTAAAGTTATTTTATTTATTAATTATTTTTTATTATACTTTAGGTTCTAGGGTACATACACACAACATGCAGGTTTGTTACATAGGTATACATGTACCATGTTGGTTTGCTGCACCCATCAACTCGTCATTTACGTTAGGTATTTCTCTTAATGCTATCTTAAGAGATAAGAGCATTAAGCCCAGTCCCCCAGTCCCTGACAGGCCCCGGTGTGTGATGCTCCCCACCCTGTGTCCAAGTGTTTTCATGGTTCGATTCACTCCTACGAGTGAGAGCATATGGTGTTTGGTTTTCCGTCCTTGTGATAGTTTGCTGAGAATCATGGTTTCCAGCTTCATTCATGTCCCTGCAAAGGACATGAACTCAACCTTTTTTATGGCTGCACAGTATTCCATGGTGTATATGTGCCACATTTTCTTAATCCAGTCTGTCATCGATGGACATTTGGGTTGGTTCCAAGTGTTTCCTATTGTGAACAGTTCTGCAATAAACATACGTGTGCATATGTCTTTATTGTAAAATGATTTATAATCCTTTGGGTATATACCCAGTAATGGGATGGCTGGGTCAAATGGTATTTCTAGTTCTAGATCCTTGAGGAATCATCACACTGTCTCCCATCATGGTTAACTAATTTACACTCCCACCAACAGTGTAAAAGCGTTTCTGTTTCTCCATATCCTCTCAGCATCTGTTATTTCCTGACTTTTTAATGATTACCATTCTAACTGGCATGAGATGGTATCTCATTGTGGTTTTGATTTGCATTTCTCTGATGACCAGTGATGATAAGCATTTTTTGATATGTCTGTTGGCTGCATAAATGTCTTCTTTTGAGAAGTGTCTGTTCATATGCTTTGCCCACTTTTTGATATGGATGTCTGCTTTTTTCTTGTAACTTTGTTTAAGTGCAAACAAATCACGTAGATTCTGGATATTAGCCCATTGTCAGATGGGTAGATTGCAAAAATTTTCTCCCATTCTGTAGGTCGCTTGTTCACTCTGATGATAGTTTCTTTTGCTGTGCAGAAGCTCCTTAGTTTAATTAGATCCCATTTGTCAATTTTGGCTTTTGTTGCCATTGCTTTTGGTGTTTTAGTCATGAAGTCTTTGCCATACCTGTGTCCTGAATAGTATTGCCTAGGTTTTCTCCTAGGGTTTTTATGGTTTTAGGTCTTATATTTAAGTCTTTAATTCATCTTGAATTAATTTTTGTATAAGGTGTAAGGAAGGGATCCAGTTTCAGCTTTCTATATATGGCTAGCCAGTTTTCTCAGCACCATTTATTAAATAGGGAATCCTTTCCCCATGGCTTATTTTTGTCAGGTTTGTCAAAGATCAGATGGTTGTAGATGTGTGGTGTTATTTCTGAGGCCTCTGTTCTGTTCCATTGGTCTCTATATATGTTTTGGTACCAGTACCATGCTCTTTTGGTTACAGTAGCCTTGTAGTATAGTTTGAAGTCAGGTAGTGTGATGTCTCCAGCTTTGCTCTTTTTGCTTAGGATTGTCTTGGCTATGTGTGCTCTTTTTTGGTTCCATATGAACATTAGTTTTTTCCAATTCTGTGAAAAAAGTCATTAGTAGCTTGATAGATTGGCATTGAATCTATAAATTACCTTGGGCAGCATGGCCATTTTCATGATATTGATTATTCCTATCCATGAGCATGGAATGTTCTTCCATTTGTCTGTGTCCTCTTTTATTTCATTGAGCAGTGGTTTGTAGCTCTCTTTGAAGGGGTCTTTCACATCCCTTGTCAGTTGGATTCCTAGGTATTTTATTCTCTTTGAAGCAATTGTGAATGAGAATTCCCTCATGATTTGGCTCTCTGTCTGTTATTAGTGCATAGGAATGCTTGTGATTTTTGCACATTGATTTTGTATCCTGAGACTTTGCTGAAGTTGCTTATCAGCTTAAGGAGGTTTTGGGCTCAGATAATGGGGTTTTCTAAATACACAATCATGTCATCTGCGAACAGGGACAATTTGACTTCCTCTTTTCTTAATCGAATATAATTTATTTCTTTCTCTTGCCTGATTGCTCTAGCCAGAACTTCCAACACTATGTTGAATAGGAGTGGTGAGAGAGAACATCCTTGTCTTGTGCCAGTTTCAAAGGGAATGCTTCCAGTTTTTGCCCATTCAGTATGATATTGGCTGTGGGTTTGTCATAAATAGCTCTTATTATTTTTAGATACGTTCCATCAATACCGAGTTTATTGAGAAGTTTTAGCATAAAGGCTGCTGAATTTTGCCAAAGGCCTTTTCTGCATTTAATGAGATAATCATGTGGTTTCTGTCATTAGTTCTGTTTATGTGATGGATTATATTTATTGATGTGCATAAGTTGAACCAGCCTTGTGTCCCAGGGATGAAGCTGACTTGATCGTGGTAGATAAGCTTTTTGACGTGCTGCTGGAATCAGTTTGCCAGTATTTTATTGAGGATTTTCACAGCGATGTTCACCAGGGATATTGGTCTGAAATTCTCTTTTTCTTTCTGTTGTGTCTCTGCCTGGCTTTCATATAACGATGATGCTGGCCTCATAAAATGAGTTCGGGAGGATTCCCTCTTTTTCTATTGACTGGAATAGTTTCAGAAGGAATGGTACCAGCTCCTCTTTGTACCTCTGGTAGAATTCGGCTGTGAATCTGTCTGGTTCTGGACTCTTTTTGGTGGTCGGCTTTTAATTATTGCCTCAATTTCAGAGCCTGTTATTGATCTATTTAGAGAATCAACTTCCTCCCGGGTTAGTCTAGGGAGGGTGTATGTGTCCAGGAATTTATCCATTTTTTCTAGATTTTCTAGTTTATTTGCATAGAGGTGTTTATAGTATTCTCTGATGGTAGTTTGTATTTTTGTGGGATCAGTGGTGATATCCCCTTTATCATTTTTAATTGCAGCTATTTGATTCTTCCCTCTCTTCTTCTTTATTAGTCTGGCTAGTGTTCTATCAATTTTGTTGATCTTTTCAAAACACTAGTTCCTGGATTCATTTATTTTTTGGAGTGTTTTTTGTGTCTCTATCTTCTTCAGTTCTACTCTGATCTTAGTTATTTCTTACCTTGTGCTAACTTTTGAATTTGTTTGCTTTTGCTTCTCTAGTTCTTTTAATTGTGATGTTAGGGTGTCACTTTTAGATCTTTCTTGCTTTGTCTTGTGGACAGTTAGTGCTATAAATTTCCCTCTACACACTGCTTTACATGTGTCCCAGAGATTCTGGTACATTGTGTCTTTGTTCTCATTGGTTTCAAAGAACATCTTTATTTCTGCCTTCAGTTCGCTATTTACCTAGTAGTCATTCAGAAGCAGGTTGTTCGGTTTCCATGTAGTTGTGCAGTTTGAGTGAGTTTCTTAATCCTGAGTTCTAATTTGATTGCACTGTGGTCTGAGAGACAGTTTGTTGTGATTTCTGTTCTTTGACATTTGCTGAGGAGTGCTTTACTTCCAATTATGTGGTCAATTTTAGAATAGGTGCAATGTGGTGCTGAGGAAAATGTATATTCTGTTGATTTTTTTGTGGGGGGGGGAGTTCTGTAGATGTCTACTAGGTCTGCTTGGTGCTGAGCTGAGTTCAAGTCCTAGATATCCTTGTTAACCTCCTCTCTCATTGATCTGTCTAATATTGACAGTGGGGTGTTAAAGTCTCCCATTATCATTGTGTGGGAGTCTAAGTCTCTTTGTAGGTCTCTAACGACTTGCTTTATGAAGCTGGGTGCTCCTGTAACGAATGTGGGTGCTCCTGTATTGGGTGCATATATATTTAGGACAGTTAGCTCTTCTTGTTGAAGTGATCCCTTTACCACTACATAATGGCCCTCTTTGTCTCTTTTGATCTTTGTTGGTTTAAAGTCTGTTTTATCAGAGACAAGGATTGCAAACTCTGTTTTTTTTTTATTTTCCATTTGCTTGGTAGATCTTCCTCCATTCCTTTATTTTGAGCCTATTTGTGTCTCCGCATGTGAGATGGGTCTCCTGAATACAGCACACTGATGGGTCTTGACTATCCAATTTGCCAGTCTGGGTCTTTTAATTGGGTCATTTAGCCTATATACATTTAATATTGTTATATGTGAATTTGATCCTGTCATTATGATGTTAGCTGGTTAATTTGCCTATTAATTGATACAGTTTCTTCATAGCATCGGTGGTCTTTACAACGTGGCATGTTTTTACAGTGGCTTGTACCAATTGTTGCTTTCCATGTTTAGTGCTTCCTTCAGGAGCTCTTGTAAGGCATGCCTGGTGGTGACAAAATCTCACAGCATTTCCTTGTCTGTAATGGATTTTATTTCTCCTTCACTTATGAAGCTTAGTTTGTCTGGATATGAAATTCTGGGTTGAAAATTCTTTTCCTTAAGAATGTTGAATATTGGCCCCCACTCTCTTCTGGCTTGTAGGGTTTCCTCTGAGAGATCAGCTGAAAGTCGGCTTCCCTTTGCATGTAACCCGACCTTCATGGCTGCCCTTAACATTTATTCCTTCATTTCAACCTTGGTGAATTTGACAATTATGTTTCTTGGGTTTGTTCTTTTCAAGGAGTATCTTTGTGGTGTTCTTTATATTTCCTGAATTTGAATGTTGGCATGCCTTGCTAGGTTGGGGAAGTTCTCCTGGATAATATCCTGAAGAGTATTCTCCAACTCAGTTTTATTCTCCCTGTCACTTTCAGGTACACCAATCAAACGTAGATTTGGTCTTTTCACATAGTCCCATATTTCTTGGAGGCTTTTTTTGTTTCTTTTTACTTTTCTCTAATCTTGTCATCTCACTTTATTTAATTAATTTGATCTTCAATCACTGATATCCTTCCTTGCTCTTGATCGAATCGCCTACTAAAGTTAGTGCGTGTGTCATGAAGTTCTCGTGCCGTGGTTTTCAGTTTCATCAGGTCCTTTAAGGTCTTCTCTACACTGTTTATTCTAGTTAGCCATTCTTCTAACTTTTTTTCAAGGCTTTTAGCTTCCTTGTGATGGGTTTGAACATGCTCCTTTAGCTCAGAGAATTTTGTTATTACCAACCTTCTGAAGCCGCCTTCTGTCAGCTCGTCAAATTCATTCTCCATCCAGCTTTGTTCCCTTTCTGGCGAGCAGCTGTGATCCTTTGGTGGAGGACAGGCGCTCTGGTTTTTAGAATTTTCAGCTTTTCTGCTCTGTTTTCTTCTCATCTTTGTGGTTTTATCTACCTTTGGTCTGTGATTTTCGTGACCTAAGGTGAGGTTTTGGTGTGGATGTCCTTTTTGTTGATGTTGATGCTATTCCTTTCTGTTTGTTAGTTTTTCTTCTAACATTCAGGCCCCTCAGCTGCAGGTCTGTTGGAGTTTGCTGGAGGTCCACTCCAGAGCCTGTTTGCCTGGGCATCACCAGCAGAAGCTGCTGAACAGCAAATATTGCTGCCTGATCCTTCCTCTGGAAGCTTCTGCATGAGGTGTCTGCTGGCCCCTACTGGGACGTGTCTCCCAGTTAGACTACAGGGGTGTCAGGGACCCACTTGAGGAGGCAGTCTGTCCATTCTCAGAGCTCAAATGCCATGCTGGGAGAACCACTTCTCTCTTCAGAGCTGTCAGACAGGGACATTTAAGTCTGGAGAAGTTGTCCACTGCCTTTTGTTCAGCTATGCCCTGCCCTCAGAGATGGAGTCTATAGAGGCAGTAAGCCTTGCTGAGCTGCGGTGGGCTCTACCCAGTTCAAGCTTCCTGGCCACTTTGTTTACCTTGAAGCCTCAGCAATGGCAGATGCCAGAGGCCCCTCCCCCCACTAGGCTGCAGCCTCACAGGTGGATCTCAGACTGCCACGCTCGCAGTGAGTCATGCTTCATGGGTGTGGGACCCAGCAAGGCAGGCACAGGAGAGAATCTCCTGGTCTGCTGGTTGGTAAGACTGTGGGAAAAGCACAGTATTTGGGTGGGACTGTACCGATTTTCCAGGTACAGTCTGTCATAGCTTCCCGTGGCTAGGAAAAAGAAATCCCCGATCCCTTGTGCTTCCTGGGTGAGGTGATGCCCTGCCCTGCTTTGGCTCACCCTCCGTGGGCTGCACGCACTGTCTAACCAGTCCCAATGAGATGAACCGGGTACCTCAGTTGGAAATACAGAAATCACCGATCTTCTGTGTCGATCATGCTGGGAGCAGCAGACTAGAGCTGTTCCTATTCAGTCATCTTGGCCATTCAGTAAAGTTATTTAATTTAAAACATTATCTGAGACAATGCTATTTCTACTTTTGGGTGTATAAACAAATTTTTTTTAATGAAATGATGATGATAGTTGATGAGATCTAAAAAATAAAAGGTTAATAACACATCCAAAGATTTTTTGAAAATCAAATTGGTCTGTGGGAATGACTGTTTTAGGGAATTTTGGTCATGTATAGAAATTGAAGGATTACATATAAAGAAACCTTTGAAATTTGTATTTATTTGTAGACTTTAAGCAAACAGAGCCAAATCAGATCCTGTCAAAAGTTACTGATTGTGATTTACAATGAAATGAGATCTACCTATACATCATCGTGTTCTTAGAATATAATGTACATTGTGAATAACTAGATATAGTTTATGACTGAATACAAACCCAATCTTTAAACTTACAAATATATATAATACCTACACAAATCAAAAGTTTCAAGGTACACTGGTAGTAAAGATTAAAACGCACAAATTCTAAACTGTTTTAAAATGGTCTATTTTAAAACTACTGACTTACATAACTTCGGCTATTAATCAAAATATAACTTTGGGGATATTGAGGAAATGGTCGAGATGACATTTTCAAATAAGAAATAGTGGGAAGTAAGAAACCTTGATGTGAGCACTGCTTCATAGTGTAAAACTGACAAAATAATTGTTAAGTAAAAAGGTATATCTTTGAAATTGAAGGTGACTAGCTATGTGAATGCTGTAATGCTGTTAACAATACATAAAGAAGGTTAAAATATATTCTATTACATGTATTCTATGTATTCTATTACAGTGGTTCTATTACATTAAAGGTGTCTCAGAAAATTCTGCTACAATGTTCAAGTCCAATAAATTAACAAGTGACTTCTTTGCCTGATAAGCTATTTGTTAACATTTTGCTAGCTGTCAAAAGGACTGACAGATTATGCAGCTTAATTTAAATTTTAATAAAAATGCAAAGATCATTCAAAATAAACACATATAATTATGCACTGTGAAAAGCAGTATTGAATACTTCAGAAGAGCAACACAAGAAAATTAATTTCACCCTACTGGTTTTTATGCACCTACAAGTCTCAGACTGCAATGTCACAGATGATCTCAACTCAAGCAGGATTATTGAAAAGCTGAATGAGTTGAGGTGGTAACTTGACTGCCTCTTCCCCTTGCTAATAACTTTGCCTATTAACTTGGGACTGTTAAATGATTTAAATAGTATGGCCTCCACGAACTGATGATCAGTTATTAAATAAAAATGGTCTGCCCTACATGGTAACATTAGTTCCCAAGAAAATGACTTTTTTGACCCCAAATATGGCATCTGGTATCCAATCTAAAAAAGTTTACTGGGTTAATTCTACTTTTGTCTTAAACTATTAATATGATCAATAAATACGTATTGTTTAGTTCCCAAAAGAAAGTGTTTTGTTTTGTTTCATGTGTTTGAAGTATTAAAAGATCATTTAACTTACTTTTGAACTTTTTCATTGGTTACTTGGGAGGCCTCTATGGCATGTTGAAGTTGTAATTCCATATTTGCTCGCTCTGTCAGAGCTTGTTGCAGTTGAGTAGCCAGTTCCTCATTTTGTTGTTGAGTGATGGAAACAATGTTCTCTCTGTTTTTTAAAGCTTCTTCATATGTACTCAGGGCATAGTTAAACTGATCCTTCAGATTTTCTTCTTGAGATAAAGATTTGTGTAAACTGAGAAAATATTAAAAAATAATTTAAAGATAAGTAATGTAGACTGAGTGATCTATGATCTATTTAACAAAAACCTCCATTTAGAATCTCTAATTCTAAAAATCAATGAATACTTAAATGAGCAAATGAAAATAATTTTTATGTCACAACATATAAAATTGATAATTTTTCTGCTTCTAGGCTGAAAACCGAGACAAATGACTATGCTACCAAAGCATACAAAAAGATGCTGCAAGATGTTAATTTAATTAAATCAATGTAAATATTATATTCAATTTTCTTTAAAAGGAATAGAGAACTGGAAAATAAAGTATCTCTAGGCAAATATAAGAATGTAATAAGCTGAAAGAAGTGAGAAGAGAATGGGCATTGGTTTAGGAGGTTGAGGGTCTATTCTTCCAAGCACTTAATGAGAATGGATGAGGTTTATGCAAATACTGACCAGCCTTCTACACAGCATTTTCTACTTGTCACAGTTGAGATATAAATGAATTTAAAATCACTGGTCAGATTGCACAGAAATAATATGTATTCATATATATGTGTGTATATATATATATATTTTTGGCTAATGAATCTTATAACAAATACATCTACTCATTAAGTCATACAGAGAAATAGCATATAAATTAAGACCAAATGAATGCAGAAGAAAATGCAGACAAATAGAATCCTAAAATGCTAAAGGTCAAATCTTTGATATGTCATTACCACCTACCACCTGAGGTTATTCTGAAATGGCACCAAGCACCTCACTCAATTAAATAAAGACATTTTGAAAATATAAATATTTAATAAGAGAAATTTAAAATCCACACAGGAGATGTTCTTTTTTATTAAAGATCATTTCAGTATATGCATACAAAGGAAATGTCGATTGGAGACATTTGAAGTAAAACAACTTAACTATATAATATAGATTGATAATGTGAAGGAAAGCAATATCATTATTAAACCTGCAAAAAGCTAGGCAGTGAACTTTGGCATTGTCCTAATACCTCGTGTGATACTTTCTTTAAAACTGTTCAAACTAATTATACATTTCCTTTTTTAGTTTAAGTTACCTATAAGCCTTTACAGTATGCTTATTTTGGAGAAGGCGTCCCATAGAACTAGGATGGACATGAAACAAGGACAGTCAGCATACCAGATGAAATCATTTCAGGATTCAAATTCCTTCCTAAGAATACAGACTGTTACTAAGCCCTGGTCAATTGGCTACTACCTAGAAAATTAGAATGGCATGTAGTGCCACATTTGTGGAGTGCAAAAAATATCTTTTTTCATGGTTTTCACATTGTTATTAATCTAACTAACCCTACTTCATTTCTTCTCAGTTTTTTCTACCAACCTATGTGCCTAAGGACTGTCTCTTGCCCGTTTTCCTATTTTTTCTGTGTCCTCTCACTTTCTGCATCTCGTCTGTTCCAAGTTCCAATTTTCTTTAGCTCACTCTCTGTATCTCCTTGAAAGACGCAAGAAAGAAAGAAATTAAAAAGAAACAAACTAAAAGCTAAACCTTAACAAAGGTACTTTCTTATGTTCTTTATGCTTAAAACATTATTAGTTATATTTTGATTTGTTAACTACATTTTAAATTACACAAGGTGCACATATACAAAGTATTCAGCTTGAAAAAATGTGAAGAACAAAATACGGAACAAACGCAGAAATCTAGAAGACCCCTAGTGTTCCCTCCCATTTTTCCCCTCCCCAAAAGGTAAGTACTAATCCAACCTTTATCAAAATGTAAATTGCCTATTTTTAAACTTTTTGTCTGGCTTATTTTCCTCAACAATTGGTATGTGAAGTTCACCTTGCTGTTGCATATCATTCATTGCTTTTTATTGCTATAAAATATTCTGTTATATACATATGCCATAACTTATTTAACTATTCCACTGTTGTTGCTATGAATATTCTTGTACATGTCTTTTGATGGACCTAGGTATTCATGTCTAAAGTAGAATTTCTCCAAGGGTATGCATTATTTTCAGATTTAGTACACTGATAATAGATGCTGATTTAGATTTAGATGCTGCTAATAGTCTTCTAAATTAGTTGTACCAATTTATACTCCCATCAGCAAAATATGAGAGTTTCAATTGCTTTATATCCTCCCTCAGAATGACATTGGCAAGTGCTTTTAACTTTAGTTATTTTAATATGGATGCAGTGATGTTTCATTCTATTCATATACTTATGTATGTGTATGTTGATTGATTGATTGAGACAAGGTCTCACTGTTTCCCAGGCTGACCTTGAACTCCTGGGCTCAAACAATCCTCCTGCCTCAGCCTCTTGAGTAGCTTGGACTATGGGCATATGCCACAATGCCTGACTCTTAATGCTGTCTTTTGATGAAGGTAAGTTCTCAATTTAAATAAAGTTCAATTTATCATTGTTTCTTTAATGGCAATGCTTTTTGTAAACTGTTTAAAAAATCTTAGCCTACTCCATTCCCTTATATTTTAACTTTACGTATATGGCCTAATTTAAAACTCAGTGAGACAGCTTAGTTTGGGAATTCTGCATTTGTCTATCATGCCTAAAGCAGTAACCAGTATACTGTAACCAATTAGAATCAATGATTAAGTTTTAAAAATCTCACTATTATTAAAATTATGAGCATCCTGATTTAATTTCCTAATCACTCCTCACTTCCTAGTCTTTTATCATTTAATTTTTAGGGGGCAAATTTATACCTGATTTTGATTATTCTCTCAGATGGACATGTTTGGATTGTACCCGCAAGTTCAAAAGCTTCTTAGCATTCAAAATGTCTTGGAAACCTGTTAATTACCACCAAGACTTTCCCAAACAAGGGACATGATCTTTTTAAAAAGATGGAAGTAGATAATGTCACTTAAAATCCTGCAATAGCATTTTCTTGCATTTTAAGAGAAAACAGTATCTAAAAATAAATGCTATATGTTAACTCACTAAATGTCACAACTTGCATGAGAAGTCCTATTAATATTCCTTTTTTGGGAGGTGCGAGCAAGATGGCCAAATAGGAACAGCTCCAGCCTCCAGCTCCCAGTGCGAGTGACACATGAGATGGGTGATTTCTGCATTTTCAACTGAGGTACTGGGTTCATCTCACTGGGGAGTGCCGGACAATCAGTGCCGGTCAGATAGTGCAGCCCCACCAGCCAGAGCTGAAGCAGGGCGAGGCATGGCTTCACTTGGGAAGTGCAAGGGGGAACGGAATCCCTTTGGAAACTGAGACACACAACACCTGGAAAATCGGGTAACTCCCACCCTAATACTGCGCTTTACCAAGGGTCTCAGCAAACGGCACACCAGATTATATTCCACACCTGGCCAGGAGGATCCCACACCCAAGGAGCCTCCCTCATTGCTAGCACAGCAGTCTGAGATCTAACTGCAAGGCAGCAGCGAAGCTGGGGGAGGGGCGCCCGCCATTGCTGAGACTTAAGTAGGTAAACAAAGCCTCCGGGAAGCTCGAACTGGGTGGAGCCCACCGCAGCTCAAGGAGGCCTGCCTGTCTCTGTAGACTCCACCTCTGGGGACAGGGCATAGCAAAGAAAAAAAAAAAGAAGCAGCAGAAACCTCTGCAGATGTCCATGACCCTGTCTGACAGCTTTGAAGAGAGCAGTGGATCTCCCAGCCCAGAGGCTGAGATCTGAGAATGGACAGTCTGCCTGCTCAAGTGGGTCCCTGACCCCTGAGTAGCCTAATTGGGAGACATCCCCCCACTAGGTGCAGACCAACAACTCACACCTCACACGGCCAGGTACACCCCTGAGACGAAGCTTCCAGAGCAAGAATCAGACAGCAGCACTCGCTGTTCAGCAATATTCTATCTTCTGCAGCCTCCGCTGCTGATACGCAGGCAAACAGGGTCTGGAGTGGACCTCAAGCAATCTCCAACACACCTACAGCTGAGGGTCCTGACTGTTAGAAGGAAAACTAACAAACAGAAAGGACACCCACACCAAAACCCCATCAGTTCATCACCAGTATCAAAGACAAAAGGCAGATAAAACCACAAAGATGGGGAAAAACCAGGGCAGAAAAGCTGGAAATTCAAAATATTCAAAAAATCAGAGCACATCTCCCCCTCCAAAGGAACACAGCTCATCGCCAGCAATGGATCAAAGCTGGACGGAGAATGACTCTGACGAGTTGAGAGAAGAAGTCTTCAGTTGATCAAACTTCTCAGAGCTAAAGGAGGAACTACGTACCCGGCGCAAAGAAACTAAAAATCTTGAAAAAAGAATAGAAGAATGGATAACTAGAATAATCAATGGAGAGAAGGCCACAAACGAACTGACAGAGATAAAAACTATGACACGAGAAGTACGTGACAAATGCACAAGCTTCAGTAACCGAATCGATCAACTGGAAGAAAGAGTACCAATGATTGAAGATCAAATGAATGAAATGAAGCGAGAAGAGAAGTCTAGAGGAAAAAAAGGAAAAAGAAATGAACAAAACCTCGAAGAAATATAGGATTATGTGAAAAGACCAAATCTACGTCTGATTGGTGTGCCGGAAAGTGAGGGGGAAAATGGAACCAAGTCGGAAAACACTTTTCAGGATATCATCCAGGAGAACTTCCCCAACCTAGTAAGGCAGGCCAACATTCAAATTCAGGAAATACAGAGAATGCCGCAAAAATACTCCTCGAGAAAAGCAACTCCAAGAAACATAATTATCAGATTCACCAAAGTTGAAATGAAGGACAAAATGTTAAGGGCAGCCAGAGAGAAAGGTCAGGTTACCCACAAAGGAAAGCCCATCAGACTGACAGCAGATCTCTCAGCAGAAACTCTCCAAGCCAGAAGAGAGTGGGGGCCAATATTCAACATTCTTAAAGAAAAGAATTTTCAACCCAGAATTATATCCAGCCAAACTGAGTTTCATAAGTGAAGGAGAAATAAAATCCTTTATAGACAAGCAAATGCTTAGAGATTTTGTCAACACCAGGCCTGCCCTACAAGAGATCCTGAAGGAAGCATTAACATGGAAAGGAACAACCGGTACCAGCCATTGCAAAAACATGCCAAAATGTAAAGACCATCGATGCTAGGAAGAAACTACATCAACTAATGAGCAAAATAACCAGCTAATATCACAATGACAGGATCAAGTTCACACATAACAATATTAACCTTAAATGTAAATGGACTAAATGGTCCAACTAAAAGACACAGACTGGCAAATTGCATAAAGAGTCAAGACCCATCAGGTTGCTGTATTCAGGAGACCCATCTCACATGCAGAGACACACATAGGCTCAAAATAAAGGGATGGAGGAAGATCTACCAAGCAAATGGAGAACAAAAAAAAGCAGGGGTTGCAATCCTAGTATCTGATAAAGCAGACTCTAAACCATCAAAGATCAAAAGAGACAAAGAAGGCCATTACATAATGGTAAAGGGATCAATTCAACAGGAAGAGCTAACTATCCTAAATATATATGCACTCAATACAGGAGCACCCAGATTCATAAAGCAAGTCCTTAGAGACTTACAAAGAGACTTAGACTCTCATACATTAATAATGGGAGACTTCAACACCCCACTGTCAACATTAGACAGATCAACGAGACAGAAAGTTAAAAAGGATATCCAGGAATTGAACTCAACTCTGCACCAAGCGGACCTAATAGACATCTACAGAACTCTCCACCCCAAATCCTCAGAATATACATTCTTCTCAGCACCATATTGCACTTATTCGAAAATTGACCACATAGCTGGAAGTAAAGCACTCCTCAGCAAATGGAAAAGAATAGAAATTATAACAAACTGTCTCTCAGACCACAGTGCAATCAAACTAGAACTCAGGACTGAGAAAATCAATCAAAACCACTCAACTACATGGAAACTGAACAACCTGCTCCTGAATGACTACTGGGTACATAACAAAATGAAGGCAGAAATAAAGATGTTCTTTGAAACCAAAGAGAACAAAGATACAACATACCAGAATCTCTGGGACACATTTAAAGCAGTGTGCAGATGGAAATTTATAGCACTAAATGCCCACAAGAGAAAGCAGGAAAGATCTAAAATTGACACCCTAACATCACAATTAAAAGAACTAGAGAAGCAAGAGCAAACACATTCAAAAGCTAGCAGAAGGCAAGAAATAACTAAGATCAGAGCAGAACTGAAGGAGATAGAGACACAAAAAACCCTCCAAAAAAATCAATGAATTCAGGAGCTGGTTTTTTGAAAAGATCAACAAAATAGATAGACCGCTAGCAAGACTAACAAAGAAGAAAAGAGAGAAGAATCAAATAGACTCAATAAAAAATGATAAAGGGAATATCACCACCAACTCCACAGAAATAGAAACTACCATCAGAGAATACTATGAACACCTCTACGCAAATAAACTAGAAAACCTAGAAGAAATGGATAATTTCCTGGACACTTACACTCTCCCAAGACTAAACCAGGAAGAAGCTGAATCCCTGAATAGACCAATAGCAGACTCTGAAATTGAGGCAATAATTAATAGCCTACCAACCAAAAAAGCCCAGGACCAGATGGATTCACAGCCGAATTCTACCGGAGGTACAAGAAGGAGTGGTACCATTCCTTCTGAAACGATTCCAATCAATAGAAAAAGAAAGAATCCTCCCTAACTCATTTTATGAGGCCAACATCATCCTGATACCAAAGCCTGGCAGAGACACAACAAAAAAAGAGAATTTTAGACCAATATCCCTGATGAACATTGATGCAAAAATCCTCAGTAAAATACTTGCAAACCGAATCCAGCAGCACATCAAAAAGCCTATCCACCATGATCAAGTGGGCTTCATCCCTGGGATGCAAGGCTGGTTCAACATACGCAAATCAATAAACGTAATCCAGCATATAAACAGAACCAAAGACAAAAACCACATGATTATCTCAATAGATGGAGAAAAGGCCTTTGACAAAATTCAACAGCCCTTCATGCTAAAAACTCTCAATAAATTCGGTATTGATGGAACGTATCTCAAAATAGTAAGAGCTATTTATGACAAACCCACAGCCGATACCATACTGAATGGGCAAAAACTGGAAGCATTCCCTTTGAAAACTGGCACAAGACAGGGATGCCCTCTCTCACCACTCCTGTTCAACATAGTGTTGGAAGTTCTGGCTAGGGCAATCAGGCAAGAGAAAGAAATAAAGGGTATTCACTTAGGAAAAGAAGAAGTCAAATTGTCCCTGTTTGCAGATGACATGATTGCATATTTAGAAAACTCCATCATCTCAGCCCAAAACCTCCTTAAGCTGATAAGCAACTTCAGCAAAGTGTCAGGATACAAAATCAATGTGCAAAAATCACAAGCATTCTTATACACCAGTAACAGACAAACAGAGAGCCAAATCATGAATGAACTTCCATTCACAATTGCTTCAAAGAGAATAAAATACCTAGGAATCCAATTTACAAGGGATGTAAAGGACCTCTTCAAGGAGAACTACAAACCACTGCTCAGTGAAATCAAAGAGGACACAAACAAATGGAAGAACATACCATGCTCATGGATAGGAAGAATCAATATTGTGAAAATGGCCATACTGCCCAAGGTAATCTATAGATTCAATGCCATCCCCATTAAGCTACCAATGACTTTCTTCACAGAATTGGAAAAAAGTGCTTTAAAGTTCATATGGAACCATAAAAGACCCCGCATTGCCAAGATAATCCTAAACAAAAAGAACAAAGCTGGAGGCATCACGCTATCTGACTTCAAAATGTACTACAAGGCTACAGTAACCAAAACAGCATGGTAGTGGTAGCAAAACAGAGATATGGACCAATGGAACAGAACAGAGCTCTCATAAATAATACCACACATCTACAGCCATCTGATCTTTGAGAAACCTGAGAAAAACAAGAAATGGGGAAAGGATTCCCTATTTAATAAATGGTGCTGGGAAAATTGGCTAGCCATAAGTAGAAAGCTGAAACTGGATCCTTTCCTTACTCCTTATATGAAAATTAATTCAAGATGGATTAGAGACTTAAATGTTAGACCTAATACCATAAAAACCCTAGAAGAAAACCTAGATAATACTATTCAGGACATAGGCCTTGGCAAGGACTTCATGTCTAAAACACCAAAAGCAACAATAAGATAAGCAAAGTTTAAAATCACTCTTCCAGTTTTAAAATTATATAATTCTTTATAAATTTAACTTTTATAATTTAGTGTAGAAGGTAAAACTTTAAAAATATTTTTACTCACTAATATTTGATATGATCATATTTCTAATTCACATCAAATAAGCCTGCACATTGTCTCCTATGTTGCTCACCACATTAAGTCCAATGGCAGGCCAAGGTAGAAAATGTCCTTAATGTGTATTACTCCAGTGAGTACCATGTAATAGATTTCCCTTCTGAAGTGGTTTCTGTCTTGGTTTCGATGTTCCCTGGTCAATTACTTTGTCTATGGCCCTGACTATTTTCCTGGTCCCTGACTCTCTATGCCACCCCAGCTAAATATAACTTGGAATTATCATGTTTATGAGCCACTTATATGTTTTGCTTACAGATATTTATATTCTCTTCAACTTGTCTGCCTACCTGCTCATTGAACTCTCTCTTAATTGTAATGTTACACATGGATTCAGCCTTTTTTTGCAATTAGTACTTTTCCATTTATACTAAGTTTGATGCTACTTTTCCTGACTTCCTCTCTTGTCTCCATGATCAGGTATTGGCCAAGTCCTTACAGGAGATCATTTTACTCATCATCATAGAATATGCACTTATTATTCTGTTTATGCTTCATTTATTTTACAGTAATTGCTCAATCATTAGTGTGTTGTATATATGCTATTTATTTTAATTGGATATATATTTTTGGATTAAAATTTAGAGATGAGGTACAACAATATAGATCAGTAGGTCTTAACCAGGAGTAATTTTGTTCCTCAGAGGACATTCTGCAACATCTGAAGACATTTTTGTCACAACTGGTGGGGGTAGTGGGGAGGGTGAGATGGTACTAGCATTTAGTAAATAGAAGCTAGAGATGCTGGTAAACAGAGGATAGATTCCTACAACAGAGAATTATCCAGACCACTATGTCAACAATTTCAGTCTTGTCATTCACTCTGAGTAACACTGGGGAAAAAAGTTACCTACTGAATATTAATTTCCTCAACTCCAAAATCATGAGAAAAATATCATGGAAATCATATGAGAACGAAATGAGGTGATCTACATGTGTCAAAATAACTGGCACAATATCTGCCAGAGAATAGGCATTCATATCTGTATAATTCTTAAAAGGAATTACTTATATCTAATTAACTTTGTACAAAATGTTACACAATACTCAAGTATTTTATAAACATTTTACTGAGAAAAACAACTGCCTGTCCCTACAGGTTTTTCATGAATTGGGAGAAGGAAACTAGTTTTCTTAACCTTTGTTCGCTTACTGATAACATTCTTAAATCATTCTTGTCTAAAAAATGGGCAGGTTTGGCTTGTTTTACTGAATTAAAATAAAACCTAAGCAAATATGAAATGTAGAAGTATGTGCTGCTTTTTCCTAAGAATACATTTCTGAAAGGATAATGTCTACTTTTATTTCCTGGTTTACTACATCAATTAATTTGCTAAGACCCTTTCAAGAAGATAGTTGAAACTGAGCATGGTGGTTCATGCTTTAATATCAGCACTTTGGGAGGCAAAGGCAGGAGAATTGCTTGAGACAAGGAGTTCTAGACCAGACAGAGCAACATAGCAAGACCCCGTCTTAAACATTATTTTTAATTGAAAAAAGAAAATCATTGACTTCCTCACTTATTTTTAAGGAAATCAGCATATGCTACAGTATAATAGGCTTTAATTTTTAATGACATACAGATAGAGGGAAATATATTCAGAATGGATAAAAGTGTGGATGTGGAAGCTTAATCTGCAAATCAAACAGTCTAGTAACTTCAATGATTTGCTTCCACTGTTACTGCAGTTGATTTAATAAAATAACTTGCTAAAGTACTTTCAGAGAAAAAATAATTTCTTTATTATAAAGCAAGCCAATTAATACTGCACTTAAAATGTCAAGAATCTTAAACTGGATAACTTGTCAATATATTTATTAATATTTATTAAAAGCTTTCTGGATGCTACATTTCACAATACAAATTGGGTGTCACTAAATATCTGTTGAATTCATGCTTAGAAATGTAACAACCTATACAAATAATTCCAAGGAAGCATTAAAAAATATCGAAGTCTTTGGAGGTTTTTTTGAGACAGTCTTGCTCTTTCACCTAGGCTGGAGTGCAGCAGCATGATCTCAGCTCACTGCAACCTTCACCTCCAGGGTTCAAGCGATTCTACTACCTCAGCCTCCTGAGTAGCTCGGACTACAGGCACACGCCACTACACCCAGCTAATTTTTGTATTTTTGGTAAAGGCAGAGTTTCGCTATGTTGCACAGGCTGGTCTTGAACTCCTAATCTCAAGTGATCCACTTACCTTGGCCTCTCAAAGTGCTGGGATTACGGGCCTGAGCCATTGCGCCTAGCCAAAAATATCTAATTATTAAATATACTACAGCACCTGGAATTGATGTAGGGCCAGCTCCTGATTATCTAAGAGTATATTGTGTGCTTCATAAATTTGGTGATGTGGGAAGCAGAGTGGTAGGAGATTATACTCACAAAGCCACTTATGTTTATATACCACTGTATAGCTCACAGGCAACAAAATTTATCTTGAATTTTATCATATAATACATAATGGGCATCACTAAAATGAAAAAATTATACTGTCAAACTTAATAGAAGGTAGACTTCTGCTTTTGAGGAGATGGAAGAAATAGAAGATGCAATTAAGAAACAAATGGAGGATTTGCTGGCAAGATGGCTGAATAGGAACAGCTGTGGGCTGCAGCTCCCAGGGAGATCAACACAGAAGGCAGGTGATTTCTGCATTTCCTACTGAGGTACCTGGTTCATCTCATTGGGACTGATTGGACAGTGGGTGCAGCCCATGGAGGGTGAGCCAAAGCAGGGTGGGGCATTGCCTCACCTGGGAAGTGTAAGGGGTTGGGAAATTTTCTTCCCTACCCAAGGGAAGCTGTGAGGGACTGAGGCTGAATAACTGTGCATTCTGGCCCAGATACTGCGGTTTTCCCACGGTCTTCGCTACCTGCAGACCAGGAGATTCCCTCTGGTGCCTATGCCACCAGGGTCCTGGGTTTCAAGCACAAAACTGGGCAGCCGTTTGGGCAGACACCGAGCTAGCTGCAGGAGTTTTTTTCCATACCCCAGTGGCACCTGGAATGCTAGTGAGACAGACTGTTTACTCCCCTGGAAAGGGGGCTGAAGCCAGGGAGCCAAGTGGTCTGGCATGGCAGGTCGCACCCCCACAGAGCCCAGCAAGTTAAGATCCACTGGCTTGAAATTCTCACTGCCAGTACAGCAGTATGAGGTCGACCTCAGATGCACCAGCTTGGTGTCAGGAGGGGCATCCACCACTGCTGAGGCTTGAGTAGGCGGTTTTACCCTCACAGTGTAAACAAAGCTGCAGGGAAGTTCGAACTTGGTGGAGCCCACTGCAGCTCAGCAAGGCCACTGTGGCCAGACTGCCTCTCTAGATTCCTCCTCTCTGGGCAGGGCATCTCTTAAAAAAAAAAAAAAAAAAAAAAAAAAAAAAAAAAAAAAAAAAAAAAAAAGGCAGCAGCACCAGTCAGGAGCTTATAGATAAAACCTCCATCTCCCTGGGTGGGACAGAGCACCTGAGGAAGGGGCGGCTGTGGGCGCAGCTACGGCAGAGTTAAATGTCCCGGCCTGATGGCTGTGAAGAGACCAGCAGATCTTGCAGCACAGCATTTAAACTCTGCTAAGGGTCAGACTGCCTCCTCAAGTGGGTCCCTGACCCCTATGTATCCTGACTTGGAGACACCTCCAAGTAGGGGCCAACAGACACCTCATACAGAAGAGCTCTGGCTGGCATCTGGGGGGGTGCCCCGCTAGGACGAAGCTTCCAGAGGAGGGAACAGGCAGCAATTATGGCTATTCTGCAACTTCTGCTGGTGATACCCAGGCAAACAGGGTCTGGAGTGGAAATCCAGCAAAATCCAGCACACCTGCAGCAGAGGGGCCTGACTGTTAACAGGAAAACTAACAAACAGAAAGCGATAGCATCAACATTAACAAAAAGGACGTCCAGTCAGAGACCCAATCCAAAGGTCACCAACAGCAAAGACCAAAGATAGATAAATCCATGAAGATGGGGAGAAACCAGCACAAAAGGCTAATAATTCCAAAATCCAGAATGTCTCTTCTCCAAAGGATCACAACTCCTTGCCAGCAAGGGAACAAAACTGGATGGAGAATGAGTTTGATGAACTGACAGAAGTAGGCTGTAGAAGGTGGGTAATAACAGACTCCTCTGAGCTAAAGGAGCATGTTCTAACCCAACGCAAGGAAGCTAAGAACCTTGAAAAAAGGTTAGAGGAATTGCTAACTAGAATAACCAGTTTACAGAAGAACATAAATGACCTGATAAAGCTGAAAAACACAGCACGAGAACTTTGTGAAGCATACACAAATATCAATAGCCAAACTGATCAAGCAGAAGAAAGAATATGAGAGATTGAAGATCACCTTAATGAAATAAAGTGTGAAGATAAGATTAGAGAAAAAGAATGAAAAGGAACAAACAAAGCCTCCAAGATATATGGGACTATGTGAAAAGACCAAATCTACTTTTGATTGGTGTACCTGAAAGTGATGGGGAGAATGGAACCAAGTTGGAAAACACTCTTCAGGATATTATCAAGGAGAAATTCCCCAACCTAGCAAGACAGTCCAACATTCAAATTCAAAAAATACAGAGAACACCACAAAGATACTCCTTGAGAAGAGCAACTCCAAGACAGATAATCATCAGATTCACCAGGGTTGAAATGAAGGAAAAAATGTTAAGGGCAGCCAGAGAGAAAGGTCAGGTTACCCATAAAGGGAAGACCATCAGACTAACAGCGGATCTCTTGGCAGAAACAACTACAAGCCAGAAGAGAGTGGGGGCCAATATTCGACATTCCTAAAGAAAATAATTTTCAACCCAAAATTTCATATCCAGCCAAACTAAGTTTCATAAGCAAAGGAGAAATAAAATCCTTTAAAAAGAAGCAAATGCTGAGAGATTTTTGTCATCACCAGGCCTGCCTTACAAGAGCTCCTGTAGGAAGCACTAAACATGGAAAGGAAAAACTGTTACCAGCCACTGCAAAAACATACCAAATTGTAAAGACCATCAACACTACGAAGAAACTGCATCAACTAATGGGCAAAATAACCAGCTAGCATCATAATGACAGGATCAAATTCAAACATAACAATATTATCCTTAAATATAAATGTGCTAAATGCCCCAATTAAGACACAGACTGGCAAACTGGATAAAGAGTCAAGACCCATCAGTGTGCTGTATTCAGGAGACCCATCTCACGTGCAAAGATGCACAAAGGCTCAAAATAAAGGGATAGAAGAATATTTACCAAGCAAATGGAAAGCGAAAAAACAAAAAGCAAACAAACAAACAAAAAGCAGGAGTTGCAATCTTAGTCTCTGATAATACAGACTTTAAACCAACAAAGATCAAAAGAGACAAAGAAGGGTATGATAAAATGGTAAAGTGATCAATGCAACAAGAAGGGCTGTCAATGCAACAAGAAGGGCTGTCCTAAATATATATGCACTAAATACAGGAGCACCCAGATTCATAAAGCAAGTTCTTAGAGACCTATGAAGAGACTTAGACTCCCACACAATAATAGTGGGAGACTTTAACATCCCATTGTCAATATTAGACAGATCAACGGGACAGAAAATTAACAAGGACATTCAGGAATTGAATTCAGCTGTGCGCCAAGTGGACCCAACAGACATCTACAGAACTCTCCACCCTAAATCAACAGAATATACATTCCTCTCAGCACCTCATTGCGCTTATTCAAAATTTGACCACATAATTGGAAGTGAAACACTCCTCAGGAAATGCAAAAGAACGGAAATCACAACAAACAGTCTCTCAGACCACAGTGAAATCAAATTAGAATTCAGGATAAGGAAACTGCACAACTACATGGAATCTGAACAACCTGTTCCTGAATGAGTACTGGGTAGATAATGAAATTAAGGCAGAAATAAAGATGTTCTTTGAAACCAAAGAGAACAAAGACACAACGTACCAGAATCTCTGGGACACATTTAAAGCAGTGTGCAGATGGAAATTTATAGCACTAAATGCCCACAAGACAAAGCAGGAAAGATCTAAAATTGACACCCTAATATCACAATTAAAAGAACTAGAGAAGCAAGAGCAAACACATTCAAAAGCTAGCACAAGGTAATAAATAACTAAGATCAGAGCAGAACTGAAGGAGATAGAGACACAAAAAGCCCTTCAAAAAAATCAATGAATCCAGGAGCTGGTTTTGTGAAAAGATGAACAAAATAGATTCACTGCTAGCCAGACTAATAAAGAAGAAAAGAGAGAAGAATCGAATAGATGCAATAAAAAGTGATAAAGGGGATATCACCACTGATCCCATAGAATATAAACTACCATCAGAGAATACTATAAACACCTCTACACAGATAAACTAGGAACTCTAGAAGAAATTGATAAATTTCTGCACACATACACCTTTCCAAGTCTAAACAAGGAAGAAGTAGAATCCCTGAATAGACCAATAAAAAGTTCTGAAATGGAGTCAGCAATTAATAGCCTATCAACCAAAAAAAGTCCAGGACCAGATGGACTCACAGTCAAATTCTCCCAGAGGTACAAAGAAGAGCTGGTACCATTCCTTCTGAAACTATTGCAAAGAACAGAAAAAGAAGTAATCCTCCCTAACTCATTTTATGAGGCCAGCATCATCCTGATACCAAAACCTGGCAGAGACAAACAAAACAAAAAAAGAAAATTTCAGGCAGATATCCTTGATAAACATTGATGCAAAAATTCTCAATAAAATACTTGCAAACCGAATCCAGCAGCACATCAAAAAGCTCATCCACCACGATCAAGTCAGCTTCATCCCTGGGATGCAAAGCTGGTTCAACATACGCAAATCAATAAACATAATCCATCACACAAACAGAACCAATGACAAAAACCACATGATGATCTCATCAGATGCAGAAAAGGCCTTTGACAAAATTCAACAGCCCTCCATGCTAAAAACTCTCAATAAACTAGGTATTGATGGAACATATCTCAAAATAATAAGAGCTATTTATGACAAACCCACAGCCAATATCATACTGAATGGGCAAAAACTGGAAGCATTCCCTTTGAAAACTGGCACAAGACAAGGATGCCCTTTCTTACCCACTCCCATTCAACATATTATTGGAAGTTCTGGCTAGGACAATCAGGCAAGAGAAAGCATTGATAGGTATTCAAATAGGAAGAGAGGAAGTCAAATTGTCTGTTCGCAGATGACATGATTGTATATTTAGAAAACCCCATTATCTCAGCCCAAAACCTCCTTAAGCTGATAAGCAACTTCAGCAAAGTCTCAGGATACAAAATCAATAAGCAAAAATCACAAGCATTCCTATACACCAATAACAGACAAACAGACAGCCAAATCATGAGTGAACTCCCATTCACAAATGCTACAAAGAGAATAAAATACCTAGCAATACATCTTACAAGGGATATGAAGGATCTCTTCAAGAAAAACTACAAACCATTGCTCAAGGAAATAAGAGAGGACACAAATAAATAGAAAAACATTCCATGCTCATGGATAGGAAGAATCAATGTCTTGAAAATGACCATACTGCCTAAAGTAATTCATAGATTCAATGCTCCTATCAAGCTACCATTGACTTTCTTCAAAAAATTAGAAAAACCTACTTTAAATTTCATATGAAACCAAAAAAAGACCTGCATTACCAAGACAATCCTAAGCAAAAAGAACAAAGCTGGAGACATCACACTACCTGACTTCCAGAACCTACAAAGAACTTAGACAAATTTACAAGAACAAAACAACCCCATCAAAAAGTGGGCAAAGGATATGAACAGAAACTTCTCAAAAGAAGACATTAATGCAGCCAACAAACATATGAAAAAATTCTCATCATCACTGGTCATTAGATAAATGCAAATGAAAACAATGAAATACCATCTCACGCCAGTTAGAATGGCGATGATTAAAAAGTCAGGAAATAACAGATGCTGGAGAGGATGTGGAGAAATAGGAATGCTTTTACACTGTTGGTGGGAGCGTAAATTAGTTCAGCCATTGTGGAAGACAGTGTAGCATTTCCTCAAGGATCTAGAACAAGAAATACCATTTGACCCAGCAATCCCATTACTGGGTATATATCCAAAGGATTATAAATCATTCTAGTATAAAGACACATGCACACGTATGTTTACTGTGGCACTGTTCACAACAGCAAAGACTTGGAATCAACCCAAATGCCCATCAGTGATAGACTGGATAAAGAAAATGTGGCACATATACAACGTGGAATACAATGCAGTATAAAAAAGGATGAGTTCATGTCCTTTGCAGGGAAGTGGAGGAAACCATCATTCTCAGCCAACTAACACAAGAACAGAAAACCAAACATCTCATGTTCTCACCCATAAATGAGAGTTGAACAATGAGAACACATGGACACAGGGAGGGGAACATCACACACTGGGGCTTGTCGGTGGGTGGGGGTCAAGGGGAGGATAGTATTAGGAGAAATACCGAATGTAGGTGATGGGTTAATGGGTGCAGCAAACCACCATGGCACATGTATACCTATGTAACAAAAGTGCATGTTCTTCACATGTACCCCAGAACTTAAAGTATAACAATAGTAAAAAAGAAACAAATGGAAATTTTAGAACTGAAAATAAAATAACTGAAATGAAAAGCCCAGCGGATAGGCTTAATAGCAGAATTGAAGGGACAGAGAAAGAATAAGAGAACTGGAAGATAGAACAATAAAAACGATTCAATATGAAAAACTGAGACATAGACTGAAAAAAACTATCATAGCTTCAGGGACCTGTGGACTATAATAAAAGATCTAACGGGTACGTGAGGTGGCCCACGCCTGTTATCCCAGCACTTTGGGAGGCTGAGGGGGGCGGATCACGAGGTCAAGAGATTGAGACCATCCTGGCCAACATGGTGAAACCTCACCTCTACTAAAAAATACAAAAATTTGCTGGGTGTGGTGGCGCACTCCTGTAGTCCCAGCTACTCAGGAGACTGAGGCAGGAGAATCGCTTGAACCCGGGAGGCGGAGGTTGCAGTGAGCTGAGATCACACCACTGCACTCCAGCCTGGTGACAGAGTGAGACTCCGTCTCAAAAAAAAGAAAAAAAAAATCTAACATTTGGGTCATCAGAGTCATGGAAGGAGAAATGGAAGAGGACAGAGCTAAAAAACAAGTAGTTAAAGAAATAATGGCTGAAAACTTTCAAATGTGGCAAGACACAGAAACCTACAAGAAGTTGAGAAAACTCCAAATGGGAAAACTCACATAAATGAATGCAAAGACACATCACAATTAAACTTCAAAAAACTAAAGCCAAAGACAAATGACAGAACTCATAGCTTCTTTTCCAAGGTTGACTAGTATTGTATTGGATATATACACTACATTTTCTTTATCCGTTCATCTGTTGATGGTACTGATACTTAGGTTGATTCCATAACTTGGCTATTGTGAATAATGTTGCAATGAACATGGAAATGCAGACATTTCTTTGAAAAAATAATTTCAGGACAGTTGTGGTGGCTTACACCTGTGAAGTCAGCACTTTGGAAAACTGAGGTGGGAGGACTGCTTGAGGCCAGGAGATCAAGACCAGCTTGCTCTACATAGTGAGACCCTGTCTCTACAAAATTTTTAAAAAGCAATCAGGTGTGGAGGCATACACTCATAGTCCAGCTACTCAGGAGGCTGAGGCAGGAGGATTGCTTGAGCCCCTGAGTTTGAGGCTTCAGTGAGCTACAATCATGCCACTGCACTCCAGCTTGGGTCACAGAGCAAAACTCTGCCCTTAAAAAAAAAGATTTCAAATCTTTTGGGTAAATATCCAGAAGTGAGATTGCTGGATCATATAATTCTATTTTTAGTTTTTGGAGGAACCTGCTTTTCAGTTATCCATAATGGTTATACAGTTGGCCCTCAATATATGGACACACAGTTGGCCCTAGAATACATGGATTCTGCAATTGTGGATTCAACCAACCATGGATGAAAAATACACACATGCACACACACACACACACACACACACACACACACACATATATATATATTTTTTTTTTTTTTTTTAAGGAAAGAAAGATTGTTGTTGGCTGTGCTTGGTGGCTCACACTTGTAATCCCAGCACTTTGGGAGGCTGGGGCAGTTGGATCGCTTGAGCCCAGGAGTTTGGGACCAGTTTGGTCAATGTGGCAAGACCTCATCTCTACTAAAAAATACAAAAAATTAGCCAGACATTGTGGCATAAGCCCATAATCCCAGCTACTCGGGAGGCTGAGGCAGGAGAATCGCTTGAACCCAGAAGGCGGAGGATGGAGTGAGTCAGGATCATGCCACTGCACTGAAGCATGGGTGACAGAGTGATACTTGGTCTAAAAAAAAAAAACATGGTTGTGTCTGTACTGAACATGTGCAGATTTTTTTTTTAGTGATTATTCCCTAAACATATAGTGTAACAACTATTTACATAGCATTTACATTGTGTTAGGTATAGGCTAGAGATGATTTAAGGTATATAGGAGGATGTGCATAGGTTATATGCAAACACTATACCATTTTATGAAAGGGATTTGACTATCCATGGATTTTGCTATCCACTTGGGGTGCTGATACCAATCCCCTAACAGATACTGAGGGACAGCTGAATTAATTTATGTTCCCACCGAGAGTATACAAGGGTTCCCTTTTCTCCATATCCTCACTAACACTTGTTAACTTTTGTCTTTTTGGTAACAGCTGATATGGTTAGAACCCAAATCTCATCTTGAATTGCAATTCCCTAGGTGCTGAGGGAGGAACCTGGTGAGAGGTAATTGGTTCATGGGGGTGGTTTCCCCAATGCTGTTCTCATGACAGTGAGTGAGTTCTCAGGAGATCTGACGGTTTTGTGTCTGGAATTTCCCCTGCTTGCATTTCTCTCTCCTGCCACCATGTGAAGAAGATCCTTACTTCCCCTTCACCTTCTGCCATGATTGCAAATTTCCTGAGGCCCCCTCAGCTGTGTGGGACTGTGAGTCAATTAAACCTCTTTTCTTTATAAAATACCCAGTCTTGGGCAGTTCTTGACAGCAGTGTGAAAATGGACTAATACAACAGCCATTCTGATTGGTGTAAGATATCTTATTGTGGTTTTAATTTGCATTTCCCTACAATTAGCAATGTTAAGCATTTTTTTCATATATCTACTGGCTATCTGTATACCTTCTTTTGAGAAGTGTCTATTCAAATCCCTTGCCCATTTTTAAATTGGGTGTTTTGTTTTCTTGCTATTGAGTTGAGTCCCTTACATATTTTGGATATTAACCCTTTATCAGATGTATGGTTTGCAAGTATTTTCTCCCAATCCCTAGGCTGTCTCATCATACTGCTAATTGTTTTCTTTGATGTACAGAAGCTTTTTAGTTTCATGTAATCTCATCTGTCTATTTTTTTCTTTTGTTGGCTATGCTTTTTGGGGTCAAATCCAATAAAGCAACATTATATAGATTCCCTCCTATGTTTTCTTCTAATAGTTTTATAGTTTCTGGCCTTTCATTTAAGTCCTTAATCCATTTTGAGTTGACTTTTGTGTGTGGTGAGAGATAAAGGTCCAACTGCATTTTTCTGCATGTAAATATCAAGTTTTCTAGGCACTATTTACTGAAAAGACTATCCTTTTCCCATTGTGTATTCTTGGCACCTTGGCAAAAATCATTTCCGGGCTCTCTATTCTGTTTCATTGGTCAGTAGGTCTATTTTTTGGCAGTATCATGCCGTTTTAATTGCTACAGCTCTGTTGTATTATTTGAAATCGGCTATTATGATGCCTCGAGCTTTGTTCTTTTTGCTTATGATTCCCCTGGCTATGTGGTTTTGCTGTGTGTGTGTGTGTGTGTGTGTGTGTGTTGGGGGCGTCCATATGAGTCTCATGATAGGTTTTTTTCTATTTCTATTAACAATGACATTAGAATTCTGATAATTATTGCACTGAATCTGTATATGATTTTGGGTAGATCACTTGGTGTGACATTTTAACAGTATTAACTCTTTTAATTCATGAACATGAGATAACCTTCCACTTATTTGTGTCCTCTTCAATATCTTTCATTGACATTTTAGAGTTTTCATTGTGCAGGTCTTACATCTCCTTTTGGTAAATTTATTCCTAAGGTTTATTTTTTTTTAGGGGGTAGCTATTGCAAATGGGATTGTTCTCTTGATTTCTTGTTCCGATAGTTTGTTGTTAGTGCATAGAAGTGTTATGGATTTGGGGGTGTTGATTTCGTATCCTACAATTTTACCGTATCTGTTTTTTGTGTTTTTATTCTTTTAGAGGATCTTTCTCTGCCACCCAGGCTGGAGTCCAGTGGTGCAATCATAGTTCACTGTAACCTTGTACTCCTGGGCTCAAGCAATCCTCCTGTGTCAGCCTTCCAAACAGCTAGGACTACAGACATGTGCCAACATGCCTATTTTTTAAACTTTTTAAATAGAGATGAGGTCTCACTATTTTGCCCAGGCTGGTCTTGAACTCTTGGCTTCATGTGATCCTCCTGCTTTGGCCTCCCAAAGTGCTTGTATTACAGACATGAACCACTGCACCCAACCTGTTTTATTAGTTCTAAGAGGATTTTTTTTGTGTGTGTGTGTGTGGAGTCTTCAGGGTTTGTGATCCTGTTGTCAGCAAACAATGACAATTTCACTTCTTTCTTTCCTATTTGAATGACTTTTATTTCTTTCTCTTGCCTAACTGCTCTGGCAAGAATTTCCACTATGTGGAATAGAAATGGTGAGAGCTGGCATCCTTGTCTGATCCCAGATTTTAAAGGAGAGGCTTTTAATGTTTTACTGCTGAGTGTAATGTTAGCTGTGGGCTTCTTATATGGCCTTTCTTTTATTGAGGTACATCCTTTCTACACCCAGTTGTGACAGTTGTTTTTGTTTGTTTGTTTGTTTGTTTTTTATCATGAAAGTATGTTGAATTTTGTCAAATGCTTTTTCTGCATCTAATGAGATAATTACATGGCTTTTGTTTTTCGTTCTGTTAATGTGATGTATCAAATGTATTGATTTGCATACATTTCACCATCCATGCATCCCAATAATAAATCCCACTTGATAATGGTAGATTTATAATGTGTTGTTGAATTTGGTTTGGCAGCATTTTGTTGAGAATTTTTACATCTATGTTATCAAGAATATTGGCCTGTAATTTCCTTTTCTTGTAATGTCCTGGTCTGACTCTGGGATCAAGGTAATGGTGGCCTTGCAAAAAGAGTTTGGAAGTATTCTCTCCTCTTTAATTTTGGGAAGAGTTAGAGAAGGATTAATATTAGTTCTTCACTAAATGTTTGGTAGAATTCAGCAGTGAAGCTGTCAGGTCCTGGGCAACTTTTTATGAAAGATTTTTTTTTATTACTGATTTAACCTCCTTATAGTCATTACTGGTCTGTTCAGATTTTCTGCTTTTTCATGATTCAGTGTTGGTAGGTTCTATTGTCTAAGAATTTATCCATTTCTTCCAGGTTATCCAATTTATTGGCATATATTTATTCATAATAGTCTGTTACTTTGTATTTTTGTGTTAGCAGTTGTACAGTCTCCTCTTTCATTTCTGATTTTTATTTACTTGAATCTTCCCTCTCTTTTTCTTAGTCTAGCTAAGGGTTTGTAGATTTTGTTTATCTTTTTAAAAAACCAAGTCTTACTTTCATTGATCTTTTGTACTGTTTTTCTAGTCTCTACTTCATTTTTTTCCTGCTCTGAGCTTTATTATTTCCTTCCTTCTGCTAACTTTGGGCTGGGCTTAGTTTGTTATTCTTTTCCTAGTTCCTTGAGGAGAAATCTTAAGTTACTTATTAGAAATATGTCTTGTTTTTTGATATGGGCATTTATTGCTGTAAAATTTCCTTAGAAGTGCTTTTCCTCTATACCATAAGCTTTGGTATGTTGTGTTTCAATTTTCATTTGTCTCAAGATATTTAAAAATTTTTCTTTTAATTTCTTCATTATGCATTGGTTGTTCAGGAGCATGTTAATTGCCATGTATCTGTGAATTACCTAAAATTCCTCTTGTTCTTGATTTCTAGGATTCAAACTAATGTGGTCAAAAAAATACTTGATATGATTTCAATATTCTTCAATTTGCTAAGGCTTGTTTTGTACTCCAACAGGTGATCTATCCTGGAGAATGTTCCATGTGTGCTTGAGAAGAATGTGTATTCTGTTCCTGTTGGACTGAATGTTCTGTATATTTCTGTCAGTTCCATTTGGGCTAAAGTGTTGTTCATGTCTAATCTTTTATTATTAATTTTCTGTCTGTATAATCTGTCCATTGCTTAAAGTGGGGTATTCTCCAACCCCACTGGAAACAAACAAAAAATAAATAAAGTGGTATATTGAAGTCCCCTGCTATTAATTTGTTGCAATTTATCTCTCCACTGATCCTTTAATATCTGTTTTAGATATTTAGGTATTCTGATGTTGCATGCATATATATTTGTAATTGTTATATCCTCTTGATAAATGGATCTCTTTACCATTATATAATGTCCTCTTTGTCTCTTTTTTATAGTTTTTGACTTAAAGTCTCTATTGTCTAAAACAATATTTATGACTGTTATATTCTCTTGATAAACTCCTCTATCATTATTATAATGTCCTATTTTTTACAGCTTTTGAATTAAAGTCTAAATTGTCCAAGAATATTCAGCTACCCCTGCTATCTTTTGGTATGCATTTATGTGGAATATCTTTTTCTATCCTTTCACTTTCAGTCTATGTGTCCTTAAAAGTAAAGTTAGTCTCTTGTAGATAGCATATAGTTGGGTCTTGGTTTTTTTTCATTGAGCCACAGTATGTCCTTTTTTAAGATAATTTAATCCATTTAAATTCATGGTAATTATTGATAGTAAAGACTACTGCCATTTTGCTAATTGTTTTCTGGTGGTTTTGTTGATACTTTGTGGCATCTCTTGCTATCTTCCTTTTTGGTTTGATGGCATCAGATTTTCATCAGTAATGTCCTTGGCAAATTTGTCAATGAATTTCTCTGCTGTTTTGTGATCAAAAGTTTTATCACCACAAATCTTTAAAAATTTAATATCATTCTTTTTCTCAGTTTCTGCAACCAGCCTGTTGAATATTCACAGTTTTTCAATTTTCAGTTCATTGTGCTAGATCTCTGCTTGTTTCATGACCAATACACTATTACGTGTCATATATTCACTTCAACACTGATGGATCTACTCTTTCAGCACATGACTGAGGTCTTCACTTTTAGCTTTATGTAGTATTCTATTTTTCATCACTTTAAGCACAGAACTTCAATGGCTTATCCTTCTGTGACACAGGTAATATATGGTAGTCATTCTAGCACTATACTCTTTTGTAAGACATTTCACACTTACACTGCTGTCCAGTTTCTCCAATAGCATGACTTTCTGAGCTATGGATAAACATAAATGATTCTTCTTTTTCTTATCATTGTTCCCAATGGGGCATCTGCAGACCTTTTAGCCTTTTTCAACAATATCTTTATACCACAGAGCAGAGAATAAGCAAAGCAATAGAAAACAAAAACACGCAGTGAGCAACATATGTAAATCCTGGCCCCATGTGGGGCATTATAGTGACCTGCTGTTCATGCAGCCAGCCTGCACACATGCTATTTTATTATGCTTTGTAGGTGTGCTTGTGTAGGGAAATCTGGGTATGCTCAGAAAAGATATATTGCAGCTGAATGGGCTGGGAGGGTCTTTTTTTTCTCTTGAGGATGCTGAATAAACTGTGTGTTGTGTCCCTGCATTTTGAATGTGACTTGTCACATGAGGTCAGGTGTGGAATTTTATACTTGTGATGTCATGTCAGCACTCAAAAAGTTGTACACTTTGAGCATTTTGGATTTTCAGATTAGGGATGCACAATCTGTACTGATCTCAGGGACATTAAAAGCATAATAGAAAAATGCTATGAACAACTCCATGCCTGTAAGTTTAATAACTTACATGAAAGAGATCAATTCTGTGAAAGACACAAACTACCAAAACTCATACAAGGAGAAATAAATAATTGGAATAAACATTTATTTATTAAACAAATTCAATAAAATAATTGATAACATTCCAAAAATGAAAGCACCAGGCACACTGGTGAATTTTACTCAATATTTAAGAAGGAAATAATATCAATTCTCTATGATCTCATCCAAAAAATACAAGCAGAGGAAACACTATCTAATTCAATTAATGAGGCTAGCATGACCCTAATACCAAAACCAAGTTAAGAGGCCAGGCGCCGTGGCTCACACCTATAATCCTAGCACTTTGGGAGGCCAAGGTGGGTCGATAACCTGAGATCAAAAGTTCGAGACCAGCCTGGCCCACATGGTGAAACCCTGTCTCTATTAAAAATACAAAAATTACCCGGGTGTGTGGTGCATGCCTGTAATCTCAGTTACCCAGGAGGCTGAGGCAGGAGAATCACTGGAACCTGGGAGGGGGAGGCTGCAGTGAGCTGAGATTGCACCACTGCACTCCAGGTTGGGCAACAGAGAAAGACTCTGTCTCAAAAAAAAAAAAAAAAAAAGAGAGAGAGAGAGAGACATTACAAGAAAGTAAAACTTGAAAACCAGTAAACAAAGATGCAAAAACCCTAAACAAAATATTACCAAATTAAATCCAACACAATATATAAGGAATTACTATGACCAAGTGAGACTTAATGTATTAGAAGCATCTGACAAAATTAAATGCCCATTCATGATAAAAACCTCTCAGTAACCTAGAAATAGGGAGGAGCTATCTCAACTTTATATAGAACATCTATAAAAACCATACAGTTATCATATTTAATGGTAGGACATTAGGTGCTTTACCCCTATGATCAAGAAAAAGGTAAGAAGTGCCCTCTCACTACTTCTATTCAACATGGTACTGGAAGTCCTAGCTAATGCAGTAAGACAAGAAAAGAAAGTGAAAAGTATAAAGATTGGGAAGGAAAAATAAAACTATCTTTTTTTCTGCAGATGACATGATTGGCTATGTAGAAAATCCCATGAAATTGAAAAAAACATTCCAGACCATCCAACCAACCAACCAACCAAACAAACAAATAAAACAACTCCTGGAACTAGTAATGATTAGTGATTATAGTAAGATTGTACGACATAAGATTATTTTAAGGTCAATTGCTTTCCTATGTAGCAACAATGAACAATTTTAATTTGAGATTGCATTAGTACCGAAAAGAGAAATACTTAGGTATACATCCCGCAAAATATGTACCAGATCTATATGAGGAAACCGATACAACTCTGATGAAAAAAATCAAAGATGTAAATAAACTGAGTCTTGGATAAGGCAACTCAGTATTGTTAAGATGCCAGTTCTTACCAACTTGATCTGCACATGCAACACAATCCCAATAAAAATTCCAGCAAATTATTTTGTATTGACAAATTGATTTTTAAAGCTTATGTGGGGAGGCAAAAGACCCCAAATAGTCAACTCAGTATATAAGGAGAACAATATTGGAGGACTGACACCACCTAACTTCAAGCCTTACTGTAAGGCTATGGTAATCAAGACAGCATTGTGTTGCAAAAGAATAGAAAAATCGATCAATGGAAGAGAAGAGAGCCCAGAAACAGATACACACAAATACTGTCAACTGATCTTTGACAAAGTAGCATAAGCAACCAAATGGACAAAGAATAGTTTTTTCTTCTTCAACAAATACTGCTGGAACAATTGGATATCTATATGAAAAAATGAACCTAGACAAAGACTAGACTTTTCACAAAATGTAACTCAAGATGGACCATAGGACTATAACAGCGAAACACAAAATTATACAACTTCTTAAAGAAAACAAGAGAAAATCTAGGTGACCTCGGGCTTGCTGATCAGTCGTTAGATGTATCACCAAAAACATGATCTATGAAAGAAAAAAACAGGTAAGTTGGACCTCATTAAAAGTAAAAACTTCTGTGCTACAAAAGGCACTGTTAAGAGAATGAAAAGACAATTCACAAAATAGGAGAACATCCTTGCAAAACACATACTAATGAAGGACTGGTATTCAAAATACACAAAGAGCTCTTTAAAATCAACAATAAGAAAATAAATAACTTAATTTTAAAAATGAGTAAGCCTGTGATCCCAGCACTTTGGGAGGCAGAAGCAGGTGGACCACTTGAGGTCAGGAGTTCAAGACTAGCCTGGCCCACATGGTGAAACCCTGTCTCTACTAAAAATACAAAAATTAGCCAGGCATGGTGGTGCATGCCTGTAGTCCCAGCTACTCAGGAGGCTAAGGCAGGAGTATCGCTTGAACCTGGGAGGCAGAGGTTGCAGTGAACTGAGATCATGCCATTGCACTCCAGCCTGGATAACAAGAGTGACTGTCTCAAAAAAAAAAAAAAAAAAAAAAAAAGTAAAGGATCTCAACAGACACTTAAGCAAAGAAAATATATAGATGGTTAAGTAAGCATATAAGAGGCTCAACATAATATGTCATCAGAGAATTGTAAATTAAAATAACAATGATATACTACTACACTACTTATTAGAATGGCAAGAATCCAAAAACCTAAAAATACCAATTGTTGTACAACATCCTCATTCATCTCATCCGTTGCTGGTGGGAATGCAAAATAGTACAACCACTTTGAAAGATAGTTTGGCAGATTCTTTCAAAGCTAAATATAGCCTCACCATATTTAATAGTCTGTTCTTGCAGTGCTAATAAAGATATACCTGAGAATGGGTAATTTATAAAGAAAAAGAGGTTTAATAGACTCACAGTTGCACATGGCTAGGGTCATAATCATGGCTGAAGGTGAATGAGGAGCAAAGGCTGTCTTACATGGTGGCAGACAAGAGACTGTATATAGGGGAACTGCCCTTTATAAAACGTGAGACTTATTCACTATTATGAAAACACCATGGTAAAAATCCACCCCCATGATTCAATTACCTCCCACTGGGTCCCTCCCCTCCCACGACACATGGGGATTATGGGAGCTACAATTCTGGATGAGATTTGGGTGGGGACTCAGCCCAAGAATGTCACCATATGATCTAGCAATCATGCTCCAAGGTTTTTACCCAATTAAAACCTATGTCCATACAAAGACCTGCACAAGAATGTTTATACTAGTTTTATTCATAATTTCCCCAGACTGGAAACAACCAAGATGTCTTTCAATAGGTGAATATATAAACAAACTATAATGTGTCTATACAATGGAATATTTTTTAATGATAAAAAAGAACTATCAAGCCATGAACATACATGGAAGAACTTTAAACGCATATTGCTTAGTGAAAGAAGCCAGTCTCAAAAGGCTATATACTGTGTGATTCCAACAATATGACATTGTGGAATAAACAAAACTACAGAGACATTAAAAAGATCAGTAGTTGCTAGGGATTCAGAGGAAGGGAGAGGAATAAAAAGTATGGGCATGCATAAAAAGCACATGGGTATTTTAGTATGGTAAAACTCTCTATGACACTGTAATAATGAATATATGACATGCATTTTTCAAAGCCATAGAACTGTACAATATAATGAGTGAACCTTAATGTAAACTATGGACTTTAGCTAATGATAATACATCAGTATGTTTTCATTAGTTTTAACAAATGTGCCACATCAATACAAGACATTAATAAAAGGGTAAACTGTGTGTTGGGGAGGTTATGTGGGAATTCTGTGCTACTTCCTTAATTGTGCCATGAGTCTAAACTGTTCTAATAAAGAAAGTCTATTAATTGAATCCCTGCTCCACCACTATTCCCATCCACACACACAGAGTAGGAGTGAAAATTGGCTAACCAAATTCAGCAGGAATGAAACTTGACAAGATACAAAGGAACAGTCAAACATGGCCCGCAATAGTATAGTGTCTGTGTTCATTTGCTTTGCGTTGCTATAAAATAATACCTGAGGCAGGGTAGTTTTAAAGAAAAAAAGGTTTATTTGGCTCACAGTTCTGATGTCTGGACAAGTTCGAAATTGGGCATCTGGTGAGGGCCTCAGGCTGCCTCCACCCATGGCAGAGCTGGCTTGTACAAAGATCACATGGTAAGAAAGGAAGCAGGAGAAAGAGCGGGGAGGTGTGGGATGCTTTTAACAACCATCTTTAGTCGAGAAAGACCTAATAGAGTGGTAACTAAGAGTGAGAACTCTCTCATTACCATGAGAAAGGCCTCAAGAAGATCATGGAGGATCTGCCCCCCGTAACCCCAACACCTCCCACTAGGCTCCACCTCCCAGCACCACCACACTGGGGATTAAATTTCAACATGAGGTTTGTAGGGGCCAAACATCCAAGCTACAGCAGTGTCCAAATGGGACCTAATCAGACCTGAATTCAGTTATGCCTGTTAAAATTTATAATAGGGATACTTTGAAGCACCTCCATAGGAGGGCTTACCAGGTAGTGAGTGGTCTGTAAAACTTATTAGGTTTTATGGAAAACTGCTGAGAAAACATACTGGGCAGGAAGTGAGAATAAATTAAAGGTCTATGATAAGTCTCTTCAAGTATTTGAAGAGGCAGTTTACAGAATTCTGTGTTGCTTCAGAGGGTAACATAATCCAGCTCAGAATGGGACTTATTAGAATTGTACAATAGGATGTTGATGCCTTACAAAAAAATAAGATGCTCTCACTATGTTGATGTATTCCTGCTTAGTATTGAAGGCTAGACAAAATTATCTTTACATGATTTTTCAGTGAAGACACTTAGTTAAAAATAAGCTATCATATCATTTTTCATCCTAATTCTACTTAGATGGGGGTACTCCGTCACAAGAGAATAGTGCCATCTGCATAAGGATCAGTTCTAGCCAAAAGAATTTTTGAGGCGCTCAGCACACTCTCACTAGCTAGTTTCTCCATAATTGGAAATTATGCCCTATAACATCAACATGAATACATTTTTATACTAAAAATGTATAGGCTGGTGCAAAAATGTATAGCCTGGTGCAAAATTACTTTTGCACCAGCCTAATAATAGCAAACAATCAACTGTTCTTACATAGGCCCAATATTTTTTAATTTTATTAATGATCCCAACTCCCTTAGGAAAAGTAAATCAAGCCTTTTTAAATATATAGTTTTATTTTACATTATATACAGTTTAGTTGTTGGACAAGCACTGATGCTGATTTCAGATATAAGGTCTAAATAAACACAATTTATGAGAATATTACAAATGCACAGTGCTTGCTACATAGCTGCTTCTAAAGAACTACTTGATTAATTGAATTGCTGAATATAGGGTTCAGCTGGTACATGCCTATTGTAAGCATATGCTTTGTTTTACTCAGAATTGGGTCACTGCATTGAGATACCTCAGGCCCTGCTTCCCTTCCTCCTATAAATGAGTGATTACTATGTGCTGGGTGCTTTGCTAGGGCTAGGGATGAGTACTGACTAAACACATGTTTCAAATTATTATAAATGCTATAAAGCAAAGGAGGTGACTTTTGAGTTGAGATTTAAAGATAAAAGTAGGCATTAATTTGAAGGAGGGTGGACAAAAATTTTTCAGGCACAGGGGAGAACATGTACAAAGGCCGATGGTAAGAGAAAGGATGGCTGAAGAGCTAAATGAATCCCAGTTAGGCAGTGTTCAGAGAGCATTAAAAAAAAGTAGTTGGGATCAGAGCACATAGAATCTTCCTGAAATATAGAATATTTTGGTCTTTATCAAAGGGAAAATGAGAAACTACTAAAGGATTTTAAAGAAAGCATAAGAATATTTGCCGTTCAAAAAAATTGCTCTAGCTAGGGAGTAGTTTGTATAGCTACAAGTATTCCCACTCTCTAATAAGACACCAGATCTCTAATTGCTAAGCCTCACCTCGCCCTTCTCTGAGCAGGATAGCTTTGGAATTGTAAGAGAACATGGAGATATACTGAAGCTCAAATCCAGGAAATATAACAAAGTTCAGGAACTTATTTTTTTAGTTAATTGGACCAGACATACTCCTTAGAAGATTTTGTTGTTGTTTTCTATCACAGATTTTGACTCACTAAATTATGAAAATATTCCTGTTTGTTCTAAAATTTCTCTTGGACCTGGTTTGGGATCATCTCATTTAGAATCAAATGGTCTATGTTTGCTGTCTTTATCTTCTCAACGTCAATTCAAGGGTCTATAATCTTCTCTGTCTCCAAGTGTTCCAATGATGTTACCAAATACAAAAGATACTTAAAAATTTATTTGTATAGATTCAGTGAGTACATGTGCAGTTTTGCTACATGGATATATTGTGTAGTGGTGAAGTCTGGGCTTTTAGTGTACCCATTACCGAAACAGTGAACACTGTAACCAATAGGTAAATTTTCAACCCTCACCCACCTCCCAATATCCCTCGTTTTGGAGTTCCCAGCATCTATTACTCTCCTTTGCATTAAAAGACACTTTTCAAGCTTCTTATTTGACCTGAGACGAATTCTTTCTAGAAATGCCTTTTTTCCCTGCTTTCCATGACAATACACTTCTGGTTTCTGTTTACTTTCCTTGATGCTTTTCAATCTTCTTTGAAGGGTTCTTGTCTTCTACTCAACCTTTAACTGCTGTCTTCTCATGCTACCTAGTCTCTCCTGATTGCAACCCACACTGATAGTGTATTAGTCTGTTATTACATTACTATAAAGAACTACCTGACACTGGGTAATTTGTAAGGAAAGGGGTTTAATTGGCTCATAGTTCTGCAGGCTGTGCAGGAAGCATGGCTGGGGAGGCCTCAGAAAACTTACAAGCATGGCGAAAAGTGAAGAGGAAGCAGGCACATCTTCACATGGCAGAGCAGGAGAGAGAGAGCAAGGGGAGGTGACACACTTTTAAACAATCAGGTGTCATGAGAACTCACTGTCACGAGAACAGCAAGGGGGAAATCCATCCCCATGGTCCAATCACCTCCCACCAGGCCTCTCCTGTAACATTGGGGATCACGATTCAACATGAGATTTGGGCGGGGACACAAATCCAAACCATATCAGGTGGCTTCACTTGATCATCGATATAACTAATGACCTTTAACTCTGAAGTATTTCTCTCCAGCTCAGATTTCTATCCTAAGCAACAGATCCTTATAACCACCTCATAAACATCTCCATGTGACCCTTCTTCAAATATCTATAACTTAATGTCTAAAATTGAACTCATGATCTCATTTTGTACCCCTCTGCAAATTGACTCTTTCTCTTCCTCCTCCTTTCCTTAGGCATCACCATCTATTCAGTTGTTCATGCATGAAACCTACACATCATCCTTAATATTTATATCTCACCTCACAGTCTATGCTATTTTATACATAAATCTCCTTTGCATCTTTCAATTTCTTTCCATCCCCATCTTAGTTCATTTTCTGTTGCTATAACAGAAAACCGCAGACTGGGTAGTTTACAAATAATAGAAGTTTATTTGGCTCTGGAAGCTGTAAAGTCCAAGAGCATGGCACTGGCATCCGGTGAGGGTCATCCCATGGTGGAAGGTGGAAGGTGGAAGGTGGAAGGACACACAAAAGAGAGAAAATGGGGGGCTGACCGTATCCTTTTATTAGGAGTGCATTCCTAAGACAATTAACCCTCTCCTATGATAATGGCATTAATCCATTCATGAGGGCAGAGCCCTCATGGCTGGATCACCTATTAAAGGCCCACCTCTTAATATTGTTATAGTCGCAATAATTCCCAATCCATAAACTTTTGGGGGACACATTCAAACCATAGCAAGCCCCATTGTCACTATCTTAATTTAGAGTGACTGCTATTATTCTTTCAAGTGAATTACCACATGATATGGTTTGCATCTGTGTTCCTGCCCAAATCTCATGTCAAATTGTAATCCCCAGTATTGCAAGTGGGGTCTGGTGGAAGGTGATTAGATCATGGGGGTGGTTTCTCATAAATGGTTTAGTACCATCTCCTTGGTGCTGTTCTTGTAATAGTGAGTGAGTCTCACCAGATCTGCTTGTTTAAAAGTATGTAGCACCCCCCTGCTCTCTCTCTTTTCCTCCTGCTCTGGCCATGTGACATGTCTGCTCCCCCTTTGCCTTCGCCATGACTGGAAGCTTCCAGTGGCCTCCCCAGAAGCAGATGCCACTATGCTTCCTACACAGCCTGCAGAACTGTGAGCCAATTAAACCTCCTTTCTTTATAAATTACCAAGCCTCAGGTATCTCTTTATAGCAATCCAAGAATGGACTAATATACTACAATAGTCTTTTCAGTTGTTCTTTGCCTTGAGTGAGTTTTCTAAAGCACAAATATGAATGTATCACTCCCTGGATTAAAACACTTTAATGGCTCCTCACTTTTCCTAGGATTAAGTCCAAATTTCTTAAACCTCATTTACAAAGCTTTTCATGCCTCTCTTTATAGATCATTTCTCTTCATTCACCTATTTACCTCTATTCTCCAGTCAGGATGAATAACCTTCAAGTCCTCTAGAACACTGACACTATCTCCCTTTACTTAACTAGCTCCTACATATCCTTTGGATCTCAGCTTGGATAGGAGAGTCTCCAACAAATCTGACCTAGTGTCCAGCTTAGGTCATCTCCTCATGTTCTCCCATAGTACTCAGACCTTTCAACTGGATAAAGAGTAAACCCCAGGGGAAACTGTCTTTTCACCATTTAATTTCTATCTACTACCTAGAAAACAGTTTAATAAATATTTGTGAAATGGATAAAATAACTTGTTGCTCAAGCCTGTTTCATGTGGTTCTTAATTTTTTATGTTTTAGTGGATGACAAGAATCTGTAATTTGCATATGCCCTGCAGAAGATAAGGTATGGATATTTAGGACTAGTCTACAGTTAATCAATGTGGATTACAGACTAATTACTTTGTGGACCCTAAGAGTAATTTCAAAATACCCCAAGATTTCAAAAGGAAACGAAAGAAAGAAAAGCAAGCAAAACTAACTTCATGAAATTAATGTATCCTTGAAGGGGATGTTACATTGACTCTCATTACTATAATATCATTGTGGATTTCAGTGGTTTTCCTGGAATGCTGAAAAGAAGTGCAACTGGAAGCCCCCCTGGCAGTTGAGCAAACATTTGCTTGTGGTGAAATAATTCCTGAAAGGGGCATTCATTCAATAAACATTTATTGAGCAACCACACACACACAAATGTACACACACACACATATATGTAAATACATGTTTATATACTATATTGTCACATAGTAAATGCTTGTGGATACAACAGTAAACAAAGCAGATCAAAATCTTTAATCTTTCTCTCTCTTTTTTTTTTTTTGAGATGGAGTCTCACTCTGTCACCCAGGCTGGAGTGCAGTGGCGTGATCTCGGCTCACTACAACCTCCACCTCCCGGGTTCAAGTGAGTCTCCTGCCTCAGCCTCCTGAGTAGCTGGGATTACAGGCACCTGCCACCACGCCTGGTTAATTTTTGTATTTTTAGTAGGGACAGCTTTTCACCATGTTGGCCAAGCTGGTCTTGAACTCCTGACCTCAGGTGATCTGCCGCCTCGGCCTCCCAAAGTGCTGGGATTACAGGCGTGTGGCCAAAAATCTCTAATCTTATAGAGGTTTTACTCACCTTTTTATCTTTAGCACCTCAAGAATGCTTAATAAATATTTGTGAATTAGTTAATTAATGTTTCTTAAGACCTGCTCACAATCTGTATTTCCTTAAGTCTTGATGGTCTTCCATTCTAGATGTGCTATTGCATAGCAGATCCCATAGATAAGGAAGAAAGGCTGTGATTATCCTGAACGTAACTTCTACTTCCCTTTATATTTCTTATTTTAAAATCACTTCACCATAATTTATTATAATTACCAAAATGTTAGCTTATGAAATTTGAAGCAGGTCTCTTTATAGAGAATAGACAGGCAGTTACAAAAAAATGATCTTTTATCATAATTTTGTTGATGATTTTGCCTACAGTAATTATAGAGAACTGTTGATCACTTACACCAAGATGATCCCTAATTTAAGCATATTATGCATGTGCTGTATGCACCTTATTTAAAAGAAAATCAATTTGTTATTTATTTCATTATATTTTTCAGCAGTTTTTCTGTACAATATGTGAAAATTGAAAAGTTGAACAAAGTCAACTCAAGGTTCCATCAGATTGCTTTATCTACAGGTTTTAGGGTTATAAATATAAAATTAAGGTTATTGCTTCTTTGAGAGCTAAAGTACTTAGTAAAACATTCATTGAGGTTTCTTCTTTGTAGTCTGATAATGTTAAACATGGCTTATATCACATTTATAAGCAACAGAATTATTTCAAAAAATGTAGCTAATGATAAGGATGAATGTCATTTACTTTTGTTTTGATCGCCAGGAAATATTGTTTACTTTACTTTAAAATTTATGTGAGCCATTTGATTATATGCCTTTTTTAATTAGCTTGAAGGAAGCAATCACTGGGGAGAAAGCGGAAATCAATTCTGATCCGATATTGATAGCTACTGTGCTGTAAACTGTGTGTCCTTTCTAATTAAATGTAAACATGTTCAGTTCTAAAGTCCAGTAGCAATGACAACAGTCACTAGGAAAGATTGCCTAAGTACTGCTCAACTGATTTGCCGGCCTTTCTTTCTTTCAAAGTTGTGCTTGTGCAATCATTGGTGGGGTGAATGCTGGTTGTAACTGACTTTTTTTTAGGTCATCTTCAGAGAAAAGATTTGACAAGAATGTAGAGTGCTCTACATGTAATACCTGAAGTTACTTATTAACTATGTCCTTCTGATAGCTAATCAATGGCATTGCATAGAGTGAAATTTGGTGCACTAAACTGCCCCCCTGTCCAAAGCCAAGTCTTGGTAAATATTTAATGGCTGTAAAGGTGTTTTGCTAGTTATCAAACTGATATGTTAAAGGACTCTTAAAAGCAACTTTATCTTTTCTTCCATTCCCTAAATAATTTGCTCAGCAATATACTGTGTAGGTGTAAAAGCATTTGGATTATTTCATTTTATTATCTTCCTCAGAAAAAGAACAAATTAGAATTAATATAAAATCATGTTCACTTTAATCAAGTACTTTGTCACTTAAACATAAGAGGGAAAAATAACAACCACCAAACTTCTCTCTTGGTAAAATGCCAACTTAAAAAGCATAAAACAACCCAACCCCTTTCACTTTACTAAACACTACACTAGACTGGTTCAAAACCTGTTGTACAGCTGCTGTCATAAGGAAATGTTATAAAATTTCTCTTGCAACACACTCTGGAAAAATTAGAAGACATTTGGATTTTTGCTTTTTATTCAACATAGGACAGGTTGGGCTTTACCTATTTACTTTTTAAATTATCTGTTGAGCCCCCTTGTTTTATCTAATTTAAGTCCTAGCTAAGCAGAAAAACTAGCAGTTTTATTCTTGAAATAAATAAACAAATATCCTAAGATTTAAGTTTTATTAGAATACTTGATAATTGCTTAGGTCCTGTCTAGAAATGAGTCTGATTTCTTTAAATTTACACTTATTTAATGCTTACAGATTGGGAAGGAAGTTAGTAGTACTTTTTTTAAATTCTGGCAGGAGAAATAGTTTAAATGTATTTCAGTCTAAATTTTTTTTTTAATTTATTTATTATTATTCAGTCTAAAATTTAAGACACTTACTAAAGACTGACTGACTTATGAGGTGGGAATTTTAATAGCCTAATTGTAGAAAGTCACAAATTACACTCCTAAGTAGGAAATAAGTTCTGGTGACTGAAAGTCCTACATTGAATTAATGACTCTGCAAGATACATCCAATATCAAAAGGGTTAAAAATGAAAAAATAAAGAAAAAGTATTAGAGTAAAATCATTAAAGTTCAGTTTTTAGAATGAACAAATATTACAAATTTGCCAGATTTGAGGTGGTAATGATGCATTTCTCAACACTAGGAAGACCTGCTTATTTTACCTTGTGGTGGTCTGAAAGGAATATTTATATATGTTTTTGCCTGCATAGCTGGTGTATGGAAGTTTCCTACTATTAGTTTCCTACTATTAGTGACATATTAAGTTAGATTTTAAGATGTTATTGATGGTCTAAGTGTAATGTAATTGTTCCTAAAATCCTGTCTAAAGATTATTTCAATATTGTATCACTTTGGAAGAGTAAGGCACCATATTCCACCATGTTCCAACTTCAAGGAGTTGCATTTTGTATATTGCTGACCACAGTATATCAAGAGTTTGGAAAGAATATTCATGTTTTTAAATTGGTATTTCCGGTTTGTGCCTCCTGAAGACATGTCTATTTTGATTTTGATCTCTGAAATGTTTATTATAAAGGTATTTTCCTACTTCTCAAATTTTGGCCAGAGACCAATGTCAGATCAGAACAAGGGAGAGGCCAGCAGGTACATGTCTGGAGCCTCAATCTAAAATGATAACAAAACTTCACTGAAATAAGTTGAAAATATGATACTAGTTAACTCAAGCTGCACAGGTAACCAATTACTCATGGAAATCAAAAAATATAAATTTGGTATACTGATGCTAAAACAGGCACTTCAATAGGAAATTAAAATTCTTTTTCTGGCACTGAAAACACAATTGCATATATGTGAAAAGATAAGCTGCATTAACTAACCTTTACCAGCCAGCTTTTTAAAAATTTATTTTTATTTTTATGGATTCAGGGGGTACATGTGTAGTTCTGTTACATGGATACATTGCAGTGGTGAAGTCTGGGCTTTTAGTACACCCACCACCCAAATAGTGAACACTGTACCCAACAGGCAATTTTTCAACTCTCACCTCCTTCTTCCTACCCCAGTTTGGAATCCCCAGTGTCTATTATTCTCCTCTGTATTTCCACGTGTATCCATTGCTTAGCTCCCACTTATAAGTGAGAACAAAGAGTAACTGATTTTGTGTTTCTGAGTTATTTCTCTTAGAATAATGACCTCAAGATCCATCTATATTGCTACAAATGACATATTTTCATTCTTTTTCTTGGCTGTGTAGTATTCCACAGTATATATATATACACCACATTTTCTTTATCCAGTCATCCACTGGATAAGCACTTAGGTTCAGTCCACAGCTCTGTTATTGTGAATAGTGTTGAGATAAATGCACAAGTGCAGGTATCTTTTTCTTTGGGTAGATATCCAGTAGTGGGAATGCTGTGCTGAATGGTAGTTCTATTTTTATTTCTTTGAGAAATCTCCATACTGTTTTCCACAGAGGTTATATTAATTTACATTCCCACGAACAGCGTATAGTGGTTCCTTTCCTCCACATCTTTGCTACCTTGTTTTCTGAAGTTTTATAATAGCAATTCTGACTGGTGTGAGATGGTATCTTATAGTGGTTTTAATTTGCATTCTTCTTCTGTTTAGTGATTTGAGTATTTTTTTCATACGTTTGCTGGCCACTTGTATGTCATCCTTTGGGAAATACCTGTTTATGTCCTTTTCCCAATTTTTAATGGGGTTGTTTTTTTCTTATTGAGTTATTTGAGTTCCTTGTAGATTCCAGGTGTTAGTCCTTTGTTCAACGCATAGTTTACAGCAAATATCTCCTCTCTTCTACAGGTTGTCAGTTTAATATGTTGATTATTCCTTTTGCTGTCTGGAAGCTTTTTAGTTTAATTGAGTCCCATTTGTCTATTTTTGTTTTTGTTGCATTTGCTTTTGAGGTCTTAGTTATAAAATCTTTGCTTAGGCTGATGTCCAGAATTTTTCCTGGGTTTTATTCTAGGATTTTCATAGCTTCAGATCTTATGTTTAAATCTTTAATCCATCTTGAGTTAACTCCTGTATACAGTGAGAGACAGGGGTCCAATTTAACTATTTTGCATATGGCTATTCAATTTTTCCAACACCGTTTATTGAATAGTGTGTCCTTTCTCCACTGTATATCTTTATCAACTCTGTCAGAGATCAGTTGGTTGTATGTATGCAGCTTTATTTTTGGGTTCTCTGTTCTGTTCCATTGATCTATGTGTCCATTTTTCTATCTGTACTGATAAAATTTGGCTCTGTGTCCCGATCCAAATCTCATCTTGTAGCTCACGTAATTCCCATGTGTTGTGGGAGAGACCCGTTTGGACATGATTAAATTATGGGGGTGGGTATTTCCTGTGCTTTTCTTCTGATAGTGAGTGGGTCTCACAAGATCTGATGGTTTTAAAAATGGGAGTTTGCTTACACAAGCTCTCTCTTTGCCTGCTGACATCCACATAAGATGTGACTTGCTCCTCCTTGCCTTCTGCCATGATTGTGAGGCTTCCCCAGACATGTAGAACTGTAAGTGCAATAAACCTATTTCTTTTGTAAATTGCCCAGTCTCAGGTATGTCTTTATCAGCAGCATGAAAACAGACTAATACAGTAATTTGGTACCAGTAGAGTGGGGTGTTGCTGAAAAGATACCCCCAAATGTGGAAGTGACTTTGGAATTAGGTAACAGGCAGGGGTTGGAACAGTTTGGAGGGCTCAGAAGAAGACAGGAAAATATGGGAAAGTTTGGAACTTCCTAGAGACTTGTTAAATGGTTTTGACAAAAATGTTGATAGTGATATGAACAATAAGGTCGAGGCTGAGGTGGTCTCAAATGGAGAAAAGAAACCTGTTGGGAACTGGAGTAAAGGTCACTCCTGTTATGTTTTAGCAAAGAGACTGGCAGCATTTTGTTCCTGCCCTGGAGATTTACAGAACTTTGACCTTGAGAGACATGATTTAGGGTATCTGGTGGAAGAAATTTCTAAGCAGTAAAGCATTCAAGAGGTGACTTGGGTGCTGTTAAAGGCACTCAGTTCCACAAGGGAAACAGAGCATAAAAGTTTAGAAAATTTGCAGCCTGACAATGCAATAGAAAAGAAAACCCATTTTCTGAGAAGAAATTGAAGCCTGTTGCAGAAATTTGCTTAAGTAGCTTGGAACCAAATGTTAATCACCAAGACAATGGGAAAAATGTCTCCAGGACATGTCAGAGGTCTTCACAGCAGCCCCTCCCATCACAGGCCCACAGGTCTAGGAGGAAAAAGTGGTTTTGTGGGCCAACCCCAGGGTCCCCACGCTGTGTACAGCCTAGGGACTTTGCGCCCTGCATCCCAGGCACTCTAGTTGTGGCTGAAAGGGGCCAATGTAGAGCTCAGGCTATGGCTTCAGAGGGTGCAAGCCTCAAGCCTCGGCAGCTTCCACGTGGTGTTAAGCCTGTGAGTGGACAGAAGTCAAGAATTGAGGTTTGGGAACCTCTGCCTAGATTTCAGAAGATGTATGGAAATGCATGGATGCCCAGGCAGAAGTTTGCTGTAGGGGTAGGGTCCTCATGGAGAACCTCTGCTAGGGCAGTGCAGAAGGGAAATGTGGGGTGGGAGCCCCTACACAGAGTCCCTACTAGGGCACCACCTAGTGGATCTGTGAGAAAAGGGCCACTGTCTTCCAGACCCCAGAATGGTAGATCTATTGACAACTTGCACCGTGTGCCTGGCAAAGCTGCAGACACTGAACACCAGCCCGTGAAGGCAGTCGGGAGGGAAGCTGTACCCTGCAAAGTCACAGGGTAGAACTGCCTGAAACTCTGGGAACCTACCTCTTGCATCAGCATGACCTGGACGTGAAACATGGAGCCAAAGGAGATAATTTTGGAACTTTTAGGATTTGACTGCCCTGCTGGATTTGGACTTGCATGGGTCCTGTAGCCCCTTTGTTTTGGCCAATTTCTCCCACTTGAAATGGCTTTATTTACCCAATGCCTGAACCCCCATTGTATCTAGGAAATAACTAACTTGCTTTTGATTTTACCAGCTCATAAGCAGACTGTTTGGGGGACTGTTCTGAAGGCATGATTGGTTTTGAAATGTGAAGATATGAGATTTGGGAGGGGCCAGAGGCAGCATGATACAGTTTGGTTCTATGTCCCCACCCAAATCTCATCCTGTACCTCACATAATTCTCATGTGTTGTGGGAGGGACCTGGTGGGAGATGACTGAATATAGGGGAGGCTCTTTCCCGTGCTGTTGTCGTGGTAGTGAATAGGTCTCATGTGATCTGATGGTTTTAAAAACGAGAGTTCCCTTGCACAAGCTCTCTCTTTGCCCACTGACATCCACATAAGATGTGACTTGCTCCTCCTTGCCTTCTGCCATGATTGTGAAGCCTCCCCAGCCATGTGGAACTGTAAGTCCAAACACCTCTTACTTTTGTAAATTGCCCAGTCTCAGGTGTGTCTTTATCAGCAGTATGAAAACAGACAAATACAAGTACCATACTGTTTTTCTTTACTATGGCCTTGTAGTATAATTTGAAGTCAGGTAATGTGATGCCTCCACCAGCTTTGTCCTTTTTGCTTAAAACTGCTTTGGTTATTCAGGCTCTTTTTTGGTTCCAAGTGAATTTTAGCAGTATTTTTTTCTAATTCTGTGAAATATGATGCTGGTAATTTGATAGGAATTATGTTGAATCTATATATTCCTCTGGGGAATATGATCATTTTAATGATATTGATTCCTTTGATCCATGAACATGGCATGTTTTTCCATTTGCATCACCTAGAATTTCTTTCATCAGTGTTTTGTAGTTCTCCTTGAAGAGGTCTTTCACCTTCTTGGTTAAGCATATTCCTAGGATTTTATTTCTTGTGTGGCTATTGTAAATGGGACTGAGTTCTTGATTTGGTTCTCAGCTTGAATGTTATTAGCATATAGAAATGCTACTGATTTTATACATTGACTTTGTATCCCGGAACTATACTGAAGTCATTTATCAAATCTAGGGGTCTTTGGGAGGCATCATCAGAGTTTTCTAGGTATAAGATCATGTCATCAGTGAACAGAGATAATTTAATTTCCTCTTTTCCAATTTGAATGCCTTCTATTTCTTTCTCTTGCCTGATTGCTTTGGCTAGAAATTCCAGTATTATGTTAATGGGAGTGGTGAAAGTGGGTGTCTTGTTCTGGTTCTTAGGGGAAATGCTTTCAACTTTTTCCCATTCAGTAAGATGTTGGCTGTGGGTCTGTTGTATATGGCTCTTATTATTTTGAGGTATGCTCCTCCAAGGCCTAGTTTGTTGAAGGTTTTTATCATGAAGAGATGTTGGATTTCATCAGATACTCTTTCTGCATCTATTGAGATGATCATATGGTTTTTGTCTTTAATTCTGTTTATGTGGTGAATTACATTTGTTGATTTGCATATGTTGAACCATCTTTGCCTCCCTGGAATGAAACCCATTTGACCGTGGTGTACTAACTTCTTGATGTGCTATTGGATTTGCTTTGCTAGAATTTTATTATTATTATTGTTATTATTTTATTATTATTATTATTTTGAGATGGGAGTCTTGCTGTTGTCCAGGTTGGAGTGCAGTGGCACAATCTCAGCTCACTGCAAGCTCCGCCTCCCAAGTTCAAGCAATTCTCTTGCCTCAGCCTCCTGAGTAGCTGGCGTTACAGGCACCAGACAGCCACCATGCCCGGGTAATTTTTGTATTTTCAGTAGAGACGAGGTTTTCACCATGTCTGTCAGGCTGGTCTCAAACTCCTGACCTCAACTTATCTGCCCACCCCAGCCTCCCAAAGTGCTGGGATTACAGGCATGAGCCACTGTGCCTGCCCAGCCTGTTTGCTAAAATTTTGTATCTATGCTTTTTTTATATATCTATGCTTTTTAGGGATGTTGGCCTGTAGTTTTCTTTGTGCATATGTGTCCTTCCCTGGCTTTGGTATTAGGGTGATGATGGTTTCGCAGAATGGGTTAGGGAGAAATCCCTCCTCTTCAACTTTTTAGAATAGTTTCAAGAAGATTGCTACCAGCTCTTCTTTGTACATGTACTAAAATTTGTCTGTGAATCCTTCTGGTACTAGGCTTTTTGTTGTTGTTGGAAACATTGTCATTACTGTTTCAATTTTATTACTCATTACAGGTCTGATCAGGGTTTCTATTTCTTCCGGGTTCAATCTGGGGAGGCTGTAAGTTTCTAGGAATATATCCATTTCCTATAGGTTTTCTAGTTTGTGTGTATAGAGGTATTCATAGTATCTCTGATGATCTTTTGTACTTTTGTGGTATCAGTTGTATTGTCACCATTATCATTTCTGATTGTACTTATTTGAATCTTCTCTCTTTTGTTATTGGTTATTCTAGCTAGTCATTTATTAATTTTGTTTTTCTTTTCAAATAACCAACTCTTCATTTTGTTGATTCTTTGGTTCATTTTTTTCATCTCACTGTTATTTAGTTCTGCTTTGAGCTTTGTTATTTCTTTTCTTCTGCTAGCTTTGGATTTAGTTTGTTCTTGTTTTTCTAGTTCCTAGGGGTGAGGTGTGGCATTAGGTTGTTAATTCAAGACCTTTTTATCTTTTTGATGTAGAGATTTAACGCTATAAACTTTCCTCTTAGTGCTGCTTTTGCTGTATCCCAGAGGATTTGGTACGTTGTGTCTCTATTTTCATTTGTTTCAATAACTTTTAAATTTCTGTCTGAATTCCACCATTTATCCAAGGACCATTCAGGAACGAGCTGTTTATTTTCAATTTATTTATTTATTGACAGAGTCTTGCTCTGTCGCCCAGGCTGGAGTGTAGGGGCACAATCTTGGCTCACTGCAACCTCTGTCTCCTGGGTTCAAGTGATTCTCCTGCCTCAGCGTCCTAAGTAGCTGGGACTAGAGGCATGTGCCATCAGGCCCAGCTAAGTGTGTGTGTGTGTGTGTCTGTGTGTATGTGTATGTGTGTGTGTGTGTGTGTGTGTATTTTCTTTTTTTTAGTAGAGACAGCATTTCGCCATGTTAGCCAGGCTGGTCTCAAACTCCTGACTTCAAGTGATCCTCTCACTTTAGCCTCCCAAAGTGCTGGCATTACAGGCATGAGCCACTGTGACTGGCTTCAGTGTATTTACATAGTTTTGATAGTTCCTCTTGGTATTGATTTCTAGTTTTATTCCACTGTGGTCCAAGAAGAAAATATCGGTATGATGTCCATTCTGTTGACTTTATTAAGACTTGCTTTGTGGCCAAATATATTATCTATTTTGGAAAATGATCCATGTACAAATGAGAAAAATGTGTATTCTGTCATTGTTGGGTATAATGTTCTGAGAATGTCTATTAGGTTCATTTGGTCTAGAGCTCAGCTTAAGCCCAGAATTTCTTTGTTGACTTTCTGCCTCAATGATCTATCTAGTGCTGTCATTGAGGTGTTGAAGTCTTCCACTATTATTCTATTGCTGTTTATCTCTTTCTGTAGGTCTAGGAGTATTTGTTTTATGAATCTGGGTGCACATACATTTAGGATAGTTATATCTCTTCGTTGAATTGAACCCTTTATTATTATATAATGACTTAATCTTTTTTTTTTTACTGTTTTGGATTTAATGTCTGTTTTATCTGATATAAGTATAGCTGCTCTTGCTCATTTTTGTTTTCCATCTGTATGGTATATCTTTTTCAACCCATGTCTGAGTGTATGAGTGTCTACCCATGTGTGAGTATATGAGTGTCTACCCATGAGGTGGGTTTCTTGTAGGCAGCAAATGCTTCAGCTAGGTAACTTGTGAACCCAAATAATCTGTGGTGTGATACTATAGGTGATTTAGTTATATGTTTCCTCAGAAATTGTCTGATTTGGGTAATTACAAAAGACAAGAACAAGAACATATAGGAATACATACAAGGAGCACCTAATCCAGATTAAGTCTTGAAAAAGGAGTAAGAGTTAATCAAACAAGGAAAAATAAAGGGCGTTTCAGGTAGAAAAGGTCATGTATATCAGCATGGTGGTATGAGAAAATCTTTGCTGAAAATATTTAGTTCATTATGGGATTGCAAATATGGCTAGTCCTAAATAGAAATGTGCAGAGTAGAGCACAAGTACCAACATGTAGAGTAAGGTGAGTGAGGGAGAGAATATTATCTTGAGGAAAGGATAGTGTGCTCATCTCACTATTGCTATGTATTTTGTGCAACCAGGAAAAGAATAACCCATTTTCTGATTGCTGGAAACCCAGTATGTGGAAACTCTTGAGTCTGGTTGAAGGCATGTCCATTCTCATTTATTCAGAGCACCTACTTTGTGCCAGACACTGTTCTAGGCATTAAGGAAAGACCAATGAATGAGAAAGATCAAGAACGCTACTTTTGTGGTACTTTCAGAATGAAGATTTTATCCAGATTTAGGAAACACCCACGTGCAGGTAAAGTCCCTTTCTGGAGAGCTCATCTACTACCCTGGTCTAAGAGGCTCTCATCTCTCATGAATTTTCTACTCTGTACTCTACACCAAAGCCCCCAGATGCCAATTCTTTATAACAAATGCTTTATTTCAAATTTTGTCTTTTCACGATGAGTCTTTTTACATCATGTATAGCTCTAAAATAAATTTTCTATCAACAAAGTATATATTGCTGCAATATGTCCTTTTCAATAGTAAAGATATATCCAATTATTATGCAAATATTAAAAAGGATATTAGTTACAATTATCAAGAACTAGTCAACTGTAAAAACAATTCCTTAAAGGTTGTCTGTAGAGTGTGTTTTCATATGTTCATACTTTATTCCAAAAGATTCTATATTTTTATGAGAAAATAACAGTAGAATGAGCTTTTTTCATATTAAGAAAAGGTCTGAAATATAAACATTAGATTTTGTAGCACTTCAATATCTCTGTCTACCTTCTGGTAATCACTGCCTTTATGAAATTTACTTTTGGAAGTGACAAATACAACTATGAGATCTCGTTGAAACAAGTCAATAACAAAAACACATAAGTCAATCTAACAAGCAAATTTAAATTAAATTAAATTTTAATTTAACAGGGTAATATTTATTGCCCTTATAATTCCATATTTACCTGGCTTGGGATTGAAATAGTGGATTAGGGCAAGATGGCAATGATGCTGACCTTACAAAGAATGTTAGGATCTTTTCACTAATAAAAATTGTATTTCCTTTATCTGAAAAATTCATAGGTACAATAAGCTTGTTTTTCATTTAATACGTGCCTATTATGGTTTTGTATAGAACTTACCCATAATATGAGTATGAACAGGGTCCCAGGCTATAATTTGTTCTTTATCTGAGGAATATACTATGGACAGGTATCATTTAGCAACATTTATTTAGGTTGAGGAATATCTATCTGATCTTGTTAACTATTCAAGGAAATATACATTATTTAAAAGATATATTCAATTAGTGAAAATAGGAAAGAGGACTAATTTGGATGGGCAAAGGACTGAAAACTGACCTACATCTTATTTATTTTATTCCTGCAACGAGTATGATGAGTTCACAAAAAAGTTACCAACATTAATGTCATGTAGAAGAAACCTATATTTTCTTCTACATGATATTGATAAGACCAAGGATTCTACAATAATGCTGTCAGCAATCCTATATTTATGCAATCTATTGAAACATATTGAATAACAGAATGTAACAAATAATTTATTTAATGGGAAAATAACATACAAATATAATAAATCCAATTTGGTAAACATAGACTTACTAAATCTGAGCTATTAAGGAGATTATTGACATCACAATGAAATACACTTTAAAAATTAAAATCATGTAATTTTCACAGAACACCACCAAATTTCTAAAAGTGCATGAATGAAAAAAATTTATACCTATAATATAAACACATTAGTTGCCCTAGAATTATAAACTGAATAAGAGCATCCTTGCCTTAAGAAACTCAAAGTGCAAGTTGAGAAGGAAGATAATAATAGATTTTGGGAGCAGAGAAGATGCACACCTAATTTGACTGGTGAATGAGAGGGGAGAGAGGCAGTAGGTTATTTACAAGAGAACAATTCCTGAAAAAAAGCATGAGGCAGCATGAGCAAAAGTATGTTGGTGAGAAAAATAACAGTATACAGATAACTAAAGCAGTTTGGCCTCAAGTACACGACAAGGAAAGAGTAAAAGATGAAGACAAAGAGGCAGTCATGAGTTAGATAATGAGAAGGCTTTAAAACTATAATATTATCTTGTGGAAATGGAAGACTATTATTGAATGGTTTTAAGGTAAATGGCAGTCAAGAAAGAGTGAGTAATGAATTTGAAGAGAACAAATCAGGTGTAGAGAAATTATTTAGGGAGCTATTTCTGTAGTTTCAAGTAATATATAATAAAGATCTGAATAGGATATTAGTATTAACAATAAAAAGAGAAAACAGATTCAAGAAATATTTAAGAAGTAAAATTGATGCAATTTATTGACTCATAGTAATTCAGAAGAAAGAGCAGTTTTAAAAAGGACATTGCTGCCTTCTATTTTAGATATTTTGAATTAGGTTTACCATGAAATATCAACTGAAAATGTCCAGCAGATAGTTTTGATATACAAACTGAAATTAAAGAGAGAGAGATGTGGCTTCTGCATTTGGGAGTCATCAGCATATAGGTTGGGGTTAAAAAATCCAGAGGAGTATGTGGAGGCAGTTCAAGGAAAAGACATATGATAATTATTATCACAAACAGTGAAAAAAATTCCTATAAGATGGTCACAATATATCAGAGTAAGAATTTTTTATAATCGACATTGTCCTTTTTCTGGTATTCTAAATGAAATAATCAGAAACAATCATCGGCTGCCTCCCATGTGCTCAGTACTGAGAGAAAAAAGAGAGAAGTAAAATTTATTCCCTAATTAACACTTTGACAATACTTTATTTCCCACATGGATTTATACATACATGCTTCTTTATGCTTCATATGATGAAACCTCTCATATCACAACAGTCACTTTATATATTTTCATTGTGTTTTTATAATAGGATACTTTTGTTATCAACTGTCAGCAGCAGGATCATGAACCATGATTGAAAGGTGAAAGCAATATGGGATTTGTAAAAACCTGAGCTGTTTCATTCAATATCAGTATGACTTTGGGGAAATTACTTAACTGAATTTTAGGTTTCTCAATTGTAAGACAGATAATACTGCTTATTTCACACAGCTGTTATGAGCATCAGCTCAAATTATAAATATAAAAGAACTGACAAAATTAAAGGTCTATGTAAGTGTTAGCTAACACTATCACTACACCTTCTGTGGTAAACTGCCTAGACGGTATGGGAAATTGAGGGTTAGAAGATCCACATCAAGACTGCCAATGAAGATTGGCCTCAGAGAAGGCCAAACTCCAGGAGTACCCTGAGGCCTGTAATCCAGCTGGAGTAACGAATCTGGAGCCATGAGCACAGTTCTAGTCAGAGGGCACACAGGTCATGAGCAGAGCCAGTACATAGAACATGACTCCATGAATCAGCAGATATTGACACTGGGGCAAATGTATGACATAGTGTGTCAATGCCTTATTTATTCCAGGTCAAGGCTAACTAGATCCACTTTGCAGAGTCTCATAAACAGCTGCTGAAAAACTTCTGATTATAAAAGAGCTTGATAGTATCCCTCTAAAAATGACCAGATTATTTAAATCACACACATAGAAAAACTTCTGGAATTCTGGCCTAAATGACAATCATTCAAATAATGAATGAATTTGGGGTATGAAAAAAGAAAAGTGATGATACTGAACGCTGTGTTTTTCACTAATGAGTAACTGACTAAATAGCCTAGATAATTTCAATAAATAAAAGAATACATCTGCAAAGAATATTGGTTTTGGTTAGGATGCTTTGGTTCTAATTGCAAGCTTGTCACTAACAAATCATGTTACTTTGGCTAATTCTGTTTAACTTATTTTTTAAGGTCTAATTCCAAATGTGTAGATTATATTAAAATGACACTAATTATTTTAATGAGTATCTTTTTTGGGCACTTATAAACATTGTATTCAATGTGTACAATAATTTTGAAAGGTGGTTACCATTCCATTTAAAATGAGAAAATGGAGCTAAAGAGGTCAAATAATTACTCAGAGTCAAGCAGGTAAAGGGTGAAGTCAGGATTCCAGCCATAACATGCCTTCTTCCAAAGACTACATGATTTTTGTTTTTCAAAACATGATTTTCTCAAGACTTTTTCAACCTTAAAATTTTATAAGACAAATGTTTAATCAAATACAATGAGTATAAATATAAATTCCAGGTTCTATTAAGTACTGTATCAAAGATTAGTTATGAGATCCTGAAACAACCACTAAGCACCTCCCTGTTTCACTTGTAAAACCATTTAAATAAAGATAATTCATGCTACTAATTATCTCACAAGATGTAGGAAGTAAAAAGTGATTATGGCCTTGAAGACACAAAGAATATGGCTAACAATATAATGACCTATCATATGTCTAAGAAATCTCTTGAGACTTCTTGAAGTTAAAAAAAAATCATACTTTTAAAGCTCTATGTATGACTTAATAATAAAGATTATCAGATGGGGATTGAAGTAAATTTCTTTCATTGGTAAATAAAATGCACATCCTAATATCATTCATTTTCCAGTCCATTACTGCTGCTTCTTAATACCATTGCCTGGTTTCTAAAAGAAATTCCTTAGAAGGACATTTATCTAAAAATACCTAAGGAATAAAGCTTAAGGAAGAGAGAATGAACATCCTGCTACTTGACATTAATCCCATTAACTCTGAGTACCTAACAGACGGCTCTGGCATTATTCCTAACTGGAAGACACTGAAGTTAAAGCACAAGGTTTTAAAGTTAATGGGAGTTGCAAAACTGAAAACACTGTATGTCAACTTGATAATATGCCCCTAAGTTATTTTTCATGGATAGTGCCGTTCTTCTGTTTAATGAAGAGTTAAAGCATGTGCAGTAATTCCTTATTTTCACAATATTCTTTCTGACAATAAAGATAACAACTATGAGAACAGTTTTTAGCTGGCTAAACCTGATGTACTGGTTTTGTTAATAAAAAATTCATGACAATTAATGAAATGGATCTATTAAGACAGTCCCCCAAAGTAGTACAGCTGCCCCACCTACAAATGAACTTCTCATGACCTATATTATTCAGAAAGAACTGTAGTAACTTGCATTAAAAATTGTTGCATACAAAAGGTTCAAACCAAATCAAAGCATTACTCAGAAGCTGGCAAGATACTTCAAGTGAAGAATGCTTGATATGGCCACCTTTAATCAAGTTTTCATTTGTTGTTCATACCCATAAAACTATTTCTATAATTGATGCTTTTCTACTATATTAAATTTTTAAAAATGCAACACTTAAAAATCATTTTAAGATATTAATAAGTAACACTTGGCTGAGTCCCAGATTTCACACTTTGTTATTAGAACTGCATTGAAAAGAGAGACTTTTTAGTAGCCATATCTCTTTCTCTTCATCTCAAATCCTTAATGGTCAAGTGCTAGGCAAAGAGAATAAACAAAAGAACCTTAAGGCTCATAATGATTTCTTTGATATATTTTGGCAAATACAATTTAGCAGAACATTTACTTTCTACAGGTTCCCCCTTAAAAATAATCCTTTAAGTCATACTTTGATTTTAAAAATCAATTGGATGTCAATTCTTTCTCTATCATAAATGTATTTCTTCATTAAACAATCCTATGATTATGAGAGAGAATCAGCTCCATTTCCATGTATAAGAATCACAGTTATAAAGAAAACTCATTGTTTAAGAATAACAGACCCACCCGAAATGGCATGTGAATGTGTTGTCCATGATAAGAATATGCAAACCTTTTGATGTACAATCTTTTCTAAACCAAAAAAGCCTCATCATATTTGAGACTATCTTTCATTTATAAATAAAAAGTTATTTTTTAAAATTCTCAAAAAAACACAAGTAGAAGAAACACTGGCTTCTGACACTTAATAAGGCCATCTCAATACCTGCCTTCTTTCTCTTCCACAAATGTTAGTTGAGCACCTACATCGATGTGCAAGACAGTGGAGATAAGGTACAGAGATGAAGTAGGGGGTGATACAAAGGTGAACAAGGAAGAAGCTTAACTTGTACAAAGTAGCTAATATTGCCCTGGGGAAGAGGTGTCAAGAACTCCATAGAAAATACCAATCTTGATGAATAAATGTGATGTAGATCTTAAAAATAAATGTTTAGAATAATTTGATTAGAGGAAACAAATAATATTCCTATTTAAAAACTATAATATTAAGACTGCATTAACTTTATAAATACAATTGTAATACCACTTTATTAAATTTTTAAGTGAATACAGAATATTTTACATTATCAGGGTACAAGACTTCTTAAAAAATTTTTTAATCCATAGACAACTTATTCTATGCTAGGAAATGAAATGCTACTTAAAAACAATGAGGAAATACTTTATTTCCTCCATAAAAAATAGATATGACTTTATATTTATACAATATTTCAAAAACATTCATAAAAAAGACTTGAAATCAAGTTGAAGAAATTTCTAAGTCCATGTATCAGAAATTTAAGGATGAAAGAATCTGTCCAGAAAGTATAACATCTGGCTATTAGGATACCAGAAAGAGATACACCAAGGGGAAAAATGAAAGAGAAAACTATCAAATAATATTAAGGAAAATTTCTCAGAGATGAAAGCCAAAGATCTTCAAGTTGCAAGCATCTATAAGTGGAGATCACAGTAAATGAAGGAAGATCCATTCTCAGATACCTCCTTATCAGATTTCAGAATACCAAACTGAAAAAAACACTGAGATTAAAAAAATTACCTTCCATGAGAAAAAGTCAACAAAGAAGATTGATTCATTCTGAAATCAGTTACTAGAAGCAAGAAAAGAGAAAGAATAACATCTTAAAAGTTTTGAAAGGATGTAATGTTAAAATATGAATTCTATATTCAGAAAGCTTCTCTGTTTGGAAATTTCTTGAAGGGGAAATAAAGCAAGAAAGTGACAGGATGGGAAGAGCTGAAATAATGATGCACAAGATCCAAGAAAAAGAAAGGTGGCCGGGCCAGGTGGCTCAGGCCTGTAATCCCAGCACTCTGGGAGACCAAGGATGGCAAATCAGTTGAGGTCAGGAGTTCGAGACGAGCCTGGCCAGTATGGTGAAACCCTGTCTCTACTAAAAATACAAAAATTAGCCAGGCATGGTGGCGCACGCCTGTAGTCCCAGGTACTCGGAAGGCTGAGATAGGAGAATCACTTAAACCCAGGAGGCAAAGGTTGCAGTGAGCTGAGATCGCACCACTGCACTCCAGCCTGGGCAACAGAGTGACACTGTCTCAAAAAAAAAAAAAAAAAAAAGTAATCAGAAATTTCAGGCAGGATAAAAAAAAATCGGTACAAGAAAGTCATGGCTCAAGTAAGAAAAAAAACCCCAAATATGGTCCAATTTTAAGTACTTGGTTAAGTATTTTAAAAATCCTTTTGTCTTGATCCAAAGAACATTCTATTTGGCACAGGGTTGACAAATACAATCCAAAGGAAAGGAAAGGAGCTATAATTTTAGAATACCACATGGCTAGCATGGTCATTAATATTGCTTCTTACTTTTCAAAACTTAACATCAACTTGTATTAAAGCAATGAATAATTTCATTATTAATTCCACTGAAGGACAGGTGAATGATAAAAATCAAATTCTTCATCTCCATTCAGTTTGCTAAATACTTTTCAGAACTATTTGCGACAATATAAATTCTTTACAGACTTATATGTTTTCTACAAGTCTACATTATGTCAATGTTTATACTCATAAATATAATTACTTATAGTCTGAGTGTATGTAGGTTTTATTTAAGTACTTTTTTGAAATTATTTTGTGGACTGTCTCTGCCAAAGATTTCTTCCTTTTTTTTTTTTTTTTTTTTTTTTTACTGGTAATATCAACTGCAGAACTTAACAGGGAGGTTAAAACAAAATGGAAAAAGCTATTGATTCTTAGAAATGCCTTTGACATGGCAAAAATTTTAGTAACCTGTCTGATCAAGTACCGATGTATGGAATGTAAAAAACACTTCTCAAGTGACAGAAGGAAGAATGTGATCTTGCTGCCATTCACTTCTTTGTTGGCATAAACCAGAAATTATTTTAAGGTAGTTCTTGAGAAGATACAAAGAGTCAAAAATGAGTTAGAAATGTTTGAAGAGTTATGTACAAATAAATACCTGAAAAACTCAAACTTGAAGACATAAAAGAAACTGTCTGTCATGGAATTTGAACACATTATATGTTCACCAGAAAATATTAATTAATGCGAAAACTATGAGTGACCTCTATACATATGAAAGAATCAGCAGAATGCTGATTTTGAAATTTGAGATTGTTTGGTTTTTTAGTATAATTAACAGTATAAAGTAAGACTTTTAGTTCTCTAAGATCTTTAAAAGTTTCTCTCCCCTTGCACTCTCTTGCTTAACCCCACCTCATTGATTTTAAAAGACAACAGCACAGCAAACGACGACATTAACTTCTTTGTAAAGATTTTTCAGACTTTATGCTATGGAATAAAGTGAACTGTTAAGACTTTGAAAACTGGGCCGGGCGCGGTGGCTCAAGCCTGTAATCCCAGCACTTTGGGAGGCCTAGACGGGCGGATCACGAGGTCAGGAGATCGAGACCATCCTGGCTAACACGGTGAAACCCCGTCTCTACTAAAAAGTACAAAAAACTAGCCGGGCGAGGTGGCGGGCGCCTGTAGTCCCAGCTACTCGGGAGGCTGAGGCAGGAGAATGGCGTGAACCTGGGAGGCGGAGCTTGCAGTGAGCCGAGATCCAGCCACTGCACTCCAGCCTGGGCGACAGAGCAAGACTCCATCTCAAAAAAAAAAAAAAAAAAAAGACTTTGAAAACTGCTAGTTTCATTTTTTTGCTAGCTGTAATTATTTATTGGCAAATAAAACAATCCTTCAAGAAGAAAAAAAGTCAATAAATAAATATAGTTTGGCAAGTAAAAAGAATTTTGCTACGTATTAGAACCTATTTAAAATAACATCAATGAAAACAAACAGGATTTCTTGCTAGTGATACTGTGGGCACTTTACAAATAAACTACTACAAATACCAGTTTCAAACTAAGTAGCATGTACAGGACATATTGATTCACATTTCCTACTTCAGATTCTGTGCTGCCTTCTGCAATGATCTCTACACTCCTGCATTAGCCCACACTGGCTATGGCTGCTAGTGCTATAGTGCAGAGACTCCCCTTTAAAGGAAGATTGGCAGGTATTGAAGGGTTATAAAGGACTATTAGCACCTAACTGGGGTTTTCTCACTAGTGCAGTGACTGAAGTAACAATTATGAAACACAGTTTTGGAGAGAAATATTTTTGTTTTGGTTGGTCAGACTATTTATTTCTGTCTTTAAGAGCATATCCAGTTTGCAGCCCTGTAATGAGAGGTACTCAAAAGTATGCAGTCTTTCTGCTTGTTTTATAAAATTAGTCAAGAGTCCTGAACTTTGGCTTCAATCTCGCTCTTCTGTGTCAATGGCCAAGTCATCTGATCTCTTTAGTTCACCTACCAACTTTCATAACTGCCTACCTACCCATACATTAAAAAGATAGGTACCAATATTTTCTAAGTTCTTTGAGCAAAATAAAAGTCACATTACATCTATATTATTAAAAAAAAAAACAGCTGACTGGAATTAAAGTATTTAAGATAAATGTATAAGTCATGTTGACTCTAGCTGCCAGTGGGAGTAAAATGCAAATGAGCACTATCAACAAATAGCATTGAATTATCTACAGTCACATATCATTGTTCTGCCTCTTGTTCCTCTATTTAAATTTAACATGTTCTTATTCTTACAGTTTCTAATACATACAAACGCAATGACACAAAGAAATATCTGTGAAGCTATAAAGCATTTCAGCGCCTGGTGAGTGCCTCAGGGAGCTATGATTGGAAAGCTACCCAGATTGACACAGTAAAATGAGGGAACTAGAACCAGTCTAATTTGGTTATATCTTTTTGAAGATAAAACATAAAAGTTCGCCTCCTAAAAGTGTGATGGGCATCTTTCACTGAAATTAGATTCAGAAACTAGGAGAACTAGAGTGTAGTTGTTTATTATTATACAAACCATTACTTTGCACCTACTATCAGCCAGATAGTATATTAGGTGTAGGAATAAAAAGTAAAATAAGAAAAAGCAACTGTCATGGTAATATTTGTGAAGGATGTGAGGTTAGGGTTAATGTTAATTTTTGCATATAATTGTTTACATATCCACTTGTTTTATCACTACTTCTTGAATGGTGGCCTTTTCCCTATGAATTGCCGTGTCTTCATTGTTGAAGATAAACTGACCATATATGTGTAGGATTCTTTTATCCTCCGGATCTATATGTACATTTACGTTTTCACTAATATCAATGTCTTGATATCTGTGACTTTACAGAATGTATCTTGAAATCAGGTATTCCTCCAACTGTGTCTTTTATAAAATTGCTTTGGCAATTCTAATCATTTGCATTTTTATATAAATTTTAGAATTAGCTTGTCAATATCTACAGTAAACACAAATGTAATTTTTATTAGGATAATATATAGCCTACAGATCAATTTGGAGAGAACTGATATCACAGCAATATTGAGTGTTCCCATTTATGAACACTACGTAATTCTCCTTACATGGGTCTTCCATAATTGTTTTCAGCAATCTGTAGTTTTCAGAGTACAGTGTTAAATTCATCCTTAAATTTCTCATAATTTTGTATGCAACCTTTAAAATGTTACTAGAATAAGTTAATTCAGATCAATATGTAAAAATCAATTGTATTTCCATATATTAGCAATGAACAATTAGAAAAGGAAATTTAAAAGTTCAGTTTCTTTTAAAGAATCCACAGGAATCCTTAGGATGTGTACAACATATCATCTGCAAATAAAAGCAGCTTTATTTTTCCAATTTTTAATAATTATCGGTTCCTACAGAAAGTTGAAGTGAGAAGATCATCCTTGCTTTGTTCTTGATCTTACATAGAAATCATTGAGCCTTTGTCATTAAATATCATAGCTGTAAATTTTCTCCTAATGTTCTTTATCAGTCAGACTGAACAACTGAATGGGTTTTGAATTTCATCACATGCTTTTTCTGCATCCTCTGAAATGATTATTTTCTCTCCCTTATTCTGTTAACATGGTAAATTACATTGATTTTCAGATGTTAAACCAACCTTGCATTGCCACCTTTAGCATTGCAGTACCCTTTATATATGCTGTTGGATTTGGTTTGCTAGTTTTTGTAGAGGGTTTTTTTTTTTTTTTTTGAGCCCATCATCATGAAGGACTTTGGCCTCAGTTTTCATTTCTTGTAATGCCCTCATCTGGTTTTCACACTAATGTAAAACAGATGTTATGGACTGAGTTGGGAAGTGTTCCATCCTCTTTTATGTTCTGAAAATGTTTGTATTAAGACTGTTACTATGTCTTCCTTAGATGGTTGACAAAACTCACCATGAAGACACTTGGGCCTGAAGTTTCTCTGCAAAATGTTTTAAATTATGAATTCAATTCCTCCTTCTCTCCCTCCTCCTTCTTCTTCTCTCATTTTTTTTCCTTTTTTTTTTTTTTTTTTTTTTTTTTTTTTTTTTTTTTTTTGAGACAGTCTCTCTGTCACCCAGGCTGCAGTGCAGTGGTGTAATCGTAACTCACTGCAGTCTCGACCTCTTGGGCTCAAGCAATCCTCCCACTTCAGCCTCCCCAGTAGCTGGAACTATAGGTACACACCACCATGCCTAGCTAATTTTTTAAATTTTTAGTAGAGATAGGGTCTCACTGTGTTTCCCAGACTGGTCTCAAACTCCTGGCCTAAAGCTCCTCCTTCTTTGGACTTCAATTTCTTCAATGGATATTGAACTGTTCAGAGTTTCTATTTCTTTTCATGTACACTAAGGATTTATTTCTAGACTCCCAATTCTATTCAATTACAAAATGTCTATTCTTATGCTAATACCACATTGTTTTGATTAGTGTAGCTTTGCAGTAAGCTGTGAAATCAAGAGGTGTGATTCTGCCTCCTTTGCTCTTTTTTTCAAGATCAATTTGGCTATTCCGGATTTCTTTCATTTCCATACGAACTTTAGAATTAGAATTCAATTTCTACAAAGAAGTTAGCTAGCATTCTGAGAAATTTTATTGAATTTGTAGATTCTTATCATCTTAACAGTATAAAGTCTTCTGATCCATGAACACAGATGTTTTTCCACTTATTTAGATCTTCTTTAATTTCTTTAACCATGTATTTGTCATTTTCAAAGCATAAGTTTTTGCGATAATTTTCTTACATTTATTCCAAAGTATTTTATTCTTTTTGATGCTATTGCAAAGGTTATTTTCTTCTTTTTTAATGGTACCTTCAGTAACAATTTTTTAAAATTTTTATTTATTTATTTTTATAATTTCAGCTTCTATTTTAGATTTGGGGGTACATGTGCAGGTTTAATGAGCTTTTGATAAAATTCAACATCCCTTCAGGATGAAAAATCTTCAACAAACTAGGCATCAAAGGAACATAACTCAAGATAATAAGAACCATCTATGACAAACCCACAGCCAACATCATACTGAATGGGCAAAAATTGGAATCATTCCCCTTGAAAACTGGAACAAGACAAGGATGTCCACTCTCATCATTCTTATTCAACATTGTCCTGGAAGTCCTAGTCAGAGCAATCAGGTAAGAGAAAGAAATAAAAGACATTTTAATAGGAAAAGAAGAAGTCAAACCATCTCTCTTTGTTGATAATATGATTATATACCTAGAAAACCCTAAAGACTCTTTGAAAAGGCTCCTGGAAGTAATCAACAACTTCGCTAAAGTTTCAGGATACAAAATCAATGTACAACAATTGGTAGCATTTCTGTACACCAATAACATCCAGCTGACAGCCAAATCCAGAATGCAATTCCATTTACAATAGCCACACATACACACACACACACACACACACACACACACCCTAAAGTAGAATTAGAAGGAAATTTTTTCAACCTATAAAAGGGCATCTATGAAAAATCCACAGGGGTGGGGCATGGTGGCTTACACCTGCAATCCCAGCATATTAGGTGGCCAAGATCTCTACAAGGGGAACTACAAAACGCAGAAGAAAGATATTGTAGCTGACACAAACAAATGGAAGAACATCCCATGCTCATTGGTCAGAAGAATTAATATTATTAAAATGACCATGGTACCCAAAGAAATCTGCAGATTCAACGCAGGCCCTATCAAAATACCAACATCATTTTTCATAGAATTGGGAAAAGCAATCCTAAAATTCTTATGAAACCAAAAGAGAGTCTGAATAACTAAAGTAATCCTAAGCAAAAAACCCCAAAAAAACAAAAAACAAAACAAAACTAGAGGCTTTCTACAGTATATTATGTTACTTGACTTCAAATTATACTACAAGGCTATATCAGAAATAGACACACAGATCAATGGAACAGAATAGAAAACTCAGAAATAAAGCCACATATTTACAGCCAACTGATCTTTGACAAAATTGACACTAATGTACACTGGAGAAGAGATGCCCTTTTTAATAAATGGTGCTGGGAAAACTGGATTGCCATATGCAGAAGAAACTGGACCCTTATCTCTCACCATATAGAAAACACAACTCAAGATGGATTAAATACTTAAATGTGAGGCCTAAAACTATAAAAATCCTGGAAGAAATCCTAGGGAAAACTCTTCTGTTCACTGGCCTAGGCAAATAATTCATGACTAAGATCTCAAAAGCACAAACAACAACAACAACAGCATAGACAAATGGGACTTGATTGAATTAAAAAGCTTCTGCACAACATAAGAAATAATCAACAAAGTGAACAGACAACCTGAAGAATGGGAGAAAATATCTGAAAAATATGCATCTGGCAAGGGCAAGAAACTCACATAACAGCAAAACTAAATAATCCCATTAAAAAGTGGCAGTTGATAAGAATAGACATTTTTTTCAAAAGAAGACATACAAATAGCCAATAGGTGTTATGAATAAATGCTCAACATCACCACTCATCAGAGAAATGCAAATTAAAATCTCAATGAGACATTCTTATTGACACCACTCAGAATGGCCATTATTAGAAAGTCAGAAAATAACATGCTGGTGTGTTGGCAGACATAAGTGAACTCATACACTATTGGCGGGAATGTAAATTAGGACAATCTCTGTGGAAAACAGTATGGAGATTTCTCAAAGAACTTAAGACAGAACTACTATTTGATCCAGCAGTCCTACTACTTGGTACCTACCCAAAGGAAAAGAAATCATTACATTGCACTCGTATGTTTATCATAGCATAATCCACAATGGCAAAGATATGGAATCAACCTATGTGTCCATCACAGATAACTGGTTAAAGAAAATATGGTGTTTATATACACAATGGAATACTACACAGCTATAAAAAAGAATGAAATCATGTTTTTTGGGGGCAAAATGAATGGAATTGGAGGTCATTATCTTCAGTGAAAGAAGCCAGACACAGAAAGACAAATATTGCATGTTCTCATTCATAACTGGGTGCTAAAAAATGTATACCCATGGACATAGAGAGTGGAATGATAGACAATAGAGACTCAGAAAGGTGAGGGGGTGCAATGGGGGTAGATAATGATAAATTACTTAATGGCTACAATGTACATTATTCAGGTGATGGATACCCTAAAAGCCTTGATCTGACCCTCACTTAATTTGTGCATGTAATGAAACTGTACTTGTGCCACATAAATTTATATAATAAAAATGTATATATGTCAATTGCAATGTGGATTTTATTTAAATCTTGATTAACACAAATTAGTAAGACATTATGACATGAAACAATTGGAAGTTTTAGCACTGAGTGGGTATTTGATGATATTAAGAAATTATTGTTAGCCCAGGTGTAGTGGCTCATGCCTGTAATCCTAACACTTTGGGAGGCTGAGCTGGAAGAAGCACTTGAGCCCAGGAGTTCAAGACCAGAAGGATAACATAGTGAGACCTTGTCTTCACACACAAAAAACCCCAACAAATTAGCCAGGCATGGTGGCGTGAGCTTGTAGTCCTAGCTATTCAGGAGACTGAGCCTTGGAGGGGAAGGCTACAGTGAGCTGTGACTGCACCACAGAACTCCAGCCTGAGCAACAGAGCAAGACCCTGTCTCAAAAAAATAAATTTATTAAATAAAATATATTATTGTTAAATTGTTTTTAAGTATGTTAATGGTATTGTGATTATGCTAAAATAAGAGTCCTTATCTTTTAGATGATACATACTGAAATATTTGTAAGTAAAGTAACATTATATATGTGATTTACCTTAAAATAATACCAGAGAGTGGGGGTATATGCATGAGAGTGTGGATGAAATCTGATTGACTAGGGGTTGATGTTTTCAGGGGCAAGTGATGCGTACATGCAGAGTTCATTCTGTAGGCTTTTGTATATGTCCCAAATTCTCCATAATAAGCTTTTCAAAAATGTATTTAGGCTTTTAAGATGCTTTAAATTCTATATAAAGTATTGAAGCATTTCTTTTGAGTATAAGTTTAATTTTTAATGCTTCAAAGAATAAGCTCTATATTCCCAAGGCTCTCCAGGAAACAGAATAAAAACTAAATGCATGTTAACAATAAAATTCCTGCAATTTTCTCTTAATTCCATAATATAACACAGTATGTTCATTAAACCTCTACTTTTCCTTATTCTGTTCTTCCAGGCTAGAATGCCCTCTTCCTTCTCCTCTCTATCAGAGCCTTATTGATTCATATACTTCAATTCTCAAGTATTCCATAAAATCTTGTGAAATTTATTCAAGCCTAGAAGAATCTCTCCCTTCTATGACTTGCTATGGAAGTGTCCAAGTATTTCATTTAACAGCACATAGTAATGTATGTTCATTTTTAGTATATATTTTTTTCTCCAGTTAATTATAATCTATTTTAAGGTAGCAATTGCATCTTATCCTCTGTTAACTCTACGTTTCACAAAAGTCTGCACAGTCTTTAGTACACAGCAGGCTCTTAACAAATTCATATACAACTGAAAATAGCTATTTGGTTAATGGTTACTACTAAATATGATTGTTGTTAGGTTAGTGATTGTGCTACAGCATAGATAAAACAATAATATTAACACTACAACATACTAATAAACATAAACTATTATGATTATATGGATAAAATTCCTGTTAGGCACAGTATTTAGTTTTTGTAGTTTAACATATGATATAATGCTAGAGCTTAAAGGTTCAAAAAAAAATCAGTGGTGGTCTATAAATCCAGACATCAACTGTGGTTGTATTTGTACAGTTTGGTTGAACATAGACAAAGACTGTTAAACTCCAAAGCAGGTCAGATTCTTTTACCGCGTTAACCGGCCTTTAACATGGTCTCAGTGATGTGTTTTGTGCAATAAACATGTCAGGCATATCCAAATCAGGGAAATAATGCTGAAGTACCAGCTTTGCTTCAGCATTATTTCTGAGGGAGGCAAGGGTAGAGGAAGGGGTCCAGTAGTAAAGTAAAAGGCCCAGCTATCAGGAGGATTAGGTAATATTTATGCCTCTGTCAATGGCCTTAATGTAACCTAGGGGATGTTAGTTTTCTCTCTGTTTCAGTTTTCTTCTCTCCAAAAAGGGATGATGCCTTACAAGGATGTTGAAGGGATTAAATAACATATGTATCAAACTCCAAGATACAAGATAGAAAGAATTACAAACATAGCTTTAAAAATTATATCTGTATTTTCTGGGGTAAAAATTTTAACACAAAACATTGAAGAAAATGTTATTATTTTGAATTTGTACTCTTTGGAAAACATGTTTTTCATAGGTTGGGGAAAAGTGATGAAATTATTAGATTTCTATTTCTCAATATATTTTGAACATTAAAATGTTGCTGTGTGAATAAACAACTCCTGAAAACAAACTGTTAATCAAAAAGGGCCAAATCCAAGTTCACGCATGCCATTTTGACAACATATTTTTTAAATGCCTCACAAGAAAAAAATCAACTATCTTAACTACAGTAAAAACTTGTTCCTAAAGAAAAATCAAATGATTGCATATTGTGTTCACAAAATATTGTATTTAAAGTCTAAAATGCTGAAAAAAGTTATAAATGTATTGACAGATTCTCAAAAAAGAGCTAATGATAACAATAAAAACTCAACATAGGGATTATAATAATGGGTTACCTTGGGTACACCTAAGTGTACCCAAGTACTGTATAAAGCATTGTACATGCATTATTTGATTTGGTTATTCTAAAACAATGATATGAGGCAGGTATAATTACAATTCTTATTTTGCAGGTCAGGAAATTGAGGCTTTGAGAGGTTAATTACCTGTAGATGGTCACTCAGCTAGAAAGTCACAACCTGCACCATCTGTCTTACTGTGGTGTTAGCTCTCAATTAAAACACTGTATCATACATAAGAATGAATGGAAAACAAAAGTTTTACAAGTGAAAAGGTGAACGAAGACCTAATGAAAGTGGATTTAGAAATATATGTTTTCTTCATTATTAATTATAATTTAAGTCAACAGTGCGTCCAACTTTCTAGGACAAAATCTCAATTCTCACCTTTTTTCATATCATTTTTTCAAAAATTTTTATTTTTTATAGTTTAGAACAGCTAACCAAGCTTGACAGGACAACTAAACTTTCCATGGGTTAAAATAAATGAAAATCTTGATCAGATTAACATTGAATAAAACTAAACTAAAAAACCAGTCCCTATCTCTAGGCTTTTGAACTTCCTGATTGTTTTACATAGTAACTGAATAGTGTTTAGTTGTGATTCAATTAGAACCAGGAAGTTTTAGAAGATATTTGGGGAATAACTGGAACTACATTAATAGAATACTGATTGTCATAAAACCCTTTTAAGCCTGAAGAGAACAAGACATACTATACAACAACATTTAAAGCTTAACAGCTAAACAGAATAGTAAATTAAACCTTAATAAATTCATAAGTTTCACAAATATTTTAGGTTTGGAATAGTCAGTGGGGCACAATATTTTTATACTGAACTGGCTTATAAAATAATATTTTTGGAATTATGGGGAAAACATTCAGTCAAGTCTATTTTGACCCTTGCAAACTTGTAAATCATTTAAACTTTAGAGAACTAGTTCATGATTTAAAGAATGAAAACTCTAGGTACCTCACATATAATTGAATCTGGAATATTTACACATTTAAATGCCTAACTATAGGTAAACATTTATCCTTTTGGGAGAGGGCCAGGTGAAAGGGCCTCATGGCAAAATAACAACGTTAAGTCCCGGATATCTGACTGTACTGCCAGTGCCACCCAGTCTTAAAAATACTGCTGGATCGTCATCATCATCCTTAGTCAATATTTACTAAGCTTTTTATGACAGCAGTGGCATTAGAAAGTTTATAGAAATCAAAACTAGCTTAAAGATCTCAGTTTATTAGATCTTGTACTGTATGTTTAACATTTATTGTTTTTGCAATTAATGAATCAGAATGTCCTGAACAAAGGTCTTCAATTATTAGCTATTATTTTCATTTGCCAAAATTTTTAACTAGTTTAGATTCAGTAAAAAACTTTAATTCATTTATTAATGCATATGTGTCATGTAAAGAAAAAGAAAACATCTATAATTAAAATATACTAAATAAACCTAATTAAACTGAGTGAAATTTATTGAAATATGAAGGAATTCTCTCCTCTCATTATCATTTCTGACTACAGCTAATGTTCACAGTATTGAATTATTTTAAAAAGGCACCCTCTTCATCTCTAACCAGTCACAGAACCCTGTTTCTACATCAAGTTGAAGAAGAATGTTACGTTAATAGTTCTTTTAAAGTTGGTAGTATTTTTTTAACATCTTATTTTACTTTTAAAAAGTGCTTGAAATACTGCCATGTAAAATACCTTCAAAAATAGTTAAAAATATTTGGCAAACATAAAATGTAAGTGAAGTTATCATTTACATGTATATTTTACATAACACAGGTGAATAAAGTCTACTCTGGAATTTAATTCCCTTATAAATCCTGCCTTTTGTAAAGCACAACACTAATAAAATCTATTTAAAAAATTAATCACATTGTCATAAATAGATATACCAAAACATGGATCAGTTTTTCATTATCAATTCTAAGCACTAAGCTTAATTTGTACAGGTTACCACGCATGAGTCTTTTCAAAACTTACAAACTCATTGATATAATATACAAAAGTAATACATGTACATAAAAAATTTTGAAATTCAAACACTTTATTAGGGTATGAAAGGAAAGTTAAAGTCTTCTCTCACTTACCATGAATGTAAGAAATCTGACTGTTAGACTCAGTCTCATTTCCCAGGCAACCTGCTGTTAAGTTTCTAATGTATCACAATGGTTAAGCACATACATATATTAATACATACTCACTCATTCAAAACACTTATTGAGCATCAAAGACGTGTGAAGCAGTGATTCAGGTATAAGATTCAGTAGGAAGAAAAAAACAAAATCCTAAAGGACAATCCATAAACACAGTACAGTGTCGTGTAAGCATGTCTATTATGAAAAAAATAATAATAAAGGAGGGTAACAAATAGAGTGATGTAGTAACAGGGTACGCTATTTTAGATAGTGTGATGTTGTGATATTGAAGCAGAAAGTTGAACAAAGTAAAGGAACAGACTCATGTGACATTCTGGGGGTAGAACACTCCAGGCAGAGAAAACACATGGCAGGGCGCTGGGATGGGAGCACACCTAGAATATTTGAGTTATTAAGGGACCTTGTGTGGCTAGAGTGAACCAAGAGTAGAAACATGTTAAGAAATAAGGTTAGAGAGGTAGCCAGGGGCTACAGTATATGTATATGTGTACAAACATCCATTTTATAAGTAATATCACAACACACATTTGGGGTCATAAAATTAAATATGTACAAGGTCGAGGAAGATGACTTTAAATTCACAAAGTAGGTGGAATAGAAAGTGGTGAAATGGCAAGTGCATGCCTCTTTTAGAGAGGGTAATTTTTACTTACCCCTAGTCAATTGTTGAAATGCATGAGTGATGGTTAATTTCATGTGTCAACTTGGCTAGGCTATGGTAATGAGATATTTGGTCAAACAGCAATCTAGATGCTGCTGTGAAGGGATTTTGTGTTTTTTTTGGTTTTGTTTTTGTTTTGCTGTGATTAACATGTTTAATTAGTAGACTTTGAGTACAATAGACTGCCTCTATAATTATGAGTAGACCTTATCCTATCAGTGGAAGACTGAGGTCCCCTAAGGAGGAAGAAATTCTGCATCTTGAGACTCAAGGCCACAACATCTGCTAAGTGCAGTGACTCACACCTGTAATCTCAACACTGGGAAGTTGAGGTGAGAGGACTGCTTGATCTCAGGAGTTCAAGATTAGCCTGGGCAATATAGTGAGACCTTGTCTCTATTTTTTTTTTTTTAATTAGTGCTCACCTCTGGCACATATACTAAAATTAGAACCATACAGAGAAGACTAGCATGGCCCCTGTGTAAGGATGACAGGCAAGTTCGTGAAGCATTCCATATTTTTGGGAGAAAACTTTTGCAATCTATCCATCTAACAAAGGGCTAATATCCAGAACCGACAAGGAACTTAAACAAATTTACAAGAAAAAAAAACCTCATCAAAAAATGGGCAAAGGATATGAACAGACACTTCTCAAAAGAAGACACTTATGTGGCCAACAAATATATGAAAAGAAGCTCATCATCATTGGTCATTAGAGAAATGCAAATCCCACAGTCAGATACCATCTCACACCAGTTAGAATGGCGATCATTAAAAAGACAGGAAACAACAGATGCTGGAGAGGATGTGGAGAAATAGGAACGCTTTTACACTGTTGGTGGGAGTGTAAATTAGTTCAACCATTTTGGAAAACAGTGTGGTGATTCCTCTAGGATCTAGAACCAGAAATACCATTTGGCCCAGCGATCCCATTACTGGGTATGTACCCAAAGGATTATAAATCATGCTACTATAAAGACATATGCACACGTATGTTTATTGTGGCACTAGTCACAATAGCAAAGACTTGGAACGAACCCAAATGCCCATCAATAATAGACTGGATAAAGAAAATGTAGCACATATACACCATGGAATACAATGCAGCCATAAAGAAGACTGAGTTCAGGGTCGGGTGCGGTGGCTCACGCCTGTAATCCCAGCACTTTGGGAGGCCGAGGCGGGTGATCACGTGAGATAAGGAGTTTGAGACCAGCCTGGCCAACATGGCGAAACCCTGTTTCTACTAAAAATACAAAAATTACCCAGGCATGGTAGCGGGCACCTGTAATCTCAGCTACTCAGGAGGCTGAGGCAGGAGAAACACTTGAACCTGCACTCCAGCCTGGACAACAGATCGAGACTTGATCTCAAAAAAACAAACAAAAAAGAATGAGTTCATGCCCTTTGCAGGGACATGGATGAAGCTAGAAACCATCATTCTCAGCAAACTAACACCGGAATAGAAAACCAAACACCACATGTTCTCACTCATAAGTGGAAGTTGAACAGTGAGAACACATGGACACAGGGAGGGGACCATCACACACCGGGGCCTGTTGGAGGCTGGGGGGCAAGGGGAGGGATAGCATTAGGAGAAATACCTAATGTAGACAATGGGTTGATGGGTGCAGCAAACCACCATGGCATATGTACACCTGTGTAACAAACTTGCATGTTCTGCACATGTATCCCAGAACTTAAAGTATAATTAAAAAAAAAAAAAAAAAAACTAGGCATGGTGGCAAGTGCCTGTAGTCCTAGCTACTCGGGAGGCTGAGGCAGGAGGATCACTTGAACATGGGAGTTTGAGGCTGCAGTGAGCTATGATTGCGCCACTGCACTCCAGCCTAGGAAACAGAGCGAGACCCTGACTCAAAAATAACAAATTTTAAAAAGTACATCAACCCTTCACTGGTTTTGCAGCCTGATGGCTTGCCCTGAGATTTTTCAGACTTGCCAGGCCCCACAATTGTTTGAGCCAACTTCTTAAAACAAATCTTTTGCCCTATTTATATACAGTCTATTGATTCTCTTTCTCTGAAGACCCTGAATAATAAACATGTCATACTATAATCCTAAGGGTCCCACATTGCCAGATCTCCTAGATCTCATCTTGGCAATGAATTTAATATATTTTTTCCAATGATATGCAGACCAAACAAAGCATCCACGGAAAATATTTTAATTTATTTTTTCATTCTAAGAATAATGCTGCAATGAACACTGGATAATGATATTATTTCCTAAGTTTTTTTTAATTCTAAATTTTAAGAAAGGTAAAATCCAAACAAATGTTTCCAATGATAGTTTTCAAATATGAGCACTGTATGTCTAAAAAAAAGAATTTTTTTTTGGTAGGTGATATATTTGCTTTATTATATGGAGACCCCATTTTGACCCACATCCGTGTAAATAACTAACCTACATGCTAGACTAGGTTCATGTCATCTCAAATCATTCATTCATTCACACATTTATCAATGACTTCTTATATGCATTGCACACAAAAAAAACTGTGCAGGAGACACTTTACATCTGAAGAAACTTTCAATCTCGTGTTAAATTTGATTGTTTATTCATTTGTTGATATATATTTACTGAAGTCTTGCTATACATGAAGAACAGAAGCACTAGTAGGGGAATTAAGACACACATTCATAGAACTATTGGACAAGAAAGCATGAGGTATGTATTGCTAGAGAGCCACTGTGAATAACTATGATAGGAATTTTACATATTGAGATCACTTCTAAAGGACAAGATTAGAAAAGGATTAATAGAATAGCTGTTATTTAAATTATGATGCGAAGCCTCAATAAAAATGGGATAGGCAGAGATGGAGTAGTCCAGGAGGAAAAGATGACATATGAGAAAGCACTGAAGTGGGAAATTGTTGGGTGTGTCCATGAAATATTGAACAATCTATTTTGGAAGTGCACATAATAGTCAATTCAGTGTAACAAATACTTGTTGAGCACTTACTATGTGTGAAGCAATATGCCAGTGACACAAATATGAATGAAACTGGGAAGCAAAAAGATGATTGGTGAAATATTAAATTAGAAACAGGGCCAGGTGCAGTGGCTCACGCCTGTAATCCCAGCACTTTGGGAGGCCGAGGTGGGCAGACCACGAGGTCAGGAGATCGAGACCATCCTGGCTAACACGGTGAAACCCCGTTTCTACTAAAATACAAAAAAAAAAAAAAAATTAGCCAGGCATGGTGGTGGGCGCCTGTAGTCCCAGCTACTTGGAAGGGTTAAGGCAGGTGAATGGCGTGAACCTGGGAGGCAGAGGTTGCAGTGAACCGAGATCACGCCACTGCACTCCAGCCTGGGCAACAGAGAGAGATTGTCTCAAAAACAAAACAAAACAAAACAAAACAGAGATGGCAGCAATATCGAGGAAGTTCATGAATGTTACATTAAAGAGTCTGGATTTTATTATATATGTAATGTGGTATTGTTAAATACTATTGATGACTGAATGAGAGGGTGAAAATAAAGTTTCAGGAATCTTAAGAGAAGTAAGGATGGAGAAGACAAGTAAACAAAGTAGCAAAAAAAGCTTGGTCATGAAATTATTCAGGTGTAGTCTAAGTAGGAAAAGGCAAAAGTGACAATGATTGCAAGGAAAAATCTAGCAAAAGTTGGTTAGAAATTAAATTTAAGAAAGCGATGAATCAAAGATTACCTATGTAGGAGGCAACTGCCACCTGTGGACCTATAATAATAGTGATTCTGAGTGCCAAGACCAAGGGAAACACTGCACTTTTAAAATGTAACAAAATATAAAATTATATTTTTCTCAAGCTAATAGAAATAATGTTTAGAAACATCAAATTCCAGGACTTATAATTAGCAAGCCCATTCTAATACAAACTCTGGGTCCTTTGCTAGGCACAACCATTGAGTGACAAAATATTTTGCTAAATGCTCTTAAAAGGAGGTTGAGTCACTTTGTAGAATAACAACTAGCAGTTGAGAGCTATACATGTTGAAATTTAGTTTTATTCTTATAACTTACTGTGTTGAATAAGGCGCAGAAAATCATGAAAACTGATAATGCCAAAAAACGTCCTTCTGGATACAAAGTTACAGAAGATTTAAATTTACTTCAGTAGCAATAACCTCTTTACTAATTTAATTGTCTTATATCTCAAGACAGCAAAAATTTGTAAGTGATTTTATAAATTACACTTAGTAATATATTTCCTTGGCACAGTGCTTTACAGTTTTCAAAAACATTCAGATATATCATCTCACTGGTTTTCATATTAAGCAGGTCAGATATTATTGATGTTTACAGGTGAGGCAACCGACATTCAGAAGTTAAGTCACTTAGTAAATGCCATATTCTGTAAGTTGAGAGGAAGAAGAGACGAATGCTTAATAAATATAGTCCAAATCACTGGACATGTAGAAAATGTATACTTTAAGTTTTTTTTTTAAACTGTTTTAATTTTATTTTTGTTTTACATTCCAGAGTCACCAATAAATATATACATAGTGACTTGAATAGCGAAGCCAGCTGTAAATTTTTAAATTTAAAGGCCCTGAAAAATAGATATAACTTAATGGCATAAAAAGACTGTTTGACTCTAAATGTTACTAAATAAAAATTTAATCTACTTCATATAAAGGGGTAACAAATTTCATAAAATGTGAGAAGTAGAAAAAGCTTCTCACATCAAAATTAAAGAAACTGAAATCTAGCAAAGTTGAAACTTGTCTACAGTAATCAAAAAAAAAAAAATCTGATTAATGCCAAAGATGGAAGTGTAATTCAAGTCTTCTTGTGTTCTTTTTAATCACAGCTGTTGCAGTATGGTACCATAATGTAGCTCCATAAATAGTTAATTATTAGAGAAAACAGAGGTGTGACAAAAATTTTATGTCACTGGGTAGGCCAATTGATTAGAATATACAACTAATGAGGTCAGGATCAAGTGTTCAACCCCACTCTTGATGAGGGATTTGCATTGAGAAAAATACTTCATGTATTTTTAGCTTCATGGCTATAGTTTGCATGCTATAATCACCAGTGACTTTTCTTACCAACTCGTAGTTCCAACCAAGAAAGCATATGGTTCAGTAAAAAACTATCACTACCATAAAAAAAAATAAAAAACCTCACGGATTCTAGTGACAATCAGCAGTATTTCTGATTGTTAAGGATAGTATATACACAGACCAAAAAAAGTATATAAAGAGAACAGGACCCATACTGAATAAAATTTACTAAAGTAGTACAGAAAAAAATAAAGAATTTTACTTTCTTTTTGAGTATATTTCATCTGGCCTCTATCTTTATGGTTTCTATGACTTTTAAATGTATATTACAAACCCAGTAAGTAGGGTTCATGTTTATCCCACTTTTCACTATGTTAAACACCTAAGTATTTCATATAATTATTGTCAAAAAATACTAATTCAATCATAGGAAACAAACTACCTTAAAAAGTGAAGCATTCTCTTCAACATTTATGTTCTAAAATGTCAAATTTACCATATTCTGAATGGCATTACAAATTCACACATGGAATCACACAAAATATAACAAAAATGTAAAGCACACTGACTGTTGTTAATTATAATATGTATAATAAATCCTATACTACTGCCACCAAACAACAAGGTCTAATTCTTGTCTAAACACTTTAATTTACACTTTCTTTAAGTGAAAGGAAATATAAGGAAGCACTATAAAATCAGCAAACATTGAAACAGGCATTCCCTCAATTAGAAAAGAATTTGTTATTATTATGTCTCCTGAACGTAGGAATGCAGCACTACAGGTTTATAACAACAGGAAAAAAATCATTACTAAATACAAATCTAATCCCTAAAAGTTTAAGATTCTTTCTTGATGGAACTGTCTAAATTTGATTAACGAAGGTGTTGCAAATGAATTTAGCATTTGCTATAGCAATCAGGAGGTACTAATATTTAATAATAGCACTTTTATAATATATGGAATTTATTTTAAATCTTGGTATTGTTATTCCTCTCCTGCTATCTTTTCTGTTTTAATGCAAAAGAGCTATCAGCTACAGTGGTAAGTTTATTATCTCTACCCTCCCATCTCACTGGCCACTCCTCCTAACTGCTGAAAGAAACAAAAGGCCAAGGCTTCATTTTCTTAGCACTCAAAATATTCTAAAACTCAAAGGAAACAAACAGAATAAAGAAACTCATAAACCTGTATTTCCATATTTCCATTTTCCTTATTCCCATACAAGGGAATGGAATGTTTTTACCAGCAGTAGCTCTTACACCAAACTCAGAGAAGGAAAAAAAAAAAAAACGCCAGGATCACTAATTAGTAAAGAAGAAAAAAACTGGGGAGACAGAGTCTCACTCTGTTTCCCAGACTGGAGTACACTGGTGTGATCTCCACCCACGGCAACCTCTGCCTCTTGTGATCAAGTGATCCTCCCACCTCAGTGATCCTCCCACCTCAGCCTCCCGAGTAGCTGGGATTACAGGAACATGTCATGCCTTGCTAATTTTTGTATTTTTTGTAGAGACAGGGTTTGGTCATGTTGCCCAGGCTGGTTTTGAACTCCTGGACTCAAGCGATCCGCCATCCTCCCAAAGTGCTGGGATTACAGGCGTGAGCCACCATGTCCAGCCACTAATTAGTAAAATCAAAGGAAAGGTAGAAGGAAAGCCATCATCATATTTTAATCTGCCCCTAAAACGAAGAGCTGATCATACGTCCTCCATTGTTTTGGCTGTTGGAGAGTTGAGAGTCAGAGTTGAAGCTTTCTCTTTTGCTGCTTCACAGTATACATGCCGGCTGTATCCTGACTCACTCCTGGCTCTAGCTACCTGTTCTAATCCTATATTTTCCTACCCTTATTTTTTCTTAAATATTGGTAAATAACTTTCTCTGACAGCATACATGTATAAATGTATATGTAAATGTAAACTGATTTGGATAGTTGAAAGTATTGCTTGCCAAACATAATCCGTTATCTATGAGTTCTATCTATCTATTTAATCTATCTGAAAATTACGGAGTTAGTTTTAGGTTCCTTCACATAAAAAGGAACCTTTTCATTTCTTCTATAACATAAGAAAATTAGTAAAGAAACCTAATATCTCTATGAATTAGTTGTGTTTGACATACAGATAAGTAAGCATCATTTACTAGGTGTGGAAGAAATACAGTTTACTTTAATTTAAATCAAATTAAAATAGACTTTCAGCTTGCAGGAAACTTGAGCTTGGTTTTTTGGTAATTTCCTCCCCCTTCCTAGAGTTGTACATCACAGGAATCTTTTACTGATCCCATTTAAAATAAATTTCTGTATATCCTCACAGAGTGTGCTCTGTACCTTTAAAAAATGTGTAGTAAAATGACAACATAAAATTTACTATTTTAACCATTTTATCTGTACAACTTACTGGCAGTAAGTACACTGACAATATTGTACAATTATCACCATTATTCATTTCCACAACTTTTCATCATCCCACTCTGTGTACATCATATAATTCCCCACTCTTATAACTCCCTATTCCCTTTCTTCAACTCTAGGTAACCTCTATTTTATTTTCTGTCTCTGTGAATTTGCCTATTTTAAGTACCTCATATAAGTGGAATCATACAATCTTCGTCTTTCTTATCTGATTTATTTCACTTAGCATAATGTCTTTAGGTTTGTCCATGTTGCAGCATGTATCAGAATTTCATTTGTTTTTGAATAATGAATAGTTGGATAATATTCCATTCTCTGTATATACCACATTTTGTTTATTCATCTGCAGAGGGACACTTGGGTGGTTTCTACCTTTTGGTTAATATGAACAATGCTTTCATAAACACTGGTGTACAGTAACTGCTTGTCCTTACTTTCAATTCTTCTGAGTATATACCTAGGAGTGGGCTTGCTAGATCATATGGTAATTCTATGTTTGACCTTTGAGGAACCACTAAATTGTCTGCTACAGTGACTGCATCAATTTACATTCCCATCAGCGAAGCAGGAAAGTTCTCTGTATCTTTTTGTTTTAGGGGAAACATGGAATCTCCCTGGAAGATGCAACTTCCCTTACATTTTTGAGTGGATACCAAACATTCTTCCATGCATCACACATTGTGCAGGTCTCTTATGATATATCTAGTGATATGCCACTCTTCATTCAATAGGTAGGATTTATCTGTTTTTGCATCATGCTCAGAACTGAGTGCTTCACTTCATTTAAGCATTTCACTTAAATAGTAACATTCCGCTTTCTGATTTCAATCTCCTGTCTCTTCAGCTCTTGAATTATATATATATTTTTGTGTGTGTGTGTGTGTGTGTGTGTGTGTGTGTGTGTGTGTGTGTGTATTTTGAGACAGAGTTTCACTCTTGTTGCCCAGGCTGGAGTGCAATGGTGCAATCTTGACTCACTGCAACCTCCACCTCCCAGGTTCAAGCGATTCTCCTACCTCAGCCTCCTGAGTAGCTGGGATTACAGGCATCCGCCCCTACGCCTGGATAATTTTTTGTATTTTTAGTAGAGACAGGGTTTCGCCATGTTAGCCAGGGTGGTCTCGAATTCCGGACCTCAGGTGATCTGCCCAACCTCTCATGTTCAGAAGCCAACACTGACCCCTACTTTATGCAGGAGGTGGGGGGGGCGTGGCTAATACTAATTGTGGCCTCAAATTTAGTAATACAGCTATTCTTAACTCCTTTACTCCTGTCTCTGATCACAATTTGGCCAGCTTCTTTTTCAAGGTGAACTTTTCTGCAGATACTCTAAATTCCAACTCTTCCTACTTCCTCTGGAATCCTGCTCTATAAGAATTCTTTCTTTTGGCTTCTTCAAATTAGCCATAAATATACTCAAGTATTTGCTATTTTTCAAAAACAAAAATCCTTAACCTACGTTTCCTCTCTTCTCAATTATCACAACCACCTTTCTTACTCAAGTTTCTTCAAGGACTGCTCTATTGTCCAAATTGCTATGCTTCTTTACCTCCTAATTACTCTTCAATTCACAGAAAACTGATGTCTATATATAATACTCTATTGACTAAACGACTCTGTGGAAGTCACTAATGGCCACTGAATTTCCAATGTAAAGGATACCTTTGGTCCTTATCAGAGTTAACCACTTAGTAACATTTGACTCTTTTTTCCTTTGGGAAATCTTCTCTAGTTTCAGTGATATATTTTTTGGTTCTACTCCTACCTCACTGATCTTTTGTTTTAAAAAGAAATCTATCTTAACACTGGTTGATCAATAACAATAAACCAAACACTGTGCTCAGAGCTGAACACACTTAAAACAACCCTATAAGTAGGTACTATTACTCTCATTTTAAAGAAAGGAAAGGAGTTTGGTGAGGTTCATTTATACACGACCACACATGGCATGGCTGTCTAATTGCAAATCCCAGTGGCTTTATTACATCACCAGAAATATTTTTTAAGTAGCAGTGAGAAAAGTAGTTGTGAAGCATATCTTTGAACCAATAATTACCAACCTCTATTTAGAAGAGATCATATAATCCTACTAGACTCATGTAGATTTTAAAGAGTATTTGAAAAACAAGAATTTTAGCCTTATGATTTTCAAAAATGATTCAATCATCTTTCACAATTTGGCAGAGAAGGAGCTTCAGGAACTGGCATCAAGGTTTGCTTGTTAGGAAGTAATGTCAGTTCATGCAACATTATCATATACCTCTCGGAATTCTCTGACACTGTCACTTCATCAACAGAGCACCCACTGTCCTGTCCCATAAATGCTACTGGAGAATGTTCCATAAAAATCCTCTCCATCAATAGGGTGAATCTACTACTTACCACGTTGCAATGTCCATGGTCAGGGCACAAATCATATGGTATTCATGTGTTAATAACTGGTTTAATATCTGCCTCTTTATTACTTTACCAATAAGAGACCTTAATTTAATGGAGCTAACTGAAATATGCATGTAGAACATCAGCTCTCAAACTTGGCTGCACACGGGAATTTTCTAGAGAGCTTTAAAAAGACACTGATGTAATCAGCATGCAGTGGGCTAAGCGTCAGAATTTTTAGAGACCATCAGATTATTCTAATAGCAGCTACAGTTGAGAGTCATTGGGTAAAAGACAGGCGAAAGAGTGTAATATTCATTTTATAGTCCAAAATAAAGTAGGTTGGTAGTACGTATTCATTCATCATCAGGGTTTTGCTTACCTGTATGCCCACTTATAGATACTAATTCTAATTGCAAAAGCAAATGATTCCCAACAGTCAGTGACCAACCAAACATACTTGATGTTTGATAACTGCATTCGTTTCCAAGGACAGCCATAACAAAGTACCACAAACTGGGTGGTACTGTTAAAACAACAGATATTTAATGTCACTAGTTCTGGAAACTACAGAAGTCTGGAATCAGGTGTCAGCTGGGCTATGTTCTTTCTGACAACTGTAAAGGAGAGTCCTTCCTTGCCTCTTCTAGTGTTTGGTGTTTGCCAGCAATTGGTGTTTGCCAGCAATTGCCTGGCTTGTAGATACATGGCAGTCTTCTCCCCATGTGTCTTCAGATTGTCTTCCCTCTGTGCATGTCTGTCTCTGTGTCCAAAATTTCCCCTTTTTATAGGGACACCAGTAGTAGTGGATTACAGCCCACCCTACTGACTTTATTTTAACTTGATTACCTCTGTACAAACCCTATTTCAAAATAAAATCACATTCTGAGATAGCAGGGGTTAGGACATCAGCATAACCCTTTTGGGGGGCATAATTCAACTCATAACAATAGCCAACTACTACAGATGTTAATAACATTGCTCCAAAGCAGGAGGGCTTAACCTGGGGATGGGAAAGAATTACACCTTTATTTTCACCAACTCTCATGGAACTACAGTATTTCCTACAATTATGAACATGAGCAAGAAATTGCAGTAGTACTATCAGTGGTTCTTGAGAGTTTGCACCCATAGAAATCACTGGTATTTTCATGTCACATTTCAGCATTTGCAGTTATCCAAAAATACCACTTACAGTCATCACTGGCTTGAAATTAAAGTTGTTAATGGACTTACTGCTAGATCTAGTTATTTTATCCATTAATAATGATGCATGTATATCATGATATATCATGACACAATATTTTCTTAACTGTATTTCAATTAAACATTTTGATTTAATTGTATTTTATGCATTTTAACTTTATTCTCAGAAAAGGTCCAAATTAAAACAAAAATATTTCAAAAATTTAACAGCCCCCTTAGTGAATTTCTACATTTCAGACTTGAGGATTTTTTTAAACTTAGTAATGAAAGAATATACATAGCATTGTACATTGGTGTGTTTTTTCAATGTTTTCTACCATGATCCACTGTAAGAATATATGTTTTACACATAACCCAATACACAATCTTTTCTCTGTTTCTCACATACAAACCTGAAACAAAAGTTTACCATTACTATAAGAGATACATTCTGACATTTCTATTCATTTTCATTAAAAAATACCTACCTTATTAATGTTACAGGAGTAGTTGTGAATACTCCTGTAACATAAATTAATAACTCTGTCATATTAAAATACATGAAAGATTATTATTACTATGCATGTGCTGTTTTAAAAATATATATTTAAATATATATTACATTTATACATATAAATATAAATATATGTATATTTTACATTTACAATTGTTTTAGAGGTGGTATTTAGATGGACAAATAGCTCAACAGCTATCCAGGCTTCATTTAGACACATGGTAATGGATTATGTAAATTTCATAGTTATGACGAGAGTAGAAATTTAAACTTGACCAAATATAGGAAAGAGAAGAGGTAGAATAAGAAATATTGTAAGCCTGAATCTTTTTTTAGTTATAAAAATGCTTTAAGTGCATAATATTTAATTTCATTGAGGTATTTCCTTATTCACTATTGTAAAATCAGGTAGAAACATTTCCCAAACTAACAATATTTACTTAACCCCAGGCTGAAAAGAATTTTACCTGTAGTAAACTCGAAGGGTCTGGATTTCCTCTTCCAGTTTTTTGTACTGTTGAACTGCAGTTTCTCTGGCTTGTTGCATAGATAACAACTTTGCCTGCAAGCAATTAATATTTTAAGAAATTCAGTATTCATTTTAGTGTGATAAAATAGAGTACTACAGTAAGAACAGTAGTCTTAAATTACTGACAGTTAAAAAAAACCAAACCTATGAATGTTTTCAGTAGAGTCTCATAAGTTACCAGAAAATAGTCTAAAGGCATTAATAATACAAATACTAAAAACTTGAACATATTAAATTTAGCAACCTTGCTCATTACTAAACTTCAACCTTATTTATCTGTATCATCAGATATATGCCCTTCTGCAATGTTTAACTTTATACAGAGAATTCAGAAAGTGGAACATGGGTTTCAGAGCAATATCTACAGTAGAGATAAGTACAATGTGTGTTTCACATACAAATTTAATGTGGCTCCACTGCCTGATCATACTAGATTTTCTTTTAACTTTATTAACAGTAAAACTCAGAAAATTCTAAATATGTTGTCAAGCCATCTTTCATACTGAATGTGAAAAAAATACAGCAGGCTAAAAACTGATTCTTACAGTATGACTTAACCTTTTCAATTCCTTCTCTGTGGGAAAAAAACAAATTCTGAAAGGGGAGAATGGCAGCAACCCTAAATGCTAGTGATACTTTATTAAAGGAGCATTATTGTTCCATCCTGCTATAATATTTCAGTTTTAAAGAACAGGTAATCAGTTTTTTTCAATGAGGTTCAACATAGTAATTTAAAAAGAATTTGCCACGCTCCCACCATCATTCCTATTGGATTTCAAACAACACCAAAAACAGTTTTCAACATAACTGAAAATCTGGCACTGGTAAGTCAGATTTTAGTATTGTTTATTCAAAGTTAAATTTTCATAAAATGGTTATCTTTCACTTTGCTTTAAGTGGTGTTTGAAAGGTAACGCAGAGCAAATTGTTGTCACAAACCTCACAAAGTAGGAAAACCACCAACAATTAAAAAGTAATAGAAGTTTGGAGCCACAGGTTCAGAATTTTGCTGAATTCACATAATTTCACTGGAATTGTTTTATTGTGTAAGAAGTCATATGAAAAATTGTAAAATCCTGATTATAGGAAAATTAATCAACATAATAAAAGTGAACTTTACAGAGTGCCACTTTTCTATTTTAATAATAGATAATTTTAAAAACATGCAGCAGTTCGGACCTTTGCATATAAGTTTTAGCATTAAGATTAATTTGTTCTCTGAACTGGTAAATTCTATCCAAGTGTTACCTTATAGCTAAATTTAAGATGTTTGAAAGCTTGCTTTAACATGCCATAGTCCATAATTAGAGATAAAACATTCTAAAAAATTAGGGAAAAGCATCTAAAGTAAAAATAGATGGCTGATTCTTAATGTCAAAGAATGAAAGCTTTTCCAATTTTCAGTATACCATAAAATGTGATTAAAATGGTAACTTGGAAGACACAGATACCCACTGTGACTAATGGCAGGTCAAAAAGAATCACACATATCACATTCAACTTTAAAAACTTCAGACTTCAAACGTGCATTTAAGGAATATCAAATACTGAACAGGTAATATAGATTTTACTAAATAAATATGTGCCAGTGCTACATCTATACAAATGCTGAAATAAAATGATTGTTTTGAAGTCTTTTACTTGGTACCTGTGCACAGAAATCAAAACCAAAACCAACCAACAAAACAAAAATTATTGTAGGAAAACACTAAAATGTAGTTTTTGCCTAGAATTTTTCTTTTTCTTTTTTTTTTTTTTTTTTTTTTTGAGACGGAGTCTCGCTCTGTGGCCCAGGCTGGAGTGCAGTGGCGGATCTCAGCTCACTGCAAGCTCCGCCTCTCGGGTTCACGCCATTCTCCTGCCTCAGCCTCCTGAGTAGCTGGGACTACAGGCGCCCACCACCTCGCCCGGCTAGTTTTTTGTATTTTTTAGTAGAGACGGCGTTTCACGGTTTCACCGTGTTAGCCAGGATGGTCTCGATCTCCTGACCTCGTGATCCACCCGTTTTGGCCTCCCAAAGTGCTGGGATTACAGGCTTGAGCCACCGCACCCGGCCTAGAATTTTTCATAATGAAAATGGGACTGTGATAAGTTTAAATTCCCATGCTTAAGGTATTATTGAAAATTTCACTTTCTCCTCCCACATTTAGTTGACCATGAAGACTTGGTGTTGTTTTATAACAGTTCACTCAATTTCTTAATTCCCAGCATCGAATTTTCTTCCTAGGCCCTAGTGATTATGTTCAAAGCTACTATAAACTTTCTGGCTTTACAATATCCTTACTTTATCACATATATGCTTATCTGGCAGCATTTCTTTTTTGGGAAATACTTTACCCTATGCTACAGTGATCTTGTTCAGTCTCTGTGGCTAGAGTGAATTTCATCCCCCATCACCTCAGGTATAAGATCCAGGTTGTCTAATTGAAGTACTGCATCCCACTAGCCCCAGAAGAAAATCGAGTCCTGACGATATCATTTCTACTCTTGGATTCACGTATGCCAGAAAACAGATCCAGATCTGCTTCCTGGACTTCCAGGATAGATAAAATCCTTTGTCGGGGGGTAAGATGGAGGGTGACTTAGGCTAGTTTGAGTTGGGTATCTGTTGCATGCACTGTTGAAATATTCAACCAATTTAAATGTGCTATTTACTTCTATAGTATTTCCTAGATTGATATTTATATCATATAATCCTATCATACTATACGTCAAAAATAAATGTCATATCAAAAATATCAAGGAAATAACAAACAAGATATTTTTCCTGTCTTTCTTTCTGGCATCCTATTCCCATATTTCTGACAATTACTTTTATAAAAACTGCATGTATTCATTTATGTGTATACTTGCAAAAATAAATGCATGCATTAAACAAAAACTAACAAAACTCAGTGTAAGAGAATATACAATATAAAGTAAATCTCCCACCTCCTACCCTCAGTACTACAAATCCCTTCTCCTGAGATTACTAGTTATCTGTCTGTTGTACCTTCTTTCAGAGATAGTTTGTACATATATAAGCATATATAGACACTTGCAAATAAATTATCCCTATTTACAAAATTGACAGCGCTTTATACACACTGTTATACACACCTTGCTTTAATTTTTTTTTCAAAAATTGCTATTTTGCTTCACAAAAAAAAAAAAAAAAAAATTCAGCCAGGTACAGTGGCTTATGCCTATATGGTAGCTCATGTCTCATTTCCCAGTGCTTTGGGAAGCTAAGGTGGGAGGATTACTTCAGCCCAGGAGGTTGAGACCAGCCTGGGCAACATAGCAAGACATCGTCTCTACAAAAAGTTTAAAAATTAGCTGGGTGTGGTGGCATGCACCTATAGTCCCAGCTACTCAGAAGGCTGAGGCAGGAGGATTGCTTGAGACCAGGAATTCAAGGCTTCAGTGAGCTAGGATCGCACCACTCCACTCCAGCCTGGTCAACAAAGTGAGACCCTGTTTCTAAAAAAGAAAAAAAAAATCCCTACCCCATTCCACGTATCACACTCATCAGTCACATCCCTTTCTTCCTTCCTAGCCCCAAAGAAAAACACTTTTATGAATTTGGGTTCATTATTTACAAGAATAGTTTATACTTTTACTATAGTATAAACATTTTACACAAGTATAACACTTTTTCTTCTTATAGTCATATTTTAAGTAAAATTTTATCAAAGTAAACATATATGCAAGTAAGTACACACATGGACTTTTCAATATCAGACTTATTGAGTCATAATTTGTACAAGGTAAAGATTTACCCATTTTCACTACATAGTTCTGTAAATTTTGACAAAGTTATCCAGGCTTGACACAGAATATTCTTGTTACCCCCAAATGGTCCTTGTGCAACACTGGAGTCAATGCCTTCTTTTCACACCCAGCCTCTGGCAATCAGTGATGTGATTTTTGTCCCTATAGTTTTTCCTTTTTAGGAAAGTCATATAAATGGAATCATACAGTATGCAGTCTTTTGAGTCTAGCTTCTTTTACCTAAACATAATTTTCTGAGATTCATCCACATTATTTCATGTATTGGTAGTTTATTCTTTTATATCACTGAGTAGTATTCAATTGTATGAATGTCTCACAAACTGTATATCCACTTACCTGTTAGACATTTGGCTGATTTCTAGTTCTTTGGCAATTACTAATAAAGCTGCTGTAAATATCTATATATAGGTCATTTCCGTGGAAATATAACTTTGTTTCTCTTGGGTAAATACCTAAGAGTGAAATTGCTGAGTCCTGTGGTAAGTGTGTATTTACACTTTATACATCTATATATCTACATATAGATATATAAAGTTATATATAAATAAACATATACTTTATTTAAAAACTCCCAAACTTTCTGTCTATAATGATATCACTTTAAAGCATCCATGCTTAACTACAAATCAATGCCACTTTTTGACCACCTACTATGAGTTAGGCATTCTTTCAAGTGTTTAAAATACATTACTATAGTCTATTCTCATAACCAACCTATGAGGTAGTTCCTATTATCCCTATTTTGCAAGATATAAAACATAGGTTTACAAAGCTTAAGTAATTTCTAATTATAACAGAGCTAGTGAACTCAAATAGAAATTCAGACCTGTTTGTTCCAAAATACATATTTTCTTTTTACACCACTGTACACATTATATATAAATTACTTAATTCCAGGTGTCACAATGGAATCAAACGATGATTTGATAACAGAGTTAATGACAATAATGAAAGTCCACAGAATAATCACAGTGTATTTTATACCTTCCGTGACTGAAAAATGGGTTGGTTAAGTAACGTTAAGCTAGTCTTATAGTTACCTATCTTGATATCAGTCTTGACTAATGCCATCTAAATAGGACAGCCATTTGTACTGGCACTGTATCAGAAATGAACTACACTGTTTCATTAGAGTTTAATTTAGTAACTCAGAATGACAAAGAAAAGACTCCACTGTTCACATCACTAAGCACTATTCTTAACCACTATTGTGGATAAACCACTTTTATCTCTCCTTGAGATCTTGTTATGTTTGGTTTAAATGTGTTTTTAATAGTTATAGTCTGATACAGTTAAGCCTTATTTTGGTAACTTCAAGACCATGAATAGAAATTGGTTTTTATCTTAGAACAGAGACATTTGATGTTATGTGTGATATCTGCTAAATAAAGAAGCATACAGTACAAATTAAATCACAGAAGCAAATAATTTTAGACTTGGAAAGGATCTCAGAGGTAATACGGAACCTTAGTTTTATAGAGGAAGAAATTGTTGCTAATACAACATGTTCAGGGAAACATTTGGAAATTGTGCAAGGTTTCATAGCTGGTTAGAAAGGAAGTTGGAACTAACAAGTATTCAGAAAACGTTGCTTATTTTACCATACAAGACCACATTTCAATATCGTATAATTTAATATGTGTGTTAGTTATTTTAATAGAGTTATTTCCAGAGTAACCATAAATATATATGATTGAGCTAGCACTATTAAACACATCCATAAAATATATAATGGTATATCTTCAAACAATACATCAAGTTAGACGATTGTTCAAAGAACATGACTACAGACCTACCAGGATTTTAATTTTTAACCTCAGAAGAAGGTTAAGAATCTAGTAGAAAAGAAACATAACTAAATAACTTGTGTAAGGATACCCAAAAAGTTAAAAGCTGTTTTCACAAGGATAAAAATGACCAGGTTTCAATTAAACCTCCACTTCACAGGAAGGCTTGGATTGCTTACCATTGTGTATTACCATAGTGTATTGTTCCCTACAGCTGATTCCTTAGAGGTTGTTCTATCTTGTCCTGATGTCATGTCTCTCTGTTTATCAGACCAGAGATAATGAGGTTCCTCAGTCAAAAGTAGTCATATATACACTGTCAAGTGATATATGAGATAGTCTGACATGATGAGAGAGAGAAGAAGAGTTTGTGGTAGATGAGAGTGAGAAGAAGAGTTTGTGGTGGAAGCAGAACTCAGAACATTCACAGGCAGAAACGGATTCATGGGCAGTGAGCAGAAGCCATGGAGGAGAGAAAGGCAGGGGAGAGAGACATATGCCAGAAAGACAGTGCAGCCATGGTGATTAAAAGCATAGTCTATGGAACCAGAAAGGCTGGGGTCACATCCTGGCTTCACCACTTACAAACTGTCCTATCTTGGCAAGTTAGCAAATCTTCATATGCCTCAATTTCCTCACCTACAAAGTGGAGTAACTGCACTTTATATCTTAGAGGGCTGATGTTAGGAAGAACTAAGTTAAAATCTGTAAAACACAACAGTGCCTGGGACATAGTAAATGCTTTAATAAGTGAACTAGCTGGATCACTCAGCAGATGAAGAAGCAGGAGACGTGCTGCAAAACAAGTAAAGAAAATAAAATCTAGTGTAGATCTGGCTGGTACCATGAAAACCTTTACACATAATGAAAGATGTCCAAGTCCCTGAGAGGTCTTGCTGTTTACAGTCTTCCTCATGATTCTATCTTCACCAGAAAGTCTTTGTTGACCAAGGTAAGTAGGAGAGTTTTCTTGTTCTTTGTCACAAATCATGTAATTTTCCTTCCCAACAAAATTAGTACAGTCACATACAGAATAATAACGCTTTGGTCAACAACGGACCACATATATGACTATAGTTCCATAAAAATATAACACTATATTTTTACTGTACTTTTTCTATGTATAGATATGTTTAGATACATAAATACTTGCTGTTGTGGCACAGCTGAATATGTTGTACAGGTTTGTAGCCCAGGAGCAATAGGCTACACCATATAACCTAGGTAGGCTATTCTACCTAGGTTTGTAGTAGGCTATACTACCTAGGTTAGTATATGAAATCACCTAAGGATACATACAGTGGATCCCCACTGTAAGTAACGCATGACTGTATACAAAATGTTGTATTCCTCAAGAATCCCCTTTTACTATGTGTCATAGGATTTCAGTGATCACTTGTGAAAACAGAATACATTTTAAAGACTTGATTTTAATGGATATTTTTTATTAAGTATAGTTTAGGTTGGATTCTCTTTATCATGAACACCAATACCAGAATTTATAATACTTTAAATATGTATAGTGATGTGTGATGTATAAGACTTGTACTATATTATCTAATTTGAGATAGTAGGAGCTTGAATACTTTCATTGAATGAATAAATGCTATTTCTACCGTTTCAGAAGAGAGGAAAATAAGAGAGAGATTATTAACTACGCAGATTGTCTGTTAATGAGGGGGCAAATTCTGGTCTTCTTTCAAGTCCTAACAATATACAGTTATACATAGACACAGCAAAATAGGAAGACATGCCAGACACTATTCTAAGTGCATTCTATATTCATATATCATTTCTCACAAGATGTTGTATAGTAGCTACTATTACTATTCTATTATAAAGATGAGGAAAATGTTACATCACTTACTTGTCAGCCAGTTAATCAATGGTGGAACAAGGGTTTGAACTCAGGAATTATGGCCCAAGTTTCTCCTTTTAACTGCTATGTTATAAATACTAGGCAAAATTTGGTGCTTTAAAAAAAAATCTGTGCTAATTTTTATCAATGAATTATATTACCTAATTTGATTTAAATAAATTGGTATAAGAATTACTTTTTTAAACATAACTCACACAGTTTAAGATGCCATCCAAGCCTTTCTTGGAGGCACATATATAGTTTTTGGATGTTAGTCCATTTAATGACAAAAGGTCATCTGTGGTGTTTCCCTCAACTTTACAGACACCTGGCAAAAAAGTAGTATTACCATTCTCAGAAATATTAGTAATAGTATATAATCTATTTTTAAGGAATAATGATGATGAGGATTTCTCTCTACTGCAATAACTAACTCCCAAAGAAGCCTATTCTATTTTGGGGGCAGGGGTGGCACAAGCTTCCAAGCATTTATCCATTTACACACATGCAGGTAAGGTAGAGGAAAAAAAATCTCTCTCTACTGGATCTAGCAATGATTCAGCAAGTGTTCTTCTGCCTGTTTTGCAAGTGTGTTTTTAAGACACTATTCTTAGTCAACTAGCCTGAGTTCCATTCTGTGCTTGTTTCCTAGTACTTGGCTTAATCTTGAATCCAGACCTCTGCCTGTTTACTTGGATTTGGTGTCTGCCTAAATTTATACCCTCCAAAGTATTGTATCACTTTGGCTTTTTCAAAACACTAAATACTAAGATACAGAGGCATAAACATGTAATTGTGCTTCTATATCAGCAAAAACAAAGAAGAAACCTTGAAGCAGTGAAAGATAAATGATTCATTATTTAAAAGGGATTCTCCATAAGATTAACAGTGAATTTCTTATAAGAAACCATGGAGGCCAGAGGCAGTAAGATGGAATATTCGAAGTAATGAAAGAAAAGACATGAAGAGATATTTCACAAGGGAAGACATCTACATGGCTGACAAACATGATACACATGCTCAACATCACTAGTTTTCCGGGACATAAGATTTAAATCCCAATATGCTGTCACTTCATCCACAATTGAAGAGGTAAAATTACAATGACTAACAATAGTAGGATATACTGGCTACGATGTGAAATTACTAGAAATCTCTCACATTTTGGGTAGGTGTATAAATTAGTTCCATGCTTTTAGGAAACGTTTGGACTACTGATCATGGATGGCCTATTATGAAAATATGTCATTCACTAAATTGGGAGAAGTCAACTTGTCTTTTCATGTGTATTATGGGTATTATTAAAGATTATGTCAGATTTGATTTTTAATAAAGTCATTAAAATTATAGGTTAATAATCCTTTATTCACAATACAAAAACCCCAACATTTCTGAAAACAAAAAAGAACTTTAAAAAAATTTTTGGCACTGAAATCAATTCATGTAAAACCTAGGTAAACTGATGTAAAGCTATTTATGGTCTTCCTTTATCTCACTAATTGTAAATATTTACATTTTGTTGCAGAAATACTGGGTTTGGTTAGTTTTTAACTTATATTTGACTCCCCCGCATTGTTGCAGGCCTTTGAAAGCCCGTAGCCTTGAGGCACTATGTTTATGGGATAAAACAGCCTAGTAAAAAAGCCTTTTAAACTAAGGTGTTTTAGGAAATGCCTTGTTTCCCAATCCCTCACTCCAACCAGATGTTGTTACTTGATCCTACCTGTGGTCTCATGCCCACATGTAATCTGGGAGGAGTTCTTATTTTGGGCATAATAGGCAGAATGTCTCCCAAAGAGGCCACATCCTATTCCCCAGAACCTGTGAATATGTTAGGTTATATGAAAAGAGGAGAATTAAGGTTACAGGTGGAATTAAAGTTGCTAATCAGGTGACCTTGAGATGAAGACTATCCTGGATTATCTAGGTAAGCCCAACGTAGTCACAAGTATCCTTTTAAGTGGAAGAGGGAGGCAAAGAATAAGAACCAGAGAGATAGCAGTGTAGGAAAGATTAAACTGGCCATTGCTGACCTTGAAGATGAAAGGGGCCCACAAGCCAAGGAACATGGATAGCTTCTAGAAGCTGGAAAACTTGAGACAACTTTAGGCATATCTTCTCATTTTCTTTATGGAGTTCTTTTTTTGCTATTGCTATTTGTTTCAATATTTATATTAATATTTATATTTAAATGATTAATACTATTAAAATACATTAATACTTATATTCCTTTTTAAACTATGAGCTCCTTGAGAGTTGGAACTATACACATATGCATGCTTTTATACATGGTACAAATAAAGATGTGTATTAAATATTTGATAATATTTAAATTAGCATAAACCATTCATGCTGGCATTTAAGGCCTTCCACAATGTGGCATTGAACTCTCTTTTATTCCTTCACATTCACTTTAGCCAAGGATCTGCCATAAATTCTGCCTAATTGTAATATTCCCTCCATCTAGAACATCAAATCTATGCCATGCTATCAAATCTACATCAATCCTTCAAGGCCCATTTTAATTATTACTTCTTACATAAAGTCCTTTCTTGATTATCTTCCCCACTCCAGAAACTTTTTCACCTGCAAAATCCTTAGTAATATTTTTTAAATTTTATTTTGTTTTACATGAATGTTTTATTATAATATACAAAAAGAAAAGTTCAGGGCTCAATGAATTTTCATAAAGTGAACACACCTGTTTAACAAGAAAACTATACAAACAAATACAATTATTTCCATCACCCTCAAACATCCTCATGCCTCTACCTAATCTTCACCTTCCCTAAAGGTAACCATCATCTTGACTTCTACTATCATAGATCAGTAGTGCCTGTTATTGAACTTTATATCAATAGAAGAATATAATATATATTCTTTTCTGTTTCTTTTTTTTGCTCAACATTAATCTGGTGAGATTCATCCACATTGTTTCTTGTTCCTTATTGTATACAATTATAACTGCTGTACAGTATATAATGAGCATAAATATACCACTATTTATTTATCTATTCCATTCCAGTGATAAACCTTTGGGTTGTTTTTGCCTTAGTGATTTTTAAAGCCTTTTTTTTTTTTATGACAGCTATCTCAACCTATCTTACATCACAGTTATTTACATACATACATATCAAGGTAGGGACTACATAGTAGTCCCAAAACATGAATGCCGTGCTCAGCACATACCAGATACTTGGTAGATATTGTTGAAGTATAGTATTACATATTATGATGCCACAATTAAAACAGATTAGTATTTCACATTTCCAAAGAGCTTCCACATTCATGTGAGATGATAGTACGTAATACCATGAGGTGGTTAAGAGCAAGGTCTCTGGAGTTAAGCAAGCTTGGGTTAGGCTACCAGCAATCAGCTTGAGGACTGAACAAGTTAAGGCTTCTGAACCTAAATTTTCTCATTGGTAGCATGAAAGTGATAATATCCATCTCACAGGATTATTATGTAATGATAAAAAGAGGTAACTTATTATCTCATATAGCCATATCAAAGTGAATATGTAAGCTATATAAGAGGCACAATTGAACCTTTGATGTGATATTATTATGAAGTAACTGATGTCTGTAAGGAACAGCACTGTACTAAGTGACCGGCGAATAAGGTGAGAAAGGACTTAGCTTAAACTATAAGTTCAAGCCATGTGGTAGTCTAGACTAGGAGTTATTAAGGATGATAAAATAAGTATTTTAGGCTTGTGGGCCACACAGTCTCTGGGACAAGGAATCAACTGCTATTGTAACAAGAAAGTAGTCATAGACAATATGTAAATGAACAGATGTGGCTGTGTTCCAATAAAATTTTATTTACAAAAACAGGCAGCTGGTCTAGAGGCCATAGTTTACCAACCACAGAAAACTAGAGTGGCCACAGGTTTACATAGAGCCCAGAATCTCTGGTGATCTTTACAAGCTTTTGGTTAGTTGTCAGATACCTGAAAACATGAGAAATGGAAAAACTGAGCACATTTTCAATACGCTTGGCCTGTCTAGAATGAACATGTTTCTACATGAAAGAAAATATCTAAAATACACGCTGTTCTAGAACAGGTTCTTTAGAGTAAATAATGGTAGAACGAGGAAAAAAGAAATTCACAGTGGTTATATGAGAGAAATCATGTGTTGTGTAGTATCATTGCATTGCAACAGGATCAGGGAGACACGACTTCAGCTATTAAATATAATGCAAAATAAACAAAATGTTAAGACCTCATAGCTTCAAATTGCATTTGATGTTAATATAGCTATAACAGCATTCTTTTGAACAGTGTTTTTCTGATATGTTTTTATATTTTTTAAATTTCAATCTATTTTATATGCCTAGGTTTAGATGTGACTCTTGTAAACAGCATATTTTCTCCAGTTAAACAATCTTTGTTTTTAAGTGGAACATTTGGTGCTTTGACATTTAAAGAAATTTCCAATAAATTTGGCTTTAAATCTATCATCTTCTTGTATGCTTTCTACTTTCCTCACTAGTTCTATGTTATATTTTTAAAATAAAACCTCTTTATGCTAACTTTTGAATTGATTCATTTATTATCATCCCATTTCTCCCTATTTACTTCTGAATGCCATACTTTCATTTTCTATTCTTTTAATGGTTATCTCAGAAATTACAAGATGTAGCTTGGCTCATAGAAAATTTAATATTAATACTCTTGGACAATAAGAGGAACTTAAAATCCTTTAACTCTATTTACTTGCCTCCTAATTTATTTGCTATTTTATAAATGTATTTTAATTCTTTTTACATAGTTTTAACCCCCCCCAAAATATTATTATTTTGTTGAACTAATATTCACTTCTATCAGTCACTTTTCTTCTGTGTTCCGATTCCTTCCTGGTTGGGAGGTTCCTTATAGAACCATGTACCTGTGTCTAAACAACAGCTCCTGAAAGTTTCTTTACTACAATTCTGAAATTGTAAAAATTCAGTTTTTAGTTGTCTGAAAATGTCTTTATTTCATATTCATTCTTGAGGGATATTCACGCTGGTATATAATTTTAAACAGGCAGTTATTTTCTTTTAGTACATTTAAAGCATTATTCTAATGTCTCCTGACTTCCACTGTTCTATGGAGAGGTCATGTTCAAGTCTAATTGTTGCTCATTTGAAAGGAATCTGTATTTTTCCTTTGGCTGGCTACTTTTATAATTTTATGTTAGAATGCTAGATGTTTAGAATTATTTCATGTTAGCATTCCTCAATTTGATTATGGTGTGATTGGGTTTAGATTTCTTATCTTGCTGTGGATAGGTATCTTCCATCAGTTTTAGAAAAATCTCAGTCATTTTCAGTTCTAATGATGCTTTTCCTGGATGGCCTGTATTCTCTCCTTTTCGGAGTCCAATTAAATGCTTGTTGAACCATCTTACTGTAAATCTCCTAATATTTGATTCATCCATCTGTGTTGAATTATGGGTAATTTTTTAGATATATTCCAACTTATATGTCTTCTAATGCATGAATTATTATTATTATTATTATTTTGAAACAGAGTCTCGCTCTGTCACCAGGCTGGAGTGCGGTAACGCGATCTCGGCTCACTGCAACCTCTGACTCCTGGGTCCAAACATTCTCCTGCATCAGCCTCCCAAGTAGCTGGGACTACAGGCGTGTGCCACCACACCCAGCTAACTTTTGTATTTTTAGTAGAGATGGGGTTTCACCATGTTGGCCAGGATAGTCTTGATCTCTTGAGCTTGTGATTCACCAGCCTCAGCCTCCCAAAGTGCTGGGATTACAGGTGTGAGCCACTGCGCCCAGCCACGAATTATTTTTTTCGCTGTGTGTAACCTGATGGTCAATGTCTTGCAGAGTGTTTTATTTCTAAATAATTTTTTTGTCTTTTTTTGTAAGAACTTGCAACTTTTTTTCTCCAGATTTGCCTAGTGTTTCCTAAAAAGCACCTGTGGATTACTCAGGGCTGTGGTTCATACTGTATTTATTTAAATATCATTTAAACATTTCATACATAGCTACTTATATTCTTTAGATGATTTTATTATTTGTTTGTTTTTGTTGTGTTGTATCTGCTGTCATTCATGATGGTTTCCTTCCTGATGTGCTTGATTGATCTTTAATTTTGAAATCAAATTTTCCTGATAATAATCTTGGGAATACTGCTGGACTAAACTGGGGATGCCTTCTTCCAAGGAGTACTTGCATCTGTTTCATCAGGGAGCCAAGGGAGACAATTCCTAAAGTTCAAGAGGCCTGAATTAATGCAGGAGTTTCTGTTTCAGATCCCTAGCCTTGCTGCTGACCAAGGATTGGGACCAAAATGATGATACAAACTATTCCTCTAGATGTGTTTTCTTAGGGCTGCTGTGGCCCTTCTGTGTGCTTATCATGGGGAAGGGGGTTGCCTCTGGTTCAACTCCCGTTTTTTGGTGAAGTAAAATCTTTAGACGTTTCATATGCTTTTTGTGAAACCAGCAATGCTGGCATGGATGAAACGGTTTCATCTAGGACCTCGCAGTTTAGCAGCAAGACGGTCACTGCAGTATCTGCCTGCCACACTGCAGGAAGCAGAAGTCTATGTTGAAAGTTAACACATATCGCAACCATCAAAAATAGATGACACTGTTTATAATTCTCACATTTGGTAGATTAGCTTGGTTTATTTATTTATTTAAATAATTTTCCTGACTTGTTTTTTCTTTTCTTTTGAGACAGGGTCTCCCTCTGACACCCAGGCTGCAGTGTAGTGGTGCGATCTCAACTCACTGCAGCCTCGACCACTGGGGCTCAACAATCCTGCAACCTCAGCCTCCTGGGTAGCTGGGACTATAGGTGCGTGCCACCACACCCAATTAATTTTTGTAATTTTTGTTGAGATGGGGTTTCACTGCATTGGCCAGGCTGGTCTCGAACTACTGGGCTCAAGTGATCTGCCTGCCTTGACCTCCCAAAGTACTGAGACTAAGGTGTGAGCCACTGCACCTAACCTTGTTTTTTTAAAAAAAGCACACAACAAAAAAAGTTTCAGATTGACATTTTCAAGTATTTAATGTGGTGTCTTCTAGTCTAAAATCACAATATATGAAAAGTAAAATAAAATTTTGGATATAATCACTCTAATAATAATATTTTCTCTTAACATTTTTTTTTAGAAATACTGGGAGAGTTGAGTGTGGTGGCTCACGCCAGTATTCCCAACACTTTGGGAGGCCAAGGCAGGAGGACCATTTGAGGCCAGAAGTTTTAGATCAGACTGGGCAACACAGTGAGGGCCTGTCTCCACAAAAAAAAAAAAAAAAAAAAAAAAATCAAAAATTAGCCAGGCGTGGTGGTGCACACCTGTAGTTTCAGTTCCACGGGAGCCTGAGGCAGGAGGACTGCTTGAGTCCAGGAGTTCTAGGTTGCAGTGAGCCATGATTACACACAGCCTGAGTGACAGAGTGACACCTTGTCTCCAAAAAAAAAATAAGAAGAAGAAGAAAGAAAAGAAAAAATAAAGTGTGTACTGGGAGATATAAAGATTGGTTAGATAAGAATTTTGATTAAATGATTAAGAATAGTACAAGGTAAATTTCCAATATTATCATTTTTAAGCTTGGTATTACCTGTGTGACAATATCCTTCCTGTCTAAACAGTGGTCTCTCACTGTTCTCTCACTGGTCTCTCACTACATTAAACACTATGTAAGAATTATTTAAATAAGAACTATTTAAAGCAGTTTAATCACTAAAGCAGCTGATGTGGTTCAATTGAGTGGTGTGTGTTATAAGTCTCTGATATCCAATAACTGCCACATATTCTAACTTACATATATATAGTTACAGGTTACCATAGTGTCACTCTTTAAAAGGTATATATAACTAATTATATAATTGATAAGATGTTCAAAAATAGAAATTGAAATATTCCTCCCAACTGCCTTTAACAATGTGTATCCTTTAGGGAAACAAATCCGTGGTGTAGGAAAACCATTCACTAGGAAATGATCTATTTAAACACTCAGTGTTTAAGGTTATATAGAAAGGTTAGTGGCAGAACCAGAATTAGATTTTGGATTACTAGTGACTCTATCTATGCATTAACTACTCTCCCAACTTCTCCAATCTCAAATGTGCTACTATATACTACTGCGATTAACTCCAGAGGTAACACTGTTTACTCCAATTTTTAGCTCTTGTCCATTTCCTGTCATTTATTTTACAACTCTGTATTTTTATTTTTAGTGTCTGTTATAATTTACTTAAGCCTTTTACAATTTAAAATATTTGTCTTGAACGATTTCTTAGTGCATTAATTTAGACTGTGGAGACTTTATCTTTTCTTTGTAACTTTTAAGTGGAATGAACCCTAGCTCAAAAGATACTAAAATCTTAAATCTGTTGCTAGTTAGATGTCCATTACTTTACTTAAATACTGAGACTTCTTGACTCCACCTCTGAAAGCCACTCTTACTGAGATGTAAAAACCACTGACTATTTCACTGGTTTCACTAGTAGTCTCTTCATCCTTTAATGAGATTTACCACTTTTAATGTCTAGAACAGAGACTAATCACATAGCATTTAATGGTCTTCAGAAAATATCTGTTAAATTACTGAATTTTCATCTACCAAACCAACGGTTCTTCAGGTCATTTTCTCAGGAATGTGCATAATTTGTTTTTATTAATTTGTTTTTATTTTTCTCAGGAATGTGCATAATTTGTTTTTATTAATTTGTTTTTATTTCAGGAAATAAAAACAAATTATGCACAAGAAAACACTGAAAACATCAGATGGAATGTGGGTTCCTCAAAAAAGTCCACTCTCCTTTTTCATGGCATGATACACTCCTTTCACTAAGCTCTCTGGTACTACCTAAGAACATGAGCACACAGAGAAAATTAAATTCTTATTTAAACTCAAGAAGCAAACATTTCTCAAAATGACAATATTTCCTGCCTTTATACTTGAGTCGTAAACATTTCTCTACATGCCAGTGCCCTTTTATTTAGTTAGAATTTTAGCAAGCAGTATTTTGTTTATTTGTTCAGGATCGTGTATGTTTTTTCACTACATCTATAGTACACTTCATCACCTGAACACATGCTGAACCAAACTTGTCTTGCCAGCAAAAAATTTTGAAATTATGCAATCTGCAATTCAGTCCACGACAAGCACTTGGGTAGAATTTCTTCTGTACCATTTCAACATCAATTAAAGAACTGCCTGCATAGAAATATTGCCAAATGAAAAGTTAGTGAAGCAGGTTTAATCAAGTGAACTTGTCTATCATTTTAGCTAAGGACTTGTCGGATAGTCAAATAAGCACCAGAATAATTGTCTAGCAAATTAACCATAAGATTATTCTAAAATTTTATGAAAGTATTAAAAGGAAAATCAGTATGATTATATTATCTTTAATTAATACAAATACATTTTTCATTCATCAAAAAGTTTTTTAAGCGCATAGGCTATAAAAAAAGTGTAAAAGAATATGAAAATGACTATTGAAAAAACAGCCATGAAAACTGAAAAAAAAACTTTTAAAGAAAACCTTTTCATCAATTTTGTTTTACAAGGAAACTTTTTAAATTGGAGAAAAATTAGCAAATTTTTTGGCATGTACACATTAATTCATATCTAGCAAACAATTATAACTGCAGAAACACATAAAGATTTATAATCAAGGCTATATGAAAGATTTTTTTTTACTGAAACAGTTCACGATTAAAGTACTAAAAGTATATAAATAAAAGAAATACTAATTTATAAATCTCTCATTTGTGAAACAGTTTTATTCAGGTGTCCATGTCCAAGCCGGCAAATATCTTATTCATTTATTATAAAAATCAACAAGAAATTATTGAAGTTATCTAATTTAAAAGAAACTTTTTAAAAAGACCAAATCACATTTTAATGTAAAATAAACCAAGCAAGATTTCGCAAATACGCTAAAAGTTTTCTTAAATACTTTAAGTTGACATATAGGCATTAAAATGAGTAAACTTAAGTTTTTAAGAGATGACAATTAAAATAGTTTTTAACCACAGGAAGAGGCCTTGCTAAAGCTGACTTCATTTACGTTAATCACATATGCAGTAATTTAAACAAAAATTCTGTATATGAATGTGGAAATTATTTGGGAGTAGTATCTAAGCATGTGAAAAGCGTAAGAAAAAAGAATCCCCTGTTTCCTTTTGGATGCTTCAGACAACAGCAGCACAGCCTAGGGCACACTGCTGCGGATTTTAACTGTTGTATGGAACTACTCAAAATGCTTTTGATCCATTTTATCTTGCAAGTTAGCAAAGAAATGTTGCAATAAGAAACACCAACAAAGATCTGAAAAAGTTAAGCTCTGGATTACCATATTGTGTTCTCCTGCCATTCAATGCTTCATACAAAGGCAGTGGTGTTCAAAGTAAGAAAAAAAAAAAAAGTGAGGAGAGAGAAAAAAGAGAAACTGGTTTCAGAAAGTGCAAAGCACAAAGTAAATAATATTCTTCTACATCCCTTCTTTTTCACAGATTGGATGTTAAAAGAGTTTCAGCAATTAGGCTTTTGTTAATTACCAGCTGTTGAAACAGATGTGTTGACTATCCTTATTAGTCAACAGCTGGGTAAGAAGAACAATTGATGCTCCCTAAAACCAACAGCCAGCTGCTCTGCAGTAATTATCTCCAGTTATTAATACAGGTGATAAAGACAAAAAGCTCCTATTCTTCTCTTTCTATAACTTTGACAGTTCCAGTAACTATACCTTTATCATTACAAAGCAATAGAGAATGCATTTATTAAAACAAGTAACGGTGATACATTAGAGTGGCATTAACTTTATGGCAGTTTCCATTATGCAATTTCTGGAGAAGGAATCAGACAAGTGCTACAAGTAGAAGCAGACATTCTGCAGGCTTTTATTTATCATATTTCAAATGTCACTGCCAACTTACTTCTCCAGCACTAACAATAATAGCTAAGCACTTAAGTTCTTTGAAAAAGAGAAGCATAACTAAAATCAGTTCTTTCTGATTTCCAGGTGTTTTCACTGATCATGTTTTATATTCAGTTCACTGAAGCAATATATTTCCTCTTGGTATGACTAAATATCAGTGACTTGTTCCCTAGCTTATATTTCCTAGGTGACTGGTAGAAGCAATTTTACCAAACCCAAAAAGAATTTATTTCATTGCAGTAAACATTTCATGTATACAAAGAAATCAGCAAAATAAGCAAGCAAACAAAAAATAAAAACATTTTATTTTGTAGACACCGTTTTCTGAAATACAATATTCAAGTTTCTAATTATGAGGATGTTAAAAAAGAAATGCTATGTTGGACCACATTGATAAAGTACCATTAATTACATGTTTTAAAATTACTTTTATGTTTCCTATTTTAAATATTCATCTTACATTTTTACTTACAAGAAATGTAAAACAAAGATTTAGACAAGCCAGGCAAACCATCTCTGTCCTACAAAAGAGGTGTCTACAAGAATTTACAACCATATCTATTCACTAATTAGAGAACACTCAAAGACACTGCCTTTCTGAAAACAAGGATTAGAGCTGGATGAATGCACCCCTTTCACAAACCTTCCTCATGTCCCTGTTGGGTCATCACAAGCAGCTTGTTCTTCCAGCATTAAATAGAAAAGCCTGCTGCTTATCAGTTTTTAACACCTCAGTTAGACATCACGACAATTAACGGGGACAGAAACTTTAAATAACATGTAAATAAATCATTTCACCAAGAAAGGCTGTAATAAAAAACAATGAACAGAACCAAACTTTCTAAAGTAATATTACGTAGGTTGCCACTGAAGTATTTTGGGTGTCTGATATAAAAAATATTAGCTAGAGGCCAGGCACAGTGGCTCATGCCTGTACTCCCAGCACTTTAGGAGGCCAAGGTGAGAGGATTGCTTGCAGCCAGGAGTTCAAAAACAGACTCTGAAAGACAGTGAGACTCCATTTCTATTTGGGGGAAAAAAAAAAAAAAAGCTAGAAACCTGTCTTATCACATTCTATGTAATTATGGCTCCTAAGGTAGAAATTTCAACATTTATATAATTACAAAACAAGAGAGATAAGCACATTACCAAAACCAAAAAAATTATCCATCTCTATAAAACCAACCTCCCATGAGAATTTGTAATATTTAAGATTCTGGAATTTACAGGGAATCCTCTGATATATAGAAGCTAACAAAATGTGTAAACAGAGTAACAACACATTAGCATTTATGTTTGAAAATCTCTGTTAGGCCATATAATTATTCTGTGGTTTTTCAATTTTAAGAAAAGAACTAACTTTTCAGCATGGTAGCAGTGACAGTAAATATCTTCCACCCTGATATTGGGTAGCCCTCCTTTCCCTTCCCACTAGGCAGGAATATTGGAAAAGTACACAAGCAATGTAACAGCTAATCGTGCTTCTCTCTCCTCTGTGGAAAGGAACAGGTTGTGGCTACTGCCTAACAATTCTACCCATCTTAAATAACCAGGCAGAGCAGCCATGGCTACTACTGAAGCAAGAGGCCTGCCGTCTCCTCATTAGATCCTAGGTGACCTAAACAGGGAAGGGAGAAGTGAAACCTGTTTCACGGTCACAGTTCCTAAGCTCATTGCTGTTTAAAAATAAGCCACGATATGTATATCTTCCTTCCTTTGGAAAAAATTAATGGCAATATATAATGAACATCTGATTACTACACACAATTCTTCTAAATGCTGCCTTTTTGAAATTTAAAAATACTTAGGCCACAATTCATCTAGAATTTAAAAACACTGGAACAAGACTCAAGCATTCAGAACTGCTTTCAACAGGCTGCACCTAAGATATCTCATTTTCACACCAATTTCAATGCATTTCAATTTAAGAATTTCACTGGACGGCTTAATTACCTGGGATAAACACCTGCATTTTCTCATCCATAACACAGGTGCCCACTGTTCGGTACGCCTTTCCTATCTTGCTCATTGGCAGACTCCTAAATATCCTCACAGTTAAGTCTTTCACATCTTCTTCCTATTTCACTTTAGCTTCTGCAGGTATCTATTATAGTACTGATCTAATTTTATATGCATTTTGGGGTATGTTTATCTCCCCAAAAGGTGGCAAATTTTTTCCTTTTTCTTTCTGTAGTTTCAGATGGTAGTATATAAATGCATACCTTAAAATCAGGAAGATGTCTTTAATAATTGTTCAGAAAGTACATTTTAATAAATCATGTGATATATAATCATATCACAGAAAGATATTAATTTAGCTTTACCCAGCATGCATATCCCTATGAATAAGAAAATTCTTTCTCTTAACTGAAATAATCATCTTTGCTTTACTGAATGTCATATTCAAGACATTAATTTCAGTTTTGCACCATCTCATAAGTGATATGCCCAATCAACAAAGGAAAAAATTTAAAGCAAAAATAAGATGTTTAAACCTCCTCTATCCATAACTCCTACTCCTATAGTGCATTTGGAGTAATTTAAAACTAGTTCCATGCCATACTTTTTATTTTTCTTATTTTATGTAACGTATTTTGAGGACCCTTCCTTAACACACATCACAATTAAAGTTATCACTGCTTTAAAATTATCTATAAATTTTAAGATAGACTACCTTTCACTGATTCTTATACAATGTTTTATCCTCTTTGGATATCTGTTTTAATTTTCCTTTAGCTATAATACTTCTTCAAGTAATTCCTACAGGAAGAAAAAAAGGGGTATATTCATAGTCCTATGACTATGAACATAAAGTCTTTGTTTTGCCCTCCTCTATAAATGATATTTTGGCTAGATATAGTATCCTCAAATTGCAATCTTTTCCTCTAAGATTGATAAACATAGTTGCTCTGTCTTGTTTTCCAATACTGCAAGTCAGGAATTCTATGCTGCTGTGATGCTCTTTCTTTTGTAAATAATCAGCTCTATACAATTTTATAACAAATGTTATAAAGGTATAACATTTTCTCTTCACCATTAGTGTACAGATATTTTGCCCAGACATGTCTATATATTTAGCATATGTATATAAATTTACATGAGCAAAGATGTAATTTATTTATTCTACTCAGACATTGTTATGGACTTTCATTTTGATAACTCAAGTTTTCCTTCAGCTCAACTGAGTTTTCTTTTATTATTTCTTTGAATGTGGTTTCTCTGACATTTACTTCTCTTGCTCCTGCACTTACTCCATTTTCCATAAATTATGTTTTGCTTCTGATCATTTCACTCCATTTCTTTGTGTTTTTTCTTAGTGTTTCTCCCTTTGCTGTTCCAAATCATTATTTATATTTTTGTCCCTGATCATTGATATTAAAATCACCTATTATATTTTTTAAACAATGGTCTTTTTTTTTATCACTCCTTCAAAATATCTTTGGTTCTCTATAAGAAGTCTTATTTTTGTTTTTTTTTTTTTTAACATTTTCTTCTTCTTTAAATAAAAAAGACTCAAGGGAGCCAACTATGTGGTACACGTGGTCTTTCTTCATGGACCAACCAAATTCCCTGAATTGCATATGGTCTCTCAAAGGCTATTCATACCAAACGGTATGGATTCCTTGAGCACATTTCGAAACTGGCATATTTAGAATAGTAGTGATGCAAACAAGTGAGTAGTAAGCAGTTTCCTCATTAGGTAGATTGGCAAGTTTCTGTAGGCCACAACCATTAACAGGACAAGGGGTAGTTTCTTTCCAAGATCTAAGAAAACCTGGAGTTAGGTAGTTGGAGTAAAAATAACCTTCATTCCATTGCTTCTTCTCTATTATTCATTCAAACGTTTAAAAGTTGTATTTATTTTGCTTCCATACAAGTGGAAAATAGTCCCCCTTTTGGATAACATTGACTCCATAGGGAATTTGTATTGGTCCCACAGAGTGGACAACTAGGCTTTGTACTATCCTTATCAACAAGCTTCAGTCCCAGTATATTCAAACACCAACCATATATCTTACTTATGCTTTAAGTAAGGCATTTTCTAAACTTACTTGTTTAGAAAAATCAAATAAACTCAATTTCACTGTCTTTGTCAGTCACATTATTTCTCTAATTAGTCAGTCTTAAAAACTTGAAGTTATCTTAAAACATCTCCTTCATTTCCCATATCCAGTGAGCGAGTCAATAAGTTCTGCTACTTATTTCAAAATGCCTCACATTCTTTCCTATCTCTTACTATTGCTGTTATTTAAGGCCCCCCAGCCCTGCAATCTTCTTTACTTCATTCATGAAATACTTTAATAGCCTCCAAGTCAGTCTTTCCTATCTTCTTATACCTGCCCTAATTAATGCCACTAAAACGTGAGATTACTGTTCTCTGACTCTCATATTATCAAGTCATACATAGTACCACTCCTCCAGGCAAAAATCTTCAGGGCTTGTCCAATTCCTCCTTCACCAAGAATAATCTTTGCTTCACTTTCAAGAGCCCACTGTACAATATTAGAGTTTTCCAGTGGGTGATCAATCATTCTGGGAAACTTAAAAAGTCCCAGTCTTTGGCAATAGGTGACCACGTTTGGGGGAAATGTACAAATCCATGTGGTGGTACAAAAAAATAGAGCTAAAAACAACACTGGTGTTAGTGTCTAATGGACATGGCATAGATTATCTGCTTTCTGTAGTTGCTGTTTTTCCTGACCATTAATGTGAGCAAGCATAATTTATGACTGACAATAATGGATCATCCATTGTTGCATCACTCCTAGTGATGTGACTTAAGTGTACAACTTAAGTGCATGGTAAATATGAAAGTTAACAACCCATCTTTGACTTTCTCTGTGGATTAACTATTGTGCTTTGTATCAAAAGAGTGCTAGTTTAATTTTTAACACTGTGAATATTATCACTATCCTTTCTAAGAGCTCAGATAATGAAAATGAGAATGACGACAACTCCAATGCCACCGTGACTCAGATATCATAAAAAATGAATAATAAATGGAAGAATGCATCACTGGCTTAGGGAGATAAACAACAAAAACAGAATATACTGTACACTATACAGAAAAGAATCTGGGATTCGACATATTGGAGAAGATGTGAAAGCACATATGAAGATGGAATCTCATAGGGCAAGTATTTTTAATCATTCAGAGGTTTGTTTTATTTTTCTTCCCAAAATGGCACCAATACTAGCAGCTGCTGTGTTACCTTGAGTCACATGAAACACACATTATTGTATGGTTTCCATGACGGGTCTATGAAACTGAGTGAAGTTATTAATACACATATTCATTCAGAGGTTGCAACTAAATTGTCTTATGGACAAACAAAAACGAAAATTTTCATAAGACATGCATTGGCCTCTTACAGTGTAGAGCTGATTCTGTCAGCACTTAATAGCAATAATGCTTTCTATAGTATATCAAGTGATGTGTCAAAATATGACAACAAATGTTCCGCTACTTATTAGGTACTCTTATTTCAAAAATGAAGTTTCACATCATCATCTTGATTTCCATGGTTTAAATAAAACCAAAGAAATCATAAAAAAGACTATTGATATATTGTCCAAATAAAAACTAGACTTTCCTCATTTATCTGCCTTTTCTGGGGTACATAACACATAGGTAAATTTTGGGAGTTTCCATTTAGTCTATAAACTTCTTATCAAAGAAAAATGAAAAGATTTTATCAGTTCAATGTCCTGCATACCTTGTACATAGCACTGCTAGAAGGGGTGTGATTTGCTTACCTGTGATATTGTGGTTTTCATATTATAAGCTTTTGATCACTTTTCACTTTCCCAAAATATGCAAAACTGCTTAATGATTTTTCTTTATTCTATAGAAATTGAGGTGGTCTCCTTAGACATGTGTCTACAGTGGCTATCATTGTTGATGGCCAGAGAAGATACGAAAAGGTTGGCCTGAGAGGACAGATCATCATAGCAGATGGGAGGCAGGACTACATTGCAGCTCCTACTCGGATGGACAGAGCAGTATGTGGAGGCTCACATCATGAATTTTAGCTCCAGAACAACTGCAAGAACAAACCAGGAATCCTAAGAGGACCAACAGACCCTCTGAAGGAAGTGGAGTGCTCCTGCAGGACTCGGGAGACACCTCAAATACTGTGAGTGCCCCACCTGCGGAAGTGGGAAAGGAGATAATCCTCTCGCGACCACCACCACCACGACCGCCCCACTGGGGAAACTGAAGGTCTAGTTTGTGGGAGAAGTTTCCCACCTTACTTGGAGCTGAGTCAATTTTGAGAGCTGAACAAAATACAGGGGTAGAGGAAGCAGCAGAAGGGCCCTGGGAGCTTGCTGGGTCCCCAAGGAGGCCATTCCTGCCTGGCACCACAGGAATCCAATGAGAGGGCAGCCAGAGGCACAGGGGAAAACACCACAGGGAGAAGGAAATCTCCAGCTGAACTTTGTATCAATTTAAATGGGGCAAGAAGTCTCCTGGCCAGAACTCACAGGAGGGCATGAATCCAATGTGCAGACTCCACAGGTAGGGGAAGAACCAAGCTCTTCTCTTTAGCAGCTCAGAGGCAGGTAGCCTGGGGTAAGTTCTTAAGCCCAGCTCACCCACTGCCTGGAAACAGACTTAGGGTTGTTAGAGGGGCCACAGTGGAAGTGAGACCAGCCCTTTAGATTGCATGGGAGCTGGGTGAGGCCTGTTGCTTTTGGCTTTCCCCACTTTCCTGACAACCTGCATGACTCAGCAGAGGCAGCCATAATGCTCCTACCTACACAACTCCATTGACCTGGGAACCTCACCCTGATCCCCCACCCAAGGAGAGTCTGAGCTCAGACATACCTAGCCCTGTCCCCACCTGATGGTGCTTCCCTATCCACCCTGGTAGTTGGAGACAAAGGGCATACATATACTCTTGGGAACTTTAGGGCTCTGACCACTGCTGGTTCCTCTACATATTACCGCAGCTGATGCTTTCTGGAAAGTGCCACCTCCTGGCAGGAGGCCAACTAGCACAAAAACAGAACATTAAACCACCAAAGCTAAGAACCTTCATGGAGTCCATTTTACCCCTACCCCCCACCCCCTCCACTGGAACAGGTGCTGGTATCCACGGTGAGAGACCTATAGACAGTTCACATCACAGGACTCTGTGCACACAACCCCCAGTACCAGCCCAGAGCTGGGTAGACTCGCTGGGTGGCAAGACCCAGTAAAGAGATAACAATCACTGCAGCTTGGCTCACAGGAAGCCACATCCATAGGAAAAGGGGGACAGTACTATATCAAAGGAACACCCCGTGGGATAAAAGAATCTGAACAACAGCCTTCAGCCATAGACCTTCCCTCTGACAGAGCTTACCCAAATGAGAAGGAACCAGAAAACCTACTCTGGTAATATGACAAAATAAGGCTCTTTAACACCCCCCCCCCAAATCATACTAACTCACCAGCAATGGATCTAAACCAAGAAGAAATCCCTGATTTACCTGAAAAAGAATTTAGGAGGTTAGTTATTAAGCTAATCAGGGAGGCACCAGAGAAAGGTGAAACCCAATGAAAGGAAATCCAGAACACAATACAGGAAGTGAAGGGAGAAATATTCAAGGAAATAGACAGCATAAAGAAAAAAACAATCAAAACTTCAGGAAACAATAGACACACTTATAGAAATGCAAACTGCTCTGGAAAGTCTCGGCAACAGAATTGAACAAGTAGAAGAAAGAAATTCGAGGTTGAAGACAAGGTCTTTGAATTAACCCAATCCAATAAAGACTAAGAAAAAAAGAATAAGAAAATATGAACAAAGCCTCCAAGAAGGCTGGGATTATGTTAAACACCAAACCTAAGAATAACTAGTGTGCCTGAAAAAGAAGAGAAATCTAAAAGTTTGGAAAACATATTTGGGGGAATGATCGAGGAAAACTTCCCCAGCCCTGCTAGAGACCTAGACATCCAAATAAATACAAGAAGCACAAGGAACACCTGGGAAATTCATCACAGAAAGATCATCGCCTAGGCACATTGTCATCAGGTTATCTAAAGTTAACATGAAAAAAAGAATCTTAAGAGCTATGAGACAAAAGGACCAGGTAACCTATAAAAAAAAAAAGCCTATCAGATTAACAGCAGATTTCTCAGCTGAAACCCTACAAGCTAGAAGGGATTGGGACCCTATCTTAAGCCTCCTACAAAAAAACAATTATCAGCCAAGAATTTTGTATCCAGCAAAGCTACATCATATATGAAGGAAATATACAGTCCTTTTCAGATAAACAAACGCTCAGAGAATTCGCCACTACCAAGTCACCACTACAAGAACTGCTGAAAGGAGCACTAAATCTTGAAACAAATCCTGGAAACACATCAAAACAGAACCTCATTAAAAAGCAAAAACAAAAAACAAAAAAACCAAGGTACCCAGGCAACAAATAGCATGATGAATGCAATAGTACCTCACATCTCAATACTAACACTGAATATAAATGGCCTAAATGCTCCACTTAAAAGATACAGAACCACAGAATGAATAAGAACTCACCAACCATCTGCTGCCTTCAGGAGACTCATCTAACACAGAAGACTCACATAAACTTAAAGGGGTGGAAAAAGGCATTTCATGCAAATGAACACCAAAAGTGAGCAGGGGTAGCTATTCTTATATCAGACAAAACAAACTTTAAAGAAACAACAGTTAAATGACAAAGAGGGACATTATATAATGGTAAAAGACTTTGTCCAACATGAAAATATCACAATCCTAAACATATATGCACCTAACACTGGAGATCCCAACATTATAAAACAATTACTAACAGACCTAACAAATGAAATGGACAGCAAGACAATAATAATGGGGGACTTCAATACTCAACTGACAGCACTAGACAGGTCATCAAGACAGAATGTCAACAAAGAAACAACGGAATTAAAACATATCTTGGAACAAATGGACTTAACAGATATGTACAGAACATTTCATCCAACAACCACAGAATACATATTCTATTCAACAGTAAATGGAACTTTCTCCAAGATAGATCATATGATAGGCCATAAAATGAGCCTCAACAAGAAAATTGAAATTATATCAAGCCCTCTCTCAGACCACAGTGGAATAAAACTGGAAATCAACTCCAAAAGGAACCCTTAAAATCATGCAAATAGGCCATGTGCAGTGGCTCACGCCTGTAATCCCAGCACTTTGGGAGGCTGAGGCAGGTGGATCACAAGGTCAGTAGTTCAAGACCAGCCAATTCGAGACCAACCTGGCCAACACGATGAAACCCCTGTCTACCAAAAATACAAAAATTAGTTGGGCGTGGTAGCATGCACCTGAAATCCCAGCTACTTGGGAGGCTGAGGCGGGAGAATTGCTTGAATCCAGGAGGTGGAGGGTGCAGTAAGCAGAGATCGTGCCACCGCACTCCAGCCTGGGCGACAGAGTGAGACTCCATCTCAGAAAAAAACAAACAAAAAACCCATGCAAATACATGGAAATTAAATAACCTGCTCCTGAATGAGCATTGAGTCAAAAACGAAATAAAGATAAAAACTAAAAGATTCCTTGAACTGGATGAAAATAATGACACAACCTATCAAAACCTCTGGGATACAGCAAAGGTGGTGCTAAGAGAAAAGTTCATAGCCCTAAATGCCTACATAAAAACACTGAAAGAGCACAAACTGACATTCTAAGGTCATACCTCAAGGAACTAGAGAAACAAGAACAAACCAAACCCAAACCCAGCAGAAGAAAGGAAATAACCAAGATCAGAGCAGAACTAAATGAAATTGAAACAAAACAACACAAAAAAATACGAAGGATAAGTGAAACAAAAAGCTGGTTCTTTGAAAAGTTAAAAAAAATTGATAGACAATTAGCAAGATTAACCAAGACAAGAAGAGAGAAAATCCGAATAACCTCATTAAGAAATGAAACAGGAGATACTACAACTGACACCACTGAAAGACAAAAGATCATTCAAGGCTACTATGAACACATTTATGCACATAAACTAGAAAACCTAGAAGAGATGGATAAATTCCTTGAAACATACAACCCTCCTAAAATCAGGAAGACCTAGATACCCTGAACAGACTAATAACAAGTGAGTTTGAAATGGTAATTTAAAAATTGCCAAAAATAAAAAGTCCAGGACCAGACGAATTCACAGCAGAATTCTACCAGACATTCAAAGAATTGGTACCAATCTTTTTGACACTATTCCACAAGACAGAGAAAGAGGGAAAGAGGGAGCCCTCCCTAATTCATTCTGTGAAGGCAGCATCACCGTAATACCAAAACCAGGAAAGAACATAACCAAAAAAGAAAACTACAGACCAATATCCCTCATGAACATAGATGCTAAAATCCTTAACAAAATACTAGCTAACCGAATCCAACAACATATCAAAAAGATAATCCACCATGATCAAGTGGGTTTCATACCAGGGATGCAGGGATGGTTTAACATGTGCAAGTCAATAAATGTGATACACCACATAAACAGAATTAAAAACAAAAATCACATGATCATCTCAACAGATGCACAAAAAGCATTCAACAAAATCCAGCATCCCTTTATGATTAAAACTGTCAGTAAAACTGGCATACAAGGAACATACCTCTATTTAATCAAAGCCATCTATGACAAACCCATAGCCAGCATAATCCTGAATGGGGAAAAGTTGAAAGCATTCCCTCTGAGAACTGGAAAAAGACAAGGATGCCCATTCTCACCAGTCTTCTTCAACATAGTACTGGAAGTCCTAGCCAGAGCAATCAGACAAGAGAAAGAAATTAAGGGCATACAAATCTGTAAAGAGGAAGTCAAACTGTCACTGTTTGCTGACAATATGATCGTTTACCTTGAAAACTCTAAAGGCTCCTCCAGAAAGCTCCTAGAATTGATAAAATAATTCAGCAAAGTTTCCGGACACAAGATTAATGTACACAAATTAGTAGCTCTTCCATAAACCAACAGTGACCACGCAGAGAATCAAATCAAGAACTCAACCCCTTTTACAATAGCTGCAAAAATAAATAAATAAATAAAATATTTAGGAATATACCCAACCAAGGAGGTGAAAGACCTGTACAAGGAAAACGAGAAAACACTGCTGAAAGAAATCATAGATGACACAAACAAATGAAAACATATCCCATACTCATGGATGGGTAGAATCAATGTTGTTGAAAATGACCATACTGCCAAAAGCAATCTACAAATTCAATGCAATCCCTATCAAAATACTACCATCATTCTTCACAGAATTAGAAAAAGTAATTCTAAAATTCACATGGAACCAAAAAAGAGCACGCATAGCCAAAGCAAGACTAAGCAAAAAGAATGAATCTGGAAGCATTGCATTAACTGATTTCAAACTATACCATAAGGCTATAGTCACCAAAATAGCAAGGTACTAGTATAAAAACAGGCACATAGACCAATGGAACAGAATAGAGAACCCAGAAATAAACCCAAATATAGCCAACTGATCTTCAACAAAGCAAACAAAAATAAAGTGAGGAAAGGACACCCTTTTCAACAAATGATGCTGGGATCATTGGCTAGGCACATGTAGGTGAATGAAACTGGATTCTCATCTCTCACCTTATACAAAAATCAACTACATATGGATTAAGGATTTAAATTCAAGACCTGCAATTATAAAAATTCTGGAAGATAAGTTTAGAAAAACCCTTAAAGACACTGGCTTAGGCAAGGATTTCATCACCAAGAACCCAAAAGCAAATGCAATTAAAACAAAAATAAACAGTCAGGACATAATTAAATTAAAGAGGCTTTGCATGGCAAAAGGAACAGTCAGCAGAGTAAACAGATAACCCACAGAGAGAGAGAAAATCTTCACAATCTATACATCTTAGAAAGGACTAATATCCAGAATCTACAATGAGCTCAAACAAATCAGTAAGAAAAAAAAAAAAAATCCCATCAAAAAGTGGGTTAAGGACACGAATAGACAATTCTCAAAAGAAGATATACAAATGGCCAACAAACACGAAAAAAATGCTCAACAGAACTAATGATCAAGGAAATGAAAATCAAAACCACAATGCGATACCACCTGACTACTGCAAGAATAGCCGTAATCCAAAAATCAAAAGATGATGGCATGGATGCAGTGATCAGGGAACACTTCTACACTGCTGGTAGGAATGTAAACTAGTACAGCCATTATGGAAAACACTGTGAAAACTCCTTAAAGAACTAAAAGTAGAGTTCCCAATTAATCCAGCATTCCCACTACTGGGTATCTACGCAGAGAAAAAGAAATCATATGAAAAATTTACTTGTATACCCATGTTTATAGCAGTACAATACACAAAATCTTAAATTTTGTGAATTCGATTTTTGCAAAATGATGGAACTAACTCAAATGCCCATTAATCAATGAGCAGATAAAGAAACTGTGGAGATATATGTATATATGCATGATAGAACACAGTTATAAAAATATGATGGAATACCACTCAGCCATAAAAAGGAATGAATTAACGGCATTTGCCGCAACCTGGATGAGATTGGAGACTATTATTCTAAGTGAAGTAACTCAGGAATGGAAAACCAAACATCATCATATGTTCTCACTGATAAGTGGAAGCTAAGCTATGAGGACATAAACGCATAATAAGAATGATACAAAGGACTTTGGGACTTGCAGGGAGAGGTGGAAGGGGGCGAGTGGTAAAAGACTACAAACAGGGTGCAGTGTATATTGCTCGGGTGATGGGTGCACCGAAATTTCACAAATCACCACTAAAGGACTTACTCATGTAACCAAATACCACTTGTATCCCAATAACCTATGGAAAGATTTAAATAAACAAATAAGTAAATAAATAAAAAGTTGGCCTGCCATAAAATCATATTTTCAAAGGATAGGACAAAAAATGTCCTCTTTAATTTAGAAACACAATAAAGGTAAGTAATTCATATGCTTTTCTTTAAACCTGCTTGATGATCACTAAAAAACACTACAAGGAACCTAGAAAAAGAAGAATGAACTACCCAAGTTTGATGTTATATGTATGTTGCAACAAAACAAAACCACACAGACACACACACACACACGCTTATTTTTTTGGAAAATAAGAATGTTTTATAACTCAAAAATATGTTACCAGAAAGGGCAGTGTATTAGTTTCCTAGGGCTACTGAAACAAAGAACCACAAATTGGGTGGCTTAAAACCCACAGAAATACTCTCACATTTCTGGAGGCCAGAAGTTCAAAATCAAGGTGTCAGCACAGTTGCTTTCTTATGGAAGGTCTGAGAGGGAATCTTCTCTGCCTCTCTCCTGGGTTCTGGTAGTTACCATTAATCTTTCACATTTCTTGGCTTGTGGACACATTAATCTCTGCCTCATTACATGGCTTTTTTTCCTATGTCTTTTGTATCTGTGTCCAAATTTTCCTCTGAAAAGTACCCCAGTCATTGGATTAGGTGGTACCCTAATCCAGTATAACCTTATTTTAACTCAGTTACATTTACAAAGATCCTATTTCCAAACAAAGTCACTTCAGAAGTACAGGGATTAGGATTTGAACATATATTTTTGGGGGACACAACTCTAACCACTACAAGTAGCCAAATTGCACAAGACTTTAATTTCTTTAATAAACTATAACTTATTGATATCTATTTTTTATTTCATAAGTTCAAATTACTTTTATGCCCAACTGATGCTGAAAAATCCTTCTACAGAGTTCAACATCTATTCACAATAAAAACTTTTAGCAAACTAGTCAGTGCCTAAAACTTTCTCACAGTGATAAAGGATATTTACAAAAAACCACAGCTAACAACATACGTAAGGTAAAATACCGAATACTTTTCCTCAAGATACAGAACAAGGCAATGGTGTCTGTTCTCATTACTATTATTTAATATAGCTAAATAACTTACAGCCAATGCAATAAGGAAGGAAAAGGAAATAAAAGGTATACATAATGGAAAGAAATACAAATGTCTCTATTTGTAGATGACATAATTACATTGAAAATCCCACGGCATCTTTAAAAAACAACTGTAAAACTAATAAGTGAGTCCAACAAAGCTGTAGGATATTATTAATGTAAGAGTGGAAAGCAAAATGTTAAAATAATATTAATACCATTGTAATAGTGCTAAATATTAAATACTTAGGTATAAATGCAACAAATGTGCAAAATCCGTATGTTCAAAGCTACAGAATGCTTATTAAATAAATCAAAGAAGACCTAAATAACTGGAGACACATAACTGTTCCTTGATCAGAAAACTCAATGGTAAAGATGTCATTTCTCCTATCAAAAGCCCAATTGGATTTTCTCTGTAGATATAGACAGGCTGAAAACAATTCTGAAAGGAAAAAAAAAAATTGGAGTAACTGGAACATTTAGTCCACTTGGTTTAACAAATCACTCTTTTTTTCAGGATTTTATTTATTATTTTAATATTTAGCTTGGACTATTTAAGTATATCCTATTATATCACTTTACCCCTTCATTAGTTCCTAAATTCAAATTCTTATCCTTTTCATGGTTATCTTAGAGATTCTAACTTGTTTTCCTGCCTTATAACAGTCTAATATAACCATATAACTTCTCCAGTAATGCTATAACCTTAGAACATTTTGAGTCCATTACCCAGTTCTAGGCTTAAGGGTTATTTTTCTCATGGACTTTAATTTATACATGGATTTGAAATGGCACAAGACATTATTATTAATTTTGAATAAGCGGCTGGGTATAGTGGCTCATGCCTGTAATCCCAGCACTTTGGAAGGCCAAGGCGGACGAATCACAAGGTCGAGAGATAGAGATCTGCCTGGTCAACATGCTGAAACCCCGTTTCTACTAAAAATACAAAAATTAGCTGGGCATGGTGGCATGCGCCTGTAGTCTCAGCTACTTGGGAGGCTGAGGCAGGAGAATGGCTTGAACCTGGAAGGTGGAGGTTGCAGTGAACTGAGATCATGCCGCTGCACTCCAGCACGGCAACAGAGCGAGACTCCATCTCAAAAAAAAAAAAAAAAAAAAAAAAAAGATTTGGCTTCATTAGGTCAATATTTTAATATTTCCAAACACATTTATCCTTCTGGCTGCTCTGAATTTGTTCTTGCATTTCTTTGTTTGTGTTTGGTATCATTTTCCACTTGACTTAAGAACTCCCTTTACTATGTCTTTCAATTCCCATCTGCATGTGACTAATTCTCTTGGGGTTTGTCTGAACTATGTTTACATGTCACTATGTCACATTCTGCTTTGAAAGATATTTAAACTAGGTATAGAATTTTACACTGGCTTTTTTTCTTTCTTTCTTTCTTTCTTGGTTTTTTTTTTTTTTTTTTTTGGAGCTTTAACAACGTTATTCTAATCTCTTTTGGCTTCTGTTATTTATATTGAGAATTCAGAAGTCAGTAATGCTGTTCTTTGAACATTTTTTTCCCTCAGTCTGCCTTTAAAATTTTTCTCCTTATCTCTGAGTTTATTACTTTAATTATGTTGTGTCCATGTGTCATTTTCTTTTATTTATCCTACTTGGTGTACTCAGAGCTTCAAGAATTTGTGGTTTGAAATTTCCAACAGTTTTTGGAGAAATCTTGGCTACTATCTTGTCAACTCCTGCTTGTCACGGTGTCTTTCTCATCTCCTTCAGAGACTCCAATTATACCTACATTGTACTGTTTTGAGTTTCACTGTCTCTTCAGCTACGTCTCCTCTCCCCTAACTCCTTTTTATCTTTGCTATAATTTAAAAATTTACTGTTGATTTGTTATCTAGTTTACTAATCCTGTTTTCTGCTAAGCCCATCTAATTTCGGATATTGTGTTCATTACTATTAGAATTTCTATTTGATTTCCATTTGATTGTTTTATAGAGATTACAATTTTATAATGGAATGCTTAATATTTTCATCAATTTTGTCTCTGATTTCTCCTACTTTTTTGAATATTTTCATCATAGCTATTGTAAAGTCCCTGTCATCTAATGCCAATATTTGGATCAACTTTAAGTCAGTTTATATAATGTGTATTTCTCTTTGTTTTGAGCCTGTGGACTTATCTTCTTGTGTATCTAGAAATTTTCAATGGAATGCCTTCCATTGTATATAATATATAAGTGACATTCCAGATATGATTTAGTCTTGAGGTTTAACCTTCATCTCTGCCAGGTAGATAAAGTGGGGCTGATCATTGTAATTAAGTACTGTAGAGTATGGGGGTCAATTAGCCTCTAGTTGGTTTTTTTTTGTTTTTTGTTTTTTTCTCTTGAGATGGAGTTTTGCTCTTGTTGTCCAGGCTGGAGTGCAATGGTGCAAACTTCGCTCACTGCAACCTCCACCTCCTGGGTTCAAGTGATTCTCCTGCTTCAGCCTCCAGAGTAGCTGGGATTACAGATGCCCACCACTATGCCTGGCTAATTTTTTGTATATATATACACAAAATATATATACTGACTCTCTATATATATACACACACATATATATATGTATAGTCCGTATATATGTGTGTGTATATATATATACACACACACACATATACACACACACACACACACACACACACACACATATATATATATATATATATATATTTTTTTTTTTTTTTGTAGTGGAGACAGGTTTCATCCTGCTGGCCAGCTGGTTCCAAAGTGACCTCAGGTGATCCACCCACCTTGGCCTCCCAAAGTATTGGGATTACAGGTGTCAGCCACCATGCCCAACCTCTAGTTCTTATGAAACAGCTGCAAAGTCCATCCTGCTTTTCAGACTTTTTGTTTGTTTTTAATCTCCAAACCTGTGCAGTCACAGATATCCAGAAGGCACTACTGGATGTGTGCTTAATGCTCCCTCCCCTCAATATCAACCAAAAATCTTTTTTTTTTTTTTAATACCTGACAATGGCTCTCCATGAGTATAAAGCTAGAATTTTTAGATTTCTGCCTGCAGATAATCAACACATGCCTACGAGATAAAAGTGGCTGCAAAAATAATCTCTCCTTTCAGGTTCTTCACTTCAACTGTTTTATTCTCTCTAGTCTTATTACTCCAATGAATAAAAGATTCTGAAGAATCCAAAATCAAGGCTCAGAAGACAGAACAATAAATGTATAATACAAAAATTGACACAAAAAAGAGTAAAGAAAGTCTCAGATTACCAGGATGTCAGGAAATCCAGCTGGAAAACAAGAGATCTACTCTATATCAATCATGTGATTAGATGCAATATTCATGTACATATATAAATATTATCTACACATACACGTTAACTCTGGGATTATCTTTCTTCCTTCAAGAGTTGAAAAGATAAGAAATAGAAATGAACTCTGTTTTACTACATGCCAGCATACATTTTTTAGTCTTATAAAGAAGACATATTATTACAGTAAAAATCTGTTTTTGTTTTTACCACCCTTCATTCTCTTTTAGTGTTTCTGGTAGGAAAATATTTCAAATTTATTTTAGAATACCATCCTTCCCTTATTCATAACATATCCTCAGGGGCAGACCTAGATTGTCCTAAGGCAAACAGTATATTTCACTCCCTTGGTCACAGTAATCATTTTAGAGATAAATGAGTAAGCACATGACCTCTAGCAGTAATCCAAGTTTAAAAGATCCAATTCTAGAATTTCTGTTTTAATTTTTGATAAACAACTTTTTTTTTCCTTCTAGCCTTCAACTGGGAAGTTGAGAAGGCAGAAGCTTCTACCTCATGAATGTTAAGCCAATACATAGAAGAGGGCAAACAAAACCCAGATACAGAACAAAAGTTTTGGGGTCCTATGCAAGAATTTGCTTAAGTTAAAAGAGAAATGAGCTACTATTACACATGACATGGATGAATCTCAAAATCATCACGTTGAAAGAAGCCAGACACAAAAGAGTAGGTATTATATGACTCTACTTGTACAGCATTCTAGAAAATGCAAGTGAATTTATTGTGACCAAAAAGCTGATGAGTGGTTGGCTGGGCTGGGGATAGAGGCTGGAAGGCAGCACAAAAAAACTTTTGGTGGGATGATAGAAATGCTCTGTATCTTCATTACGGCGGGCACATATGTCAAAATGCATTGACTGTACACCTTAAATGGATGAAATATACTGTCAATAAAATTAATTGAAAAAAGTAAAAAAATAAAAATAAAAATAATCTCTGGAAGTTAGCCCTGTCCTTGGTCTTTTCAACTATGTGAACAATAAGTTTCACTTACGCTTAAGCAGTTTGGGGTGTGGTTTTCTACCCTTGAAACAAGCAAATACTATCCAATACAAATACATTCAATTTACAAAATTTACCATGGCAAGCAAATGTATTAATGCATTTTTGAAAGATAGTCAATAACAGTTGAAACAAAAAGGCTTACAGGTGCTTAAAGTCTCAGTTTTCTTTTAAACAAATAATTGTTGAAACCCCACAATTCTCCAACAATGCTGATTACCTCAAGTTTTTTTCATCCTTTCTAAGATGAGACTGACGACGTTTCTTAAGCTCTTATATTGTTTAGGAATTATTACATAATGTTTTTCCTAATCACTTATTAACATTTTTTTCTGGTTCACGCTTCTAGTTGGACAAGAAATAATATATAATTTTCCAAGTAGCATTATCAAACATTTGCACAGTTTTGAGTTACATCTTTGGCTTTCCCTTCTCTTGGTTCAATTATCTTAATTTCTACCTCAAGTTTCCTTTATTTATTTATTTTAATATGTCTTTTGGATCTTAGAGGTTTTCTCATTTCCTCTTTAGAATTGCATAGGAAAATATTAGTTTTAGAGAAGCATGATTGTAAAACACCCAATACTTTATAATAAATACATTCTAAAAACAAGACTGATAGTTTCCAGATTGAAAAACCCTGCCACAGAGAAAACTATGGTCTTATAAATAGGGAAGTTAAAAATGTCATTGAGACAGATACATATATCACATTTTTGTTAGAGAATCTTAAATTTCATATAATACAATAAAGTGAATATACATAAATTAGGCTGAAAGTTAGGTCACAGGTATACAGCACTACCAAATGGGAATTGTCACCAGGACAAAACTGATACACTCAATGGAAATACTGTATCAGGTTTCATGATTTAAGTTCAACAATTTGAGGTTCTGGAAACAAAGGTCCTAATAGCCCTCAGAGAATCCTTCCTCCCCTTTACTTCCTTCCTAGTCACAGAAAAGAATGAAAATGGAACACTTGAAATAAAATTATTTTTCTTAGTAGTGGTTTAATCTGATCAAAACATTTCTTCTGATCCATGTTAAAGTATATACAATAAAGAAATATTATAAATCCTTATTAATATATTCTAGTTATTTTTATGTAATTTATTCCATTTAAAATAAATTTACCACTTTCCTTATATTAAAAAATGTTTCCTAAATACTTTCATATTTTAAAAATTCAGCTTTTAGTTATTTTTCTTATGGTTTCATTATCTTCTAGGTAATATACATTGTCATTTATAATTCCTTTAAGGTACTGTCTGCAGCTGATCATTCTTCACCTAATTGGATGTCAACACCGAACTTACGGTTTTTGAATGGAATATTATTGAATATTATTTTTACAGCTTTTATGCAATGATACTTGTTGAATTTATTTTGAGATAATAGGTATAATAGATAATAGGCATATTATCAATTGGCTCTGTTGGGAAAAATGAGATAACTATAATTTGTATTTCAAATCCACTGAAAAGCTGGGATTATAACACAGATATATGTATAGCCATTATGGAGTAAGAACTATATTGTTAAAATACTATTTACATTTAAAGCTAGTAAGGTCAATTATTGCTTTATGCCTTTTAACACCTAACATGGTGACATATTAACTAAGCACTTAATTCTGTATTTGACTCAGTGATTTCTCTGTGATCTACTATATTAACTGTCTAAGCAACTCTCTGAACAATTAACAATTATCCAAATAAAATAAGACCTAGAATACAGGTTCTTAACCTAGAGCTCATCAGTGAGCTCGGGAAGGACAAAAACTCCTTGAAGCTATATGCAAATTTCTGTAAATTTGTATTTTTTTAGGGAGAAGACTCAATATTTGCATTGGCTTCTCAAAAGGGTTTGAACTACAAAAAAAGTGTTTAAAAATCCAGTTACATGGAGAAATAAGATCAATTTATTGTCAAAAGACAGAATTATTCCTTTTATACATCAACCAGGCTTGACATAAACTGTAATCTCACGGAAATGTCTGCTACTGTAATCAAGAATTTGCATGTAGAAGGAATGCATCACAGAATATATGACATCTGGCTATGTCTACTGTACTAAAGAATTAAAGAGGTTTGAAAATAAATACTGAAACAAATAAATAACCTCAATTTTATTAAACTAAAATCTCATAGCTAGGAGCATCTTAAATTGAGAATAAAGTTTATATACTATTTCAGTGTCATATGAATGTCATAAAATAATAAAAAATGTACCATATAATTATTTAAAAAGCACACGTCTATAAATTGGAAACAATGACCAGCTAAGAGATGACAGGTAGGCTGAAACTCAACCTATTTCCAAACCACTAAATAAGACATAAATAAACCTAAAGGGAAAATTACATTTGTAGGTTTATAAAAATATTTCTAAAAACCACTCCTATAAAGCAAAAGATATAAAAAGAAGACTTGAGAAATGTCTACTAAAAGATAAAAAATTAACAAAGCTATATGTTAGGCCACTTTGGTTAATGCAATTTTCTTTTGTTTCTCTCTAAAATGGTATATCAATTTTTATTTTTCACAAACTTCTTTCAGTTAAGAAAGAAAAAAACATTTGCACAGTAAAAAGCAGTTTTTCATCAGCTTTTTCTAGTCAGTGAACAAAAGGCTGAGAAGAAATCTTTTTTTAAAAAAATGGTTATGTTATAGTATAATGTATAGATTATATAAATCATGCATTATCTTACAGACATATATAAGAACGTATAGTGATAAAATGTATAAAATAAAAGAAAAGAACCAAATGCTTGCAACAGAAAACAACAGTGTCAAGTTTAGTTCTTTTTCTGTACTATAAAAAAACCAGCCATCCTGAAGGCCTGTGCCATTCTTAGGCCACTTTCAGGCAGATTCTGAAAAGCTGGAAAGTAAACACAGGTGTTTTAAAACTAGAGCTGCTGTCATGGACAACCACAAACACCCTTAACTCTGATGTGGCAACGCCTCTTTCCTGCCCTCTGTTTTTTAAAGCAATACCCGAAAAGAAAATGTCAAATGTTTCACCTTTCAACACCTCAGAATAAGTAAGAGCTTAAAGTGTTGTTCTGTAAATCTCTAGCAAATAGATCACTTTTTCACTACTTTTAAATGTAGCCAATTAAATATTAATTGCATAAGATAAAAAGTGGAATTTCTTTAAAAATTTCCACCACTCCAAACTTACCTGCCCTCTCTCTTCCACCATATTTTATAGCAGTTTCTTTAGTTTCTTAAAGCAAAATCTTTTGTTTGACCATATTTAGATTGTTTCTTCTATCGTATAGTTTTTACAGAAAATATCTGATTTTTTCTTGTAAGGTTTAACGTACAACTCAGAAAAATGCAGAGCTTTAACTGAAATATGTAATCTCTTTTAGAAAACTGTATGCTAATAGGTACCTAAATAGGAGTAGAAATCATTTACAGAGAAAAATAGAAAACGGAAAGTAAAATAATTCCCAAACTGTTACAAAACATGGAACTCAGGTTTTTGGAACCAACTCATAAATGGCATCAATTTTCAAACACTGAAATATCAATCTATTACTTATAATTGTATAAAATTGCCCTTTAAAAAACAGGGATAAAATTCATTAGAAATTGATAAGCTACTACCTAACTAGTAAATACAAGAACTAAAGAAAAATTAATTCTTTATATTTTACCATACACATCAAGAAACAGGTACTGTAAAGGGAATGGCCAAGTAATTATCAACCAGTTCCCAAATTGATCTTGGAGGTTATTTTGAGAGGTTTAGTCCTACCCTCAGAATTTCACAAATAATTCCTTTGTGCAATCCATGTAAGAACTGTGCTCTGAAATCACACTTGTTTGTAGATTTGACTATTTTCAATAAAAAACTAGTAGTTTTTAATAAAGAGATATCTGCCTTTTTAAATAATAAAATAAAATTAATGAATAGGAATGAAAATAAAACTGAATGACAATTTTATATCAGTAGCTATATTTTTCCCAAAATTTCCTCAGGTATTTTATCATTTTCTATTACCTTTTCAAAATTGTGAAGAACTAATATCAGAGCTATACAATATTTGGCTAAATAGAAGCAATCGACAATAAATAAAAGTAAACTTTTGCCATCTTGTTCAGATCTATCCATGCATTGTTTCATCTCAAATGTGAACGACATTATATAGTATTGAGACAAAATAATAATGTTGTGACAAACCAACGAAGTAAAGACATTTAGAATTAAGTTTGACAGAGTTCACTGTACTGTGGTATTATAACATACGCATGATATCTATGGGCACAAAAGAGCAAGGAAAGGGTAGTGTGTCAGTATTAGAAGTTAACTTCCTTTCTTTTGTTGATTTATGTTACCATCTAATAGTACATAAACAATCTGTTTCTAGGCAATGAATTTCTTCCTCTGCCATGATGAACTGAGTTCATTTGTACTTTAAATATTTTTCAGCATATAAAAATCCAGTTTAACAGCAACAGCAACAAAAGCCAGTAAAGGAATGTCATTTAAAAATCAAATTCACAAAAATGTAAGATATACAACATTTACTTAATTAGAAAAAGGTTCCTACTTACATTTTATAACCTCTCAAAAGGTGAAGGTAATTAACACAGCAAAATTTATTAAAAACAAATGATATTAATATATCTTAGAATACTCAAGTTTTGTTGGTAATTCTTTCTTGGTCTTTCTAAAAGTAAAGTACTTATCTGAAAACTTGTAGATCTGGATAAAAGCCAGTAAATGACTAACACAAGTAAGATTCCAGCAATTATTACAGTAAGTAAATTTTTAAAAGAGGCACCTCAGACTTAAAACCTGACCATCATATAATGGAGCAAAAATACAACGAACAAATGTACTTTTTTGATGGCTGTGATCATGACTTAATTTCACTATCCTCATTTTCTAGTAAAAATAATAGTCTTTCTAGTATTTAAAATGAATAATTTATATAATAAAATTCAATATAAAAATTGTCACTTTTAAGAAAGAAGGACAAAAACTCTGATACAAGTTGAGAATAAAATACACAAAAATGACTCTGGACTTAAACCTCAAATAGCAAGTATCAAAAGAAAGTGAAGATTAAATAGTCATAAATCACAAACAATACCTGAAACAAGATACCGGATTATACTGAAAACACTTGCATGGAATTTATAAAACTATGTTGCATGATTTTGTGAAATCATTAAGAACATACAAATAAAAGATACTATAAATGCCATTCAGATACAATTATGGTTATACATGATTCAAAGCTAACATTTTCTAAAGAAAAGGCTGTAAGTTATCAAAACTCCCAGAGGTTGACATTCATCTGAAAATACACAAAATTTTTTTCAAGACTGTGAAATATATTCTTTAAAAAAATTAATATAAATACAAAAGAATAAAAATGTTGGAAATAATGCTTTTTGTATCGAATTTTAAATGCTAAGTAATAAATTATAAGATCTATAAAATGTATCTATGAGTCAGTAGGCAAGAGTGATTTTCCAAGACGCCTTTTTTTGTTTCAGTTAAAATTAAAATCCATGCTGTCTAATCCTTGGAGTCAATTTGTAATTAAGGGGATTTGATGAGAGACCAGGCACTGAATTAATGATAAAATTTAATATCTGTTTTAATGCATCAACATAACAGAAAAACTAACCAACACTGAACAACACAATAAAGTCATTTTGTTGTAGAGGACATATCTGTGTCAGTCTGTGAATGTTATTTTTTAAAAAAGAAATATATATGCTAAAGTTCTTTAGATGAACTGTTAAAAACTGTATGTCTGAATATCAACACTCAGGTCAAAAATATTAGAATAAAGATTAGCTTAGTACGAAAACTACATTGGTAACTGCAACTACTTTTACTGAGAATTTTATGTAATCTCTAATGAAGGTCTCAACTACTTTCCATATCATATTTCAAAGCAGAAATACTTACTTAGTAAAGTAAATTAATTCTATTTGACAATAGTAAGTTTATTTATTAAAAACGTATTTTTAGTTTAGAAAGAATGCTTAATTTTTAACATCTAACTAATCAAATTTCATAGTATTTCAAGCAACCAATCTGGACTTTATGCTATACTTTTCACAGTATTACTATACTGCAATTCATCAAAGAATTTAATACATCACTTATTCCAAATCACTTTAGGGCACAACTTTACATAGAATTCAATTACTGGAAATAGTTAAAAATCAAAGAATGTCAAATTTCATTTGACCAGCATTCACCATGTAGCCTCAACCAATTCTTCCCCCTAAAATACCAAGAAAGCACTAAAAAGACATAAAACTGATAATACTACCAAAACACTGACATCATCCTAATATAGAAATCAACTGGAAAATCAAACAAAACTAAAATTTTAAAGCACAATTGGTATCAACTTAAGAACAAAAAATTCACAGGCCTAAAAGAAGGTTGAGAAACTATTTTGTCCTTGCTTTACCTTCCAAACACAGAGTCTACACTAGGCAAGTTTTCAAATTCAGAGTAAGATATTCTAATTCAGGTCAGGAGCAGTGGCTCATATCTATAATCCCAGCACCTTGGGAGGCTGAGCTGAGAAGACAGCTTAAGCTCAGGAGTTCCAGACCAGGCTGGGCAAAATAGTGCGATCTCATCTCTACTAAAAATGGAAAAAAAAAAAAAATTAGCAGGGCATGGAAGTGTGTGCTTGTAGTGTCAGCTACTTAGGAGGCTGAGGAGGGAGGATCCATTGAGCCTGGAAGACTGGGGCTGCAGTGAGCTACAACTGCACCACTGCACTCCAGCCTGGGTGACAGAAGGAGACCCTGTCTTGAAAAAAAAAAAAAAATCCAATTCAGTAGACTTTGGGTTGGGCCAGATTTTATTATTTTCAAAACATTTTTTGATTATTCAAATACATGCCTTTGTAAAGAACCATTAACCTATATTCATTACCTAACCTGACCTCTGCCCAGGACATTGTTCCCAAAAATATGTCACAGACACCTGCTCTTCTACACCCTCTTGGCCATTGTAATACCAAAAGTCAATAGGTTAGAAAAAGAAAGGAGAAGATAATGAGCGCCTCAGAAAATAATTTACATTTTTCTACTTTTAAACTTTACATTTACAAGAGTCATGGCTTCCACCACCACCAATGAGAGTAGAAGGTAAGGAGGAAGCTAGTAATGAAGGTACCTACTATTGATGTGGGCAGAGATAGGAAAGGCCTAGGAGGAAGGCCTGGCAACATCGAGAGTCTTACATATTCGATTTTTTTCCAGGTCGGTGAACATTTTCTTATTAAAACAATTTCATTCTACCACCCAAATTCCTCTCCCAGAAGTACTGTGGCCAAACTGAAAAAAGGATAAGTAGGTATTAGCTGAACAAAGTAAGGGAATAGACAATATAGAGCGTTTCCATTAGAGAAAATGCCAGGTACAAAGACCAAGTGACACAAAGGTTGGAAAAGCATTCCAGGATCTATCCAAAGTCAGTTAACATACTGATATGTCTGCCTGTTGGGCCTAAAATTCAGTCTCTTACTAAAAATTTATGGCTTCATTCAAGTATTCATTTTTTAAAGTTGGTGGCATATTACAAAATGTATAAAATGGTTCCTGTAGGGAAGCTTGTAATGTAATTTTATATTTCCATCATTACTTATCAACATAAAGTATCAAATTCCTAAAACAACACTGACTATGAAACTCACAATTAGGAAAACATCATTAGTAACCAGTTAGAAGCAATTATATGCAAGTATCATAAGTGTTACATTTACATTTGTCATAAATAATCTCCACAGAAATTTCTCACAGTAATTCAGTATTCCTTTCATGGCAGAGGTAATAGTTCACAGTTGTTTCATCTGCATCTCATCAGTTTTTATTGTGCCTTGATGGACCTCATGAACCTGCATAGGCTATAATGATTTGACTATACCTGGTGCTATAATCCATGGAACCACCTTTCACTGTAGTTGTTCATTTTAGACAGCACATAATGAATGCTGTTAGAGCAATTCCACATTTGGTATGCAAAGACTGTAAACCTGGTTTAGCTGAGAGTCTTGCTTGTAAAGAAAGACATTCTCTTGAGAAAAAAATTATTACGTAGAAAACAAAGGCTGGCAAGGGAACAGAACGCTGTTAGAAACCAAGGCAGAATTTCTCCCCATCTCCCTTGTTCAAAAATTGGTGTTTTCTTTATATACTGACTCCTTTCTCTCCTCTTTTCCAACTGGCTGCTTCATAAGTTCAGATTGCCCATAGTCTATAGCTGTCTACATGGACCCAGGCCTACTTCATGATCATTTGGTTTAGCATTCAAAACTGACTAGCTCCCTTCCCTTTCAGTATTTCAATTCCAAATTACTGAAGGAGTAATCTGACTTACAATCTTTTCAAACCAAGCCATACAGCTCAAGGTCATTAGCTGGCTTTGGGTTACATGGCCATGCAACAGATTTCTTATTGAAAGAGAATGGTTGAGGGATGGGTAAATGAATTTGAGTAAACAATAAAAAAGATTTGTTACACTCTTCACTCTTTAAAATAAATCTTCCTCAGCATTACATACATATTATACACTAATCTTCCCACTTTTACTTAATAACTGAGCACCTCAAAAAATAATTTACATTTTTCTACTTTTAAACTTTCCATTTACAAGAGTCAAGGCTTCCACTACCACTAATGAACAGAAATTGCAATGACAAAGCTACCACTGCCTTAATATGCCACATCAAATGGACACTTTATATTTTTTCTTTGCAGCATTTGACACTGAACCACTCCATGAAATTTTATTCTATTCTGAATTGTGTGATAACACAGTCTGTTGGTTATCCTCCTATCTTTCTACTACTTTTTAGTCTCCTTCATGAACCACTTATTTTTGTGTACCTCTTAAATGTTGGAATTCACTATTGTTTCTTCTTTTTATTTCTCTTCTTCTTCTAAATCTGACCTCTGAATATTCCCATACATTTCCATGGTATCAGTCCAACCTGTACAAGATCTGATATCATTCTCTTCCTTTTCAAACTATTTCCTGATATTGTATTTCCCAATGTACAATCATTTATGCACTAAGGAAAACGAAAAATAAGTTGCTATAATAAAGATGAGATAGTAATATAGCAAACTAAAACAGATTATAAAATAACAGAATTATTTACATTTCTGTGGTACCAAATCTGGTAGTCAAAGGAAAGAAGGTATTTTCGTAGCAAAATATACAAGCCACTAAAGTTGACTTAAGGAGAAAACTAGATGTATATATTGAAACAACTGAAAAAGTAATTTAAAATTCACTGTATAAAAAGGCATTAAGACTATATGACTTAAAAAACATATCCTATTTACTACTTAAGCCAAGATCATTCTAATGCAATTTAAACAAGACCACAGTGAAAGGTAGAAATTTATATCATTCATTAAGCTAGTAATCCTAATATAAAAACTGATATAGCCAAAGCAATCTTGAAAAAGAACAAACTTGTACGACTCACAGGTCTTGATGTAATGCCTACTACAAAGCTACAGTAATCAAGATATTATGGTAATAGCATAAGGACAGACATACAGATAAGTGGAACAGAATCGAGAGTCCAGAACTCAACCTCATATTTATGGTTTTGAGAGGGGTGACAAGACAATTTAACGGGGATAAAAATAGTATTTTCAACAAATGGTCTCGAGACAACAGGCTACTCATATGCAAAAGAATAAATTTGGATCCCTACCTCATCACACAACATACAAAAGTAACTGAAAATTGTTCAGAAATCTAAATGTTAAAGCTGAAACTATAAAACTCCTAGGAGGAAAAACATAACTGCAGATTTTTGGGTCCTTCAGTTAGGCAAAGCTTTCTCAGGTCGAAACCAAAATCCCAAGCAACAACTAAAAAACAGATAAGCTGGACTTAATAAAAATTTAAAACTTTTGTGTTTTAAAGTATACCATCAAAAATGTGAAAAAAAAAACCCATATAATGGGAAAATTATTTACAAATCATATATCTGGCAAGGAACTTATATCTAGAATATATAAATCTTATAATCCAACAAAGACAAGACAAGTAACCCAATTCAAAAATGGACAAAGTATCAGAACAGGCATATTTCTAAAGAAGATGTAAAAATAGTCAGCCAGCATATGAAAAGATCTCTTTATTTACTAGTCATTAGAAAAATGGAAATCAAGGCTACAAGGAGATACCACCTCACACCCACTTTAGAATGGCTTCAATAAAAAAACTAGGTAGTGTTGATCAGAATGTGGAAAATTTGGAAATGTCATATATTATTGCATAGCATGTAAAATGGTGCAGCCACCTAGGAAAATAATTTGACAGTTCCTCAAGATGCTAAACATAGAGTTACTATATGATCTACCAATTCCACTCCTAGGTATATACCAAGAGAAATGGAAACATGTTCAAACAAAAATTACACATTAATGATCATAACAGCATTATTCATAATAGCCCCAAACCAGAAACAAACTAAATGTCCATCCACTTATGATCTGATAAACAAAACATGGTGTATCTGCATGATGAATACTATGTATCAATAAAAAGATATGAGGTACTGATACATGCTACAGTATGGATGAACTTTAAAAACAATGCTAAGTGAAAGAAGCCAGTTACAAAGGGCCACATTTTGTATGATTTGCCAGAAGAGGCAAATCTATTGAGATAGAAAGGCATATTTAATATTTTCCAGAATAGGCAAATCTATAGAGATAGAAAGCAGAGAAGTGGTTGCTTGAGGCTGGAGAAGGAATGCTGGAGGAAATGGGAAATGACAGCTAATGTATATGGGATTTGTTTTTGGGGGGGTGTCATATATTAACATACATATTTATATATTAATACAATAAATGCCTGACATAGTTCAAAAAAAAAATAAAAACAAAACTGTAGGTCAATTTCACTTATGTTTAAGAATATGACCTTTGAGCCAAACTGCCTGGATTCAGATCTGAAATTCACAAATTATTACTAACCATAACATTGGTCAAGTTATTAACTGTTGTTTTTCAGTTTCTTCACCTATAAAATAGAATTGTACTATCTCATAAGGGCCACTTTAACAAAAGCTGAATAAAGTACAATGTAACTTTTCATGAGCCCATTAGAGAGCCAAACTCACAAGGCAAAGAAGCAGTCTGAATTTCAAGGAGAAGCAAGCCTCCAACGAGAAATGAAATGAATGAACCAGCTTACCTTGGTCAGAGCATGGAAGGATGAGGGGCCAACCACCACCTACCTAGAACTCTTGGGAACACCTGACAAAAAGGAAGTATGCACTCACTCATAGGATCTTTTACACAGATCTCCACTGGGTGCTCATGAGAAATATCAAGGGCAGGTTAGGTGTCCAGAGATAGCTTCCTGGAGATGCAAGATGTACAGAGGGTGTAGGGGAGGAAAATGGCTGCTGTGCTGGAAAGGGGAAAAATCTCCTCACCCCTTACCCAGACCCTTCTATGAATAGAGCAAAAGCCATATGAAAGAGGGGCAGCAAAACCCTTAGGATATAGGAAAAACCCAGTGCTTTGGGGAGGACAAAAGAAAAAAAATCCCTCTATCCTTGAGTGAGTGGCAGGGAACAATAGACTTGGGCCCAGGATTCTACAACATACCGTTAGATAGCTTCTATAACTGAGAAGGAGAAGTCTCTCCTGTACAATACCTGCCACAGATCTAAGTCAGCTGGGCTGACTGGAAAGAAATTCTAAGAAAAGCCCCAACCCAAAGTCTACACAGGACTAAAATTGGAGCTGAGAACTCCCAGACCCCAACTCCAGTCTATAAAATAGTATTCTACTGCTGGGAGAAGGGCAAGAGTGTAGCATGAGACACCTTTGAGATGCAAGCATATTGAGATAATTGAAAAGCAATAATGAGGCATGAACACTGAGAAAAATCTAGCATCTGGGCTTCCATTCTAAACATACGGCAACAGCCTCCTACAACTAGAGCCATTTGAAACCTATAATATGCTGACAGTAAGCACAGCAACAACAAAACCCAAATCTATTTCAACTCTAGAGTAGATCAACTCAATGCTGACACTACTGACCTGATAGGAGAAGCACTGTTCTATTCATAATATCCAGCATTCAATGAAAAATTATGAGACACACAAAAAGCAAACACAAAACAAAACAAAATGTCAAAAGACAAATCACAAAACCGGACTCAGAGACTACCCATATACTGGACCTATCAAGGTGAAATTTTAAATTTTGAAAATAAACAAAAAATCCCATGATAAATGTCAAACTAATTGGTACAATATTGAATTCATTACACTAAACTTAGGTAAAAGGCAGATATATCCATGATTGTAATTCCTAATCAAGGTTAATTAGGCAGGTCTAGGAACACTGAGAGGGCAAAGGGGAACATCATTAGGTTTTGTTCTATATCTCAGCACTTTTCTCACTGGCCACAATGGATATGTATAACTTTAAAATAACTTATTTCAAAATAATTCAAGGCCCACCAGAACTTGCAAAAACTATACAGAGAACTCCAGTGCAGCTTTCTTTTCCCAAAGATAATATCTTATCCTTCTCCCAATGATAATCCAACTTCTCACAATGATATCTTATTGTATATGTACCATAGTACATTGCCCAAACCAGAAAACTGACATTGGTACAATGCTATTTAACTCAAAAGATATAGAACGTATTTGGATTTCACCCATTTTTATATGCACCCTTTTCCCCTCTCTCCGTTCTTCCTTATCTTTCTCCCTCCCTCTCCCTTCTTCCTTTCCTTCTGTCCCTCTCTCTCTCTTTTCTTTCATCCCTTCCTTCTTACATTCTTTCCTTCCCTCCCTCCCTCCCTTCCCTCCTTCCCTCCTTCCCTCCTCCTCGGCATATAAGTCTGTGACATTTTAATATCACCATAAGGGGAATACAGAACGGTTCACTATAAAGAAATTCCCCCGTGTTACCTTTCAATAGTCATAGCCTACTCCCAAACCTAACTCCTAAGCAACCACTGATTTGTTCTCTATCACTATAATTTTGTCACTTTGGGACTTATATAAAAATGGAATCATATAATTTTAACGCTTTGAGAATGGCTTCTGCATCATGCCCTTGAAACCCATCTGAGTCATGGGTGTATCAATAGGTTGTTTCCTTTTATTGTTGAGTAATATTCTATTGTGTGGACATTTATCCATTGACCTACTAAATTTGGCTTCTTTCTAGTTTGGGACAATTATGAATAAAGCTGCTATGATCATTTATGTACATGATTTGTGTTAAATTTTTATTTTTCTGAGATAAAGATCCAGGAGTGCAACAGCTGGGTTATATGGTAAGTATAAATTTAACTTTATAATAAACTGACAGTGTTCCAAAGTAGCTGTACCATTTTACACTCCTAACAGCAATGTATGAAAGATTCCATTTCTCCACATCCTGCCAACATTTGGTATATCAGTATTTTTTCATTTTAGCCATTCTATTGGTATGACATGATATCTCATTATGATTTTAATAAACTTGTAAATTTTTAAAGATAATTTTAATTTTAAAAAGTTTAAAAATAGTAAAGTCAGAGTTTAAGATTTCAGCTACTTTTGTCAAACATTCTGCATCAGTAATACTGGAACTGAGTCCAGGAATCTGAATTCAAATAGTCATACTGCTATTCAATTACTCTGCTCTTGGATAATCTATCTTGAAGAAATAATGCACACTCTTAAAAAATTTATCCCTCATGCATCCTTTCTCAGGAAATTATTAGAGAATGTGCTCCATCAAAAGGAAAGAGTAAATTAAGAAGGAGAAAAACTGAATCCAGAAAACAGGGGATTCAATAGAGAAGAAACTAAAGGAACCCACAAAATGAAGGTAGGTTCCAAGACCAGTAATGTGTTGCAGTCCTACAGAGAAATTGGTCCAGATTCTATAAAAGAAAAATGTAATAATTTTAGGTTACCTAATGTACTTGAATGTATTAACAGGAAATGTATATGCCTAATAGAGAGTATATGTATGTATTAGTAATAGATATAGAATATACAAACAAACTAAAAATCTAGACAATAATCATGAAAAAGACAAACTATTTAGAGAAAAAAAGGAAATCTGTTCTTTCAAGCACTGTCAAGGGTCTGAGATTTTTTACCCTACTTGTAAACCAAAAAAAAAAAGCCTGCCACAGTTTCATGCATGTTGGCAAAAGATACAAGAATCCTAGGTAAGGACAAAAGACTTAACTCAGGCACAGGAACCAGCATAAACTTTATGCTTGCATGGGTTCCCTTTGCTCCCCAAGTCCCAAGGGGGCAGTGAGGAGGGGCTCAAGGAGATACTGCAAACATAGTGGGTTTACATCACCTCTGAAGAACTCCAAGGGTAATGAACCCAAATCTTTTAAAATATGCTACAAGCAAAGCTGCCCAAACTTTGCCTCAGAGGAAGACATTTTTATCACGTTAGACAGTAAACATCTCATTTAAAAGTAGATGCTAGCTCTATCTTCCAAGGAACTCACTAAGCAAACATTCTTTAAAACATAATTTGGAACAAAGGCTGTTAGTGACTCTACAAGACATATAGAAACACACACAAAAAAACCCACGGGAGAACTGACTCCAAACATGGTTAGAGGGTCACAACTAGAATTAGTTTTTAAAATATTAAATAGAGTAAAAAGTGTATACATACATATATATCATTAGAGTATGTAACCTTTCCTTCCTTACTTTTTTTCTTTTTTTTTTTTTTTTTTGAGACAGGGTCTCGCTCTGTCTCCCAGGCTGGAGTACAGTGGCTCCATGTTGCTGCAACCTCTGTCTTCCAGGTTCAAGCAATCCTCCTGCCTCAGCCTCCCTAGTAGCTGGAATTACAGGCACACGTCACCTAGTCCGGCTAATTTTTGTATTTTTAGTAGCGATGGGGTTTTGCCATGTTGGCCAGGCTGGTCTTGAACTCCTGTCCTCAAGTCATCCACCCTCGTCAGCCTCCCAAAGTGCTCAGATTACAGGTGTAAGCCACTGTGCCCAGCCTCCTTACATTTTTGCTTTAGTTTTATATTTATGTGTTTTTATATTAACTGGTTCATGATAGAAAATAGAATTCTTGCTGAGATGTCTGAATACTATATGGTCATCTGTGAATATTTACCAATAATAATGTAAATACTAAACATCGAACAAAAAGGTGAGAAAGCTAAATCTTCATAGTAGGAAGTCAATTAATAATAACTAAAAATTACACATCAAGAAATGAGCTTTTTATTTAGACATATAAATGCAGACATAGAAGAGTTAAATAAGTTGAAAGTGATTTTTTTCTGTGAAGTAGAAATAAGGAATGGTAGATAAGGAAGCAAACCGCCATTTTTTATTACAACCTTAGAGAATCATTTGGCTTTTTAAAATATGTGCTTTATTGGCCAGGTGTGGTGACTCATGTCTGTAATCCCAACACTTGAGGAGGCCGAGGCAGGTGGATCACTTGAGGTCAAGAATTTGAGACCACTCTGGCCAACACAGTGAAACCTGTCTCTACTAAAAATACAAAAATCAGCCAGGCTTGGTGGCAGGTGCCTGTAATCCCAGCTACTTGGGAGGTTGAAGCAGGAGAATCGCTTGAACCCAGGAGGCAGAGGTTGCAGTGAGCCAAGGTCACACCACTGCACTTCAACCAGGGCAATAGAGCAAGACTCTGTCTCAAAAAAAAATTGCTTTATTAAAAACCAAAATTTGAAAAACATTTTTTGTTTGCTAAATATGGTTAGATATTTAAATACAAAATATTTTTCACAGAAGTATTCATAGTGGTGCAAAACTGCAAGCAAGCTAAATAATCAAGTTTAAAGAAAGTTAAAATTATGATGCATTTGTGCAATGCAAATTGTGTAGTATTTTAAGAGAATATTTATAAGAACACTTAAGTCAGTCAGGTGCGGTGGCTCACACCTGTAATCCCAGCACTTTGGGAGGCTGAGGCGGGTGGATCACATAAGGTCAGGAGTTTGAGACCAGCCTGGCCAACATGGTAAAACCCCATCTCTATTAAAAATACAAAAAAATGAGTTGGGCATGGTAGTAGGCATCTGTAATCCTAGGTACTCGGGAGGCTGAGGCAGGAGAATCGCTTGAACCCAGGAGGCGGAGGTTGCAATGAGCCGAGATCGTGCCACTGCACTCCAGCCTGGGCAACAAAAGCAAACTCTGTCTCAAAAAAAAAAAAAATTAAGTCTACTGGAGAATGCTTAAGAAGTGTTAAGCAGGTAAAGTAGGACATTAAACCACATGTGTGGTATTAATTCACTCAACAGATATTTATTTATTTAATGGATACCCTGTGCCAGGCACTTTTGTAGGAAATTCAGCCAGGGCTAGTTTTCAGGTGGTATGTATGGGTACGGCCATTCAAATTATTAACAGCTGGCATCTGTTGAGATTGGTCAGTATCTTTAACTTACTGACTATCAATGATTTTAAATGTCATCGGTAGATACAGAAGTGTACAAAGTAAACAAAAATCCCTAACCTAATAGAGCATTAATTCCTATCAGGAAACTAGACACAAAAGTATAATAAATTAAAAAATATATATTTTATCATACAAATTATCATCTTACTTTGTAAGATGATGTCAAGTACTTTAGAGTAAAAGCAAGGAAGGAGACAAAGAAAATGCTGCTGGGGTATGGGTTGAGACATAGAACAGGTTGGTCAGGGAGCCCTTACTAGGCAGGTGGCATTTGAATAGACTTGAATAAGATAAGAAAGTGAGCTGTGTGAACATTTGTGGGAAATGTCTTCCTTGGAAGTAGGAACAGGCAGTACAAAGTCCAAAGATAAAAGCATGCCTGATGTGTTTGAGAAAGAGTAAGAGTCGTGCACCTACAATGAAGTATGATATAAGGGGACTGCCAGATCAAGAGATCATGTAGGTTTATCCTCGAGTGAAATGGCAGGCCATAGGAAGGTTCTTAGCAGAATAGTAAGGTAATCTAATTTACATTTTAATAGGATCATTTTGGAGGCTGTGCTGAGAATAGAGAAGGACAAGGAAAGAAATGGAGACCATTAGGGGACTTTCACAATAATTCGGGCAAGAGATGACAGGGGCTTGAAAGATAGAAGTAGCAATGGAAAAGGTAATAAGTGGCTAAATTCTTGATATGTACTAAAAGTAGAGCCAAGAGAATTTGTTTACAGAGACAATGTGGAACACAGCAGAAAGACAGGAGTCAAGGCTAACTCTTGGGATTTTGGCCTAAGCCACTGCTAGGTTAAAAGAATGTTCTGTTCAGATAGAGTCTGCAAAATGACCAAGTTTTGGGGTGGGTAAGACCAGGAATTTGCTTTCTGGTATATTAAGTTTATGATGTTTATATACACCCAAGTTGTGATAGGCAGCCTCTAGCATGCCTCAAATGATCCTTGCCTCCTGGAATTCATGTCCTTATGTAATCCATTCCCCTTGAGTATAGGTTGGACTACGTAACTCACATTTTAAAAGTAAGTTTGTATTTTGAAATCATTATAAATTCACAGGAAGTTCAAATGTCCACGAAGATCACAGGTACCTTTACCTGATGTCTCCCAATGGTTTAACATCTTATACCATCACAATATAATATCTAAATACCACAGTACAGTATCTTAATCTGGCACTGTGACAGAGTCCACCGAGCTTATTCAGACTTCACCAGTCTTACATGCACTTGTGTGTGTGTGTGTGTGTGTGTGTGTGTGTGTGTGTGTGGTTTTATGCAATTTTATCACACGTAAATTGACATAACCATCACCACAATCAAGATACGGAACTCTTCCATCATCACAAGGATCCCTTTGCAGCCATAAACCTGTTGTCTTGGTGTAAATATTAATCATACACTTTTTGCTCTCAAAAATGTCTTAATGATAAACTATATGGTCATTCTACCTATTACCATACTAGCTTGAAAATGACTGCTCTTCTCTTAATTAAGAATCTATATAGGCCTGAATTCAGACCAACTCACAAATATATATTGTTGAATAAATAAGTAAAACAATGATACCACACTACAAATTCATAAAATCACATTATTTTGTAATTTAAATGACAAAATGTTATTCAACCTTCTCATTTTGAAGATAAAAATACTTTGACAAACATCATACAGTTTGGTCATAGCAGAACAAAGACAAGAACACAGGTCTTTGATACCTACACCAAATGTAACATTGGCATAATACGTCATATTTTATAATAGATTACACATATATTTTATTAGCTGTAACACTATCTCCCTGCTTTTATTATCGTAAAAATGCAGGAGCCAATATTCATGGAATTTCTGAATTTCCCAATGCTGCATAGCTAGTAAATGGTAAATTCAGGATTTTTAAATTAAAACCTATTACTAGAATTATCTTATAAAAAATAACCCACAATCAGCTGGGTACGATAGCTCATGTCTGTAATCCCAGCACTTTGGGAGGCCGAGGTGGGTGTATCACGAGGTCGAGAGTTCAAGACCAGCCTGGCCAACATGGTGAAACCCTGACTCTACTAAAATACAAAAATTAGCCAGTCGTGGTGGCGGGCACCTATAATCCCAGCTATTCGGGAGGCTGAGGCACAGAATCACTTGAACCTGGGAGGCAGAGGTTGCAGTGAGCCAAGATCACACCACTGCACTCCAGCCTGGGCAACAGAGACAGACTCCGTCTCAAAAAAAAAGGAAATAAAAAACTCACAACCATACTCCACTGTCAATAGAAGGTATCCATCTGGGCATATCAAAGATAGTACATTAACGTGGCTGCTATAAGAAAAAGGCTAACAACTCATCTCAATATATGATTTCATCTTCTTTTTTTTTTTTTTTTTTAGACAGTCTCACTCTGCTGTCCAGGCTGTAGTGCAGTGGTGTGATCTTGGCTCACTGCAGGCTCCACCTCCTGGGTTCAAGCAATTTTCCTGCCTCACCCTCCTGAGTAGCTGGGACTACAGGCGTGTGCCGCCACACCCGGGTAATTTTTGAGCTTTTTAGTAGAGACAGGGTTTCGCCATGTTGGCCAGGCTGGTCTCGAACTCCTGACCTCAGGTGATCTACCCGCCTCAGCCTCCCAAAGTGCTGGTATTACAGGCGTGAGCCACCTTGCCCAGCCTCAACAAATGATTTCCTCTTAACAATTGTATTATTACTTACTATTATGTACAATAAATGGTGCTTGCTATTTACTTAGTCTCTTAAAAGAGCTTATCTTGCAGTGTACTACAAACAGCAAAGGACAAAATGAACAAACAGAAGCTCTTTTATCAATATTTTTAAGCCAATAGTAAAAACCAGAATTCCTGTAATGGTACTGTCCAGTTTATAAACTAAGAAATGTTAGCACAAAATAGAAATCCTTCTATAGAGTTTTAGTTGGGCACAGTTAGTGATTATTAAGACAATATTATAGCAGAATAATTCCATGTTATCCATGTCTTGAACACTGTGGATAATAAATATATTGACTTCAACTAGGATATATTAAAATAGATTTTTTATTTAAAAAACTGGTTGTATAATATGATATAAACAATGTGCTAAATTCCAAGGGACTAGCATCATAAAAGTTATGATTCCTCATATCCAAGAAGTTTCTGATTTATGGAAAATGACATTTAAATAATTAACTAATAATCAAGACAGAAAAAAGTAAAGTCAAAACAAAAGCAAACACCAGAAGAAATTAAAGAACATTTAGGAAACTCTAAGTAGTGGGAAATATCTGGGGTTTATAAAAGAGAGAGAAGTAGTTCAAGAAGAAAAAGAAAAAGAAAAGCAGGGTAAAACTATAGTATGGAGTCCTAAATTCCATACTTAGAGGAAGCTTGAATTTTCATTCCACAGGCAACAGAATGCAACCGAAGCTTTTTATTTATAGAACTGTTATTTCATTCTTGTTCTTGAGAATTACTCTCTCTGTGTAATATCTAATGCATTATTCTTCTTGTTCTCACTGTATTCAAAGTACTACTCCATTATTGCCATGGAGAACTCAGTGAGTCTGCTATCTTTTATAAACGTGTTTCTAATAGGTTGTTTTTAAGAGCTTTTCTTTAATTCCTATGTTCTCCAGTGGGTTTTTTTTTCTCCTTTATTATAATGAGAATTCATTTGGAATTCCTAGATCTGAGGTGTTTGTCATTTGATAATTCTTAAAAATGTTAGTCATAATTTCTTTGTATCTTGCCTTTTCCTCATTCCCTTTGCCATCTTCTCTGAAATTCTGAATAGATTTATTTTAGCTCTTTTCCTCTGTTTTTTGTGTCTTTTAACATCTCTTTTATAACTTTCATGTATTTGTCTCTCTGGCTTCCATTTTCATACTTGCTTCTGATCTTTCAGTTTACTAATATTTTCCTAAACTGTTTGTAATCTGCTGTTCAATCTATTTGCTATATGTTTAGTTTTGGTTATTTTACTTTACATTTCTATACGTTCAATCTAGTGATTGAATTAGATTTGACTAAACATGACTGAGTGGATTTTAAGTCATTTTTATTCAGTTTACTTGCTCTTCTTTTTAAGTCTCTCTTTTTTCCTAAAAGATAATAAACATGCTTATATCATATTGTGATGGAGACATTAAAATATCGGAACTATTTGTTGAACTATATGATTTTGTTGCTATATGTTTTTGCTGACTTTCATTACAAGTGCCTTTTTCTCTTATGCATTTTCTGATTTCGTTTTCTGTGAGCTCAGGGTCTTTGAAACTTATATATAGGAATTATTAGATGCTTAATGTGAAGACAGTTTCCTTTGGTCTGTTGTCTGTGGGCACCTTCAGGACAGGACCATTTAAATTAAGTCCTCAGCTTTTAGAACCACACATGCAGCAAAAATTCAGGCTACCTATGTGGTTCTAAATTTGCCCAAAAGCTGGCTGTGGATAATAAATTCTCAGAGATTTTTCCCCCTTAACAGTCAAGAAAGTCAAGTTCCCTTGCTATCTTATTTGTATGAAGGGCTTGCCTCTTGTTCACGTAAACACTAATGGTGTGACCATCAAGAATACTAGTTTCAGAAGAGGATGTCTCATTATAACACTCACTGGCATAAATGCGCTCTTAGCTCTAACTCCTATCTATCTTGCCCTTGCAGCCACTAATACAGAAGATCAAATTTACCAAGATTTGACAAATTTATTCAGAGTGAAAGACAGCTTCAGGCAATTACTTATTTCCCGTGTGTGTGTGTGTGTGTGTGTGTGTGTGTGTGTGTGTGTGTTTCATTTCTGCTTTGTTTGAGGCCTTTGGAGATTCCTTATTTTATTGCTTTCTCAAGAGAATATTTTTAAAATACTCTTAAAATATAAATTATTGGGCCAGGTGCAGTGGCTCACGCCTGTAATCCCAACAATTTGGGAGGCCAAGGCAGGCGGATCACCTGAGGTCAGGAGCTCGAGACCAGCCTGACCAACATGGAGAAACCCCATCTCTACTAAAAATACAAAATTAGCCGGGTGTGTTGGCGCATGCCTGTAATCCCAGCTACTCGGGAGGCTGAAGCAGGAGAACCGCTTGAACCTGGGAGGCAGAAGTAGCGGTGAGCCAAGATCGTGCCATTGCACCCCAGCCTGGACAATAAGAGTGAAACGCTGTCTCAAAAAAATAAAAATAAATAAATAAATAAATAATCACTGTCCTTTTTCATTATTTTTATCAGGAGGGTCACTCAAGATATCTATATCTTCTTACATTGCAGAAAATGCAAGAATTAGCAAAGGTTTTTGAGTAGAAAAGTGTCACCTATGTTTTAGAATGATAGCTGATGGCAGCATGACAACTGCTTAAGATGTGAGAAACTGAGGATGAAATAATTAGTTAGGAGGATAGTATGATCATCTAGAACATGAATTTAACATAGGATAGACAATAAAAATGGCAGAGAAGTCTGGGCACAGTGGCTCAGGCCTGCAATCCCAACACTTTGCGAGGCCCAGTTAGGAGGCCTGGCTTGAGGCCAGGAGTTTGAGACCAGCCTGGCATCATAGCAAGACTCTTGTCTCTACAAGAAATTTAGAAATGAGTGGGGTGTGGTGGCATGTACCTGTAGTCATAGCTACTAAGGAGACTGAGGCAGAATGATCACTTGTGCCCAGGAATTGGAGGTTATAGTGAGCTTTGATTATACCACTGCACTCCAGCCTGGGCAAAATGAAAGAGCCTGTCGCTTAAAGAAAAAAAAAAAAGGGCATAAAAATACGAAAGAACCACCACATTCCTGTCAAGACTGAACATGGAATTGCTTTGTGGTGGGGGAAAGCTTGAAAGGATATGAAGATTATGTCAACTGTCTTAGCCTACATGCCTAGAAGGATGGTAGTACCATTAATTGATAGATGTTAATAGACCAATTTGGCAGTAAATAATAGAAAACCATAAAGAATGATTTAAAATATAGGGCTATTTTATCTTGTCCCCCCAAAAGTTGCTGATGATATAGTTGCTTAATGTTCTTTCAGTGGCTCATTGGCTAAGAGGTTCAATGGTGTTATAGCCAGCTACCCTTGGTCTTTGTCTCATGACTATAAAATGACTGCTGCAATTTCAGACAGCACGTAATAAGAAGGGAGGAAGGAGTGATGTTTACTTCATCTGCCCTTATCTAAGGAAAACAAAAACTTTTACAAAGATATCCCTCTTTCCTCCTCCCCTACTACTGTAGATTCATTTTTATGTCTCACTGGTAAAAAGAAAAGCTGAGGAAGTATTTAACTTCTCCAGTGTCTACAACAGAGTCATGCAAAGGAGAGTATGACTGGAAATAAATGTTGAGTTATACAATCAATAGTGTTTGACTCAGGTCTTGATTTCCTCCCGGGGAGAAGGCTTACAGAGTCAAATTAGGCATTTGGATTCAAACTTGCTGTGGTTAAGCAGACATTAAGATATTCAAGTGGAAGAGCAGACATAGGATCATTAGGACAAAAATGATAGGTGATGCCATAGGGAAAGATGAAATTGAGAAGACTACAAAAGAGAAACACCAACTGCTGGTGAGAATATGGAGCAACAGAAGTTCTCATTCATTGCTGGTGGAAAAGCAAAATGGTACAGCTACCTTGGAAGACAATTGGTCAGCTTCTTATAAAACTAAATATATTTTTACATATGATCCAGAAATTGTACTCCTTAGTACATTCTCAAATGAGTTGAAAACACCTGGGTCCATACAAACAAAATGCACATGGGTGTTTATAGAAACTTTATTCATAAATGTCAAAACTTGGAAGCAACAAAGATGCCTTTCAGTAGATGACTGACTAAATAAACTGTGGTATATCCACACAATTAAATGTGATTTAGCTGGTGCTAAGAGTTTAGCACCAACAAACCTCTTAGCCCATGAGCCACTGACAGAACATTAAGCAACTATATCCTGATTTGTTTTTTGAGCAAGAGAAAAAAAAAGGCCTACATTTTAAGTACTTAAAAAAAAAAGTTGTAAAGCCATCAAAAGATATCTATGAATTTTAAATGCATATTACTAAGTTATAGAAGCCAATATGAAAAGGCTACATATTCTATAATTCCAACTATATGACATTCTGGAAAGAGCAAAACTATGGAAACAGCAAAAAGCTGGTCAGGAGGGATGAACAAGCAGACCACAGAGGATATTCTGGGCAGTGAAACTGTCCTGCATGATACTATAATGACTACACAACATTATACATTTATCAATAACCACTCAATGTTCAACACCAAGTGAATTCTAATGTAAACTATGAACTTTTGGTTATGATGATGTGTCAATGTAGGTTCAATGACTATAACAAATATACCACTCTGGTGCAGGATGTTGATAGTGGGAGAGGTTGTATGTCTGTGGGACCAGTGAGTATATGGAAACTCTGTGTTTTGCAATTTTGACGTGAATCTAAAACTACTCTAAAAAGCAAAGTTTATTTTAAAAAATAAGAATGAGGAAACAACTAACCCAGAAAACATTTATTCTTTAGAAATAGAAAAATAAGCACCAACAATTAAGACTAAGTAAGGAAGAGCAAACAAAGAGGGAAAAAAATGGGGATACAGTGACAGTAAACTACAGAAAGCCAGTCACAGGAGTAACTGCCTGTAACTGCCTACTTGGGAAGCTGAGGCAGGAGGATTGCTTGAGCCCAGGAGTTTGAGATCAGCCTGGGTAACATGGTGAGAATGAAAGAAAGAAAGAAAAGAAAGAGAAGAGGAGAAGAGAAGAGAAGAGAAGAACAGGAAGAGAGGAAAGAAAACCAGTATGTCAAGAGGGTAGGACCCAACAAGATTAAAATGAGTTATTCTTCTTAGGTTGATTGGGATGTAAAGATAATAAATAATAAATACCAAAGTTTTATCAGCAATCAGAGCTCTTTTATAATCTAAGGAAGATTCACTTTCAATGGAATTACATTGGACAGTTCCAATTATAGGAAGGAAATGTGTGAGTAGGAAGGTAAATTAATAAATTAAAAAGGAGGCTGGGCATGGCGGCTCATGTCTGTAATCCCCACACTGTGGGAGGTCAAGGTGGAATGATCACTTGAGCCCAGGAGTTTGAGACTTCATCTCCACAAATAATAAAAAAATCAGCTGGACATGGTGGCACATGCCACGATTCCAGCTTGGGAGGCTGAGGTGGAGGAATCACTTAAGCCAAGGTGGTTGAGGCTATAGTGAGCTGTAATTGTGCCATTGCACTCCAGCCTAGGTGACAGAGTGAGATGCTAACCTAAAAAAAAATTATAATAATAATGAAAATAATTCTTAAAAAGGATAGACAGAGAGACAAATTATGAATTAACTCCTATTCACAACTGCTACAAAAAGAATAAAATATCTAGGAATACAACTTACAAGGATGTGAAGGACCTCTTCAAGGAGAGCTACAAACCACTGCTCAAGGAAATAACAGAGGACACAAATAAATGGAAAAACATTCCATGCTCATGGATAGAAGAATCAATATTATGAAAATGGCCATACTGCCCAAAGTAATTCATAGATTCAATGTTATCACCATCAAGCTAACACGAACTTTCTTCACAGAATTAGAAAAAACTACTTTAAATTCCACATGGAACCAAAAAGGAGTCCACACAGCCAAGACAATCCTAAGCAAAAAGAACAAAGCTGGATGCATCACACTAACTGACTTCAAACTACACAAGGCTACAATAACCAAACAGCATGGTACTGGTAGCAAAACAGATATATAGACCAATGAAACAGAACAGAGGCCTCAGAAATAACGCCACACATCTACAAACATCTGATCTTTGACAAACCTGACAAAAACAAGCAATCGGTAAAGGATTCCATATTTAATAAATGGTGTTGGAAAAACTGGCTAGCCATATGCAGAAAACTGAAATTGGACCCCTTCCTTACACCTTACACAAAAATTAACTCAAGACAGTTTAAGACTTAAACATAAGACCTAACACCATAAAAACCCTAGAAGAAAACCTAAGCAATACCATTCAGGACACAGGCATGGGCAAAGACTTCATGACTAAAACATCAAAAGCAATGGCAACAAAAGTCAAAATAGACAAATGGGATCTAGTTAAACTAAAGAGCTTCTGCATGGCAAAAGAAACTACCATCAGAGTGAACAGGCAACCTACAGAATGGGAGAAAATTTTTGCAATCTACCTATCTGACAAAGGGCTAATATCCAGAACCTACAAATAACTTAAACAAATTTACCCCCAAAAAAACCAAACAACCCCATCAAAAAGTGGACAAAGGATATGAACAGACACTTCTCAAAAGAAGACATTTATGCAGCCAACAAAAATATGAAGAAAAGCTCATCATCACTGGTCATTAGAGAAATGCAAATCAAAACCACAATGAGATACCATCTCATGCCAGTTACAATGGTGATCATTAAAAAATCAGGGAACAACAGATGCTGGACAGGATGCATAGAAATAGGAACACTTTTACACTGTTGGTGGGAGTGTAAATTAGTTCAATTATTGTGGAAGACAGTGTGGTAATTCCTCAAGGATCTAGAACTACAAATATCATTTGGCCCAGCAATTCCATTACGGGGTATACACCTAAAGAATTATAAATCATTCTACTATAAAGACACATGCACACTTACGTTTATTACGGAACTGTTCACAATAGCAGACTTGGAACCAACCCAAATACCCATCAATGATAGACTGGGTAACGAAAATGTGGCACATATACACTATGGAATGCTATGCAGCCATCAAAAAGGATGAGTTTATGTCCTTTGCAGGGACATGGATGAAGCTGGAAATCATCATTCTCAGCAAACTAACACAGGAACAGAAAATCGAACACTGCATGTTCTCACTCATAAGTGAGAGTTGAACAATGAGAATACATGGACACAGGGAGGGGAACATCACACAGTGGGACCTGTCTGGCGGTGGGGGGCTAAGGGACGGATATCATTAGGAGAAATGCCTAATGTAGATGATGGGTTGATGGGTGCAGCAAGCCACCATGGCATGTGTATACCTATGTAACAAACCTGCATGTTCTGCACACGTACCCCAGAACTTAAAGTATAACGAAAAAAAAAAAAAAGAAGAAAGGATAGAAAGGCAATATATATGAATTTCCTTATTAAGTTTGATGTCTACATATTTATATCTAACGCAAATTTATTTTAAAAACATTACATGTTCAAGGCTGGGCTTGGTGACTCATGCCTGTAATCCCAGCACTTTGGGAGGCCAAGGCAGGCGGATCACTTGAGGCCAGGAGTTCGAGACCAGGGTGGGCATTGTGGTAAAACCCTATCTCTACTAAAAATACAAAAATTAGTGAGCGTGGTGGTGCATGCCTGTAATCCCAGCTACTTGGGAGGCTGAGGCCAGAGAATCACTTGAACCTGGGAGGCAGAAGTTGCAGTGAACTGAGATCGAGCCACTGCACTCCTGCCAGGGCATCAGAGTGAGACTCTGTTTCAGAATGAAGAAACAAACAAAATCACGTGTTCAAAAACATGTTCTTCCAGAAACCAATTTCTTAAGTAGATAAAATTTACTTTAAACAAGAAAATAAGCTGTTTTTTAAAAAAGTAACTTTCAGAATATATACTAGTATCAATATAATTCAGTCTCTTATCCTATAGATACCACTGTGTTTTACTTGTTATTAGGGAAAATAGAAAATATAAAAGTAGGAGAAACAGTGCTATGCCTTGCAATTTTTTTTTCTTTTTCTTTTTCTTTTTTTTTTTTGAGATGGAGTCTCACTCTGTTGCCCAGGCTGGAATGCAGTGGCACAATCTCTGCTCACTGCAACCTCTGCCTCCTGGGCTGAAGCAATTCTCCTGCCTCAACCTTCTGAGTAGCTAGGATTACAGGCATCCACCACCACGCCTTGCTCATTTTAGTATTTTTTAGTAGAGACGGGTTTTCATTATGTTGGCCAGGCTGATGTCGAACTCTTGACCCCAAGTGATCCACCCGTCTCAGCCTCCCTAAGTGCTGGGATTACAGGTGTGAACCACCACACCCGGCCTGCAAAATTATCTAGCATAACTGCATCCTACATTAAAAAGAATGCTTATAAATGATCAGTAAAAATCTTATCTTAGTCTCTATCATAAAAAGTAATTTAGAAAAAAATCTCTGGTTATTAGAATAAACAGACATTATTATTAAAATGACACTAGATTATTAAAAAGTATTTCCTTGCATGATAACTGATTTTGCTATAACTATTTTGGAAAATTCTATGTAATCTATGACTACTAATTGTGATTGTTTTCCCCCAAATATATCTCTAGAATCGTTACCTTTAGGAATTTCCGTGTAATTCAATAAAATAAAGCATGAATTTTTCAGTTTTTACCCTACTCAAGTTGACATTTAATAGTGATATTCATAACAGTACTATTTATAATACTAAAAATATTATTGGCAGACTGAAAGCTTTAGAGACAGTGAATCGTTTTTAAAGGTTGTTTCTGACACTTACTAGATACTAATTAAATATTAAATCAGTTAACCGAAAAATGATACTTATAAATAAGTTGTAAAAGATAAACATATTGCTCAGAAAGGAGGCAAACTGTTCACTCACCAGATAGCTTGGTAGTAAACTTATTATTCATTAACTCATATGACAACTTAAAGGTACATAGCGCTATAATTAATGCATCAAATAAAAAACAAAAACTTCCTGGAAGGTAAGAGTAATTTTTAAAAAATGATTCAGAATAAAGCAAATGTTTTATAATTGACCTAATTTTCAGAAAAAATTTAGAGTTTCTCATGAGGAAATATGGCATAAAATTAATAAAAAATTTGTCAGTGTTATGCAAGACAGACCATTTTAAAACAAGCTTAAATGAACACAGATGCTTAATAAAGATTGAGTTGATAAGTTTTAAAAAATTAATTCTTCCTTTCATCTTTACCAAGAATTTAAGCTAGCTTACTTAATGAATGTTACGAAGGATTAAAAGGCAACAGAAAAATTTGAGACTTTTGCAAAAAAAGATAAGCAACTAGAAAAGATTTTAATATAGTATATTTGTCAGGAGTGAAAATATAGCTATATTGTTTTAAATTAGATAGTAGTCTACAGTTAGCAGAAATTTCTATCTTATGGGGGTTTAATGTTTGTTTTGAACTTATCTATTTCCAGCCTGGCCAACATGGTGAAACCCCGACTTTACTAAAAACACAAAAATTAGCCAGGCGTGGTGGTGGGCACCTGTAGTCCCAGCTACACAGGAGGCTGAAGCAGGAGAAACGCTTGAACCCAGGAGGCAGAGTTTGTAGTGAGCCAAGATCACACCACTGCACTCGAGCCTGGGCAATGGAGCGACACTCTGTCTCAAAAAAAAAATTATTCCATCTATTTCCTTATCTCTCTCCATAAATAGCAGCTATCATTTCACTAAATTCAACAGAAACACACAACCAGAAGTGCCAGAATAAAGACCATGAAATTAACATATACTTAACAAACTAGAATTTTTATTTTAGGCACTGTTTTAAATGGAGACTGCCATATCATATTAAGCCCATTAAATCTGTCCCCTAACACTGACAAATTAACACTGACAAATTAGCATACATTATGGAAGCTGCTTTTCAAATAATGTTTTCTATTTTGCAAGTATACATTTTAAAAATTATTACTACTTTTCATAAAATAGTAAATTCCTTGGGGGTAATTAGAAATAATCACAGCAATCTATAATTTGTTCCTTTCTCACTTATCGTTTTCATCTATCTAAAGCAGAAAGTGCATTAAACAATAATAACAAAGATATTATAAGCCTACCACTAAAAATATCAAAATGAAGTTAAATACATTTTGTGGAAAAATCTGACTTCTACCAAATCTTATACTTCTTAGACAGATTAAAAATATTTTCTACATTAAAATGTCACAATTTTCCTCAATTTTGGTACATGATTCCAGCTTAGTGAGTTATACAGCTAATGCCATGATATTGCTCTGTAATATGCAGCAAAAAAAAAAAAAAATTTAAGACAGCGAAGTAGAATATAACCTTCTTGGTAGCAAATCTTTTCTTATTATACAATAAAAACAATGATGAATCTTTTCTGTTTCTCATGGATTTCTTTTTTTAAACCTTAGCAGGTTAGCATGAGAATGCAAGCACCTTGAAGGTAGAGACAACTACTGTGTACAGGCACTATACTGAGAACTGGGCAAAAGACAAAAAGTAAAATGAAAAGTCACAAGCACTTTAAGAAAAAAATATAATTAGGAGAATTAAAACCATGTCCTTTTTCATAATTACTTGATCTATATTACAATGGGACAGAACTTTTTGTTATGAAACGTGTATTTCACTTGTTGAAAGTTCTAGTTGAATTTATTATTTAACATCTTTCTTTCTCTTTTACTGTAACATTCTAAGTACCTCTTCATTTCCCAAACACATTCACATATTCTTCAAGGACTGTCAGTTCTGTGGGTGACTAATATTACAAAAGTCCTTTTAAAAATTATTACAATAAATATTGATGCAAAGCAAAGGCCCATAATTTAATTTTTTTCTTTTAATGTGGTCACTTTTTATTAACTGCAAAAGGTAATGATATAAAAAAGAAACAGAATAAACATGTACTAAAAGTTATTAATATACCATCACTCGAAATTCAGAAAATGTGTTGTTTTCACATACACATACATGAAATAAAATATACCCTAACAGAAGGGTGCTGTATCTGTGTTTAAAGAAGGGGTTGTTGGCAAACACCACAGCTCACTTCTGCTGCAATGTACACAACTGATATATGCAGCACAGAAAGCTGGCACCAAGGGCTTACAACCTTAATTTGCCTGCAAGAAGGAACGGAGATTTACCTTCAGAGCACGTTCTTGATTGTTTTCAGCAGTCAGATGTCTCACGTTGTTTGCTGAAGTCTGGTTCTGCTCTTTCAAATGATGAAGCTCCTGCTCTAGCCGTTTGCACTGCCACAGGGGAAGAATCCCATTAAGTAAAGGAGTTATAGCATTTTTTTCACCAAGCCACATGAATTAATGTAAATAATATCACTGTATTCTCTAAAATACAAGGTGGTTTTTTTTTTTTTTTTTTGGCAACAAGAATGGTAAGTAAAAGTAATGGTAAGTACAATAAATAAAAACATTGCTTATAGTATTCTAAAAATTCAATTACAATTTTCAGTTACTTTATTAATCTGAATGTTATATAAATCACAAAAACACTTTTATAAAATTAAGGTCGAACCATATTTAAAATTATTCTTTGAGCAAATGGTTCTGATTATCCATCTATTGGTTGAATAAAAGTGTGCTTCTAAAAATCATATTGGATTCTAAATAAACTACAATATGATATTGTATGATCACATTTTATCAATACTTTAAAATAAAAATTATAAGGTGTACATTCAGAAATATTTCCAGTTTTTAAAAATATCTAAGGAAACAATTTTATAGGGAAAAAAGCAATAGCCAGAGTGCCAAGACTTGGAAACAGATAAAGAATTAAGTGTTTTTAATTTCTCCCATTTTGATCAAATTTTACTTATAAGTAAAAGTGGTAACAAATATGTGAAATGATCACTTTCACCTATTTGGAATACAAGTAAAGAATATAAGAGAATATAAGTAAAAAAAATAAGTAAAAGTTTCAATGAGCCAATAGAAGCATCTGTGTTCAAAAAATTTTTGAAATATCTTGCCATTTCAATATAAGATTTCAATATAAATATGTAAAACACTTCACATAATAATTACACAGGCTATAAAATGGTGTGCTGTAAATCAGGACAATAGGAAGATACATGGGGGATTAAACAAATAAAGTACTAAACCCATCATTGAGGAAAAAGTTAAAAACCATTCCTTAATTTATCTATTTTAAAATTAGAATACTTAAAAAACAACTAATAAGGACACATACTGATTTAAGATCAGGAAAAAGTTCTTTCTAGATTATTTGACAAATGGATAGTTGTCATAATGGATGAATAAAAAATCATTACTTATTATGTTACAATCACAATGCAGCTATCATCCAAAATGACATTTCTTACTCCTCTGGTTTCTTCTGCCTCTGATCCAAATAATATTAGTCAGTATGTATCAATATTTCACAACTTTGAGTAATATACAAAATGTTTTGGAAGAAAAAGTCTTACCAGACTCCTGATACTGACTTAGATTGCCGAATGATGTCTGTGTACAAATGTGAAATTGAGTATACACATTTCATGCATAAATAATACAATTATAAAATCAAAACACTCTTAAAAATAAATAAAATAACCATAATATCAAGGCATTCCTAATCAACATTAATTTAATTTAGCAGATAGTTTTGTTGAAACTAAATTCTCCAAATATGATAAAATACTGACTGAGTGCAGATTTTTTTACATTGCCATGTCTATTCCATCATGAGCTGTATGACAACTTAATTCACCTATCACATTTTAAAAAATTTACATGAAAATTCTGTGACACATATTATGTGGCATTTATTTTCAGGAGACACATGATCTACATATTAAACTGTGTATCTTTTATAGCCAGTAAAAAAATATTTGGTCAGAATGCAATCAAATCACAGTGTGTGTTACTGAGGACACAAATTATGGCCCAAGAAAACGAATATGGCATAGCACTAACTGTGACGATAAAGTAGAGATACACTCTACTAAATTATCCTTTACATTTTCAACTAAATTTAATATAAAATTATTAAGTATTAAAATGTAATAACTAAGTGATCTATTAGGATTCAAAGGTGGAGCAGATTATTTTGGCTATGGGAGAAAGAATGTTTCATGGAGCTGCTGACATCTGAGTTGGGCTTGTTTTGGGCATGTGATTTTGTAAGCTGACACTGGAGAAAGAAGAAGAATACAGGAGAAAATAAATGAAAGTAGAAACTTAAGAAGTGTATCTGAAGAAAATGAGGAAGCACGGTCAAGAGTTGTGTGACACCTATTCTTTTCATTCCAAATAAATTAGAAATCACCCAGGAATAGGGATTTTTCCAAACTACATGGTAGAAACATAAAAAATTCACTCATTCATGCTCAAGAAATAAATGCTAAACGTTCTTGTAAAATAAATATTTGTAGCATATTTAACTACATTAAATGTTTATTTAAATTTACGTAATCCTATATTATTTCTTCATTTGACATTATCCTTGAAAAGTCTAACATATTCCCCACAATTGCATATTTATATATAATTTCTAGTGGTTTGTTTCTTTTTACTTTTATTAAACTCTGTAATTTTGAAATTTATTTTGATGCAACGGGATTGAACAGTTTATTCATTAGGAAGTGGCACACTATATTAATTACTGTCACTTTATAATTTCATAAAATAGTTATAAAGCAGATAAAGATCCTATCATTTAATCACATCTCAAATTTTATTGATATTCTCACCAAATTAATTCTTCAATGTTTATATTTTTAATTGTTGAATTTGTCATTTAAATGATACAGAAAGGGCAGGAGTAGCTATACTTATATCAGACAAAACAAATTTCAAGACAAAAACTCTAAGGAGAGACAAAGAAGATCATTATATAATGATAAAGTGGTCAATTCAGCAAGAGGATATAGCAATTTTAAATATATATGCACTCAACACTGGAGCACCCATATATATATAAAGCAAGTATTATTAGAGCTAAAGAGAGATATAGGCTCCAATACAACAATAGCTGGAGATATCGACATCTCATTTTCAGGGATGAACATATTTTCCATAAAGAAAATCAACAAAGGAACTTCAGACTGGATCTGAACTACAGACCAAATGGATCTACTAGATATTTACAGAACATCTCGTCCAAAGGCTGCACAATACACATTCTTTTCCTCAGCACATGGATCATTCTCATGGGTAGATCATATGTTAGGTCACAAAACAAGTCTTAAAAAAAAAAAAGAAATAATATCAAACATCTTCTCTAACCACAACAGAAGAAAACTAGAAATTAATAACAGGAGGAATTCTGGAAACTACACAAACACATCAAAATTAAACAATATGCTCCTGAATGACCAGTAGGTCAATGAAGAAATTAGGAAGAAAATGGAAAAACTTCTTGAAACAAATGATAATGGAAACACAACATCACTACAGGATACAGCAAAAGTAGTACTAAGAGGGAAGTTTACAGAGATAAGTGCCTACAGCATAAAAGAAAAAAAACCTCAAACAAACAATCTTAACAATGCATCTTAAAGAACTAGAAAAGAAAGAGCAAACTAAACCCAAAATTAGTAGAAGGAACAATAAAGTTCAGAGTAAAAATGAATAAATCTGAAATGAAAAAAAATACAAGAGATCCATGTAACAAAAGCCAGACTAAGAAAAAGGAGGGAAAATTCAAATAAGTAAACTTCAAAGATGAAAAGAGATACTAAAATCAATATGACAGAAATTCAAAGGATTATTAGTGCCTACTATGAGCAACTATATGTCAATAAATTGAAGAATCTAGAAGAAATGGACACATTTCTAGACACAAACAACCTACTAAGATTGAGCCAGGAAGAAATCCAAAACCTGAACAGACCAATAGCAAGTAATGAGATCGAAGCCATAATAAAAAGTATCTCAGTAAAGAAAAGCCTTGGACCTGATTGCTTCACTGCTGAATTCTAATAAATATTTAAAGAAGAACAAATACCGGTCCTACTCAAACTATTCTGAAAAACAGAAGAAGAGGGAAGACTTCCAAACACATTCTACAAGGCCAGTATTATCATAATACCGAAACCAGACAAAGACACATCAAAAAAAGAAAACTATAGGCCAATATCTCTGATGCATATTGATGCAAAAATCCTCAACAAAACACTAGCAAATGAGTTCAATAATACATTAAAAATATCATGCATCATGACTAAGAGGGATTTATCCCTGGGATGCAAGGATGATTCAACATATGCAAATCAATCAATGTGATACATCACGTCAACAGAGTGAAGGACAAAAACCACATGATCATTTTAATTGATGCTGAAAATGCATCTGATGAAATTTAACATCCCTGCATGATAAAAACACTCAAAAAATTGGGTACAGAAAGAACGTACATCAACATAATAAAAATCACATACGACAGACCCACAACAAGCATCATACTGAATGGGGAAAAATTGAAAGCCTTTCCTCTAAGATCTGGAAAACAACAAGGATGCCCACTTTCACCACTGTTATTCAATATAGTATTGTAAGTCCTAGCCAGAGCAATCTGACAAGAGAAAGAAATAAAGGGCATCCAAACTGGAATGGAAGAAGTCAAATTATCCTTGTTTGCAAATGATATGATCATATATTTTGAAAAACCTAAAGATTCCACATACACACAAAAAAATTATTAGAATTGATAAACAAATTCAGTAAGGTTGCAGGATACAAAATCAACATACAAAAATAAGTAGCATTTCTATATGACAACCGTGAAAAATCTGAAAAAGAAATTTTAGAAAACACTCCCATTTATCACAGTTTTAGATAAAATTAAATACAAAGAGATTAATTTAACCAAAGAAATGCAAGATCTCTATAACGAAAACTATGAAACACTGATGAAAGAAATTAAAGAGAAAACCAAAAAATGAAAAGACAGTCCATGTTCATGGATTGGAAGAGTCAACATTGTAAAAACGTAGGTACTACCCAAAGCAATATACAGATTCAAGGCAATCTCTATCAAAATACCAACTACATTCTTCACAGATATAGAAAAAAAATCCCAAAATTTATATGGAACCAGAAGTGATGCAGAAGACCCAAAGTTACCCTAAACAAAAGAACAAAACTGGAGGAATCACTTTACCTCACTTTAAATTATACTACAGAGCAAGAGTAAACAAAACAGCACGGTTTGGACATAAAAACACATAGACCAATGGAACAGAATAGAAAACCCAGAAACAAATCCACACATCTGCAGTGAACTAATTTTTAACAAAAAAAGTGCCAAGAACATACACTGGGGAAAAGACAGTCTCTTCATTAAATGGTGCTGGGAAAACTGGATTTCCATATGCAGAAGAATAACTAGACCACTAACCCTTGCCATATACAAAAAATCAAATCAAAATGGATGAAAGACTTAAATCTAAGACCTCAGATTATGAAACTACTACAGAAAATATAAGGGAAAATCTCCAGGACACTGGTCTAAGCAAAACTTTATTGGTTTCCATTCCAAGATAGTCGAAGAGGAACAGCTCCAGTCTGCAGATCCAAGTGTGATCCACACAGAAGATGGGTGATTTCTGTATCTCCAGCTGAAGTACCTAGTTCCTCTCATTGGCATTGGTTGCACAGTGGGTGCAGCCCACAGTGGTTGAGCTGAAGCAGGGCAGGGCGTCACCTCACCTGGGAAGTGCAAGGGGTTGGGGGATTTCCCTTTCTTAGCCAAGGGAAGGGGTAACAGATTGTACCTGGAAAAATGGTACATTCCCGCCAAAATACTGTACTTTTCCCATGGTCTCAGCAACCAGCAGAACAGGAGATTTTCTCCTATGCCTGGCACGGCAGGTCCCACGCCCACAGAGCCTTGCTCACTGCTAGCACAGCAGTCTGAGATCAACCTGTGAGGCTGCAGCCTGGCTAGGGGAGGGGCATCTGCCATTGCTGAGGCTTAAGTAGGCAAACAAAGCAGCCAAGAAGCTTGAACTGTGTGGAGGCCCCCGCAGCTCGGGAAGGCCTACTGCCTCTATAGACTCCACCTCTGTGGGTAGGGCATAGCTGAAAAAAAGGCAGCAGACAACTTCTGCAGACTTAAACATCCCTGTCTGACAGCTCTGAAGAGAGCAGTGGTTCTTGCAGCATGACGTTTGAGCTCTGAGAACGGACAGACAGCCTCCTCAAGTAGGTCCCTGACACCCATGTAGCCTAACTGGAAGATACCTCCCAATGAGGCTGACAGACACCTCATACAGGCGGATGCCCTCTGGGACAAAGCTTCCAGAAAAAGGATCAGGCAGCAATATCTGCTGTTCTGCGATATTTCTGTTCTGTAGCCTCTGCTGGTGATATGCAGGCACATAGGGTCTGGAGTGGACCTCCAGCAAACTCCAACAGACCTGCAGCTGAGGACCTGACTGGTAGAAGAAAAACTAACAAACAGAAAGGAATAGCATCAACATCAACAAAAAGGACATCCACACCAAAACCCCAACTGTAGGTCAAGAACATCAAAGACCAAAGGTAGATGAAACCATAAAGATGGGAAGAAACCAGAGGAGAAAAGCTGAAAATTATAAAAACCAGAGTGCCTCTTCTCCTCCAAAGGATCGCAGCTCTTCGCCAGCAACAGAACAAAGCTGGATGGAGAATGACTTTGACAATTTGACAGAAGTAGGCTTCAGAAGGTCGGTAGTAACAAACTTCTCCAAGCTAAAGGAGCATGTTCTAACCCATGGCAAGGAAGCTAAAAACCTTGAAAAAAGGTTAGAGAAATGACTAACTAGAATAAACAGTATAGAGAAGACCTTTAATGACCTGATGGAGCTGAAAACCATGGCACGAGAATGTCGTGACACATGCACAAGCATCAATAGCCAACTCAATCAGGTGGAAGAAAGGATTATCAATGATAGAAGATCAAATTAATGAAATAAAGTGAGAGGAGAAGTTTAGGGAAAAAAGAGTAAAAAGAAATGAACAAAGCCTCCAAGAAATATGGGACTATGTGAAAAGACCAAATCTACATTTGATTGGTGTAACTGAAAGTGATGGGGAGAATGGAATCAAGCTGGAAAACACTCTTCAGGATATTATGCAGGAGAACTTCCCCAGCCTAGCAAGGCAGGCCAACGTTCAAATTCAGGAAATACAGAGAATGCCACAAAGATACTCCTTGAGAAGAGCAACCCCAAGACACAAAATTCTCAGATTCACCAAGGTTGAAACGAAGGAAAAAATGTTAAGGGCAGCCAGAGAGAAAAGTTGGGTTACCCACAAAGGGAAGCCCATCGGACTAACAGTGCATCTCTTGGCAGAAACCCTACAAGCCGGAAGAGAGTAGGGACCAATATTCAACACTCTTAAAGAAAAGAATTTTCAACCCAGAATTTCATATCCAGACAAACTAAGCTTCATAAGTGAAGGAGAAATAAAATCCTTTACAGACAAGCAAATGCTGAGAGATTTTGTCACCACCAGGCCTGCCTTATAAGAGCTCCTGAAGGAAGCACTAAACATGGAAAGGAACAACCAGTACCAGCCACTGCAAAAACATGCCAAACTGTAAAGACCATCAATGCTGTGAAGAAACTGCATCAATTAATGGGCGAAGTAACCAGCTAACATCATAATGACAGGATCAAATTCACACATGAGAATATTAACCTTAAATATAAATGGGTTAAATGCCCCAATTAAAAGACATAGACTGACAAATTGGTTAAAGAGTCAAGACCCAAGAGTGTGTTGTGTTTAGAAGACCCATAGCATGTGCAGAGACACACATAGCTCAAAGTAAAGGGATGGAGGAAGATCTACCAAGCAAATGGAAAGCCAAAAAAAGCAGGCATTGCAATCCTAGTCTCTGATAAAACAGCCTTTAAAGCAACGAAGATCAAAAGACAAAGAGCACTTTGAAAGGCCAAGGCGGATGGATCATGAGGTCAGGAGATCGAGACCATCCTGGCTAATATGGTATAACCCAGTCTCTACTAAAAATACAAAAAAGTAGCCAGGTGTGGTGGCAGGCGCCTGTGGTCCTAGCTACTTGGGAGGGTGAAGCAGGAGAATGGCAAGAACCTGGGGAAGGTGGAGCTTGCATTGAGCCGAAATCACACCATTGCATTCTAGACTGGGCAAGAGCAAAAACAAACAAACAAACAAACAGAAAGGAAAAGAAAAAAGAGAGACTAAAAAGGCCATTACATAATTATAAAGGGATCAATTCAACAAGGACAGCTAACTATCCTAAATATATATGCACCCAAACAGGAACACCCAGATTCATAAAAAAAGTCCTTAGAGACCTAGAAAGAAACTTAGACTCCCACACAATAGTAATGGGAGACCTTAACACCCCATTGTCAACATTAGACAGATCAACGAGACAGAAGGTTAACAAGGATATCCAGGACTTGAATTCAGCTCTGCATCAAGCGGACCCAATAGATATCTACAGAACTCTCACCCCAAATCATCAGAATATACATTCTTCTCAGCACCACATCACATTTATTCTACAACTGACCACATAATTCGAAGTAAAGCACTCCTCAGCAAATGTAAAAGAACAGAAATCACAACAAACTGTCTCTCAGACCACAGTGCAATCAAATTAGAACTCAGGATTAAGAAACTCACTCAAAACTGCACAACTACATAAAAGCTGAACAACCTGCTCCTGAATGACTACTGGGTACATAACGAAATGAAGGCAGAAATAAAGATGTTCTTTGAAACCAATGAGAACAAATATACAACATAACAGAATCTCTGGGACACATTTAAAGCAGAGTGTAGAGGGAAATTTATAGCACTAAATGCCCACAAGAGAAAGCAAGAAAGATCTAAAATTGACATCCTACTATCACAATTAAAAGAACTAGAGAAGCAAGAGCAAATAAATACAAAAGCTAGCAGAAGGCAAGAAATAACTAAGATCAGAGCAGAACTGAAAGAGATAGGGACACAAAAAACCATTCAAAAAAAAAAATCAGTGAATCCAGGAGCTGGGTTTTTGAAAAGATCAACAAAATTGATAGACTGCCAGCCAGACTAACAAAGAAGAAAAGAGAGAAGACTCAAATAGATGTGGCCAGGCACGGTGGCTCATGACTGTAATTCCAGCACTTTGGGAGGCTGAGGCAGGCAGATCAGGAGTTCGAGACCAGACTGACCAACATGGTGAAACCCCGTCTCTACCAAAAATACAAAAAAATTAGCTGGGCATGGTAGCACGTGCCTGTAATCCCAGCTACTCGGGAGGCTGAGGCAGGAGAATCTCTTGAACCTGGAAGGTGGAGATTGCAGTGAGCTGAGATGGCGCCACTGCACTCCAGCCTGGGCAACAGAGCAAGACTCAGTCTCAAAAAAAAAAAAAAAGAATCAAATACACTCAATAAAAAATGATAAACAGGATATCACCACCGATCCCACAGAAATACAAACTACCATCAGAGAATACTATAAACATCTCTAGGCAAATAAACTAGAAAATCTAGAAGAAATGGAGAAATTCCGGGACACATACAACCTCCCAAGACTAAGCCAGGAAGAACTTGAATCTCTGAATAGACCAATAACAGGCTCTGAAATTGAGGCAATAATTAATAGCCTACCAACCAAAAAAGTCCAGGACCAGATGGATTCAAATCCTAATTCTACCAGAAGTAAAAAGAGGAGCTGGTACCATTCCTTCTAAAACTATTCCAGTCAATAGAAAAAGAGGGAATCCTCCCTAACTCATTGTATGAGGTCAGCATCATCCTGATACCAAAGCCTGGCAGAGACATAACAAAAAAAGAGAATTTTAGGCCAATATTCCTGATGAACATTGATGTGAAAATCCTCAGTAAACTACTGGCAAAGCGAATCCAGCAGCACATCAAGAAGCTTATCCACCACGATCAATGTGGCTTCATCCCTGGGATGCAAGGCTGGTTCAACATACCCACATCAATAAACATAATCCATCACATAAACATAAACAGGACCCATGACAAAAACCACATGATTATCTCAGATGCAGAAAAAGCCTTTGACAAAATTCAACAGCGCTTCATGCTAAAAACTCTCAATAAACTAGATATTGATGGAATGTATCTCAAAATAGTAAGAGCTATTTATGACAAACCCACAGCCAATATCATACTGAATGGGAAAAAACTGGAAGCATCCCCTTTGAAAATTGGCACACGACAAGGATGCCCTCTCTCACCACTCTTATTTAGCATAGTGTTGGAAGTTCTGGCCAGGGCAATCAGGCAAGAGAAAGAAATAAAAGGTATTCAATTAGGAAAAGAGGAAGTCAAATTGTCCCTGTTTGCAGATGACATGATTGTATATTTAGAAAACCCCATCATCTCAGCCCAAAACCTCGTTAAGCTGATAAGCAAATTCAGCAGTCTCAGGATACAAAATCAGTGTGCAAAAATCACAAGCATTCCTACACACCAAGTACAGACGAACAGCCAAATCATGAGTGAACTCCCATTCACAATTGCTACAAAGAGAATAAAATACCTAGGAATCCAACTTACAAGGGATGTAAAGGACCTCTTCAAGAAGAACTACAAACCACTGCTCAACAAAATAAAAAGAGGACACAAACAAATGGAAAAGCATTCCATGCTCATGGACAGAAATAATCAATATCATGAAAATGGCCATATTGCCCTAGGTAATTTATAGATTCAATGCTATCCCCATCAAGCTACTGACTTTCTTCAAAGAACTGGAAAAAAAAAACTACTTTAAAGTTCATATGGAACCTAAAAAGAGCCTGCATTGCCAAGACAATCCTAAGCAAAAAGAACAAAGCTGGAGGCATCAAGCTACCTGACTTCGCACTACCTGACTTCGTACTATACTATAAGGCTACAGTAACCAAAACAGCATGGTACTGATACCAAAACAGAGATATAGACTAATGGAACAGAACAGAGGCCTCAGAAATAACACCACACATCTACAACCATCTGATCTTTGACAAACCTGACAAAAACAGGAAATAAGGAAAGGATTCCCTATTTAATAAATGGTGCTGGGAAAACTGGCTAGCCATATGTAGAAAGCTGAAACTGGATCCCTTCCTTATACCTTATAAAAAAATTAATTCAAGATGGATTAAAGACTTAAATGTTAGATCTGAAACCATAAAAACCCTGGAAGAAAACCTAGGAAATACCATTCCAGACACAGGCATGGGCAAGGACTTCATGACTAAAACATCAAAAGCTATGGCAACAAAAGCCAAAATTGACAAATGGGATCTGATTAAACTAAAAAGCTTCTGTACAGCAACAGAAACTACCATCAGAGAGAACAGGCAACCTACAGGATGGGAGAAAAGTTTTGTAATCTACCCATCTAACAAAGGGCTGACATCCAGAATCTACAAAGAACTTTAACAAAATTTACAAGAAAAAAACAAATAACCCCATCAACAAGTGGGCAAAGGATCTGAAAGATATGAACAGACATTTCTCAAAAGCAGACATTTATGCAGGCAACAGACACATGTAAAAATGCTCTTCATCACTGGTCATCAGAGAAATGCAAATCAAAACCACAATGAGATACCATCTCATGCCAGTTAGAATGGTGATTATTAAAAAGTCAGGAAACAACAGATGCTGGAGAGGATGTGGAGAAATAGGAACATTTTTACACTTGTTGGTGGGAGTGTAAATTAGTTCAACCATTATGGAAGACAGTGTGGCAATTCCTCAACGATGTAGAACTAGAAATAACATTTGACCCAGCGATCCCATTACTGGGTATATACCCAAAAGATTATAAATCATGCTGCTATAAAGACACATGCACAGGTATGTTTACTGCAGCACTATTCACAATAACAAAGATTGGAACTAACCCAAATGTCCGTCAATGATAGACTGGATTAAGAAAATGTGGCATATACCTACAATGGAATACTATGCAGCCATAAAAAAGGATGAGTTCACGTCCTTTGTAGGGACATGGATGAAGCTGGAAACTATCATTCTCAGCAAACTATCGCAAGGACAGGAAACCAAACACCGCATGTTCTCACTCATAGGTGGAAACTGAAAAATGAGAAGACATGGACGTAGGGTGGGGAACATCACACACTGGGGCCTGTCGGGGGGAAGGGGGCTGGGGGAGGGATAGCATTAGGAGAAATACCTAATGTAAATGACGAGCTGATGGGTGCAGTAAACCATCATGGCCCATGCATACATATGTAACAAACCTGCACGTTTTGCACATGTACCCTAGAACTTAAAGTATAATTTAAAAATAACAAAAACAAAAACAAAATTCTTGAGCAATACCCCACAAGCACAGGCAACCAAAGCAAAAATGGACAAATGGGATCACTTCAAGTTAAAAATCTTCTGTACCGCAAAGGAAACAATCAATAAAGAGAAGAAACAACCCACAGAATGGGAGAAAATATTTGCAAATTATCCATCTGACAAGGAATTAATAACCAGGATATATAAGGAGCTCAAACAACTCTACAGGAAAAAATCTAATAATCCAATTTTTTAAAAAAAGGCAAAAGAATTGAATAGACATTTCTCAAAAAATGACATACAAATGGCAAACAGGCATATGAAAAGGTGTTCAATATCACTGATCAGCAGAGAAATATAAATCAAAACTACAATTCGATTATCATCTCACTCCAGTTAAAATGGCTTTTACCTAAAAGACAGATAACAACAAATGCTGGTGAGCATGTGGAAAAAGGGTGAAAAGGGTGAACATTTCTTGAGCAACATCCCGCAAGTACAGGCATCCAAAGCAAAAACGGACAAATGGGATCACATCAAGTTAAAAATCTTCTGCACAGCATAGGAAACAATCAACAAAGTGAAGAGACAACTCATGGTATGGGAGAAAATACTTGCAAATTGCCCATCTGTTGGTGAGAATGTAAGTTAGTATAACCACTATGGAGGAAATTTTGGAGGTTCCTCAGAAAACTAAAAACAGAGCTTATGATCCAGGAATCCCACTACTGGGTATATACCCCAAAGAAAGGAAATCGGTATATTGAAGAGATATCTGCATCCCCATGTTTGTTGCAGCACGGTTCACAACAGCCAATATTTGGAAGCACCCTAAGTGTTCATCAACAGATGACTGGATAAAGAAAATACGGCACATGTATATACAGTGGAGTATTATTCAATCACAAAAAAAAATGAGATCTTGTCATTTGCAATAACATGGATGGAACTGTAGATCATTAGGGTAAGTGAAACAATCCCAGCACAGAAAGAGATCGTTGCATGTTCTCACTTATTTGTGGGATCTGAAAATCAAAACAATTGAACTCATGGACACAGGGGTTAGAAGGATGGCTACCAAGGCTGGGCGCGGTGGCTCAAGCCTGTAATCCCAGCACTTTGGGAGGCCGAGGCGGGTGGATCACGAGGTCAGGAGATCGAGACTATCCTGGCTAACATGGTGAAACCCCGTCTCTACTAAAAATACAAAAAACTAGCCGGGCGTGGTGGCGGGCGCCTGTAGTCTCAGCTACTTGGGAGGCTGAGGCGGGAGAATGGCGTGAACCCGGGAGGCGGAGCTTGCAGTGAGCCGAGATCAGGCCACTGCACTCCAGCCTGGGAGACACAGCGAGACTCCGTCTCAAAAAAAAAAAAAAAAAAAAAAAAAAAAAAAGGATGGCTACCAGAAGCTGGAAACGGTAGGTGAGGGCTGGAGGGAAGTGGGGATGGTTAATAGGTACAAAAAAAAGAGTTAGGAAGAATGAATAAGACCTAATATTTGTCAGTAAAATAGGGTAACTATAATCAATGATAAGTGTACATTTAAAAATAACTAAAAGAATATAATTGTATTGTTTGTAACACAATAGATAAATACTTGAGGGGATAGATACCCCAAGATTATTGCATCCCTGTATCAAAACATTTCGTGTACCTTATAAATATATACACCTACCATGTACCCACAAAAATTAAAAATTAAAAAAAATTGTTAAATATATAAAGTAAAACAACAAACAAACAAACAAACAAAAAAACAGGAAAGAAAGAAAAAGAAAAGAAAAAGCAGAATGGGCTGGGCACAGTGGCGCATGCCTGTAACCCCAGCACTTTGGGGTTTGAGGCAGGAGAACTACTTGAGGCCAGGAGTTCAAGACCAGCCGGGGAACATACCAACACACCACATCTCCACAAAAATAAAAATTAAAAAATTTGTCAGGCATGGAGTCTTTCACCTGTAGTCCCACAGCCATTAGGGAGGCTGAAGTGGGAGATTACTTGAGTCCAGGAATTTAAGGCTACAATGAGTTATGGTCTTGCCATGGCATTCCAGCCTGGTCGACAGAGTGAGACCTTGTTTCTGAAAAGAAGAAAAAGAATACAGAAAGAGACAGGAAATAACACAAACTGCTATCACCAATGTTTACCAAATGTAAATTAATCTTTCATAATTCAGATTTTAAAAAATCAAAATATTAGAACTATATAACTAATTTATCCATGCTTAAATATCACCATTCTTTTCTCCCCCAAGGAATGCCTATTCTGAAGTGCATTTTTTTCAACCAATATTAAGCAATGACTCTGTTCCAGGCAGTTGTATATGGTTGGAGATACAGCATCTAACAAGCTAGGGAAAAATGCACTCTCGTGGAGTTCACATTCTAGTTGGGGAAAAGAGAAAACAAATGAAATAAGTAAATGAAATATATAGAATGATAAAGGTGAAAAATGTTGAAGAAAAACAGGTTAAAGGCATACAGAGTGCCAACAGAGTAAAGAAATACTTTGCAATTTCAAGTAGAAAAGACATAATTGAGAAGATATTTGAATACGGAGTCTAAGAAGAAATAGCACTAAATCTTGCATATCTTTGGAAGGAGTGGTTGAAGCAGAAGGAACAATAAGTGCAAAGGCCCCAAGGGGGAAACTTATTTGGTATATTTGAGTAATGGCAAAGAGAATCCTGTAGTAGGAATGAATGAAGTAAGCAAGGGGGAGAAGAGTAGGAGATGAGGTCAGTAGAGCCTTGAGATTCTTGTAAAGACTACTGCTTTTACTTTGAGTGAGATGGAAAGTTTCTAAAGGGTTTTGAGTAGAGAAGCCACATAATTTGTTTGACATTACTGTACATTCACATTGCCTGCTGTTAAGAATAGACAGTGACCAGGCACGGTGGCTCACACCTGTAATTCCAGCACTTTGGGAGGCCGAGGTGGGCAGATCACCTGAGGTCAAGATTACAAGACCAGCCCGGCCAACATGGCAAAACCCGTCACTACTAAAAATACAGAAATTAGCCAGGCATGGTGGCAGGCACCTGTAGTCCCAGCCACTTGGGAGTCTGAGGCAGGAGAATCGCTTGAACCTGGGAGGTGGAGGTTGCAGTGAGCTGAGATCCTGCCATCACAGTCCAGCCTAGGCAACAGAGCAAAACTCCATCTCAAAAAAAAAAAAAAAAAATTAGCTGGGCATGGTGGCACTGCCTGTAGGAGGCTAAAGCAGGAGAATCCCTTGAACACAGGAGGCAGAGGCTGCAGTGGGCTTGAGATTGCGCCACTGCTCTCCAGCCTGGGTGACAGAGAGAGTCTCTGTCTCCAAAAACAAAAACAGAAACAAAAAAGTGCCGGGAGGGGGGAGGGTAAGGGAGGGGGAGGGGAAGGAAAAGGAAGATGCAAGAAAGAAGTCTGGTCTGGAGATTGAGTAGTTAGTCCAGGAGACAGATGAGGTGGCTCAGACTAGGAAGGTAGAAGTGGAGGTACTAAGAAAATTTTCCTTTTAGTGGTAGTCATCCTTCTCTGGTTTCTGACCTTAAAACAAATGCTTCTAATATATAACCATTAAGAGGCATTTTGCTTGGTATTCTGATCACATCAGGGACATTATTTTTTATTCCTAGTTTGCTGACCTGTCCCACTCCCCTTCTGTAATATTAATACTAGTGTGTTTAATTTTATTGCATGCTTTTACCAAATGTGTTGCATTAATACAGTGAATTATCTCAATTTTCTAATGTATAACAATAATTTGATTACTCTGATGAGTCCTAATTGATCATCACATCATTTTATTCGCTGGGGCCATGTCTATAATCTATTTCTAGAAGAATCAGTAGACATCCTTTATCAAATCATCTAGTTTTCCTTCCGGGTTGAATGCTTTTTTTTCAGAGGTACAGTTTTTAAAGTTCTTTTAGAGGAAATCATGTCCTTTACAGCAACATGTATGCAGCTGTTGGCTATTATCCTATGCAAATTAATGCAGAAATAGAAAACAAAATACCACATGTTCTCACTTATCAGTGGGGGCTAAACATTGGGTAAGCATGGACATAAAGATGGGAATAACAGACACTAGGGACTACCAGAGAGGGAAGAGACAGAAGGGGGAATGGGGTATAAAACTACCTGTTGGGTACTGGGCTCCCTACCTGGGTGATGGGATCAATTGTACCCCAAACCTCAGTATCACGCAGTATACCCATGTAACAAACCTGCACATGTACCCCATGAATCCAAAATAAAAGTTTTATTAACAAAGAAAAAAAAAGTTCTTTTACTGAGACATCCAGACTTTGAAAATGTGATTCTTTTGTTCTCACACAGTTTACTGGATAGAACTACTATGATAAATGTTACTTCTTTGGCACTTTGAAGATTTATCCCATTTTAGTCTGGCATTGATTGTTGTTAACATAAAGTCACTATGAATTTCATAGTAATTCCTTTGTAGGTTGCTATGTTTTTTCTCAATTGTTGCTTTAACGTCTTCTCTAGTTTAATTTTGATGTTCTACAGTTCTACGACAATATCTCTAGGAGTGGACTTACTTTTAACTTCTTCATACTCTGTGCTTGTTAAAGATGGAAAATCCACAGCTATCATCTCTTGGAATATTATCGTGCTCCCATTCTGAAACTCATATTGGCCATATTAGATCTATAACTCATTTTTAATTTAATCACTTTTAATCTATTTTCAATCTCTATGTGTGAATTCTGAGCATCTATCATTAGTGATTCAAGATTCTTGATTCTATCTTCAGCTGTATCTATTCTTCATTTATTCACTTATTTTTTAATTTCAGTGACTATAGCTTTCATTTTTCTAGTTGCGTGCTTTTCAATTCTGTCTATCTTTCTTTCACAGTGATCCTTTTGTATATGTCTATTCAATGGTTTCTCTGTTTACATGTATATATTTTATATGCTTTCACATTTTCCTGTTATCTCAATTTTTTGGTAGCATAATCCTTTTAATTATTTTTCATGTTGTATTTTTTATGTGGCATAAACATTTTCACTTTTCCCATCTTTAGCAGACATTCCTTTTTTGGTATTAACTTGTGCGTGTAGATGAATTGCCAGATTGGTTTTGTATGTTTCTGCTGGATGACCTAAAGTTTTATTAATCTAGGTCAGATTTACATCTTAATGACTTTGTGGTTTCTCACCACGACAGTTATGTAACGTGTTGACTATATTCCCATATGAAGCAGGTGTGGCCCTTTAATTTCTCAGGATAATTTTTCCCCCTTTGCTATGTCTTGGCCAGAGACAAGCTTCATTATCACTTCTCTGAACCAGTAAGTTGTCTATTTTTTTCTAGAGTTCCTTTCACTGAAGAGGTATTCTTTCTACAGTCTGGTTGTTCAAGGTTCTCCACTCAGTTCTCACCTTGCATGGCCATATCATCACCTTCTAATGGTAATAAAAATCAAAGTTCCTAGCCCTTGGGATCAATATCTGGTCTTATATCACTATTTACCCAGTATATCTGTAGCTCTTCAGGTTTCCTCTCAATTTTTTAATCCTCATGGTCTTTCTCTTCAACTTTTCTGGAAAGGCTGTGTGTGTATGTTTGTGTTGGCGGGGGGACTTTCAGGCCAATTTTTACATGAAGTATTATAAATAAAGAGATAAGGATTGCATTGGGAGTTATACCTGATGTAAATGACGAGTTGATGGGTGCAGCACACCAACATGGCACAAGTATACATATGTAACAAACCTGCACGTTATGCACATGTACCCTACAACTTAAAGTATAATAATAATAAATAAATTTAAAAAAATAATAATAAAGCTATTTTACACTGAAGGCATTTATCCATATTTGCATATTTGGGTTGTTTCCATGGCTACCAGTATAAAAGGAACAGAAGGTAAGGTCCAGGGAATGCCCAAAGTGGCAAGTATCTGAAAGCGCCATATCTTCAGGTATTTTTTTATTTTTTTGAGATGGAGTCTCACTGTGTCACCCAGGCTGCACTGCACTGGCATGATCTCGGCTCCCTGTAACCTTTGCCTCCTGGGTTCAAGCAATTCTCCTGCCTCAGCTGGGATTACAGGTTTGCGCCACCACACCTGGCTAATTTTTGTATTTTTGCAGAGATGGGGTTTCACTATGTTGGTCAGGCTGGTCTTGAACTTCTGACCTCAACTGATCTGTCTGCCTCGGCTTCCCAAAGTGCTGGGATTACAGGCGTGAGCCATTGTGCCCATCCACATTCAGGTATTTTAATGATCCCCCCTACTTTGACAAATACAAAGACACAGGACAAGTGCTAGAGAAGATATGTGTCCCTAAATCAAGTAATGTATTTCAAGTAAATGTCAACTGTATATATCATAGTATTCTGAAGAACTAAGATTCTCACCATAAGAGACAAAAGATATACACATAAGATATGTTAAGTAAACATTCTCTAGTTCACAATTTGAAGTATCAGTATGAACACACATAAGTTTTATTTTTAAAAAATACGAGTGTTTATGTGTGTGTACTTCCTAGTTCTGCCCACTGAAACAGACTAAAAACAACAGGAAACTCAGTAGCAGTGAGGACCCCTAGCACCTGGAATATGGGCTCCAAGTATCACCTCCTACTGAAAATAAAGAACTCCATGGATGTTTGGTTGATTCCAGTTCTGGAACAAGAAATGTGCAGAATGATCTAGGAACATTCAGTCATAGCAGATACCAATAAATTATTAAGGAGACTCAGAAAAAACTCAGAGGCCAACTTGAAAAAGTTCCCTGTTATCTAAAGAAAATATAATTTCAGTATCAATAACTGATAATAACTGAAGTGCACTGAATAAAATTATTGTGTATAATGACAATTTAAAAATTTTAAAAACTTGGCCATGCACAATGGTTCTTGCTTGTAATCCCAGAACTTTGGGAGGCAAAGGCAGGAAGATCACTCGAGGCCAGGAGTCAAGACCAGCCTGGTCAATGTAGGGAGACTTTGTCTCTACAAAAACTGAAAAAATATTAGCCAGGCATTGTGGTGTGCAACTGTAGGCCCAACTACTCAGAAGGCTGAGGTGGAAGTATTGCTTGCATCCAGGAAGTCAAGGCTGCAGTGAGCTACACTCCAGTCTGTATGACTGTACTCCAGCCTTGATGACAAAGCAAGACCCTGTCTCAAAAAAAGAAAATAAAAAACTAAAAAACAAATTGTTAATGTTGGAGGATATTGATAAACAAGTATTTAAGTATTGTCCACTATTTTTTTTTTTTTTTTTGGATAAAGTCTCCTTCTATCACCCAGGCTGGAGTCATAGCTTACTGCAGCCTCGAACTCCTGGGCTCAAGAAATCCTCTTGTTTCAGCCTCTGGAATAGTTAGGACCACAGGAGCACACTGCCATGCCCAGCTATTTTTAAAAACTTTGTTGAGATGAGGACTTGTAATGTTGCCCCAGCTGGTCTCAAACTACTGGCCCCAAGCAGTCTTCCTGCTTGGGCCTCCCTAAGTGCTGGGATTACAGGTGTGAGCCAACGTGTCTGGCCCACTCTTTATTATATAAATTTTACCACTGGATAATCAAACAATAGATAAGAAGATAGCTCTCTTTAGAGAAATATTCTAACTAATAAAGATAATAGGAATGTTATCGTTAGAACATCACAATTTTGAAATTATTAGTATAGTAACAGATCTAGGCATTGAGATTTGCTAACAACATAGAAAGAAGCACAACGTGACATGTGCTTCCAGATGAAAGAACACAAAACCACCTATAAAATAGTTTTGCTAATAAAAACAAATCTAAATCTCATTAAGTCTCTAGGTCAAGTATCCATATTTGAATACTTGGGGAAAAAAAGTACATATATGGAAAAAAAGAAAACAAAGGAACATATTAAATGATACTATAGAGATGTAATGAAAAAACTGGAAAACTCTACAAGAAAACTGACTTTATTTTATTTTAAATTTATTTTAAAAATAAATTCCAGGGGAATAAAAAAGATGAAGGGGAATCTATAAATTAAAAGATGGTTAAGAGTCAATTTGTTCATTTGCAATGTGTGATTCTTATTTATATACTCAAAACAAACGTGAAATTATGAGGTACTGGAATTTGAAAATTAAAACTGGATGCTTCACAATATTATAGATTTATTGTTACTCCTTTTGGTGTGATAATGATACTGTAGTTATGTTTTAAACAAAAGTCTATATATTTCTGAGATACACTATAAAATTTATAGATGAAAAGAATATTATATCTGGGATTTCCTTCAAAATAATAGGAGTAAATGAATGGGGGACACATATTTTAAAAAGATGGAAAATTGTAGCAGGCTGAAAATACCATAAGGATTCATGATACCAGCTCTCTTGAACTCACTGTTAAGAAGAAATTTGTCACTGAAAACAAACAAAAACTAATTCTACAATGCAAGTGAACTAATAAAATCCATGACAAATTTTTAGAAAATAAATGTAGCCAGTATTTACTATATGATCTGCAATTTCCTTTTATTGATCATTGTGAATTCTGAAGAATTATATCATGCAGAAAATAAATCCTAATGATTCTGTTCTATGTTCTTTACTTTCTGAAAGATAAACATGCCTTAAGTTCCTAACAAAAAAGTTCCATAACATTGTCTAAGTTTTTAATAGCTGTTGGTTTTCCACAATCTGCTTTGAGTCACAAATCATCTTGATTATATTATAATCAAACATCTTCCCATTTGGATGTGATACAACTCTTTCCTTTGCAGACAAAAATAATATTAGACTTTTCCACTCAAAACAGAAACAAAACTTTGGTGTCTATGTGAATGATGTACATTGAACTGCAGATGTTTGAAAGTATTTAGGACTATAGAAGTTTTTATTCCTTTTCATTTAGAAGAATTTTTAAAAATCACTCCATTTTAGATGTAAAAATAATAATTACAATGCTTTTTCCACATTACAATAACTTGGAATAAAGAGTTTTTTTTAACTTGAAAAGGTAACTTGTTTCTTCAAACTCTGGCAAAATATCAACAATTTAATTTACATGAATACTTATATAAGAGTAAGAGGTTTACAAATACCAAAAATTAAGTGGATGAATCTCTGAAACCACATAACACTACAGCTGATATGTATGTGTGTATATTTATACATTATATATAACATAACTAAATTATTCAATAAATTATTATTGAGCATTCATTAGGCAATGTATCAGCACCCACCAGGCAATATATGCCATGCAATGACATGTTTCTACATATTTATACATATATATAAATATATATTTTAACTACATATAAACATCCCTAAAATACTATATTAAAATAGAGATTTAATAACAAATATAGTAATTTATATTCATATTTTAAACTATTAAATTATCCATAAAAGATTAATTTGAAGGAACATTTTAAGTTACAAAGAAAAATGAGTGAACTTAAAATTATTAAAGAAGATACAAGATGTATACAGCTATTTAGTAATCCATGCTATTAAAATATCATTCTTTATAACACTATCTAAGATTATTATGTTAGCTGTACTCATAAAAAGTTATTCATTTAAAAAATTGTGATTTGCGGCCAGACGTGGTGGCTTACGCCTGTAATCCCTGCACTTTGGGAGGCCGAGGTGGGTGGATCACAAGGTCAGGAATTCGAGGCCAGCTGGACCAACCTGGTGAAACCCTGTCTCTACTAAAAATACAAAAATTAGGCAGGCGTGGTGGTGCATGCCTGTAATCCCAGCTACTCGAGAGGCTGAGGCAGGAGAATCTCTTGAACCCAGGAGGCGGAGGTTGCAGTGAGCCGAGAGATCGCACCACTGCACTCCAGCCCGGGTGACAGGGTGAGATTCTAAAAAAAAAAAAAAATTGTGATTTGCATATATTTCAGAATAATTCTTAACATGCTTTATTTTTATTTATTTATTTATTTATTTTGAGGCAGAGTCTCGCTCTGTCACCCAGGCTGGAATGCAATGTCGCAATCTTGGCTCACTGAAACCTCCACCTCTCTCCCAGGCTCAAGCAATTCTCCTGCCTCAGCCTCCCAACTAGCTGGGGGGCACATACCACCATGCCCAGCTAATTTCGTATTTGTAGTAGAGACAGGGTTTCACCATGTTGCCCAGGCTGGTCTTTAACTTCTGACCTCAGATGATCCATCTGCCTTGGCCTCCCAAAGTGCTGGGATTACAGGCATGAGCCACTCCGCCCAGCCAACATGCACATTAATTATGATAGTCAATCAACTCTTGGTGAGAAGTAAGTGTGCACCAGGTCCTGTTCCAAGTATTTTATATGTATTAAATTATTTAATCTTGATGTGAGCCTTATGAGTTAGGTATTATTATACCATTTTGAAGAGAAAAAAATCAGAAGCGAAGAATAATAAATAACTTTTCTAAAGTCAAGCAGCTAATAAGCAGGATTCAAATTCAAGCAGTATAAATCAGTTGTCAACAAATTTTTACTGTACACATACATTTACAATAGCAAAAGGAACTGAAACAGCTAGAACTACAGAAAAAGTTAATGATATTTTAAAATTAGAACTTTGGGCTAGATAGTCATGCCTATAGTCCCAGCATTTTGGGAGGTTGAGGCAGGAGGATCGCGTGAGGCCAGGTACCCAAAACCAGCTTGGGCAACACGGTGAGACCTCATCTAAACTGATAAAAAAATTTTAAAAATAACATTAGAACTTTGAACAAATAGAGATATAGATAATTTTTAAGTAATACTTAGATCTGATACAAGGAAATAGTTAACAAAGATCAGAAAGGAACTAGCTGATATATAGAATTATTACCTTTTAACTCAGTTCCTTCATTCCTAACAATGTCTATGGTAAATTAATGAAAACAGTCTACGCAAATATTTCTCACCTTTTAATTTCACATTCTAAGGCTAGCATACTTGCTAAAATCAGAATGCTCTTTTTAGAAATATAAAACAAAAAAATAGCTATAGGCATACTATAGCTTCACTTTATTACACTTCACTTTATTACATTTTACAGATATTATGTTTTTTACATATTGAAGGTTTGTGGCAACCCCATGTCAAGCAAATCCATCAGTGCCATTTTTCCAATAGCATGTGCTCACTGGGTGTGTCTGTGTCACACTTTGGTTAATACTCACGATACAGGAATACATTGCTTAACAATGGAGATACATTCTGAGATATGCATAATTAGGCTGTTTTGTTGATGTGCAAACAAGACATGTACTTACACAAACCCAGATGGTATAGCCTACTGCACACCTAGGCTATACGGTATAGTTACCTGTACAGCATGTTAGTGTACTGAATACTATAGGCAAGTGTAACACGATGATAAGTATTTGTATATCTAAACATAGAAAAGGTACAGTGAAAATATGGTATTAACAGATTAGAAATGGTATAGCTGTACAAGACACTTATCATGAATGGAGCTTATAGCACTGGAAGTTACTTTGGGTGAGTGAGTGAGTGAATGTGAAGGCCTAGGACATTTTGGTACACTACTATAGATTTTATAAACATTGTACACTTAGGCTACACTACATTTATAAAAAATACTTTCTGCTTCAATAAAAAATCTTAGTTTACTGTAACTTTTTTTTCTTTTTCTTTTTTCTTTTTTCCTTTTTTTTTTTTTTTTTTTTGAGACAGGGTCTCTTTTACCAAGGCTGAGTGTAGTGGCATGATTATAGCTCACTGCAGCCTCAATCTCTCTGGCTCAAGCAGTCCTCCCACCTCAGCCTCCAGAGGCAGGAGCTGGAACTACAGGCATGCACCACCACATCCAACTAATTTCTGTATTTTTTTGTAGAGAAGGCATCTCACTATATTGCCCAGGCTGGTCTTGAACTCCTGGATGCAAGGGATCACCCCGCCTTGGCCTCCCAAAGTACTAGGATTACAGGTGTGAGCCTCCGTGCCCGGCTTACTGTAACTTTTTTACATCATAAACTTTTAATTTAACTTTTTGACTATTGTAGTAAGCAGCTTAAAACATAAACACATTGTACAAATGTACAAGAATCTTTTCTTTCTTTATATCTTCTTTCTACAAGCTTTCCGTAGTCTTAAAATTTTTATTTTTGCTATTTAAGCTTTTTTTTTGAAACAAAGACAAAAACACACACATTAACCCAGGGTCAGGACCAACTATATCACAGCAGCAATAGAGTAAAGCAAGGGAGGCCAAAATAAGGAAAGACAAAGTAGTAAGACGCCAAGATTCTGCATAGGAAAAAGTAAGCACAAAAACCAAAGGAAAGAAGATGCAGGAGTAAAGAAAAAAAAAATGTATTAAACAGGGAACTTCTGAAATTTTAACCGTACCTTATAAGCCAAATTATTATTTTATAGGGATTTTATTTTAGTTAAAATTACATACAGTACAATGCACACATTTTAAGTACAGAATTGATTGCTTTTTGACAAATTTATAAATCTCGATTACTACCATCCTAATTAAGATGTAGACTATTTCTACCAGAAAATATCTTGGTACTCCCTCTTAAGCCAATCTGCACCAATCCCCACAGGCTGCTACTATTCTGATTTGTAATAGCATGGGTTATTTCATCTCTTCTTGAAGTTTATAAAAAACAATGAAACTTTTAATTCTGTAATCCTTTGTCTGACTTTAATTCAACATATGTATTAAAGATTCATCTATGTTTGTGTGTGAGAGTGTATGAGAGCAGTTCATGCTTTTCATGCTAAATAGTATTCCATTGTATGCATATCCCACAATTTGTATATACATTTGCCTTTTGATGAAATGACTTTCAAATCACTTTCAATAGTTGAATATTATAAATCAGCTCCTATAAACATTCCTTTAAATGTCTTACAGCATATTCTTATTTTCATTTTTCCAAGGTAAAGACCTAGAAATGGAATTGCTAAGTCATAGAATAGACATATGTTCAACTGCCTAAGAAAGTACAAAGCAGTTTTCAAACCTGGTTGTACTATTTCACACTCCCATTAGCAACGGAGGAGTTTCAGTTGCTCCATATCCTTACCAATGTTTGCTGTTGTCTGTCTTTTTAATTTCAGACACCATAGTACATGTGATGTAGTAGCATATTTAAATTTATGTCTCCCTGATCACAAATGATAATGAATCTTTTCAGGTTGTCACTGGATGATTTTGAAGTTCTGTTCCAGTCTTTTGTTCATTTTCTTTGGTGGTGTATCTTTTTATTATCAATTTATACATGATGAAATATGCATTTAATACAAGTCCACTGTTTTATACATGAATTACAAATATTTTCTCCCAGGTTATAGCTTGCCAATTTATTTTCTTAAGGTTGGCTTTTGATGAGCTTTCACTTTTAATCTTGTTTAAGTTAAATTTATCAATATTGTCTTTATAGTTACAGCTACTTGTGTCTTTTCTTTCAATTCCTGCCTACCTCAAGGCAAAAAAGGCATTTTCCTATGGTTTCTTTGACAGCTTTACAGTTTTAGCTGTCTTGTTGAGGTCTATAAGCCACCTTGACTCATTTTTTAGTATGGTGTGAGGGAAGGGTCAAGACTCTTTTCTGATACCCAGCTATTCCAGCACTGCTGCTGAAAATACTTTTCTTTTTCAAGTAGGCTGATTTGGTACCTTGATAAAAATGGCCAGGCGTGGTGGCTCACATCTGTAATCCCAGAACTTTTGGAGGCTGAGGCAGGCAAATCACTTGAGGCCAGGACTTCTAGACCAGCCTGGGCAACATGGCAAAACCCTGTCTCAACTACAAACACAAAAATTAGCTGGGCATGGTGGCGCACACCTATAGTCCCAGATATTCAGGAGGCTGAAGCAGGAGAATCACTTGAAACTGGGAGGCAGAGGTTGCAGTGAGCCGAGATCACACTACTGCATTCTAGCCTGGAAGACAGTGTGAGATTCTGTCTCAAAAAAAAAAAAAAAAAAATTAAGCCACTGTCACATGCAAAAGACTGAAATTGAATTCCTTTTGTAAACCATACAACAAATGAACTTAAAGTAGGTCATACAACTAAATGTAAAGGATAAACTATAAAAATATTAGGAAAAAACAGGAGTAAATCTTAGTGACCATGAGTTAGACAAAGCCTTCTTATCCTTTGAGTGACCAAGGAAAAAATAAATTGGATTTTATCAAAATAAAAAACTTCTGTGTTGCATATGATACCACTAAGAAAGTGAAAAGATAAATTACAGAATGGGAGAAAATTTTGCAAATAATATATCTGATTAAAACAAATTGTATCTAGAATATAAAAAGAACTCTTACAACTCAATAAGCAAAAGAAAAATAACACAATTTTAAAATGAGCAAAGAATCACAACAGACATTTCTCTAAAGAACACACACAAGGCCGGGTGCAGTGGCTCACGCCTGTAAACCCAGCACTTTGGGAGGTTGAGGCAGGCAGATCACAAAGTCAGGAATTCGAGAACAGCCTGGCCAACATAATGAAACCCCATCTCTACTAAAAATACAAAAAATTAGCCAGGCATGGTGGCGGGCACCTGTAATCCTATCAACTTGGGAGGCTGAGGCAGGAGAACCACTAGAACCTGGGAGGCAGAGGTTGCAGTGAGCCGAGATTGCATCACTGCACACCAGCCCTGGTGACATTGCAAGACTCTGTCTCAAAAAAAAAAAAAAAAAAAAAAAAAAAAAAAAAAAAAAAAAAAAAAAGTATGTACATGTATGTATATTTACAAATGAACAATAAGCAAAGGAAAAGGTATTCAACTTCATTAGCCATTAGGGAAATGCACATCACGATCACAGTGAGGAGAGTGATATCAGTAAGATAGCGGACAAAGAAGCTCCAAGCCCTCGATCCCCAATAGGAACACAAATTAACAACAAAATATGGAACAACATTTTGTGCGAATTCTAGAAACCATTTAAGAAGCCATAGCAACCAAGTGATACTACAACCAAGGGGGAAAAAAGACCCATTAGTACTCTTTTTAACCAGTACATCATGTCTCGCTGTTAAGATAAAATTACAGAGGCAGAAGCAGGCAGATAATTTGAGGTAAGAGTTCAAGACCAGCCTGGCCAACAATGGTGAAACCCCATCTCTACTAAAAATACAAAAAATTTTCTGGGTGTGGTGGTGCGTGCTGTAGTCCCAGATACTCGGGAGGCTGAGGCAGGAGAATCGATTGAATCTGGGAAGTGGACATTGCAGTGAGCTGAGATCACACCACTGAACTCTAGCCTGGGCGACAGAGTGAGACTCTGTCTTAAAATAAAAAAATAAAAAATTTTTTAAAAAGATAAAATTACAAGGCATATGAAAAGGCAAAAAACAAAAAACACAATTGAAGAGACAGAGCAAGTATCAGAGCCAGACTCAGAAATGGCAGAGATACTGGAATTATCAGATCAGAAATTTAAAACGACTGTGATTAATATGCTAAGGGTTCTAATAGATAAAGTAGACATCAGGGAAAACAGATGGACAATATAATCAGGGAGATGGGAATTCTAAGAAAGAACGAAAAAGAAATTCCAAAGATCGAAAACCCTATAACAGAAACAAAGAATGCCTTTGTTGGGCTTATGAGTAGGCTAGACATAGCTGGACAAGCAAATTAGAAGAGACAAAGAAGGACATTATATAATAATAAAAGAGAATGATAACATGAAAGTTTCACACTTCCGAATTTCAACATTACAAAGCTACAGTAATTAAAACACTGTGGTATTGGCATAAAGACAGACATGTAGACCAATAAAACAGAATAGTGGGGTCTAGAAGTAAACCTTTGCATATATAGTCAAGTGATTTTTGATAAAGGTACCAAAACCACTTAATGAGGAAAGGATTGTCTTTTTAACAAATAGTTCAGAGACAACTGAATATCCACACGCAAAAAAAAAAAAAAAAAAAAAAAAAAAAAAAGATTTTGGACTCTTACCTTATACCATATACAAATATTAGCTCAAAATGGATCAAAGACCTAAACATAAGCGCTAATAACTCTGAAACTCTTAGAAAAAAATATGGGGAAAAAATTTCATGACATTGGATTTGTCAATCATTTCTTGAATATGATACTAAAAGCGCAAGCAGCTAAAGATAAAATTGAACTATATCAAAATTAAAAACTTGTGCACAAAAGGACACAACCAAGACAGTGAGAAGACAATCCATGGAATGGGAGAAAATATTTCTAAATCATATGTCAAATAAGGAGTTTATATCCAGAATATACAAAGAACTCAACAATAACAAACCCAGCTTAAAAATGGGCAAAAAACTTGAATAGAAGATATTTCTCCAATGAAGATAAATAAATTGCAGCATTATTCACAATGGCCAACATTAGAAGCAACCCAAATTGCCAGCAGCAGATGAATTGACAAACAAAATGTGGTATATACAAATAACAGAATATTACTCAGCCTAAAAAAGGAAGGAAATTCTGATACACACTACAACATAAATCAACATTGAGGACATTGTGCTACGTGAAATAAACCAGTCACAAAAGGACAAACACTGTATGATTCCACTTACATGAAGTACCTAGAATACTCAACTTCATAGACAAAGAAAGTGAAATGGTGGTTGTCAGGGGCTAGGGGGAGAGTAGAATGAGGAGCTATTGTTTAATGGGTACAGAATTTAAGTCTTGCAATATGAAACAGTTCTGGAGATGGATGGATGGTGATATGAACACTACTGAACTGTATAGGTAAAATAGTGAATACAGTAAATTTTATGTTATGTATATTTACCACAATTTTTAAAAAGACAAAAAACTAAAAACCACAAGATACCACCTCACATCCACTGGGATGGTTATAATAAAAAGAATGATAGTAACAGGTGTTAGCAAGAATGTAGATAAATTGGACCCCTCATAAATTGTTGGTGGAAATGTAAAACGGTAAAGGTACTTAGGAAAACAGTTTGGTAGTTCATCAAAATGTTAGAGTTACTACATGATCTAGCAATTCCACTTCAAAGTATATACTCAAGAGAAATGAAAAACATGCTCCCACAAAAACCTATACATTAATGTTCATAGCAGCCAAATAGTCACAAAGTGGAAACAACTCAAATGTCCATCAGCTGATAAATGAATAAACAAAATATGGCATATCCATACAATTATTTGACAATTTAAAAATGATCAATTTTGCAATAA